>NC_090447.1:978145697-978770697 GCF_031143425.1 Pleurodeles waltl
GCCACAGAATTCTGAACAGCTGTTTCAGGTGGCACCTGTTATGGCTATTATACCACCTCCATGGAAGGGAACCATAATTTTCCCTATATATAAGCAAGGGACATGGTCCCGTTCAGCCATTTACAGGCTAATAACCTTTCTTCACTGTAATGGCATTTAATTCACAAAAGTAATCCTCTGGAAATGTCAAGCCTGGTTTTGGCTGAAAATCTGCATCCTAACACCTAAACTATGTTTGTGTCCTGGTGGCATGACCTCGCATAATGTTCTGGCACTGGCCTTAACAGAAAACAATGCATTGAAACGAAATCATGCATACATGCTTTATTCCTACTATTCGGCATCCTTTGACAGAGTTTGCTGGGGGATACTTTGGAAAAATCATTTGAGCTGGGAGATTGATTCTACCATTCCAACTCTTGCATTCAGAAACTGGGCTCTAGGTTTGTATGGTGGATGGAGAGCATCAGTTACCAAAAAACTGGTAAGCATATACCTAAATCTATATCCAGATATTTTAAGGTATATATCTAAAACGTGATGGCACCTAAAACTGGGGCTAAGTATCTGAAACCTATACTTGCCTTGTCAATAGTTTGACTACTTATATTTAAAACTCAGGCCCATGTTTATACTTTTTGACGCAAACCAGCACCAGCGCTGGTTTGCGTAAACATTTTTACCACGGTTAACGCCATTCCAACGCACCAGGCAGGCGCCTTATTTATGGATTGACGTTAGCTGGCGCTGCAGCCTTATTAGAGTAAAAAAATTACTCTAACCGGCCAGCGTGGGGAAGAATGGGGGTTGTGGGTGAAAAAATGGTGCAAGTCAGGTTAGAGTCAAAAATCATGGCTCTAACCGGACTTGTGCCATTTTTTGACGCACAACCCCCATTGAAATGACTCCTGTCTTAGTAAGAGAGGAGTCATGCCCCCTGCCCAATGGCCATGCCCAGGGGACTTCTGTCCCCTGGGCATGGTCATTGGGCACAATGGCATGTAGGGGGGCCCAAGTTAGGCCCCCTATGCCACTTAAAAAAAAAAAACACTTACCTCTACTTACCTGTACTTACCTGGGATGGGTCCCCCTATCCATGGGTGTCCTCCAGGGGTGGGCGAGGGTGGCAGGGGGTGTCCCAGGGGGCAGGGAAGGGCACCTGTGGACTCTGTCCATGGTCAGAGGCCATGGAAATGAGCCCACAAGTCCCTCAACGCATGCCCTCACCCAGGCATTAAAAAACGGTGCACATCAGGCTGTGTGCCACTTTTTAAGGCCCACCCCCTCCTGTGCATCAAAATGATGCAGGAGTATAAATAAGGCGCACAGGCCTTAAAGTCATTTTTTGGACGGGAACGCCTACCTTGCATGTCATTAACACAAGGCGGTTTCCAGCATCCAGAAAATTACGCACACAGAGGAATTTTGACGTTTGCGGGGCCGGGCGTCAAAGTATTAATATGGTGTTGGGTTTGCGCAGAATTTGCGTCAAAACCTTTGACGCAAATTCGGCACAACCAGAGTATAAATAAGCCCCTCAATATCAAATCGCCTATTCTCTAACATGCCAATCCCAGTGGCTATAACAATTCTCCAAATGACTACTCTCAAACTTTATCCATCTTTAACACATGCTATGGTTTATCAGAGGAAAACGCAACAATTTTAAATATGCCTCAAAGTATGTCTTCAAATAGTTTTCACTTCAGTAACTATGTCCCTCAACTACACATAAGGTTGGAGTTTGGGCATGTAATATTATTTATAATAACTGGAGGTCTTAAGCCCTGGTTCAAGTTCAGTAGATCTGCATAAGGCTCCTTGCAGACGATTACATACAAAGGAAACACAAGGGGAGAAAATGATGAAACAAAATGTATGTCCGCTGTACTTGTACAATGATTTAAGCAGTTCGGTTTGCAGGATATATGCAGTCTAACATCTAGCATGTAACATCTTGACTTCTGTGATGTTTTCCTTCGTTTAATTGTTGCGGGACTTCTGCGACTAAGGAACTGTTTTTAAGTTATGTCTCTAGAACTGGTGTACCACTCTTCTCTTTTAAACAATTTGGTATATAAGATTGGTTGTCCTGTTGTTACCTTAAGGTCCACTTTGTCATAAGAAGCTTACAATAGCGTATTTCAAAATTTGAAATGATAGGACTAGCCAGGCCAGTAGTTTATCCTTTAACAATTAGTTCCTCCCAGTCTCTTTTGAGTAAATAGATGCCCTCATGGTCACACTATACACTATACGTATGATAAACAAACCTCACATCCTAGCTTTTTATTGTATCAGCAACAATAATTTTATTCGTGCATTCTTTACTTGTTCCTTCTTCCGACAAGGCAATTCAGGGGTTTAAGGCTGGCAATATTGAAATAGGCCTGTTGAACTCCTTCAACACAGTCATTGGCTCTTTGGTGATTGTGGTTGTCTTGAATGTTTTGTGAATAAAATGTATGTAAAAAATTATTCTGTCTTAATTCAACCACTCCTGACTACTTTAAACCCTTAGCTTTTGGGCCTTTTCACTCCCAGTCCTGAGCCCTTTGTTGGTTATTTGGGGTAGTTAACGTTTAGGGCTCCTCAACTTTTTTTCCACATAAGGTATCCATGCCAAATTTGCATCCTTTTTTCCCAGCGTCCTGGGGGTTGTAAAGGTACCCAGGGCATAGGCAAATATAGCAAAATGTTGACTTTTTGGAGATAAATAGGGAAAAAGTGCTCCAGATAAAAAGTGTCTGTTTTTTCCCTAAGAATGGCATCCACAA
The DNA here is from genome assembly GCF_031143425.1 of Pleurodeles waltl. NCBI lineage: Eukaryota > Metazoa > Chordata > Amphibia > Caudata > Salamandridae > Pleurodeles > Pleurodeles waltl. The sequence goes on from NC_090447.1 coordinate 978,148,475, forward strand.
ACAGTTTGTTTTACTAAAGTCACCATCTTCCCAGGTTTCAGGAACATGCAGAGCTGAATCCAAAAACCTAATTTTGTACCACCGTTTTGGCATTTTTCTAAGAGATAGCCTCTTTTCCATATTTTCTGTGCTCTCAACCTACTTATGGTTTGTAGTGGAAACCAGTATGAAAACTATGGGTGATCCAGAAAAGCTATAGATTTCCAAAATAGTAGATGAAATTCCAAATTCAGCAAGGGGTCATATGTGTAAATCCTTCACTGTTTTGCCAAGGAAAAGAACTGTTGAAGTAGGAAAAACTGGGCACTGGTGACAACATTTTCATCTGTAACTTTTTGTCACAATGGCTGATTGACAATAGAAATATACCATTATGTCCGCTAGGCACTTGTGGTTGCTGGGATATATAAGGTTTTTAGGTTCTCCAAGAACCCAAGGTACCCAGAGCCAACAACTGAGTTTCACCGTACCATGGTTTTTCATTGAGTACCGAGTATAAACCAATTCTAATAGCAAAATAGACAGAGTGAAAAATGGGTATCAAGGAAACATGTATTTCTGAAATGGGCAGAAGATATACAGTTTAGAAGCAGTGGTCATGTCTACATCTCTTAATTTGTAGGTACCCATTCTAGCGTATGATTTGGTGGGTATTTTTCAAAATATAATTTTTTTATACACTGGCTAAAATTTAAAGGCATAAATGCAGCAAATTCCAATAGATAATAGAAAATGTTCTACTATTCAATGATCCCACAAGTCTCCCAATAAAAATTGTATCTTGTTTGTGTGGATAGGCCTTGCGCCTGTAACAGGAAATGGCTCAAAACGCATCATGGACGCAGCACATTTTTCCACAGAAAACCAAGCTTTTTTTCCAATGTGGGCAGCTTGAGATTTGGGACCTTAGCTCAGTTGACACCAAGGGAAACATATCCAACATGTACATTTTTTTAAACTAGACACCTAGGGGTATGCAGAGTGGGCTGACTTGAGTGGCTCTCAACACATTTTTGCTCCTAGAATCCCTTGCACACCTCAAACATTGACTTAAAAAACACATTTTCCTCACATTTCTGTGATGGAAAGTTCTGGAATCTGTGGGGAGCCTCAAACTTTTTTCAGCCCAGCATTCCTCCAGGTCTCCCGATACAAATGGTACCTAACTTGTGTGGGTAGACCTAGTGCCCGCTCCAGGAAACAGTCTGAAATGCAACATGGATGCATCACATTTTTCCACCAAAAACTGACCCTTTTTTTCCAATGTGGGTAGCTCAAGGTTTTGGAACCGAGCTCAGCCAGCACTTATGATAACCTAGCCAACCTGTAAATTTTTGAAAACTTGACACCAAGGGGTATCCAGTGTGGGCTGATTTGAATGGCTCTCACCACACTTGTCTTAACCAGAATCCCTTGCAAACCTCAAACTGTGACTAAAAAAACATTTTCCTCACATATCTGTGATGGAAAGTTCTGGAATCTGCAGGCTGTCACAAATGTCCTACCAACCAGCATTCCACCAAGTCTCCCCAGTAAAATAGGGCCTCACTTGTGTGGGTGGGCCAAGTGCTTGCAACAGGGAAGGGCCCAAAATGTATTGTGGCGATAATGATAACAATTGTGGGTGTACTATTTAGGCCTGAGATTGGCAACCATGTAGAGAAACCTATCAAACCCATATATTTCTGAAAAGTAGGCATCAAGAGGTGTCCAGGGAGGTATCACTTGTGTGGATCACCCAAGGTTTTCTGACCCAGGATACCCTGCAACTGTGAAACATTGGGGTGCGTGGCTTGGCTGCCCTGCATATGGCCGCCAGTCTGTGAGGCTCTGCCGGGCAGGAGCGTTTATCCGGCATTTCTCCTGCCGGGACTGTCTGCTGGTGTTGGCTGGGGTTGCCCCCTGGTGCGGGGGGGGCAACTGGCTGTGGCGGAGGCCGAGGTGCGGGGGCTCCCCTGCGGGAACGGTGGATGGCGTGTGAATTGCGTGGGTGGCGCTGTGCCTGGCGCTGTCCCCCTTGTATTTGCGCGGGAGCGGCCTACAGCAGAGGCGCTCCTACGGTCGGAGGTGTGGTGCGGCTGGCCTCTCCCCACCCTTCCTTACTTGATTTCAGCCTGCGGCATCCTGGCAGAGCCACAGGGGCCATTGTTGGTGAAGTACTGAGGGTCTGCATCTGCGGGTTAGTCGGCCCGCAGGCCCCTCGGATACTGAAGTGAGAGTGCTGGCAGCCTGGGATGGTGGGCGGGGCTACCCTGGTGCTCCACTCCACCTCGAGGTCTAGAGGGAGAGCTGCGGCATGCCCCTTGAAGGAGGGGACGTGCTGCAGCCTGCTGAGGGGGTGTTGGGGTAGGCTGTTGCCCCCCCTATTTTTGGTGGTGTATTTTGGGAGCCCTGCTTGATGCCTTGAGAGTGGGTCTCCCGCTGCGGCCTACTGGAACGACGCCAGTGGTTGGCGACACGTGGCTACGGCTGTGGTGGATGCAGCTAGGACCGGGAGGCGGCACCTTCATCGGAGGACCTTGGCGCTACAGGCCGGGGACCATTCATCCTTATTTTGAACGGGACGTGCTGGACCTGCCTGGGGACTGCAGGTGAGGGGCGTGTTGGGTGACTGCCAGCGCCTCCTGTCCTCCTTTTTGCCTGGGTGGCTGCCCGCGTTGGCCCGCTTCAGGGTGTGAACCTGAGTGGTGCGAAAAGTGCTGTTTAACATGGGGAAGGCGGATCAAAAGCATCCCAAACTTACCTTTGAGGGCAAGAAGAAGAGCAGCCAGGCTGGTCAGTCGTCGGATGACCTACCCCGAGAGGAGGACGTATAATCGCCCTCTGTGAAAGCTATGTTTGTTGACCTTCAACACAGCCTGGCTAGCATCGATGGGAAGCTGGATCACCTGACTGAATAGATGGACCGCTTGAAGGATAGGGTGGATGGCCACACCACCAGTCTTGAGCATGTGGAGTCTTGCACATCGGATCTCGAGGATGGCCGTCCTGAGGATGGAGAGAAGCAACTGCGGATGGAGCGGGTGTTAGAACTTATCTGTAATAAAAATGAGGACCTTGAGGCCCGGTTCCGTCGTAATAATGTGCACATCTTAGGTCTGCCAGAGTCGATGGCCATGGGACGTATGGAAGATTACATGGAGACTATTATTGCATCGCTATTCCCAGGTGAGCTATCACAGGTGCTGGTGGTGGAGCGGGCGCACCGGTCGCTTGGCCCCCGGCCTCCACTGGGAGCGCGTGCGCAGCCCATCATTGTGGGCCTATTGAGCTATCGGGATAGAGACACAATACTCCAGTTAGCTCATGAACGACACCCAGTGATATACAATAACAGGGAGCTCAACATTTTTCCAGACTACACTCCTGGGATGCAGGCTGCTCGTGAGGCGTTTCTCCCGGTTAAGGGCACCTTGAGGCAGACGGATGCCAAGTTTTCCCTCATTTATCTTGCCAAGCTGCGGGTACTGCACAAGGGCAAATTGCACTTCTTTATGGACCCAAAACTGGCTGCCGGATATGTCAAGACTATTCCTAAAAAAGCGCCTCTGACCAGTGCGCAGGTGGAGGGGGCTGATGTGGAGCCCCCTGCTGGTAGTGACACTGACTAACCTCGGCTCTGATGCTGCAGTCTGTGGTGCCCCTTTGCCTGGGTGATGGACCTGGCCCAGATTGGATCTGGGCTGACCTTGCAGTGTTTGGTCCCAGACCATGGACGTTATTCTGGTGCTCCAGCCCATCCACCCCAATTGGGGATGTTCCTGGATGGCCTTGCTGATGCTCCCTTAAATGAGTCCTATTAAACCGCTTATTGTATTGTACTGGGTTCTGAGTTTGGGTGAGGGTGGGCTCGCTGGACTGGCCCAATTGGGGGGGCCAGCGTGGGTGGGATTGTGAACTACTGATTGTTGGGATTGTTGATGTTATACCTTTTTCCTCTCCTTTTCTTCTTCTTTCCTCAGCAGCTGCGGCTTTGTGCGGAATGGTTGGGAAGGGCATGCAACTGGATGTTTGTTGGGAGGGTGAATACCAGTGTGACAGCTGTTAGATGCCTTACTTGGAATGTCAGGGGGCTAAATGATGGCTGCAAGATGCGCTTGTTGTCGGCTTATGTGCAGCTTCATGCTTGCATGCTACAAGTGACCCACTTGCTTAAGGGCATGCGAGTGAGAGTGAGAGCTAGCTGGATAGGCGAGAGCCATATGGCGATGTACTCATGTTACACGCTAGGAGTGGCGATTTTGATTCAGAAGGGATTGCCGTAGTGCACTGGTGTGGTGATGGTTGACCCGGGGGGCATTATGTCATGCTCAGAGGCACTCTGTATGACAAACCGTTCTCTTTGATATCTTTTTATGGGCCTAATGTCAATGACCCTGAGTTCTTTGAAGAAGTTTGGAGTCTGATTTGTTCGCTAGGCCCTGGCTCCATTTTTGTGTGGCCGTGACCTCAATGTGGTCTTGGACCTGGAGGTGGACCACGAGAGCCGGGCCAGACCTCAACATATGACGGCTGCGAGGGCACTGGCAAATGTTATGGCTGAGGGCTCTTTGGTGGATTTATGGAGGGCCCAACATGGTAGAGAAAGGCAGGGCACATGTGTTAACTATGCGCATGGCAGCTGGTCTAGATTAGATAGGTGGTTGGGTACCAGAGATGTGGAACTATGGACGAAGCCATTGAGCATATGCCCCGCACTCTTTCAGATCACTCCCCGGTTTTGTTGGCGCTGCATGTGCCTGACCGGCCTGGCCACGCATTTATGTGGCGGTTGCCTAGTGGAGCGCTGAGAGACCGTGTCTTTTGGGAAGAGATTTGTACTGCTATCGTGGACTATTTCCAGATTAACCAGGGCTCGGTGTCTTTTGCTGGCACTCAATGGGAAGCCTTTAAGGTTGTGATCCGCTGTGTCTGTTTGGCTAAGCAACATGGTGTGCTGAAGGCAATTCGACGGGAGTTGTCAGTGCTGGAGGCGCACCTTGCCGAATTGGAGAGGCGGCTGGCTTCTGACTGGTCGGTGGATCTTCTGGCTGATGTTCAGGAGGCGCTGTCCCACTGTGAGGAGGCGGCACTTCGCAAGGTGTGCTTCCTGGGCAAGGAGGCGAGGGCGAGACAATATGGTGAGGGTGAGTGGGCCGGGAGGACGTTGGCGACCGTGCTTCACAGGCCGTGGGCTGGGAACTACATTGTAGAATTGACTGACTAGACCGGGACACTTCTGACGGGTGCTGCGGAGGTTCAGCTTGTCATGTCCGACTTCTATTCGGATTTATATGCTGAACGGCCAGCAGAGTGGTTTAGATACTACTGCTTACATTGAGGAGATTAGCTTGCTGTGGCTCTCATAGGCAGTACCTGGGTGTCCCCTTTTTCGGTTGAGGATGTGATCCAGGCTATATGTAGTTTGCCAGGTGATAAGGTTCCGGGACTGGATGGCTTGACGCCAGCCTTCTATAAGGAATATGCAGATGTTTTGGCGCCGCACCTTCTCGAGGTATATGCTGAAGCCCTTGAGGGGGTGTGTCTTCCTAGCTTCGCTGCGGGAGGCTCTTATAGTGATAATTCTGAAAGCAGGGAAGGATCCTAGTAGCTGTGACTCGTATCGGCCGCTCTCATTAATAAACACTGATAACAAGATCTTGGCAAAGCTTATTGCGACGCACCTGCAGCCCTTGCTTTCATCCTTGGTTTTACTAGACCAATCTGGCTTTGTGCCTGGGCGTTCGACACTGTATAACTTGCATACCTTTTTTGCAATCTCTAGTATGATCGGACCTGATGATCACGCGGCGGCAGTATTTCTGGATGCCACAAAGGCGTTTGATTCACTGGATTGGTCGTATATGTTTGCCCTGCTGGCCAGAGTGGGTTTAAGCGTTAGATGTATTCAACTGATTTGCCTATTGTATTATCGATTGTTCAATGGGATGTTGTCGGCTCCTTTGTCGATTGCTAGGAGCACTCACCAGGGCTGCCCCCTCTCGCTGCTACTTTTTGCTGTGGCCATAGAGCGCCTTGCGGCGCGACAGCACCATAATCATAAGGGGCTGGCGTTTCGGCAGCGTCCTATTATCATCTCTCTGTATGCGGATGACGTTGCACTGTATATCCGTGACCCGCAGGTGCATCTGGATGTTCTTCTAGATGAGGTTGTTCAATTTGGCTGGCTCTCCAGGATAAGGATTAACTGGTCCAAGTTGGTGGTGCTGCCTTTGTCTGACGTCACCCTGCAGCACCGATCTAGGTATCCCCTGTGCTGGGCGGACGGGCCGGTGCGCTATCTAGGTATTTGGCTGAGCCAGAAGGTGGATGAGCTGTGGTCGGCTAACTAGAGCACGGCGGTTGCATGGCTGGAGGATAAGGTGGCGGTCTGGCACTCGCTGCCGCTGTCACTGACCGGGCACATGGCAATAGCAAAGATGGTGGTATTGCCCAAATTCTTGTATCTTTTTGTTAACCTCCCTCTGTCGCTTATGACGGGTTTCTTGAGGCGGCTGCGGTCCTTGCTGGTGGCTCTAATTTGGGCGGGGGGACAGCCCAGAATTGCATGGGAGACTCTGACTTTACCGTTTGAGCAGGGAGGGCTTGCGGCCCCGGATTTGGAACTCTGTTATTTCTGCGAGCGGGTTCATTTTATACATTTCCGGTTGCATCCTATACGCTTTTTGCTGCATTTGGCAGTAGAACATGACTCAGTTTGGCCGAATAGGCTGGATGGGGTAATTGGAAGAACACCTGGGCCCCGTTGACGGGATGTGAACACTGTGGTGTGTTCGGCGCAGGCTTGGACATGTTTGTTGAAGCGGGCAGGAGTGCGTGAGGTCTTTGCGCTTTTGATGCTGGTGCGTATTGCGGCGGGACTCCCCCTGCTGGAGGGTGGCCAGATATCTGAACACCACCGGGAGTTAGATATGGTTACTTTGGGGTCTTGGTTCTCGGCTGGGATGATTATCTCCTTGGACGATGCACTGGGAGTGCTCAGCGACACTGCATTATATCACTTATTCTTTTTCAGGATCCGGGCCTTGCTGCAGAGCCCCCTCTTTGGTGTGCGCTGGAATTATTGTACAAGGCACTGACTGCTCGCCGTCTGATTACAAGCCTGTACACTTGCTTGCAGACTACGGAGCCCCTGGCTGCTTCCAACGCCAGGGTACACTGGGAGGGGGACTTGGGTGCGCCCAACCCGGAGGAGTTGTTGTACTCAGATGCGGGTGCTCTCCCCAATTATTGTTCCTAATCCATTTTAATTTTCTGCATCTGCTGTACTATACGCCTAGTCGCCTGAAGAAAATGGGTCTTAGAGCGCATGCTAATTGTGTACGCTGCTCGGCCTTGGAGGCAGATTTTATGCATTTGGGGTGGGACTGCGGAACGTTGCGTGATTTCTGGTCTGATGTGTTGCATGCAATTGATGGGATGACTGGGCTTGCATTGCTGTGTACTCCTGTGATGATACTTCTGGGCCATGTGGAGGAGATGCCCTCTGCGTCCAGATGGCTGGTGGGATTGCTGCTGCTACTGGCTAAGCGCAGGGTGGTGATGTGCTGGGGATGGAAGTGGGTACTTCGCTGTGATGATTGGCTGAGAGATGCTGCATACCGTCAGGAGCAGCTGGCAGTATACTGGGAGTTGATGTCGGAAGGTTCCCGACGGAGAGATATATGGGCCCCCTTGGTAGCATTCTTTGCAGCTCGTGCACAAGGAGATGACTAGCTTTCTGTGCCTCCCCTTGATTGTCTGGCTGTGGCGGTTCTACTGTACACGCTACAAGTGTGTGACCCCTTTTCTCTGAAGGTGATATGTTGCCAGCGCTGCTTTTATCCCTACTTTTGCTATGTACTCTTTTTCCTCCCCCCCTCTGTTGCTTTCTGTTCCTTAAGTTCACCTGCGATACCGAATGGAGATGCTCATGTATGGGATAAGTTCCTCCTGATGTTTCTTTTGCAACCTGGACAAGTTAGCGCTTCTGCGAGCCCTCCCAGCAGAATCTGTTCTATGTACACTATGGGGGTCATTACAACCCTGGTGGACGGTGTTAAAGTGGCGGTAAGACCGCAAACAGGCCGGCGGAAAAAAAAGGGAATTATGACCGTGGCGGAAACCACCAACAAAGACAGCCACTTTACCACTCAGACCGCCACGGCAGTACAGACAAGCAGCGCGGCGGTCACCGCCAACAGACAGGCGGAGACAAAGTACTGTCCACAGTATCACAACCTACCAATCCGCCACCTTTTCCGGGGCGGATTCACCGTGGATAAAAACACGACGGAACCAGCCATTTCAAAGGGAAAATGCTCACCTCAAACACTCCACGAGGAAGGAGGGCACCATGGAGCTGGAACTCCAAATACTCCCTGCGATAGTCTTCCTGCTCCTGTACGATGACCATCAACGCCGGCGCCGAAGACAACGGTGAGTACTGCACCTACGACATAGGGGAGGGGGGAGGCAAAAGTCAGGGACACACACACGCAACACCCCCACCCTCCACCCCGACCCTCACCCACTACAACACACACACCAATGCATATCCAAACATTACAGTAACATCCCCCAACCCCCCCGGAAGAATGCAAAGACATAAGTAAATGAGTGCAACCATTGTAATGTATAAAAATACAGTAAGCTAATATATACAGATATATATACACATTCAACAAAATATACATCACGATTAGTAGTGCAGGTATTCACCATTCAATGTCCGTGGACCACTGGCCCCAAAATGCATGGGCGAGGCCCACACTAGATACCTGAGCAAAACGGAGAGAACACTGCTGGGGCAACAGATCAAAATACAACAGGCACCTCAGGGGGAAGGGTAGGGGGGCACCTCAGCCGGATGACAGCACCACGCCAGATCCACGAGGGGGCTCCATGCCCATTGATGTATCCTGGGGAGTGCAAAGCCACAGTCTCACAAGTCTTTTGAGTGGGTGGTTTGCCCACTGCTTTATCCTGGGGAGTGCAAAGCCACAGTCTCACAAGTCTTTTCAGTGGGTGGTTCGCCCACTGTACCATCCTGGGGAGTGCAAAGCCACAGTCTCACAAGTCTTTTCAGTGGGTGGTTTGCCCACTGCTTTATCCTGGGGAGTGCAAAGCCACAGTCTCACAAGTCTTTTCAGTGGGTGGTTTGCCCACTGTACCATCCTGAGGAGTGCAAAGCCCCAGTCTCACAAGTCTTTTCAGTGGGTGGTTTGCCCACTGTACCATCCTGAGGAGTGCAAAGCCCCAGTCTCACAAGTCTTTTCAGTGGGTGGTTTGCCCACTGTACCATCCTGGGGAGTGCAAAGCCACAGTCTCACAAGTCTTTTCAGTGGGTGGTTTGCCCACTGTACCATCCTGGGGAGTGCAAAGCCACAGTCTCACAAGTCTTTTCAGTGGGTGGTTTGACCACTGCTTTATCCTGGGGAGTGCAAAGCCACAGTCTCACAAGTCTTTTCAGTGGGTGGTTTGCCCACTGTACCATCCTGGGGAGTGCAAAGCCACAGTCTCACAAGTCTTTTCAGTGGGTGGTTTGCCCACTGTACCATCCTGGGGAGTGCAAAGCCACAGTCTCACAAGTCTTTTCAGTGGGTGGCTTGCCCACTGTACCATCCTGGGGAGTGCAAAGCCACAGTCTCACAAGTCTTTTCAGTGGGTGGTTTGCCCACTGCTTTATCCTGGGGAGTGCAAAGCCACAGTCTCTCAAGTCGATAACAGGCTCCACTGGTTCTGGAGGGGGACTGGTGCCCAGAGTGCTTCATCCTGTTAAGGACAGACGGAGTGGATGCATGTCTCCAGTGGTTCTGGAGGGGGACTGGTGCCCAGAGTGCTTCATCCTGTTAAGGACAGACGGAGTGGATGCATGTCTCCACTGGTTCTGTAGGGGGACTGGTGCCCAGAGTGCATCACTGTCCCCGTGACGGCCCCAGTTCCGTCACTGCCCCTGCCGCACATGGGCTAGCGGTGCTAGAGTTGGCGTTGCTTGCCCTGTTCAGCGGTGCTTGCCATGGCGGTCTTTGCCCTGTTCAGCGGGGCTTGACTTTGCAGTTTCTGACCTGTTCAGCGGTGCTTGCCATGGCGGTCTAGGCCCTGTTCAGCAGTGCTTGCCATGGCGGTCTATGCCCTATTCAGCGGTGCTTGCCCTGTTCAGCGGTGCTTGCCATGGCGGTCTTTGCCCTGTTCAGCGGTGCTTGCCATGGCAGTCTTTGCTCTGTTCAGCGGTGCTTGACTTTGCAGTTTCTGACCTGTTCCGCGGTGCTTGCCATGGCGGTCTATGCCCTGTTCAGCGGTGCTTGCCCTGTTCAGCGGTGCTTCACTTTGCAGTTTCTGACCTGTTCAGCGGTGCTTGCCTGTTCAGCGGTGCTTGCCATGGCGGTTTTTGCCCTGTTCAGCGGTGCTTGCCCTGTTCAGCAGTGCTTGACTTTGCAGTTTCTGACCTGTTCAGCGGAGCTTGCCATGGCGGTCTATGCCCTGTTCAGCGGTGCTTGCCATGGCGGTCTATGCCCTATTCAGCGGTGCTTGCCCTGTTCAGCGGTGCTTGCCATGGCGGTCTTTTCCCTGTTCAGCGGTGCTTGACTTTGCAGTTTCTGACCTGTTCAGCGGTGCTTGCCATGGCGGTCTATGCCCTGTTCAGCGGTGCTTGCCATGGCGGTCTATGCCCTATTCAGTGGTGCTTGCCCTGTTCAGCGGTGCTTGCCATGGCGGTCAATGCCCTGTTCAGCGGTGCTTGCCATGGCGGTCTATGCCCTGTTCAGCGGTGCTTGCTCTGTTCAGCGGTGCTTGCCATGGCGGTCGTTGCCCTGTTCAGCGGTGCTTGCCCTGTTCAGCGGTGCTTGACTTTGCAGTTTCTGACCTGTTCAGCGGTGCTTGCCCTGTTCAGCTGTGCTTGCCATGGCGGTCTTTGCCCTGTTCAGCGGTGCTTGCCCTGTTCAGCGGTGCTTCACTTTGCAGTTTCTGACCTGTTCAGCGGTGCTTGCCCTGTTCAGCGGTGCTTGCCATGGCGGTCTTTGCCCTGTTCAGCGGTGCTTGCCCTGTTCAGCGGTGCTTGACTTTGCAGTTTCTGACCTGTTCAGCGGTGCTTGACATGGCGGTCTATGCCCTGTTCAGCGGTGCTTGCCATGGCGGTCTATGCCCTGTTCAGCGGTGCTTGCCCTGTTCAGCGGTGCTTGCCATGGCGGTCTTTGCCCTGTTCAGCGGTGCTTGACCTTGCAGTTTCTGACCTGTTCAGCGGTGCTTGCCATGGCGGTCTATGCCCTGTTCAGCGGTGCTTGCCATGGCGGTCTATGCCCTGTTCAGCGGTGCTTGCTCTGTTCAGCGGTGCTTGCCATGGTGGTCTTTGCCCTGTTCAGCGGTGCTTGCCCTGTTCAGCGGTGCTTGACTTTGCAGTTTCTGACCTGTTCAGCAGTGCTTGCCCTGTTCAGCGGTGCTTGCCATGGCGGTCTTTGCCCTGTTCAGCGGTGCTTGCTCAGTTCAGCGGTGCTTGACTTTGCAGTTTCTGACCTGTTCAGCGGTGCTTGCCCTGTTCAGCAGTGCTTGCCATGGCGGTCTTTGCCCTGTTCAGCGGTGCTTGCCCTGTTCAGCGGTGCTTGACTTTGCAGTTTCTGACCTGTTCAGCAGTGCTTGCCATGGCGGTCTATGCCCTGTTCAGCGGTGCTTGCCCTGTTCAGCGGTGCTTGACTTTGCTGTCTCTGACCTGTGCAGCGGTGTTTGCCATGGCGGTCCCTCATTGACCAGCGGGGCTGTGGCTGCCGGGGCCCTCCTGGGCACTGACTCTGGCGGTGGTCTCCTGACCATTGACGATGGGACTGCCCTCCTGGGCACTGACTCTGGCGGTGGTCTCCTTACCAGTGACAATGGGACTGCCCTCCTGGGCACTGACTGTGGCGGTGGTGTCCTGGCCAGTGACGATCAGGCTGGCGGAGGCCTCCTGGGCAGCGGGATGATGGTGGCCTTCTCCGCCGTGCTGCTCTTCCCAGACTTTGGCGCTTTCTTCTGCCCCTTCCCCACCTTGGGAGGAGTCACAGCTGAGTCGACACTCCCCCCGGGACCCTTGTGAGCGGCTTTGCCGGCTGGAGTCTTCCCCCTATCCCATCGGGCACTGTCCAACTTCTGGTGCTTCACAGGGGGGGGGACTGGCTGTGCTTTGGCTCCGTGTCACACTGGCTGCCCTGGTGCCCGGTGCACTCCACATACCTCTAACAGGCACCACTGGTACCGGAGATTTTTTGGCTGAGGTGCTAGTGCAGGACCTATGAATTGGAGGGGGGGGTGGTGGGAAAGAGGTCAACGTTGCTCAGGAAAAGTTTCTGACGAACACTGGGACGGGTAGCTGGAGGGGGTCTGGGAGTGGAGGAAGAGGAGGTGGTTGTAGGAGGTGTAACTTTGGATGATTTGGGTGCAGGTGCATGTTCTGGAGGCTGTCGTGAGGTGGATGGATGTTGGGTGTGTTTGTGCCCACGTTTGTGTACTTTGGGAGGGGACGTCACAGACACACTGGGAGAGGACACAGGGGACGTGTAAATGGTAGTGGGGGTGGTGAGTGCAGGTGAGTGGGGTGTGGTGGTGGGTGTGCTGGTGCGAGTCCTAGTGGCTGTAGTGGTAGTGCATGCAGGTGAGAGTTTTGACGACGCTGGGAGGGAGGAGGGAGATGACGAGGAGGGGGACACAGTGGAGGCAGTCGATGTTGCTGTGTCTGTATGTGGGTGATGCTTGTGTGAGTGCCTGTGGGATGTGTGGTGCCTATGTTTGCCTGAGCTTCCCTTGTGTGTTGACGTGTGTGCAGGCTGGTCTGATGGTGTGCTTGGGATAGGCAGAGGTACAGGGGATTGGGTCTGGGTGGAGGAAGTTGGAGGGGGGAGGCTAGACACAGGGACAATGGCTGCCATCAGTGCTGAGGCCAGAGATTGCAGCATTCGATGAAGGCAGCCTAACCAGAATGAATGCCCTCCAGGAATGCATTAGTGTGTTGCAACTCCCTTTCTACACCCTGGATGGCATTCACAATGGTAGACTGCCCAACAGTGAGTGACCTGAGGAGGTCAATGGCCTCCTCACTGAGGGCAGAAGAGGTGACAGGGGCAGGGGCTGAGGTGCCTGGGGCGAAGGTGATGCCCACCCTCCTGGGTGAGCGGGCACGGGGCGAAGGCTGAGGCGGTGCTGGTAGGGGGGTGGCGGCTGTACCTGTAGAAGTGGGGGGCACAGATGTTGCCGCCTCCACAAGGGAGCTCCCATCGGAGGACGAGTCCGTGTCGCTGGTTGCTGATCCGGTGACCGCCGTGAAGCTCCCCTCGCCCTCCGTCCCACTGGTGTATTCGGAGTCCGTGGTGTGGCCTTCCATGGCCATGTGGGATGCAGCCCCCTCGTGCTCCGGTGCCACTGTACCTCCGCCTGATGATGCTGATGCACAAAAGAACAGGGAGAGCACAAAAATGGGGGGGGGCGACAGAAGAAAGACAGGTTGAGTGCATGGCTTACCGCTGCCGGACAATACAGACACAGCAGCCCCCTGCACTACGCCGCGCTGTTGGGCTCTACAGATGCAGTTCCTGGGATTTGGCCTACATGGCTATGGTGGACATCTGCACACATAGATGACACAGGGGCATGTATACCTGTACTTGGCACTCTACAGAGGTAGGGTTGAGTGGCACATGGCCTGCATTACGGAGGGGCCTAGCCTACGGAACTGGCCCTGGCCTAGGGAAACCCACAGCCCTCCTCCCCCACCCAGACCCCTCCACTGCGCGCACAGTCAGCTGAATGAGATTGTACTCACCCCCTTGTGTCTGCTGTGATGCCCTCAAGCGCCCATCCAACTCAGGGTAGGCCACCGGCAGGATCCTGAACATCAGGGGTGTCATGGTGCGACGGGCACCCCTCCCACGTTGGGAGGCCATCCCCAGCTGAGCCTCCGCCGTCTTCTTGCTCCAGCGGCGAATGTCCTTCCATCTTTTACGGCAGTGGGTGCTCCGTCTCTGGTGGACCTCCAGGGTCCAGACGTCCTTGGCGATGGCACGCCAAATATCCTTCTTCTGGTGGGCGCTGACCTACATGACATGGACAGGGGAAGAAGAGAAGTCATTACCAACTGCACCGTCGAAATGAGTGGCCCACATCCCTGCCCTTGCCATGTGGCACATGCATTCACAGTCCTTCATGCTCACAGAACTCTGCCCTATTCCTTCTTACGACCAGCCCTCTCCACCCAGGCATAGCCCATACAACTTGCACCCTATGTACTCACCTGTTGGTCTGGAGGACCGTAGAGTAGCGTGTACTGGGGGAGGACCCCGTCCACGAGCTTCTCCAACTCCTGTGCAGTGAAGGCAGGGGCCCTTTCCCCAGACGCACGTTCCATTGTCTCTTCCAGACTGAGGTCACCGCAGCACTTGTAGTATAGGTCCTCTCCTGTCGAAGATCAGGTATCGAGTGATTGAACAGATAGAAAATGGCGGTCAAGTCCGCGGCGGTGACGTCCACGGCGGAGCGTATCATCACCGCCGGCGCACTTCGTCATTGGCTCCTGGGACCCATAGGGTCCAATGTTAACCAATGCAGCATTGCGCAGCGGTCTTCGACCGCCTACCGCGATGGTGTACAACGCCAGCGCAGTTACCTCACATCCCATTGTCCCAGTTTAGAGGTCAGGCAGCCGCCATTTCAGGGGCCCACATGGCTTCATTTACAACTGCGTCAAAACATACCTAGGCCTGGACTCAACACTCTTACAGACAACTTTTTGGATTATGTTTCGTGTTCTGTGTAGCTGTGGGAACATACCTCTGAGTTGCTTGACTCTGTGGTCGCTTTTGTCCTTCCTAGGCACCGTCAGCTGGGACATGTGAGGAGATGGCGGAATCCTCCGGTGTACCGACCGCTGGTGGACCTGTTGACAATGGAGGAGCGACATTTAATCATCACCTACAGGTTTGACCGTGCCACAATCCGGAACTGTGTACCCCGTTGGAGCCTGACCTGATGTCAGCAATCCGCCATCCCACAGGAATCCCCCCTCAAGTGCAAGTGCTATCAGTGCTCCATTTCCTTGCAAGTGGGTCATTTCAAACAACAGTGGCCATGGCATCAGCGATGTCCCAGCCTATGTTTTCCAACGTATTGTCCAGAGTGTTGTCTACCCTGCTGGAACACATGAGGAGCTACATCGTTTTCCCTCAGGTGGAGGATTTGGCTACTGTTAAAGGTGACTTCTATGCCCTTGTACATATCCCTAACATCATAGGTGCCATTGATGGGACCCATGTAGCTCTGGTCCCCCCCCACAGGAGTGAACAGGTGTACAGGAACCGGAAGAGTTATCATTCGATGAATGTACAGATGGTATGTTTGGCAGACCAGTACATCTCCCAGGTAAATGCTATGTTCCCTGGCTCTGTGCATGACACCTACATCCTGCGGAATAGCAGCATCCCTTATGTGATGGGTCAACTCCAGAGGCACCGGGTGTGGCTATTAGGGGACTGTGGTTACCCCAATCTGTCATGGCTATTGACCCCAGTGAGGAATCCCAGGACAAGGGCAGAGGAACGCTACAATGAGGCCCATGGGCGGACTAGGAGGTTGATAGAACGCACCTTCGGCCTCCTGAAGGCCAGGTTCAGGTGCCTCCATATGACAGGTGGTTCCCTATTCTACTCACCAAGGAAGGTGTGCCAGATCATCATCGCCTGCTGTATGCTTCACAATCTTGCTTTGCGACGCCAGGTGCCTTTTCTGCAGGAGGATGGTCCAGATAACGGTGTTGTGGCAGCTGTGGAGCCTGTGGACAGTGATGAGGAGGAAGCAGAGGAAGAAGACATTGACAACAGGGACTCAGTCATACAGCAATATTTCCAGTGACACACAGGTGAGAACACTTTCTTGACTCCTACAAGTACTTTCACACTTCTACCTCTATCCTGTCTGTCAATTTCAACCAGTATTTGGTAACTGAGTTGTACATTTCCATTACAGTTTCACAGGTGTGGTTACCAACGTGTGTCATCTGCTTGCATCCTTCATGGACTTGTGATGTGTGACATAGGTATGTTGACATTACTATTGAGAACGGATTTTGTCACTGTCATAGCTAATACACATTTTCTAAATCACAGACTGACTCCAGATTGTTTTGTGGTTCAATTGGGTTTATTGAAGTGCTAATTATTGGAGGGGGTGGTAAAATGGTGAGGGGTGATGGTGGAGGAATGTCCATGGCAGAGTCCAGTCTATTAGTCTCACAGGTGCACTGCCCATATGGGCATAGGAAGTGGAGCTGGGGCAGTTCCAATATGGACAGGGTTACAAAGTGGGACAGTGGGATGACAATCAGGGTGGTCTCATTTCTTGGCGGGGGTCTTGCCATCGTGCTCTGTCCTGTTCCTGGATCTCAGGGACCACTTGCGGGGTGGTTCTCCGTCTGCAGGGGGTGGGGTGCTGGTGTGGTGATCCTGTGGCGGGGCGTCCTGTCCACTAGCGCTGGCGGAGGTGGTGGGCAGTTCATCGTCCATGCTAGTGTCAGGGCCCCTTGGAGTGCCACGGTGTCCCTCATGGTGTTCTGTATGTCCTTCAGCACCCCTACGATGGTTCCCAGGGCGGAGCTGATGGTTCTGAGTTCCTCCCTGAACCCCAAATACTGGTCCTCCTGCAGGCGCTGGGTCTCCTGAAACTTGGCCAGGACCGTAGCCATCGTCTCCTGGGAGTGGTGGTATGCTCCCATGATGGAGGAGAGGGCCTCGTGGAGAGTGGGTTCTCTTGGCCTGTCCGCCCCCTGTCGCAGGGCAGCCCTCCCAGTTCCCCTGTGCTCCTGGGCCTCCGTCCCCTGGACCGTGTGCCCACTACCACTGTCCCCAGGTCCCTGTTGTTGTTGGGGTGGTGGGGTATCCTGGGTTCCCTGTAGTGGTGGACACACAGCTGATTGACGTGTCCTGGGTACGGAGGTATGGGCCTGCTGGGTGGGTGCTATGCTGGTGTTTCCAGAGGGTGGAAGGTCTGTGTTGGGCTGTGCCTGTGCGAGGGGAACCGACTGTCCCGAGGCCCACAATGGTCCGGGCTGGTCATCTGGATCCAGTTGGCCAGAGCTGCTGTCATCACTGTGGGCCTCTTCTGTGGGTGGGGTAGAGATGTCTGGACCCTCCTGTCTGGTGACGTTAGGTAGTGGTCCTGCAGGGGTGTAAAAGTATGATTATTGCATGTGTGTGTGTCATGGTGTGCAATGGGTGGGTGACCGTGTACCCCAGTGCTAGCATTCCTGTGTGGGGTCTTGTGTGATGATGGTTGGGGGGGGTGTTATGGGTATGTGCCGTGGGCATGCTTTAGTGATGGGTGTCCATGCTTTGTTGTGTCATTGCGGGCTTGGTGTTGGGATGGGTGGTTTGTGTTATTAGTACATTAGTGAGGAGTTGGTGTGATAGGGTGTGTGATAGCATGCAGGTAGGGTGGGGGATATGATAGTTAAGGTTTGACTTACCAGTGTCCATTCCTCCACCGACTCCTCCGAGGCCCTCAGGATGCATAATGGTCAAGATCTGCTCCTCCCATGTTGTTAGTTGTGGGGGAGGAGATGGGGGTCCGCCGCCAGTCCGCTGTACCGCGATGTTGTGCCTGAAGACCACGGAACGCACCTTCCCCCGTAGGTCGTTCCACCTCCTCCTGATGTCGTCCCGATTTCTTGGGTGCTGTCCCACTGCATTGACCCTGTCGACTATTCTTCGCCATAGCTCCATCTTCCTAGCTATGGAGGTGTGCTGCACCTGTGCTCCAAATAGCTGTGGCTCTACCCGTACGATTTCCTCCACCATGAGCCTGAGCTCCTCCTCGGAGAACCTGGAGTGTCTTTGTCGTGCCATGGGGTGGTGTAGGTGATGTGTGGGGTGGTGTATGTGGTGATGAGTGTGGTGATGTGTAGTGGTGTGTGGTGTTTTGTGCGTGGATGTTGTGTGGGTGATGATGTTGTGTGCCTCTGTGTGGTGGGGTTGTCTATTCTGTGCTCTCTCTCTGGCCTTCGTCAATAATTTTGGGTCGTAGGGGTTTGTGTGTGATGTGGGTGTGTGTTTTATATTGTAATAGGTGTGTGGGAGTGGTGTTTGTATGTGTATCAGGTGTGTGTCTTTCGAATTGTCCAATGTGGCGGTGTTTTAGAGATGTGTGTGTTCCGCCAATGGAAGACCGCGGTTGAAAGACCTCCGTGTGGATTCGTGGGTCGTGATAGCATGGGCGTGTTTCTGTTGGCGTGATGGTGGAGGTTTTGTTTTCGCCAGTTTATCACTGACCTTTGGTGTGGCGGACGTGTGTGGGTGTCTGAATTTTGGCGAATTCCGAGATGTGGGTCATAATAGCTGTGGCGTATTTCCGCGGCCGCGGCGGTGTATTGGCGGTCTTCTGCACGGCGGTAAGTGGCTTTTACCGCCAATGTTGTAATGACCCCCTATATGTGAACACTGGTTTGCATTGTTTGATGATGTTTGATTTTTAAATGCAAAAATAAATACATTACAAAAAAACAGTGAAACATTGAATAAAATTCTATTTTTCCTTGCATTTCTGTGATGTAAACTACAGAAATATGCAGGCATCCACAACCTTCCTACCACCCAGCATTACCCTACTTGTCCCAATAAAAACGCTATCCCACTGGTGTGCCTGGGCCTAGTGCCTGCGACAATATGGATTACACAAGGGTCAATGGTAGTTCTTGAATGAGAACTACTGTTGACCGGAAGTGATCCATTCCTGATGCAGGCACTATGTCCACGCACACAAGTGTGATAGTGTTTTTATCAAGTTAAGTTGGGAAACACTGGGTGTTAAGAATTTTGTGGATCTCTGCACATTCCTGTAGTTTACGTTACGGAAATGCCAGGAAGAATAGTGTTTTTATTCAATGTTTCACATTTGCGCGGTATTCTGGGTAAGAAAACTTTGGGGAATCCATGTATGCCACACCTCCCTCATCTCTCCCGGGTGTCTAGTTTTAAGAAATGTCTAGGTTTGTAGGTTTCCCTAGATGGCCGTCGAGCATGGGACCAAAAATGTGGGTGCCCCCTTTACAAAACCATGTTGTTTTGTTATAGATAATTTTGATGTCTGCACTATACATTTAGGGCCCTTCTCTGTTGTAGGCACTTGGCCCACCCACATAAGTGAGGCAGCATTTTTCTCAGGAGACTTTAGGGAATGCAAGGTTGGTTTCTCACTAAGTCCATTTTAAGTTTGAGGCCCAAAAATATCTTCAACTCGTCCAGCGAAGTGGAAGTCCCCTGGTGTGCCCTAGAATGGGGCCCTAGAGGGCCTCCATGCTCCCTCAGAAATTGTTCAGAACACAAATTTGTTTGTTGCACAATTTGCTCAAGTAAGTCAACATAAAAAAAGAGAAGGATGTGTAGTCAAGCATCAAAAAGTTGGCCGTTTCGACTTTACATCCATTGTTGCCAGTGAAAGGCGGAATTTGAGGCTGAACTAAATTAGGGGGCTGTTAAGAGAGCACTCCGCCTATGCTTGCCACGGCTTGTGCCTGCTCTCTCTGTTGGTCTAACCTGCTACTGTTGTCCTGCTGCACAGACTGTGCTTGGAAAGGGACATCACGTCTGTCACTGTCTCCCTCAGACTAACCGGAAGAAGAGTCGTTGGATGTGACTCAGCCGATTGGAAAATCACTTCCAGATTCTGCTCCACTGTCCTCTCCCTCAAATGGTGTCTCAGTATCTGCTGTCCCAGTCTCTGATCCCACCTCAGAGATGTCCTCCATAACCCGAGTTAGGGCTTGAGCAGCAGTCATCCGACAAGACACCATCTCTGCTACTGTCTAAAACCGTCCTTCTAAAACACTATCCTAGGTAGAAGTTGGGAAACACTGGGTGTTAAGAATTTTGTGGATCTCTGCACATTCCTGTAGTTTACGTTACGGAAATGCCAGGAAGAATAGTGTTTTTATTCAATGTTTCACATTTGCGCGGTATTCTGGGTAAGAAAACTTTGGGGAATCCATGTATGCCACACCTCCCTCATCTCTCCCGGGTGTCTAGTTTTAAGAAATGTCTAGGTTTGTAGGTTTCCCTAGATGGCCGTCGAGCATGGGACCAAAAATGTGGGTGCCCCCTTTACAAAACCATGTTGTTTTGTTATAGATAATTTTGATGTCTGCACTATACATTTAGGGCCCTTCTCTGTTGTAGGCACTTGGCCCACCCACATAAGTGAGGCAGCATTTTTCTCAGGAGACTTTAGGGAATGCAAGGTTGGTTTCTCACTAAGTCCATTTTAAGTTTGAGGCCCAAAAATATCTTCAACTCGTCCAGCGAAGTGGAAGTCCACTGGTGTGCCCTAGAATGGGGCCCTAGAGGGCCTCCATGCTCCCTCAGAAATTGTTCAGAACACAAATTTGTTTGTTGCACAATTTGCTCAAGTAAGTCAACATAAAAAAAGAGAAGGATGTGTAGTCAAGCATCAAAAAGTTGGCCGTTTCGACTTTACATCCATTGTTGCCAGTGAAAGGCGGAATTTGAGGCTGAACTAAATTAGGGGGCTGTTAAGAGAGCACTCCGCCTATGCTTGCCACGGCTTGTGCCTGCTGTCTCTGTTGGTCTAACCTGCTACTGTTGTCCTGCTGCACAGACTGTGCTTGGAAAGGGACATCACGTCTGTCACTGTCTCCCTCAGACTCACCGGAAGAAGAGTCGTTGGATGTGACTCAGCCGATTGGAAAATCACTTCCAGATTCTGCTCCACTGTCCTCTCCCTCAGATGGTGTCTCAGTATCTGCTGTCCCAGTCTCTGATCCCACCTCAGAGATGTCCTCCATAACCCGAGTTAGGGCTTGAGCAGCAGTCATCCGACAAGACACCATCTCTGCTACTGTCTAAAACCGTCCTTCTAAAACACTATCCTATGTAGAAGGTAAATATGTTGTTCACAAACTGTTGGTGTGTGTGTGTGTAAATGATGTGTGCAACAGTAAATGACGTTGGTCGCCTTACCTTTCTTCTTCCCTCAAATAACAGGTTTTCTAAAGAAACTCAAAAAACAAAAAAAAGACACAGTATTGCTTCACCTTGCCACATACCCATCATCACAGCCTTTGGTGCTGGTTGTGCCCAGTGCGATAATCTTTTTTGATACTCCCATGACCTTCTCCTTGGATTCCCACACTACTACCTAGCAAAACTACCCTTCATCTTTCCATAGCCCCTCTCGCACATACGTTACATTTGTTTTAAAGTGCAGGTAACAGTTGGCTTTACTAATCCACTCAGCTATTCACATAAAAGACAAATCTGTTCTTTGCAGCAGGCATCTAAACCTTCTGCACTACTTTATGGTGTCAAAACTGCCACTAGCCAAAAGTTCCATCTCTTTCTCTAGCAGGAACATAATCACAAGAATTATTTCAACATTTTAATCGCTGCCTGAAAGCTATATATGCCTGAAAAATATATATCTATATATCTATATATACATCTATATGTCTATATCTATATAGATTTATACATACATAGATATACATAGATATATGTCTCTTATGGAGATATCTCACTTTATTACCTACTGGTGGTCGCCAGTAAGTAGTTATAGAAAAAGTATTTTTTGACTTGTCTATATCTTTGGTATCATTTGAAAAATCTTCACAAACTTTTCCCCAAAAAGTGTCCCAATGATTTTTGTTGTGCATGGAATGTTTTGGGGTTATCCATCAAGCATAGGCTGAAAAAAAAAGGGGGGTTAAAAAAAGGTCAGTTTCCCATGTTAATTCCCATAGGACCTTTGAACACGACTACAGCCGGAACTGCTGGACGGAATTAGACCAAATTTGGCAGAAAGGTAGCTTTCGGTATACAGATTACACTTCCAGTTTTTTTTGGTGTAAATCCATTCAGTTGTTTTTGAGATATTAAAAGGAAAATACATTCGTATGTCTATGGCCGTGGATCCTGCTCGATGGCTTCGCTAATAATAAGAGCCCGTGCACAGAGCTGAAGTGGTCTGATTGGCTGCCAACACTTCAAACCTGAATGTGTTGGCAGCTCTCTGGGAACTCGGCTTCTGTCAAGTCCCACAAAAAAAGTTTAAAAAAAGATAAGGGGACAGGGTAGAGTCAACCTGACCCCTTAGCTCTAGCCCTGGGGTCCCAGAAGGACCCCACCAGGGCTAAAAAAAAAAAATTGTTTTTTAAATTGCAGTGAATTTGGGTAATTATTTTTTTTAAACAAGTGCATGATCCCACGCTTGTTTTTTACATGCTCCTAGGTAGATCAGCTCCTGGGGCCTTCAGATTTTCTATGCAGGGAGCCACCCAGCCCCCCTGCAGCCCCAGGGGCTGCCACCTCCCTGGGGGCTTTAAACAAATGAAATGCAGGGGCTGCCCAGCCCCCTGCAGTCCCAGGGACTTCCACCTCCCTGGGGCTTTATACAAATGAAATATGAGGGGGCCACCCGCTCCCACGCAGTCCGGTGTACTGCCACCTTCCTGAGGCTTTAAACAGATGAAACACTGTTGGGCCATCTGGACCCGGCTAGGCCACCACCTCCCTGGGGTTTTATACAACTGAAAAGCCGGGAGGCCCTCAGCCCCCTTGCAGCACAGGGACCACCACTTCCCCAGGGCAAAACATTTAAACAAATGAAACACAGGGGGTCTGCTTTGCCCCCCTGCAGCCCCAGGAACCACCACCTCCCCGGCTCCTACTATGTCCCGCAGTGCACACCCTCGGGACATAGCTGTTTGCTGTTACTTGGGGGGAGATTTGACAGCTCCCACCATGTCAGAGCATGACTGGCTATGTCATGAGTGATGTAATATGTGAGGTAATAAGCAGTACATTACAGGGGCACAAGTTATAGTTAGCTTAGATAACTATAACTGCTGAATTTGTATGGTTTTGTATGAGTGAAATGTGAGCCTAACTATAACATTCCTGTAAGCTTTGTTTTTTTCAGTGAATATATATATATTATTATATATATCTATATATATCTATATCTATCTATATATATATATATATATATATATATATATATATATATATATATATATATATATATATAAATATTATATATATATATATATATATATATATATAAAGCGTTCATCCGGACCAAGTGAATTCCTCACATCTCGCCAAGGGCGCAGAAAAACGAGTCTCAGTCACCAAATCTTGCTGAAGTGAAATTTAATAGGCATCCAGAACACCCTACTCATTTCGGAAACTAAGTTTTCTTGTTCACGGGTAAAAAGCCCTTCGGCTCTTTCCATTTTTATTACTAAGTGAAAACAATATACAAACATTGACAAAGGACCATACTTCGAGAATTACCAAAATTGCCAAAACAGTGTTGGCCATCTTTAAATGGCTATTGAGAGCAACTGTTTTAAAAAACAAAACTTCTGGATGATGCAAATTAATAATATTGCACCACTTTCTAATCTAATCTAATCTAAATATTATTACATAAATACATGATAATATTTGATGATATATAAAGACACCCTTAAATCCTTAAATATAAATTCAAAATATAAAGAAGCCCTGAAAAAGTATATTACTCTTCAAGTCTGGGTCCCTAAAGGGTTATGACTATTTACATAAAAATACGGGCTAATCCCAAACAAACTATCAGAAAGAGGCGGGGTATCTAAAACATCAAAATACTCAAATCAATCAAGCCCAAGTGGGCAAATTGCACAAAATGGTACAGTGGCTCTTTTGCTTCTGTTGAATACAATTCCAAATGTCAATATGTCAAAGAATATTCATCCTTTGAAGACCGCTAAGGCCAGAAATTACCCACAGCAACTTCAAAGTTCATAAATAACAAAAGCATAATATTTCACCTCCTTTTTTGATAAAAACTGTTCTTACATTATACTGTTCGATCGTGTTTCATCATATTTTACACACCCTTGTAAAATAGTTAAAGATTCTCTTAGAAATGTGAACATTTTCAAAAAGCCCATAAAAATTACTACTGCTATACATATATAATTCAAAACAAAACAGGCTGATCCCACCACTAATGAACAAGGAAAAATTGAGTTTAAATACACAAATCATTCAAGCCCTAGTGGGCTATCAAAAAAGGATACAATAGCTCTTTCACCTTTTACCTTTTGAATAGAATTCCAACTATAATTAATCTTGTAAGTCCTTCAATGCCTAAGTGCAACCATCTGTGAAATAAAACATATTAAAAACATAAAAATAAGTTAAAAACAATGCACGTAAAAAACAATCATAAAGACAGCTAGCTATATGTTAGTGTAGTAGAATATCTTCAAAAAAAGGGAAAAACCTAATCACCCACATGTATTGCCATTTCTTCATCCATGTTAAGGCCTATAGGATATACCGTATTGAAACCAATAATTATTTTTGATTCCAGTCTTCTCAATTCCAAAACTCTGTGCCTTCCTCTTTCCCTGACTGGAATTCTGTCCAAAATCACACACTTTAAAAGATTGACCTTCTGATCATGAAATTCCTTTAAATGTCTGGCAACTGGATACGTTTTATCATTGTGCACAATTGCCCTAATGTGTTTCAATACCCGCTTCTTAGCTGCATGAATTGCGCTATTGTAAAATGTATTGAAAGGGCAGACAAGAGTGTAAGCACAATAATCAGAGTTACAGGATAAGTGTTCCTGATAACGTAAGGCCTAGAAATTGAAGGAAAGTAAACTGTTTTTACATTGTCACTATGCCAACAAGCTTTACATTTAACACAGATATAGAACCCTTGGACTGTATTACTTGTTTGAACTTGTGGTATGAGACACCTACTTAAAGAATCCTTAAGAGAAATACCTCTCCTAAAAGTAAAGTGTGGGTATTCATCCAGATTTTTAGCAAATGTTTCATCAATTTTAAAACAGGCCAAAATCTATTAAAGATCTTCTTCAACTCACTGATACTACTATGATAAGTTGTAATGAATCTCATAAGTTGCTTATTGTTCTTCATGTCAGCAGGTCCTATCTATTAACATGAGATACTTTTGTATAGCCTTGTCAATCGTGGATTTAGTATAACCTCTTTGGAAAAATCTCTTGGTCATTGTCTCCACCTCTTGATAAAAAGCCCAATCAGAACTACAATTGCGTTGGGCATGTAATAACTCACTGTATGGAATACTTTGTATCAGGTTTTTAGGATGACTACTACTCGCATGTACCAGACTGTTACCAGCCGTTTCTTTTCTATGCATAATACTGATCAATTTACCATTCTCATTACAGATCTTAACATCTAAAATCTCAATAAAATTGGAGTCAATACTGTTTGAAAATTTTAAATTCAAAGAATTGTCATTTAGAATGTTAATAAAGGTATAAGTCGACTCAACATCACCGCTCCAAATGCAAAATATGTCATCATTATATCTGACCCACAGGACTACATGCTTATCAAACAAGTTGATGTTCCCGACCACCTGTTCCTCCCACCAGCCCAAGCAAAGACCTGCATAGCTGGGGCGAAACAGGTACCCATAGCAGTCCCCTGTGTCTGTCTGTAAATCACTTTATTGAAAATAAAGAAATTATTGGTAAGACACAGAAATCACTTCTAAAAGCATCTCAGTATGTAAGATAAGACAAAGATCTTGCTCTTAAAAAGTGTCTAGTGGCCTGGATACCCAAGGCATGGGGAATACATGTGTAGAGACTATTAAAATCTAAACTCCTAAATAGAAAATCATCTTCCCAAGGAATATCATTAAACGTAAAAAATCAGTGGTGTCCCTTACGTATGAAGGAAGTGCTTCAACAAAGGGCTGCAAAAACATATATATATATCCCTTTTATTTAGATATGTATGATTTCCCTGGTGGGCACACATGTATAAAACAAAGTGAGCTATACATATAGATAGATGTATATATATATATATATATATATAGAGAGAGAGAGAGAGAGAGAGATGGAAATCTCTCTCTCTCTCTCTCTCTCTCTCTCTCTATATATATATATATATATATATATATATATATATATATATATGTATATACATGTGTGAAGCAACTCTATCTTTCTCTCACTCTCTCTCTCTATATATATATACATATATATATATATATATATATATATATATATATACACACACAAACACAGGTTTCTCTCTCTCAATATATATATAGAGTCTCTCTCTATATATTTTTATACAATTTTTTTTCTACATGTGTGATTTCCATGGGGGGCGCTCGCGACCCCGAGGGAAACCACATATAAATAAAAAGAAATTATGCCCCCTTAGGCGGTTCGGCTTGTTTCAGGAGGGTCGACCCCATTAGTTTCATTGTGGTTTGGTTTTTATTTTATTTTTTATGTTTCTCACCCCACCAGGGGAAAACCAGTATTTATTTACAAAAATAATGACTCTGTGGGGGGGCAGGCCCAATTACACAGGCTGACCTCCACTCCCAAACAATATCCCTGCTGCCTAGGACCATTTCCTGGCCATGGCCAGCAATCCACGGCTGGGAAAAGGTGCCAGGAAAGCATCAATGGGAAGGCGGGACTCTCTCTCCCTGGCATCTAATGAGGATGTTTGCCCTTTTTTTGCCACCGGAGGGGGGAGAGAATGCTCACCTGCTCCTACAATCGTCCGTTGATTAAAATTGTGATGTCACAATGGGCAGGGAGAGACACCGAAGCAAATGTGCATCTCCCTACGAGGGGGAATAAAATAATTCTCCAGTGCTTTGCACCAGGGAATTCTTTTAAGATCCCCCTGATGACAGCCAATGGATGTCAGATGCACTCGAGAGGGTGTGCTTGAGACAGCCATTGGCAGCCACATGCGCTCCAGGGGTCAACACATCTCTAAAAGCACAAAAAGCTTCCATCCCCGAATATAGATCTATACTATATGTGTGTGTACTCTATATAAAATTACAGATGGATAAGATATCACGTTCACCAGATCTGTCAGTCTGAACATTTGACTGAATGTTCTGCATACTTACATAACTTCAGTGAGTCACCAGTGTGTAAATGTCAGCACAGCACCAAAGTAGACACTTGGGGCCATATGTACGAACACATTTTCCCATTGACACAGAATGGGAAAAACCCTTTGGTACATCTGGCCCTTGGTTCCAAATGTGCAAGGTCTATTGAGACCACCGTTGAGAAAACACCGGTCTAGTCGGGAAAACAGAGCCATTGCAGTAGGTTTGGTGTTCACCACACACAATCAGAAAAAGATGAACTCCCCCAAATAAGGTTATTTAAATATATTATTTTATTTATAAGTTTTGAGCTAAAGAATGGACAGTAAAAATGTGTTTGAAATGTAATTACTGGTGAATCTTTGCAGCAGAATGTATGTTGTTAGAATAACCATGTAATGATACAAAAGAGTACTGGAGATTTTTAAAAAAATACAATTTTGTTTAATTAGTAACCCAAATGAGTGAGTTGTAGGCCTAACTAAATGCTGCATTTTAAACATGCATTTTCCGTTCTAAACTCTGCATGACCCACACTTGCTTGACTTGCTTAATTTGCTAATGTTAACAAATTCCAAACTGCTTTAGCTCAGCAGAAAAGTTGCTATCATGGTTTTTGCAGGACCTCTCAGGATGGGAATTTTCTATGCTGACAGTGAAAGTTATATTTCCTATTTATTATTAACCACTTGATCTGCACTGGAATCTCATAACTTGCAAAACTAATCTTAAACTTTCTTCTTTATGAATAGACGTTTGATGTGAACATATGTGATGAAAAAGGACTTAATCTGATAATGTCTAAAACTTACAATAAGTTGTACACTAATATTCTTTCTTTCAGAGTCCTAGGTGGCTGAGAAAATAGTACGATGTAATGTTGTAGTTGAAACTTCTGCAAATTATATTGTGTATTTAGAACATTGGAATGCTGGGGGATCCATTGAAAACAATGGAGTGCTGCGGGCTTTTACTGGCCGGTAAAAGCCCGCAGCGCCAACATTCCAATGTTCGCTTTGTTCACAGCAACAGCTGTG
The DNA here is from genome assembly GCF_031143425.1 of Pleurodeles waltl. Lineage (NCBI taxonomy): Eukaryota > Metazoa > Chordata > Amphibia > Caudata > Salamandridae > Pleurodeles > Pleurodeles waltl. The sequence goes on from NC_090447.1 coordinate 978,176,439, forward strand.
AACAAAGCCTCACGGAGCCCGAGGGGATTTTAATCCCCTCGGGCTCCGTGAACATTTTTTTTTTTAATAGAACATTCTGCCCTGAGTGGCAGAATGTTCTAATAGCCTTAGAACCCGCCGTAGCGGGCTCTACCGGCTATTAAAGTCCCTCTCCCTTGTTAAATGCCCTCGCCTTCGGCTCGGGCATTTAACGCGGGGAGAGGGCCTTTAATAGCCGGTAGAGCCCGCTACGGCGGGTTCTAAGGCTATATTAGAGCACAGTTTATTAGAACTGTCCATCGCAATGGAAACTATTCACTGTCTCACAATGTGCTTGCTTTCTTATTGGATACTTGCAAAGCTTATCTGAAGTACTGTTAAACTTTTGTATCATTGTACTTTGTATAAAAGTGTCTAAGGGAAAGACAACCTTAGAGATTAGAGCTTTGAGAAGCCGCAGATCATTTTCTCTATCTCTCCATTTCTGCAGAGGTAGGGCAAATTTACTCTTTGTGTGGTCTAATAGCTTTACTGGCTAGACAGACTCACTCATACGCTTGTTCCTTTTGCTATTTTATATTGCATTACTTGATACTCTCCGACTTAGATGATTTCCTGTTGCTGAGCCTTGACTGTTTTTTTACGAGAAAACTCTTTAGGAGCTACTCAACTTCAATGTGCTTACCTGACTTAGAGCTATAGAATAGGGATCGATTTATGGGACACACATTAGGCTATGTTCTGTAATTTATGCTTGATTAATAAAGAAATTGATCCAAAATTAATGATTAATACATTCTTTAAAATGTAACTATAACTATCATTATTGACTCCTGAGAAATAAAACTTGAATATTACAAAAGGTTTTGATGTTATGAGTTGCAGTTTTCCTTACCTCGCTCACTTCCAAGATTCCCGATTGTGTCTTTTAAGGCAGCAGAGGTTTTATAAAATTTAGAATACTCCACATTGCCCCAAAAGGTTTGTAGCAGAGGTAAGATTTAAATGTTGAGGGGAAGAAGCTGCAATAATTTAAAAGTGTCCAAATTAAATAAAGCCGAATTGCCTAGAATCCGATTGTGAAGGCTAATGGAGTGCAGTTTCTGAAGCTGTTGCAGATTGCATTTAAACGACTGGTGAGATCGACAGGTAACAGTATTAATAGGTTTATGACTCTAAATTGTGATGATTCATGAATATGACTTGAATTGAACATTTTCTAATTTGCTTTGTTGAGGAAGATTTGAAGTTATCGGACTAAGGAGTAGTCTAAGATTCTGGAATAGAGATAAATAGAAAATATAGATAACAAATAGAGGTATTCTTGTCTGCTAAGAGAAGTGTAAGTCATGAGACGTCGTTTACTACACAAATAGATAGGGGCATTATAAATGATTGTGATTGGTGCTTGTGAAACCTGATGCACAAAGATGACACAACACTAATTAGATGATTTTACTGTAGGTTGAGAGCTCATCATTGTGAGTGGAAAATACTTTTGATTGAGAATCGGCAGGAGAATAATCCTGATCATTTATTGCAATATGGTACTTCTTTAGAAGAAGCGGACAAAGATTGATGTTATTTTATATTGGTTAGTCATTAGTTTTGTCTATTGCATTTTGGGAGAAATTATGAAGGATGCTGAGCCGCTGCAAAAAGCGAGTTGTTGCATCATATTGTGCCATGCTGGCATTGGTTGGTCGGTGTAAAGCCGTGCTGTAATTGGTTGAATTTTGGTTGCAAATCATCAGTTGACTGAATTACAGAACTCTATTGTGATTTGATAAAAGGGGTCTGGAGGTTTGATTTATATGGAACAATTTCAAAACAACGATGCTATTTCGATTGTCGATTTTGTTTAAATAAATTTGAAATCTTGACATTTTTCAAAGCTTTTGGCAGTCTAATGAGAGGTGATGTAATGGTTCTAATAAGGGAGGGTGAGGGAGCACCTCTTGAGGGTACGCCAGTACACCATTTGATGATTGATAAAAGGATGCATACATGTGTTTGGCTTTGTCAATGGTGCAAGATTACTGAAAAAGAGGGAGCATTGAGTTTTCTCACACCAATGTTAAGAAAAAGTCAATGAAATGAAGCTGCCTCCTAGTCCTAAACAATTTGAAGCACTTAGTGCACAAGAGAAAGTGTGTCAAAATAAAGAGAGAGAGGTACCAAAAATGAACTAAGAGGGTAATGAGAAATTATGCAGATGCAATTTGGGATGATCAATCTCACAGTTGGAGAGAGTGCTATGTTATATCATGTACTTACAAATTAAAAAAACACAAAGGCTGGAGAATCTGAAAAGGAAAAAGATTGAAGGGGAAGAGAAATGAAAGCAGAACTCTGATACGGATACTGATACGGATGATGATATTTTAGATGAACTCTTATCTACATGTCCCCCACCTTATGTGGGTCCTGTACCAAATGATGGAACTTAATTGACAAATAATGTGACAATAGGAATGGCTCCTATAGATCCAACTATTATACAAGATATACAAGATAATTGTTCAATGCAAACAATACTGCCTGCAAATGCACAACCTGTATTGGCTCATCCAATTATGCCACAGCCAGTAAAAACTTAAACGATTGTTGCACAGTCTGTTACTACAGAGCCTGTAACTCAGCAAGCAGTTGCAAGTACCCCCATAGTGTATTGTTCAGATGGTAATGCGTACAGAAGCTACAGCTTCTGTGATTATGACTCCAGCACAAATTCCTTCATCAATTGCAACACAGTAAATGCACAGATTGCTTGTACACCAGTTACAGTGGAAATGGAAGATACTGGAGCAACTCCAGTAAGGGAATGTATTATGACAACTCAAAATGTATAGATTGTTTGTGGATACCACCACAGAGAGTGGAAGCAAGAGGAGAAGGGAGAATGATTGTATTTACTAAGGCATTGCGAGGAGAAATGGGTTTATTAGGTGAAAGGATTTTTCCACCATGGATTGAGGAAGATGCAAGGAACGTTACTTAAGTGGAAGATGCAGAAAAAACAAATACTAGTATGGCTGCAGAAACACAAACAGCTTTGAATGTAGCTAAATTAAAAATAGAATTAGAAGAAATCATTAGATGATGTTTGGATCTTGTTCACATAAACCAGTATCAGCGAAATAATTAATTTACTTGTGTAAAAATACAAGAAAAGCTGCAACTGCTCATGACAAGTTAAATGAATTGGCAAATAAATATGAGATTGATATTTCTAAAAGCATATCATTACAGAGAATTTTTAGGGTGCAGTTAGGTGATGAATCAATTGAAAACATGTTTTCCTCAGGAATGCGAATTAATTCCATTGAGTTAATAGAATGCATATGCAAATAGAGTGAGTTTGACATATTTGAAAATATATGATCACAGAAATATGAAAAGAAAAAGAAACAGGCAAAGAAGACTGAAGGGAAAGGAAAACAAGCCACACAATCTGAAAATAAAGGAGAAATTATGGCCTATCCTTTAAAAGAGATACTATGTGGACGGTATGTACATGTCCATTGAATTAGGAGAGACCTTACATCAATAACAAACAATTTTCCAAAGTTGCGAGAAAGTCTGGTGCAATTTTACCCACAAGTTGAGAGATTTGTTAAAATTTCAGAGGTTTTGTGGACTGATTTAAATACCTTTTTTGATATTGCAGTTCCAAGTGATTTATGGGCAGAATATACGATTGTTGCTCAATGTTCAGATGCAGAATCTGCGAGAGATCCTGTCACAAATGCACCTTTACCTCTTGCAATGACTAAAAATAATGAGGCAATTACATTTTTGAAGGAAAGGGTTCCTCCTAAAGATTTGGATTATTTAAGATTAAGTCAAATACAGAAGCAAATTAAGGTGTGCACGAATATTATAAGTGGTTGGTGAAAGCCTTTCAATAGCATACAGGTCAAGCGCATCTTTAACCAATGGATAGAGATCTGAGATCCGTCAACATATACAGCAGAGTGTTATTTCTTGGCAAACAAAATCCAGAGATGAGATTTTGAAGTATGCAAAGTACTGCAGTGGCGAACAGGAGGTGAAACAGGGGAGATTTAAAGAAAAGCTAATTTTGGCTCAGACATAATTTGCTCAGAGAGGGTTATAAAATCAGTTGTTTGTTAGAAATGGTGGTGTAGTACAGAACATGAATGGTTTGAACGGAATGCAAACAGGTGGTTTCCAAGCAGGAATGCGAAGTGTTCAAGGAGGGATGAAGGTGTTGCAAGGTAGAGGAAGATGTGCTCTGACTTGTTAGAAATTGGGTCTTTGGTTGGCAGTCAGGTTACCCCCTGTCCAAGCAAGGACTCTCACTCTAGTCAGAGTAAGTCACACACAATCCAAATTATCCTGTGCCCACCCTCTGGTAGCTTGGCACTGAGCAGTCAGGCTTAACTTAGAATGCAATATGTAAAGTATTTGTGCAACAAATCATACAATAACACCATATAGCACCACAAAAATACACCACACTGTGTTTAGAAAAATATATCATATTTATCTGGATAAATGCTGGTCAAAACTATAAGAATGCAATAAGTCAATGTTGATATATCACTGAAAAGTGATATAAAGTGTCTTAAGACTTTTTAAAAGCAAACAAAGTCTCTTTCAAGCACAAAGTACCTGGTTCACGTTAAAAATCTCTGCAAAGAACCGCAGAGGAGGAGAAGCGTAGAAACAAAGGGGTGTGCATCGAGTTCTCGGCCCGCACACAGTGATGCGTCATTTAGTTTTCACATGGGGACGGCTGTGCCTCAATTTCCGGTGCTCGGTCGTGGATTTTCTTTGGGTTGCGGGGTTTTCAGATGCCCCAGGGACGATGCATGGATTTCATGTGCTGGCAGGATGAAGTCACAGGAGCTGCGTCGATGCGGTGGGCATTGCGTCACAATTCTCTACCGCACTGCAGGCGCTGCGTCGATTCCTCCCCGGAAGTCGGGCTATGTTGTTCCGGTTCGGCTGTGTGTCGTTCCGGTGGGTCGTGCGTCGAATTTTCGGTCGCTACACTGGTGGGGCATCGATGTTCTCGATGCGAAGTCAGGCTGCGTCTTTCCGGTTCGGTGTGTGGTGGAATTTTCACCGCGGTGCAGGCTGTGCGTCGTTTCTTGCAGGCTGTGTGTCAAATTTTGCTGCACAAGGAGCCCTTCTTGTAGAGATGAAGTCTTTTTGATCATGAGACTTCAGGGAACAGGAGGCAAGCTCTATCCAAGCCCTTGGAGAGCACTTCTTCACCACAGCTAGAGAGCAGCTACAGCTAGAGAGCAGCAAGGCAGCAGGGCAGCAGCAGTCCTTCACAGAAAGCAGACAGGTGAGTCCTTTGGGCAGCCAGGCAGTTCTTCATGGCAGGATGTAGGTTCTGGTTCTGGTTCTGGTTCCAGTTTCTTCTCCAGGAAGTGTCTGAGTTGGTAGGGGCAGAGACCCTGTTTAAATACCCAAATGTGTCTTTGAAGTGGGGGAGTTCAAAAGAGTGGCTTAGAAGTGTCCCAGGTCCCCTTTTAGTTCAATCCTGTCTGCAAGGGACCCAGTAGGGGATGTGGCAGTCCTTTGTGTGAGGGCAGGCCCTCCACCCTTCCAGCCCAGGAAGACCCATTCAGAATGCAAATGTATGCAAGTGAGGCTGAGTATCCTGTGTTTGGTGTGTGTCTGCACAAGGAGCTGTCAACTAAACCTAGCCAGACGTGGATTGTAAGGCACAGAAACATTTAACTGCAGAGAAATGCTCACTTTCTAAAAGTGGCATTTTCTAAAATAGTAATATTAAATCCAATTTCACCAGTCAGCAGGAGTTTGTATCACTATTCTGGCCATACTAAATATGACCTTCCTACTCCTTTCAGATCAGCAGTCACTACTCAAACAATGTATGAGGGCAGCCCCACTGTTAGCCTATGAAGAGAGCAGGCCTCACAGCAGTGTAAAAACGAATTGAGGCGTTTTACACTACCAGGACATGTAGCTACACAGGTACATGTCCTGCCTTTTGCCTACACAGCACCCTGCCCTATGGGTTACCTAGGGTATAGCTTAGGGGTGTCTTATATGTAGAAAAAGGGGAGTTTTAGGCTTGGCATGTACTTTTAAATGCCTAGTCGAATTGGCAGTCAATCTGCACACACAGGCCTTGCAATTGCAGGCCTGAGACAAGGTTAAGGTTAAGGTTAGTGGGTAGCACAATCAGTGCTGCAGGCCCACTAGTAGCATTTAATCTGCAGGCCCTGAGTACATATAGTGCACTCTACCAGGGACCTATAAGTCAATTAAATAGTCCAATTGGGTATGATCCAATGTTACCATGTTTTAAGGAGAGAGCATATTCACTTTAGCACTGATTAGCAGTGGGAAAGTGCGCAGAGTCCTAAAGCTAGAAAAAAGTGAGGTCAGAAAAAGAGAAGGAGGAAGGCAAAAAGTCTGTGGATAACCCTGCAGAAAGGCCATTTCCAACATGACTGATCTGAGTACAGGTGTTGATGTTGCAAGGCTGAAGATGATGACACCTTGTCATTTTTGTAACAGGGTGGAACATTGGAAGTGCGAATGTAGGCTCAATCCAGATAGAATTAACAATAACCAATTACAGGGAGGAAATCAAATGAAGATGCAAAATGCTCCTATACAACAGGTACAAGTACCAACTCAAAGTCATTCTCAAACGGTACCCATTCAACAACCACCTGCAGTTTAACAAAATATAAACAATGACAGATTAAATCAAATCAGTTCCAAAAATTAATCGAAATGTGATGGAGATGCAAAATCAGAATGCAGTCCATAAATTTCCTGTATTTGATAACAATGAATGGTCGGACGTAGGCACATCACAATGATTGTGGCTAAGAGGGGAGGCAGATTGCATGTGTGGCGCAGTCTTAGAAGTAGACCAGAGTAGACCATTTGTGGAAGGTGAGTGGCTACCAAATGTCATTTCTTTTTTACACCGATCTACGCCTTCCACTGTGAGGACAGCGAAAGTATCAGACCTACCCCTCTTTGAAAAAGAGATCCAAGTTGTAGGAGTGCAAATAGACAATTCCTGAGAACCTTTTAGGGAGATTTATTGTGCAAGTTGAATTGCACCATCTATTGCACACCACACGTAGTGGAATTCCAGACACATGATGATGATGTAGATTTTATAATTGATCAACAAGAGAAAGCAGGGATCTGTCCAATGCTGACAATAAAATATTTATCTGCAGATTAAAAAGGACCGTAAATTCAGAAGTATAGGACTTCACAGGAAAGTATATCGGATTAATCAAAGGGGAAGAACCTGTCAGAATAAACAAAACTGAATGCAGTTTTTCCCAGAACACCACATTATCGCATGACATCTGAAGGGATAGAAGAAATAACCCTAATCACAAATGACATGCTAGAAAAGGGCATTTTAAGGAAGAAAATTGGGAGTCAATACAACTCACCAATTATGGGATTGCGAAAACCAAAAGGAAAAGTTATGATTGCCCAAGATTTGAGAAAGGTGATTGCCCTGTGTTACAGAATCCTGAAACTATACTTTATCAAATCCCATGTACATTTTAATGATTTACTGTGATTGATTTTTGTCATGCTTTCTTCTAGATTTCATTTTATGAAGTCAGTCAGTATCTGTTCTCTTTCATGTTTTGAGTACTAGTATTAAGATTGTGTTGTGTCCCACAAGGCTACACTGAGAGTCCTTCTGTTTTTAATCAAATCTTGAAAAATAATTTGGAGTCATTGCTCATGCCCCAAAGTTCTGTGCTGGTGCAGTACACAAATAATATTCTTGTAGCATCAGAGACAAGAGAATCTTGCGAAATTGACACCATTGCATTATTGAATAATTTAGCAGAGAATGGACATAAAGTGTCTCCAAACAAGCTGCACTATTGTCAAAAAGAGCTGATTTTGAAGCCTCCTTCAGATCAGGAACAAGACCAAAAACCAGCCAGCCCTTAGAGTATAAAGAAAGGCAATTTATTTACGTACACGGAGACTGTGGCTTGAGAGGCCAAGTCCAAGCAGTCCAAATTAAGCAAGTCATACATGATCTTTTATTTCTGCAAACCACAAGGCATGTTCATGCATCTCATTAATTCTCTAAATTAGCATGTGATCATTTCTCAAACATTGCAGAAGGTATTACTGTTAATCCTTTAGATCGCACCAAATACCGTAAGGTACAGTACAGAAAGGAAGTTACAGAACATAGCCTACCTGTCTCACATTGCAAGGTGAGACAGGTATCTAACAGAGATGGCACATATTTCTTCATACATATTGCTTCAGCTAGCGCACAATGATATTTCATGAGGGCTGCCTTGATAGCAAGCCTTGCATCACATTGTGTTCTGAGCAACCAGAAAAGAGCAGTAAACAAGGTTCATCTACATCATGAGCTGTTCAACAAACAGACCATGTTATCAGTGAGTATCACAGGGCCTAGCAGGCCCAAAATTGACTCTCTCACTGCTAGTACAAATGCATAGGGATGCCAAGATACCGGTTGCCTACTTTTTGGTGATCTTTGAACCTGTAGCCGTTGCTCTGCCTGGCAGTCTTAAATCAATTGCTACAGTAAGTGCAAGTCTTGAGAAATGCAAAAACATAGTGATGGAACATCCACTGACAGTCATGGTTCCTCACTCTGTTGAAGTTTTGCTAACAAGAACAAAGACTTAGCACCTTACAATTCAAGACTAACCAGATACGAGCAGCAGATTCTTGCAGGGCGTAACGTTGTGCTGAGAAGATGTCAAATTCTGAATCCCAGCACATTGATATAAATTCCTGAGGGAGAAGAATCTGAGAGCTTTGAACATGATTGCCTTGATGTTATGGACTTATGCACCAAACCCAGACCAGACATAAAAGATAAGCCATGAATAAGTGCAGATAATGTTCTATTTGTGGGTGGCTCATGCTTGAGACCAAATGAGTTCTTTGAGAGCAGCTTATGCAGTCTGCACAATCCAAGAAATAATAGAATATTTATGGCTTCAAGGAATTTCTTCAGCGCAAGTTGCAGAATTTATTGTTCTTGCTAGAGCTTGCAGCTTGACATCCTGAATAGAGCGACTACATTTACAGTCAGCATGGAGTTGGTGTTGTCCATCACTTTGGGCAGTTGTAGTCATAGAGATATTTCATGACCTCATTTGGTTCACCCATTCAAATTGGGGAGCACAAAAAGAACCTATTGGAAGCTCCACAAATCCCAACTGAAATTGTTGTAGTGAAATGTGCAGCACACGGGAGTGACAATAGTTATGTCACAGTTGGCAACAGGTATGCAGAGGAAGTGGCAAGCTATTGTACAATTGTGGCCTGTACATTAATGGATCATTCACAACTGAATTTTAAGAAGAAAATGTATTTTCCATGATAATGGGACTTGTTGACACTTGGGACGAACTGAGGCGAATGCAAGAAAATGCACCAGACACAGAAGAAGAAGGATGGATCAGTGCAGGGTGTGGGATAGATGAACATAATGTTTGGGTTTCAGTGGATGTCAGACCAGTACTGCCAGACAGTTTGCTATCTGTAATTACAAGACATTTCCCTGGACCAACTCTTTTAGGAAGGGATGATATGATATGAACCACTAAGCAATAGCTCAAGCAGAAGAATGATGTCATCGCTGTGTAACATGTCAACATATGAATGTAGGCAAACATATTCGTCATATGGAGTTGCATAGGGAGATCAGGAGGTTCTTTCAACATGATACAGATTAAATTAATTGAAGTGCCTGTTTGCAATGGGATAAGATATGTCCTGATGATTGTTTGCATTTTTTCCAGATGCGTAGAATCCTGCTCAACAAGGAGAAATGATAGTCTCAATGTAGCCAAGTTACTTTAGAGAAACTTAGTGCCCAGGTACGGTATACTGGTTTCTCTAGAAATAGATTGAGGTACTCACTTTAATAGTGAGATTATAAAGATTTTGTGTGCAGCATTACAAGTTGAACAGAAGCTACATTGCAGTTATCAACCAGAGGATTCGGGTATAGTGGAGCAGCATAACTGGATGATTGAATCAAGACTGGCAAAGGTTTGTACTTCCACTCCACTGAAATGGCCTGATGCTTCCCTCCTAGTGTTGATGAGTCTATAAAGTACACCTAGCAGAAAGACTGGTTTATCACCACATGAAATATTGATGGGTTGAGCAATGAGATTACCTGCAGTTCCACCAAAGGCACTTGCGAATATTACAGATTACATGGCACTCAATTACTGTAAGGAATTGGCTGATGTGGTACATTCTGGGCCTCATTCCGACCCTGGCGGTCATAGACCGCCAGGGTGGAGGCCGGAGGTAGCACCGCCAACAGGCTGGCGGTGCTACATGGGCAATTCTGACCGCGGCTCAGAAAAGGGCAACCGGCGGTTTCCCGCCGGTTTACCCCTGCCCTAGGGAATCCTCCATGGCGGCGCTGCTTGCAGCGCCGCCATGGGGATTCCGACCCCCTTCCCGCCATCCTGTTCCTGGCGGTTGTTACCACCAGGAACAGGATGGTGGGAACGGGTGTCGTGGGGCCCCTGGGGGCCCCTGCACTGCCCATGCCACTGGCATGGGCAGTGCAGGGGCCCACTAACAGGGCCCCATTAAGATTTTCAGTGTCTGCCTTGCAGACACTGAAAAGCGGGACGGGTGCCACTGCACCCGTCTCACCCCTTCAACTCCGCCGGCTCCATTCGGAGCCGGCTTCATTGTTGAAGGGGCTTTCCCGCTGGGCCGGCAGGCGGCCTTCTGGCGGTCGCCCGCCAAAGTCGGAATGACCCCCTCTGTCTCTTAACAGGATGAAACTGTCACTGTGAATCCACAGCAGGTGCAGTGCCATGACCTTAGTCCTGGTGATTGGGTTGTAGTTAACAAACACGTGAAAAAGTCCTGTCAAGAACCACATTGGAAAGACCCATATCAAGTAATTCTGATCACAAATACAGCAGTTATTTATGTTGGAATTCTGAACAGTGTACATGCTTCACACACCCAGAGAACAAGAGATCCATATGAAGAAATAGTGTTCTTCAGGCCAGAACAAAGAGCACTGGTGAACGTACCACTGAAAGATGTACAAATTCAGACTACAGGCAGAAAAGACTGTGATCAGAGACAACAAGAAGGAGTAAGAGGTGAATAGTCTCTGACAGGTGAAAAGGTCCAATTGCGGGACATCTTACAAAGTGGTATTAGAGGTCTTGTCACTGGAGAAGAACAAAGAAATCAAGTTGAAGAAGTGACTTCAGGATCAGTCCCAGAACAAATAGGATATCTTGAGGATCCGGGAGAAAGAACAAGTTCTGGAACAGAGACACAAAGTGATCCATGTAATGCCAGAGGGCCACAAGTTGACAGTCAGAAGAAATTAAGATTGAATGCACCAGTTGGATCCCTACCACTGACAATCAAGGAAGAAACAGAGTCAAGTGGTATAAGTGCCACAGAAGAACAAAACAGACTCAGGATATTTAAAAGACCTAGAGTACATTGTCAAAGATATTAATTACCGAAATGGACATACTATGTCATTCAAAATGTGAACGTTCCAATTTCAGATCTGCTCGGTTGGAGCAAAGAATTGCCTGAACTCTCTAGAAAAAGTAAAAAAACAAAGTACTTGATTACAAAGAAATATTGAAGTGCTATTATGAAAAACTACAAATAAAGACTGATCAAACTTATAGACTGCTTATAAAATGAAAAGACTAATCAAATAATCAAAAGAAGATAAGAAGAGCACCTAGGTCAGAGGGAGCAGAGTAAGAGAAGGGATAACATTTTAGAAGAACACGGAGTAGGATTAAGAAGTGTCTATACGAAGATAATATTAATAAAGTTTAATGAAAAAGACTTACTCGAGAAGAAAACTATCATGAAGAAGAACATATTGATATTGTTCAGCTTTAACAAGAGACATAACCTGCTTTTACAGGCGACTATTGGTAGTAGATTTGATTGTAGAGAAACATGTGCTGTAAATAGAACAAGATGCAAAGTATTTGTAGAGATTTTACTTACATTTATAATAATTTTAGTAGGAGTAGCAATAGTTCTAGATAACACTTTACACTGGACACAGAAAATTCTGTAGTAGTTTATATAAATGCAACTTCTAAGCCAGATGAAGATGAGTTAAAAACAATATTTGTCGATTACATGAACGAAGATTACTCAATTAATGTTTATTTTCGGCTAATGCAAGAATACACTGAAGCCATTGATATCAAAACTGATATGTTTGCACACACATGCCAGCAGATGAACAGTTTTCAGATCAGCATATTCCACTTTCCTATGCTATCTTGTGCAGTATATTGTTTAGTTTAATGTATAGGCAAAGACATTTTGAATACTATAACTCAAAACTTGACATGGTCCTTTCAAAGGTTCGGCTAATGAAGCACATGAATTAATACCCACAAGCTAGAGTGATAGAGACTGCATAGCTTTATTTTAGACCATCTCTTCCTGTTAACACAATTAAGGCGCATGAGAGAAATCACAACATGCTTAATGAACTCACAAGAAAAGACTTTTGTTTTGATGTTAGAAGAGAGAAATTAATAATTTGCAAAAACTGCATATAAAAAGGAAGATGTTTAAACGAATATGTGGAGAAAATAAGATGAGTTTAGAAAAAAGATGTTTGTCCCTAAGCTTAAAATAGATGAAAGGCACAGGGGAAAACTGTGTGTGTTCAAGAGAAGAATTAGTGAGGAAAAACGTACCAGACAGAAACAGTAATTGTGATCATGTGATTGATTTGTTTGGAGGATCATGGCAAATACTACAAGAAGCTGATCCTACAATACCTGGAATGTATGTCATACATGAAGAAAATGCTTATTTTAGATTGGCAACTAATTGGGAGGGTATTTTCTCCTTAGTGTTGCTTTTTTCTAAGTTGTACCATATACAGACCTTGGATGCATTAACACTGACACCTGCACACAGACATACATGCAGTGTGAATGAGGGAACACAATTAGTAGGCTATATAGATATGGAGCAATTATACTTGTTGTGGGAGTGGTATTGAACGATGAGAAGATCAGAAAGCTTTTAACTGTAGTTGGTAGATTAGCAACTAGTACCTCTGGAGCCTTGTTGGTCGAAAATACTGAACTTGTAGCAATTAGATCTATGATTTTTCAGAATTGATACGCCATACATAGCCTACTCGCAGAGCAGGGCACAATTTGCAAGATGCTGAAAATTGAACATTGTTGCACGTACATCCCTGATGAGAGCAAGAAGATAGTAGATTATGCTCAAAATATCTCTGATCTAAAACTTGACCTTGAACCTTTAAAAATTACAAACATAGTTCAACGCTTTGCAAAAGGGTTTTCCTCAGTGCTGGTTGGATAAAGGCAATATGAGGAGGGATTTTTAAAACTATCTTAGTTCCTGTATTAATTGTAATAGCTTGTTTCCTTTCTATATTATTAGTATATAGCACAATAAAAATGATATTAATAAAGAAGAGAGCAAGGGACTTAAACTGAAGAATGAAGAAAGATTTAGAATTGAATGACCGAGTGAATGAAGAATATAAGAGATTGAAAGAAAGAGAAAATCCAAAAAGGAATCAAGGATATACAGAAGAACATGAGAGTGAACGATGACATACATTTGTGAATGTAATTTTTGTGATGGTTTTCAAACCATCAGATGGGGGAAGCTGCTAGAGATTTCAATAAAAATAAAATTGTGTTCAATTATTAAGGTGTATGAGTGAATTGTAGGTCTAACTAAATGCTGCATTTTAAGCGTGCATTTTCCTTTCTAAACTCTGCATTACCCACACTTGCTTGACTTGCTCAATTTGCTAACATTAACAAATTCCAACTGTTTGGGCTCAGCAGAAATGTTTTTATCTTGGTTTTTGCATGACCTTTCATGAGGCAAACTTCCTATGCTAACAATGAAAGTTATATTTTCCATTCATTATTAACCAATTGACCTGCATTGGAATATCAAAACTTGCTAAACTAATCTTAAACTTGCTTATTATGAATAGACTTCTGTTGTGAAGATGTGTGAGAAAGGAGATACCTAAAATGTACACTAATGTTCTTTCTTTAAGAGACCTACGTGGCTGAGAAAATAGTGTGATGTAACATTGTAGTTGAACCTTCTACAAATTGTATCATGTATTTAGAGACCTCTTTGCTAAAATGTCCCATCTCAACTGAAAGTGTTCCTGTCTCACGATGTTCTTGCTTCCTCATTGGATGTTTGCACAACTTTTCTGAAGAATTGTTACACTTTTGTATCATTGTGCTTTGCATAAATGTGTCATGGGAAAGAACAGTGGGACTCTTATTAGAGATTAGAGCTTTAAGAAACCTCAGATCATTTATCCATCTCTCTCCCTGCAGAGGCTGACACATTCACTCTTTATGAATTCTGATAGATTTACTGGCTAGATGGACTCACTCAGATTCTTGTTCCTTTTGCTATTTTATATTACATTACTTGATACTCTCCCACTTAGATGATTTTCCTATTGCTGAACTTTGAATGCTCTTTTATGGGAAAACTCTTTAGGAGATACTTGACTTCAATGTATTTTCCTGACTTTGAAATAAGGAATAGGGATACAATTATAGGACACACTTTATGCTATATTCTAAAACTAATGACTGATAAGACCTTTAAAATGTAACTATAACTCTCATTATTGACTCCTGAGAAACAAAACTTGATTAATACATAAGGTTTTGAAGATATGAGCTGCATTTTCCCTTTCCCCGCTCATTTCCAAGATCCCCGATTGTGTCTTTTAAGGCAGCGGAGGTTTTATAAAATTTAGAATACTTCGCGTTGCCCCAAGAGAAAATAAAAAACTGTTTGTTTAACCACCAATACATGTGACAGTCTTTAGGTCTGCAGAAAGACTTCTCTTTGGGTGAAATTGGATGTGAGTGAAAATTATGTGATTAGCAGTTAGCACTAACTTTCCTAGTGTTTTAGAGTTAGAACCTACATCTGAGGATTGTTGAAAATGCCACTAGAAATACATGTTTTTGTCACTCAAGACCGCCTACATAAAAAAATGTACATTGCTAGGTGCATTCTTTTTTTATCTTTTTGTTATCTATTCTCTCATTATCTTATGACACATTCCACATTTATACCTCAGATGTAAGGAGTTACTACTCAATAGCAATAGTCAAATGTCAAGTTTTAATCACTAAAAGTGCTCATGTTTTAGCTAAAATGTGGTTTAGTTGTGCATTAAGATATGTTGACAAAACCAGAGGCACACAACATATGTATATTGTAAGAAATTGGATTATTATTCAGATTAGGCATCTTCCCCCCTCAAGGGATAATCACAACTCTTGTCAGAGTGAGCCACTTAAGTCACTAAATTAACTCGAGCTTTACTCCTCAATAGCTATGGCACAGAGTAGACATGCATTACCTAGGGCAAAGTGTAAAGTATTTATGAAGTGCTAAAACAGTAATAAAGTCAAGGCACCAAGCAATAAAAATCCCAAACTGAATTAGAAAAATAGAGTAAGTTATTGAACAAAATAACAATAAGACAGCAAAAATCCAAGATTAACCAGGGATATGAATATTTAGTTTTAAGTAGAAGTAGCACCAATGATAGTCTATGAGCATGGTAGACTGAGCCCTAGGTGCAATTTCAGGTTGAGTGTGATGGAGTGCAGGTTGAATACACCAACCAGGTTCATCCAAGTCAAAGATTTTATCTTCTGACTAAAGCCCAGATTTAGTTCTCGGCAGATGCCTGCGGTTCCTCCATGGGAATAGAGTAAATTACGCCACACCCTTGGTGGAGAGGCCGACCTCCTAATTTATAAATGACAATCAAGCAGGCAGTCATTTATAAAGGTATTGGCAGTAACCACCATCAACGTAGTTCCTGGAAATGCATTTACTGTTCGCTACAGGGATGCATCCTGTAGCAAACAGTATTCTTTTTTCAAAACGTAAATCCTGAAATAGGATTTTCTTTTTGAAAAGAAAAAAAGTAATGCTCTGCTGTGGAGACTGCTTCTATAGTGGGAGAAGCATTATAATTGTTTTACTGAGCTTTAGTGCTAGGCTTTACCTGGCTGTAAGAAACAGTAAAAGATGACTGCATGTCCGGCAATCCAAATTGAGCAGGCAGACATGTAGCAATTTTTCCGATGGCACTTATTCCCCAGGACTGTCTGAGACATTTGGCCACAGCTGAGACAGAGTAGTCTCTGCTGTGGCCAAACTGAAGGTCCATTCGCATTGAAATCAGGAGGGCAGACCATAATATTGGCACGAGATATACTCAGTCACCGTTGCAACAGAGTATACCTACCACTAATATATAAATCAAGCCCTAAGTCATTTAAATTCTAACTTTTCAGAGTTTTTAGAGCAGCACCTGTGGGTTATTTCTAATGCTC
This sequence comes from Pleurodeles waltl, assembly GCF_031143425.1. NCBI lineage: Eukaryota > Metazoa > Chordata > Amphibia > Caudata > Salamandridae > Pleurodeles > Pleurodeles waltl. Next base: position 978,192,851 of record NC_090447.1, read on the forward strand.
CCAGGACCTTTAGGGCAGCACTTAGGGGCCCTGACTCACTCCAGCAGAGGTCACCAGCAACGCCCAGTTCATGTCCAGTTGTTATTGGTCAATTGGTCATTCCAGGGAAAGGGGCTCTTGCAGCTCTGTGTGCCACTGTAGCCACACAGGATGTCAGCCAACTGAGCTTTGGAGTCCACTTCTTAGTCCTGAGTACAAGGGGGAGCAGGTTCAGTCCTTAAATGCAGCAGGTCCAATGAGCTTCCGTTTTTCTGCAGGTCCATAAAGTGTTCTGTCCAGGTGCCTTGTGGTACCACATTCATGCCTGGCACCAGCTAGTGGGTGGGTGTGATTCCTGAGCACTCCCTTACCAAGGGGTAAAAGTGCCTATGGGCAGCTGTACCTGTTTTTTGCAATCATGCCCAAAATGCCAAATGTCACAGCATTTTCAAAATAGCAGCACTTAACTTGGGCTCTGAGGGTTGTGGGTTAAGGCTTGTGGGTGTGTAGGAGAGTGCAACATGCTACACACTAGTGCCCCCCCACATCTATCACTAAAATCCAGTTTGAATCGGGAACTGTACCCACAACAAACTGAGAGGCAGTAGTCTGTTAGGTCATAAGCAGGCTCCTTCAGCAGCCAGACAGACAATCCAAAAGGATTGCCCTGGCAACCTGTTCTCCCCTTTCAGGTGCACCAAAGTGTTTCAAGTGAGCCAAAGTGTTACATGTGGCTCAACATACTTGTTAGGCAGGATTTAACAGTGTGGTGTCAACAGGATGCACACAGACCCCATTCTGAATATTCTATTGAGCTCACAAGAGTCATCTCTGTCCATTCCCTGTGAATTCAGGAGAGCCTATTGTGTGCTTCTTGGAGGAATTTCATACCTCTTTCACACCTCTTCCTAGGCAGAGCACAGACTGGGAATCGCTGGGGAGATGACGCAAGTTAGTGTCCAGGAACTCCAAGCAGGGAAAAGGTAACTCTTTAAAAGTTTCTTTCTCTTAATATTTATTAAAAATCCAACTTCACCATTTAATTGGATTTTTATTAACTAATCAAAATAGTTGTTTAATTATTTTTCTATCTGGTCCTATTCCTGAAATAAAGTATTGGTATTTTAGGGAATCATGTAGAGCTTGGCGGATAGAATACCCTGTCACAAATCCCCATAGGATAATGGGATCGTAATACAGCGGGCGGGATATCCATCATGTTTGTGATGGAGTATTCCCCTCCACCAAGATCTAAATCAGGCTCCAAGCCTGTACTCTGATTGTCTTCCTGCGAGAGCTAGGCCCACCACGGTGGAAATAGCATTTTGGGCCTTGTCATAATCGGTAGATGGAAATCCTAATTTTCTAAAAGATCCTCTTTGAAATTCATCTACCCTGCCACGTGGGTTACACAGTCTACATAGAGGTGACTTACTCATATTTAAAAAGGAAGTATTTATCTGCTAACGAGCCTACATGTAAGTTACATGTGCCAATCAGGAATATGCCAATTTAACAATTTTAATGGGGAACACAGGCATTTTACTTCTGCTTAGCAGGGCAAATTGTTCAGAGTTCTAAAAGAAAACAAATAGGATCCAGTAAAAGGCAAAATACTTGGGGTGACCACTCAGAAAAGGCGGATTTCCTACAAATATACATGCACACATGTATCAAACACGAATGCACTCAGACCAACACTCCTACAGGCAAGCGTTTCCACAAAGTTCAACTGGCATACAAACAGGTAAGCCAGCAGACTAATGCATACAGACGAATGGTCATACATAACCAATGGCAGCTGGAATATGCATGAGGGAAGCACAGGGTTGTGTGCAGACAGGGGAACAAGGTAATATGCAGCAGGAAAGCACAGGGTGGTACAAGCCGGGAAAGCTTAAAGTGATGTCTACTTGAGAACTAGCATTACATAAGAGAACTTTATGGCATAACTGGATGATCATTGGAATCATGGTTGTTATGTATTTAAATTCCACTCCAGTGGAATTGGGGTGTGTGCATTACAGGAACACAAGATGATATGTGGTCAGTCTAGACTTATAATATATGGCAAAAGCAAAACTACAGTCCCACAATACAACCACAAACATCTTAGAGTCACACATGAAAGGACCAATTAGCAATTATGCATATACACACACATATGGAAAATAAGATCTTCTTCATACTCTCTTTATGACAGTTGTGGAAATAAGATATTGCTGAAAATGTATATTTCCTCTTAATGACGCTTTTTCATGTTTTTTTTGCTAATGCTTTAAAGTTTCCCCTGCTTTTATGGTGCTCCACGTTCTGAACAAAAAAAAAGTATTTAAAGCTACATTTTCACATATTTTCTTTTATTGTGCTGCCTTGAAATGTTTCACTCATGAAAGAAAGTGTCTCAAGAAATAAATCATTGCATGGGGTATGTAAAACCTAACAAATGGTTGGAACATAAATGTTATTGCCCATAGATCAATGCATTGCCAGACTAAAATAAGTCTTTGATGACCAGATTTCTTTTAATACATACACAGACACACACATACATCAATACACAAACACATATACACACCCACATATATATATATATATATATATATATATATTCAGTGGAAAAAACAAAGGTTACAGGGACCTTATGGTAAGAAATAGCATTTAAAAAAACATAGAAATTCACTTAAAAAGCCAAAGGTTACAGGGAAGTTATAGTTAGGCTCTGAATTTACTCCTACAAAACCATCAAAATTTACTAGTTATAGTTAGAGTTACTTCAAGTAACTATTAGTCGTGCCCTAAGGTAACTATAACCCGCGCCATTGGATGGAAGAGAGAGAGAGTGATAGTGGGAGCCTCAAGTCCCCAGCAGTCCTAGCCAGCTCCTCACATTCTGTAGAAGCCAGCATTGCTTCCACAAGCAGGAGCAATCTTTTCATTTGTTTCAATGTATGCATATTTGCATGCAGGGAAACAGAAGAAAACTCCACTTTCTGCAAGTGGGAGTTGTTTGACAGCTCCCACTTGCCGAAAGGGGAGTGTTTGCTCTGACTTGGCAGGAGCTGTCAAAGCTCCCCCCAAGTGAAAACAAACACCTCTGCCCGGGGGGTGGCCCCCTAGCACATATGAGGAGCCAGCCCTGGGGGTGGTTGTCCCCAGGGCCATCTATGGCTCCAAGAGGGGGACCACCTGGCCCCACTTCAATATTCTATTTGTCCCGGGGAGGAGGTGGTCCCAGGGGCGAGAGGTCCACAGCGGGACCCCTTTGTTACTTTTTGTAACTCTGGGGAGGTGGTGGTCTCTGGAGCTGCGAGAAGCTGCACGCCCCAGGGAGGTGACGGTCACCAGGGCTGCAGTGGGGCCACATAGCCCCAGCACACTTTGTGTATTTAGCCTTGGGAAGGGAGGGGGGGGACAGCAGCTGAACCGACCAAAGTATACATTTTGAAAATTTCGTGAAGATTCATCAAACGGCACTAAAATTATTGGCAAAACAAAAAAATGCTCAGTCTGTTGAAAAAATGGACCTAACTATAACTACCGGTGATTGCCAGTAGGTAATAATATTTTGGCCCCCATGTCCTAAAAAATAAAAGCCAACCTGACCCCGTAGGCCTTGTGAGGAGTGGATCAAAATTTGGGAAAAAAAGGGTGCGACCACGGATCGACCCTGGTGCACAGTATGAAACTTTGGAGATTCTCTCCAGATCCACGGAATGCCACAAAAAAAGTAAACAAAGGGGTTGTGAGCATGTGGGAGCTTGGTACCAGAGGCCTTGCACCATGGGGTGATCAGCACCCAACCCTACATTGCATGGACATCTTACTTTACATTAAAAATACCTTAGAAATTCACTCAAGAAAAAGGCCAAAGTGACATTATAGGTAAGTATGGTAATAATATTTTACTTTACATTAAAAAAGCCTTTGAAATTCACTGAAAAAAGTGAAAGGTTAAATAACTATTATATATAGGTGAAAATGACAGTTAAACCACATAGTTTTAAATGAACAAAAGCACTGTAATTCACCAGTTATAGTTATCTCAAGTAACTATAAGCTGTGCCCTCAAGTAACTATAACTCGCACCCTCTGACTTGGGAAGGGGACCACACTCCTCCTCCCCTTTCAAAGAGTTATGGCCCTAGGAGATGGAGTCTCCATGGCCTTTTAGAGGCTCCATTAAAGGGGGCGTGTGGACCCCCACCCCTTAAAATGAGATCCCCTGGGCTTAATAAGGCTTGGAAGGGTGCCACAATGCCCCTCCATTTATTTTTAAATGCCCAGGTGGGTGGAGTGCCCATGGTCTAATTAGACACGCAGAGAGGGGCCACATACCCCCCTCCCTTTAAAACAAATGAAGGATGTGGTCCCCAAGGCCTCATAAGGCTCGGGAGGAGGAACAAAGGGAGGGTCCTTCCCTTTTCAAAAACATAAGACTTGTGGCCAACCCCCACCCCCACTTGTCGCACATGGGGGTTAACTTTACACATGGCAATAACATATTTGTTTATGTTAAAGAAACCCTAGAAAAAAAACAGGTTAAAGTTACATTATATTTAGGTGTGATAAAAAGATCTATTTTTGTTTAAAAAAAAGCCTTAGACATTCACTGAAAAACATTATTGTATAAATGGCTAAAGCATTATACCTATGAAAATAAGTGCACAATTCCTCAGAATAAAATGAAGTCTCACTACTGTTATCATACATACAACCCCATAAGTAAAGCAAGCTTGTGTGGTGTGCAACATTGACCCTATATCGTACACTTCATGAGTAGCTGAGTTCATGTTGACTATGAACCACAGATGACAGACTAACCGATCCTGTACACTGTGTTCAATCTGTATACACCTGTTCAGGGAAAACCATGTTTCTCCAGATACAGAAGCCCTGTTACATAACTAATGCCCTACTATGGACAGTTTTTACTTGTATCAAACCCTTGACAGTCACTGAACCTACACTGAGAAATGAAGTGGATATAAGCTGAAAAGTGGGTACTGGTAATGCTGTTTAACTATATGGAGAGAGTTTTCTCTGTACCACAATGTTTTCCAAAGTTTGCAGAGAGTGAAACTTTCATGAGAAATACACCACATAGTATTAACCTCTTAAGTGCGGGCGTCGGCCACTGGCCGACGCCCACACACCCTCCCTGGTGCGGGTCACGACCAGTGGCCGACACCAGGAAGGGCATTAATAAATCCTCGGGTGCGTCGCACCCGAGGATTATTTATTTATTTTTTACCCCCCCCGGGAGACACGGAAGCTACCGTGTCTCCCCCCGCCCCCCACCCGCCCCTTTGTGACGTCAGCGCGCCGCGAGGCGCGCTGACGTTGCAAAGGTGTTTTCCCCATGAAAGCAGGAAGCAGCCTTGCGGCCGCTTCCTGCTTTCATGGGGAAAACTGCCTTTTACACGTTCGGGAAGGCCTCGTAAGAAAGGGGAGAGTCTCCCCTTTCTTACGAGGCCTTCCTGAAAGTGTTTCCTGGCCCCCGATCGCAGCACAGCTGCGATCGGGGGCCAGGAAACCCCACTAGACACCAGGGATTTCACTTTTGGGGGGCGGCCCCCCCCCCCCCCCGGAAAACGGGCCGCCCCCCCCCCCCCGGCATAATTTTCTTTAAAAAAAAAAAAGGTAGGTGCCCCCCAGGGGTTTTTTTTTTTTCTAAAAAAAATGAAATGACAGGGGATCGCCCGTGGGCAGGGTGACCCCCTGTGGGGGCAATTTTTTTTTTAGATGTTGTAGGGTTTCCCTGGGGGCCATTTTGGCCCCCAAGGAAACCATACAACAACTAAAAAAATATATATGTATATATCTATATATATATATCTATGTAGATAGATATATCTAGGTACATGGATATATCTATAGATATATCTATGTAGATATATATTTATATATATATATATATATATATATATATATATATATATATATATATAGGTAGATCTGTATCAAAGAGATTTATAAAGCGCGCTACTTACCTGTGAGGGTCTCAAGGCGCTGAGGGGGGGGGACGGGGGGAGGGAAAGGGGCTAGGAGGTTCACTGTTCAAAAAGCCAGGTTTTGAGGCCCTTCCTGAAAAGAAGTAGGTTTTGGGTCTTGCGAATGTGGGTTGTGAGTGCGTTCCATGTTTTGGGTGCAATGTAGGAGAAGGATCTGCCCCCGGTGGTGGTGTGTTTGATGCGGGGGACAGAGGCGAGAGAGAGGTCAGCCCGAAGGACGTTTCGTGTGGGGGTGTGGAAGGTGACTCTCGTTGAGGTAGGCAGGGCCTGTGTTGTGGAGTGATTTGTGTGCGAGGATGAGGATCTTGAAGGTGATCCTTTTGTCAATGGGGAGCCAGTGGAGGGATTTGAGGTGTGGAGAGATGTGTTTGTGTCGGTGGAGGTCGAGGATGAGTCGTGCTGCTGAGTTCTGGATGCGTGTAGTTTGCACTTGAGTTTTAGAGTGGTGCCGGCGTAGAGGGCGTTTCTGTAATCAAGCCTGCTGCTGATGAGTGCGTGAGTGACAGTTTTTCTGGTCTCTGTGGGGATCCATTTGAATGTTTTTCAGTATACGGAGTTTGTTGAAGCATGAGGAGGTAAGAGCGTTGATTTGTTGGGTCATAGAGAGGGAGGAGTCTAGGATGATGCTGAGGTTGCGTGCGTAGTTGGCGGGGGCGGGTGCAGGGCCTAGCGTGGTGGGCCACCATGGGGGGTCCCAGGTTTTTTTGGTGAGGGCCAAAGAGGATTATTTCGGTTTTGCTTGAGTTGAGTTTCAGGTGGTTGGCTGTCATATATACATCACTTTTGTCAATATGTGTGTGGTTTCCCTGGGGGGAAAAGGGTCCGACTTGTCTAGTGGCAGTTTTAGTGCCATAAAGAAGCGCAGAAGGTTTATATGCCTACTGCAAAGAGCACATCTGTATTTTATGTAAATAGCTGAGTACATTAGTAAAGTCTATGGAGAGATGAAGGGCACTTTTGCTGGGTGGTAATGAGGGAATCCGAGGAGGAGGGAGTGGGAGCACCAATAATGATTGTTGGACTGGGCGCAGGAGGTGCTAAAGACTGTGACGAATGGTATGTGACAAGGTGTTTTTTGAGTGTCTTGAAAGTACGTGCTGATTGAGGGAAGAAGCGCAGGTAAGGTGGCCTCTACTGTTGCACGTATCTCACACACACCATCGATTTTGTGACTGTCTACGTAGGCTAGTGTTTTAGAGCAACAGTTTAGCCAATAGCAGAGATGGCATCTTGATGGATGACTGCTGCCTGCACTCGGGTTATAGAGGACCGCTCTGACATAGGATCAGAGACTGAGACATCAGATACTGAGACAGCATCTGAGGGATAGGACAATGGCGCAGACTCTGGGAGTGATTTTTCAGTCAGAGGAGTCCCATTCGAAAACTCCTCTTCCAGTACATTATGAGGGAGGTGATGAGGACAGTCCTGCTGTCCCTTCGCAAGCTGTTCGTGCAACTGGGTAATAGTGGGTTAGGCCAACCCAGAGAGCAGGTGAATGCGGCGGCAAGCAGAGAGTGCTCTCTTGGGAGCTCACCAATTTAGTTCAGCCCCAAATTCCACCACCCAAATCATATTGTGGAGACATCAAAATTGTCTATGGCAAAACAAACTGGTTTTGTAAGGCAGGCACCTGTGTTTTTGGTCCTGGATTCGGCGGCCATATAGAGAAACACACTAAACCCAAACATTTCTGGAAACTAGACATTCGGGGGAGTCCACAGAGGTGTGACTTGTGTGGATTCCCCAAAGTTTTCTTACCCAGAATACCCTGCAAAGCTGAAATGTTGAAAAAAAACTCTATTTTTCTCGCATTTCTGTCACACAAACTACAGGAATATGCTGGGATCCACAACATTCCTACCACCCAGTGACTCCTCACCTGTCCTGATAAAAACACTACCCCACTTGAGTGCCTACACCTAGTGCCTGTGTCAGGAATGGATCACCCCAGGGTCAACAGCTGCCTCACGTAAGGACCAACATTGACCGTTGTGTGATCTATTCCTGTCGCAGGCACCAGGCCTAACCACAAAAGTGAGGTATCATATTTATCGGGAGACTTGGGGGAACGCTGGGTGGAAGGAAATTTGTGGCTCCTCTCAGATTCCAGAACATTCTGTCACCGAAATGTGAGGAAAACTTGTTTTTTTAGCCACTTTTTGAGGTTTGCAAAGGATTCTGGGTAACAGAACCTGGTCCGAGCCCCGCAAGTCACCCCTCCTTGGATTCCCCTAGGTCTCTAGTTTTCAGAAATGCACAGGTTTGGTAGGTTTCCCTATGTGCCGGCTGAGCTAGAGGCCAAAATCTACAGGTAGGCACTTCTCAAAAAACACCTCTGTTTTCTTCCAAAAATTTGGATGTGTCCACGTTGCGCTTTGGGGCGTTTCCTGTCGCGGGCGCTAGGCCTACCCACACAAGTGAGGTATCATTTTTATCGGGAGACTTGGGGGAACGCCGGGTGGAAGGAAATTTGTGGCTCCTCTCAGATTCCAGAACTTTCTGTCACCGAAATGTGAGGAAAACTTGTTTTTTAGCCACTTTTTGAGGTTTGCAAAGGATTCTGGGTAACAGAACCTGGTCCGAGCCCCGAGAGTCACCCCTCCTTGGATTGCCCTAGGTCTCTAGTTTTCAGAAATGCACAGGTTTGGTAGGTTTCCCTAGGTGCCGGCTGAGCTAGAGGCCAAAATCTACAGGTAGGCACTTCTCAAAAAACACCTCTGTTTTCTTCCAAAAATTTGGATGTGTCCACGTTGCGCTTTGGGGCGTTTCCTGTCGCGGGCGCTAGGCCTACCCACACAAGTGAGGTATCATTTTTATCGGGAGACTTGGGGGAATGCCGGGTGGAAGAAAATTTGTGGCTCCTCTCAGATTCCAGAACTTTCTGTCACCGAAATGTGAGGAAAACTTGTTTTTTTAGCCACTTTTTGAGGTTTGCAAAGGATTCTGGGTAACAGAACCTGGTCCGAGCCCCGCGAGTCACCCCTCCTTGGATTGCCCTAGGTCTCTAGTTTTCAGAAATGCACAGGTTTGGTAGGTTTCCCTAGGTGCCGGCTGAGCTAGAGGCCAAAATCTACAGGTAGGCACTTCTCAAAAAACACCTCTGTTTTCTTCCAAAAATTTGGATGTGTCCACGTTGCGCTTTGGGGCGTTTCCTGTCGCGGGTGCTAGGCCTACCCACACAAGTGAGGTATAATTTTTATCGGGAGACTTGGGGGAACGCCGGGTGGAAGGAAATTTGTGGCTCCTCTCAGATTCCAGAACTTTCTGTCACCGAAATGTGAGGAAAACCTGTTTTTTTAGCCACTTTTTGAGGTTTGCAAAGGATTCTGGGTAACAGAACCTGGTCCGAGCCCCGCGAGTCACCCCTCCTTGGATTGCCCTAGGTCTCTAGTTTTCAGAAATGCACAGGTTTGGTAGGTTTCCCTAGGTGCCGGCTGAGCTAGAGGCCAAAATCTACAGGTAGGCACTTCTCAAAAAACACCTCTGTTTTCTTCCATAAATTTAGATGTGTCCACGTTGCGCTTTGGGGCGTTTCCTGTCGCGGGCGCTAGGCCTACCCACACAAGTGAGGTATCATTTTTATCGGGAGACTTGGGGGAACGCCAGGTGGAAGGAAATTTGTGGCTCCTCTCAGATTCCAGAACTTTCTGTCACCGAAATGTGAGGAAAACTTGTTTTTTTAGCCACTTTTTGAGGTTTGCAAAGGATTCTGGGTAACAGAACCTGGCCCGAGCCCCGCAAGTCACCCCTCCTTGGATTCCCCTAGGTCTCTAGTTTTCAGAAATGCACAGGTTTGGTAGGATTCCCTATGTGCCGGCTGAGCTAGAGGCCAAAATCTACAGGTAGGCACTTTGGAAAAAACAGCTGTGTTTTCTATAAAAAAAAATAGGATGTGTCCATGTTGTGTTTTGGGGCATTTCCTGTCGCGGGCACTAGGCCTACCCACACAAGTGAGGTATCATTTTTATCGGGAGACTTGGGGGAACACAGAATAGCAAAACAAGTGTTATTGCCCCTTATCTTTCTCTACATTTTTTCCTTCCAAATATAAGAGAGTGTGTAAAAAAGACGTCTATTTGAGAAATGCCCTGCAATTCACATGCTAGTATGGGCACCTCGGAATTCAGCGATGTGCAAATAACCACTGCTCCTCAAAACCTTATCTTGATCCCATTTTGGAAATGCAAAGGTTTTCTTGATACCTCTTTTTCACTCTTCATATTTCAGCAAATGAATTGCTGTATACCCAGTATAGAATGAAAACCAACTGCAGGGTGCAGCTCATTTATTGGCTCTGGGTACCTAGGGTTCTTGATGAACCTACAAGCCCTTTATATCCCCGCAACCAGAAGAGTCCAGCAGCCAAACGGTATATTGCTTTCAGAAATCTGACATCGCAGGAAAAAGTTACAGAGTAAAACATAAAGAAAAATGGCTGTTGTTTTCAGCTCAATTTCAATATTTTTTTATTTCAGCTGTTATTTTCTGTAGGAAAACCTTGTAGGATCTACACAAATGACCCCTTGCTGAATTCAGAATTTTGTCTAGTTTTCAGAAATGTTTAGCATTCCGGGATCCAGCATTGGTTTCACACCCATTCCTGTCACTAACTGGAAGGAGGCTGAAAGCACCAAATATAGTAGAAATGGGGTATGTCCCAGTAAAATGCCAAATTTGTGTTGAAAAATTTGGTTTTCTGATTCAAGTCTGCCCCTTCCTGAAAGGTGGGAAGATAGTGATTTCAGCACCAGAAACCCTTTGTTGATGGCATTTTCAGGGAAAAAAACACAAGCCTTCTTCAGCAGCCCTTTTTTCCCATTTTTTTGGAAAAAAAAATAAATTTTCACTGTATTTTGGCTATTTTCTTGGTCTCCTCCAGGGGAAACCACCAACTCTGGGTACCATTAGAATCCCTAGGATGTTGGAAAAAAAGGATGCAAATTTGGCGTGGTTAGCTTATGTGGACAAAAAGTTATGAAGCCCTAAGCGCGAACTACCCCAAATAGCCAAAAAAGGGCTCAGCACTGGGGGGGGAAAGGCCCAGCAGCTAAGGGGTTAAAAAGTCTCTACTAAAAACAGTGTACACTCTAAGCAAAACTTGGCCAACGAGTGACTATTCACATAAAATACCCAAGGTCTGAAGGTGCTAAAGATCATACTAGAGCCTTCATACTGTAGTGAAAGTTTTGCAGATAGCCCATCTTCTGAAGCAAAACAAGTACATGTACATAGGTTAGTACCTGGTGCACACAGTACTCTATGTTAAGTAGAAATTGTCATGCTGAGATGATTCTGTCTAATAACTCAAGGCTGGTGAATTTATGTGTGTTTTCTTAGTTCAAAAAGTTAATGTTGTCACTGACATTTTCAACTAACTATAACATTAATTTAGCCTTTATTTTTTGAGTGAATATATCTTTATGTGTATATATATATATATCGTAGAATTTGTTCTGATGATGAATGTTTCAACATTGAAATTGCCACTATGACACAGAGATTTCTAGAAAGAGGTAACCCCCGGAAGATCTTAAATGATGCCCATTTGAGAGTATTGAACATGTCTAGAGAAAAATTGCTTTTTAAACCTGGAGGTATAGAGGATAACTGTCAAGATTATCGATCTCCGCCTAGGCTTTTTCTTGAATTTAATTCTCAGCATTCCCAATTGAATAACATCATACAAAAAAAATTGGCATGTTTTGAGACATGATTCCTCGATTAAAGAAAATATAGGTTTACATCCTCAGATCACATACCGCAAAACTCAGTCATTAGGTGATAATCTCACTAGAAGTCTATTTTGTTCCAAAGTTAATCGATCCTGGCTATCTAAGAAAAGTTTGGGTTTTTGGAAATGTGGTCATTGTAAATCCTGTATATATGCACAAAATACCCATTCATACACTACATTTGAGGGCAGAATCTGTGAAATAACTGATCGCATTACCTGTGATACTGAGTATGTTGTATATGTGATTGAATGTGGCTGCCACAAAAAATATGTGGGCAGCACCATTCATAAACTGAAAGTGAGGTTTCTACAACATCTCATAGCAATCGAAAATCATGATCCATCTTATCCCTTAGCTAAACACTTTTGGGACGTTCATGAAGGCAATTGTCGCTCTTTGACATTTTATGGGATAAAAACCATTGCTGTCAACCCCCGGGGGGGCAACAGAACCGCTCTGTTAAGACAAACCGAATCTAGAATGATTCTATTATTAGGTTCTGAAAACCCGTGGTGTCACAATTTGGATGCGGAACTCTATGTACATTTGTGAGAATTTAAACTTCTGCAGTCTCTATTTATAAGTAATGAAATTCTTGTATATATTAAGTAGTAATAGATATTATAATGAGACCTTCTATCCGATTCTGTGATTGTAAATATCGGTACCGGACTATAAAATAGGTATTTTTTAATTAATATATATATATATACATATATTTTTTTATACCTAGACCATCACTTTTGCACAATATTGAAATTATTTTCAAGTAGCACTTTTGGTGATTGTCAGGCAGTCTATGTATGTGTCCATGCCTTTATATTGGATAGGTCTTTCTCTTTTTTTCTCTTTATTTATAGAGATCTTGTGTTTGATTCATATGACCCACATTAGAATATGACTCTTCCTATTGATGTATGACTAACATTGAATACGGTCAAAGTTCTTTTTGTGGATTATCTAAATTTCAGTTTACATATGAATTTGATATTATTGTTATGATGAATTGAGATATTTAATTGTTGGCATCGGTTATGATAATATTTGTATTTATTGATGTACATCAATTAATTATTAATCTTTTTTTACATCTCTCTTATCATCTTTTTTATATATATGTTGGGATTATTTATTCTATTTATAGAATATATATACTGATTGTATTGATAAATTGATTGATGTTCACATTATATTGCATATATTTATTTATATATAAATTATTTGTAATAGTGATGTTAAAAAACATGTATTATCTACAAAAGAAAACATATATATATAGTTTGCCCTTTTTTCTGTAAATTGTTGCCAATAATTGGAAGAACAGATATCGATAAGTGATTATATTTATAATAATAGGATGACACAAGGGATCATATGAGATATATAGAGTGTGATATTTACAAACCAGACCTAAGTACATGGACAAGAATTGATAGTTTGAATTGAAGACTATTACGTTAAAAAATGGCCGCCTTTTTGCACTACTCTTTAGGTATACTGCTGAAATTAAAGAAGGACTAGAAGATTTAAATAGATAGGTGTAAAAATGTCTGCCAATGTCCAGTTGAAGGCTGTTGCCGAAACGCGTCGACATTTGGCCGGGACAGCGTGTGTGTGTTGTTCATCTTGGGCACTTAATGGATTTTCATTTTATGTATTTTTGGAAGTGCCACTCATTTATTTTTGTTTATTGTATGAACTTTCTCAATAAATGGAGCTGACGATTTTTCATATGAATGATTTTTGGTCATTGTGCTCATTCTCTACTCTTCACGAGCTTTTGGATATTGTGCAGCCTCTAGGTGCTTTATCTGGTTGCACTGTTCTTTGAAAATTACATATATATATATATATATATATATATATATATATATATATATATATATATATACAAAGCCCAATTGCCGGAATCCCAAGGCTCAATACAGTGGCGGTCCGAGCGTAGCTCCAGCAGTCCACAAATATAAAACACAAAACCTTCTCCAAAATAACAAGGACGTGCTCGGACAGCAATTCGTGGTCGTATATATTTAATAGACAGATGCCTCATCATAGATATATATGTGTGTGTGTTTGTGTGTGTGTTTGTGTTTGTGTTTGTGTGTGTATATATATATATATATATATATATATACATATATATAATATATGTATATACACACACACACACACACACAAAAGAGGATGACACTGTGTTAATCCTACGCTTAAAGATTTTGCTGTACAAATGGCAAAAGACTTTGTCACTATCTAGCTCGGCGTGGATAGCACTGTGCTGATCCTATGCTTAAAAACTTTGCTAGAGAAACAGACATTTGAGGTGAGCAAATCTAGAGTGTTGCTGGTGTTTCAGAGTGCTCCTTACTAGAGCTGCTCTCCACCTAAAATTGGGAATTCCCAGAGTTCTCCTTTTGTTTTTTTGCATAATTTATGCGTCACTCTAACCCTGAAAGGGCCTTGTTTTGACTTATACTGGGTGCTTCCTTGTGTCTGGACAAAGCTAAACCCCTCTGAAGAGCTCTAATGAGAGCAAAACCTGTATCAGGGTTGGCGTTACTCATTCCAGGTTGGCTTGGGCAGTATTTGATCAGTCCAAAGCTGTAATACTTTACCTGGAGTGGTAAATGGCTTTTGTCATTTTACAGCTCGGCGAGGATGACACTGTGTTAATCCTATGCTTAAAGATTTTGCTGTAAAAATGGCAAAAGACTTTGTCACTATCTAGCTCGGCGTGGATAGCACAGTGCTGATCCTATGCTTAAAAACTTTGCTAGATAAACAGACATTTGAGGTGAGCAAATCTAGAGTGTCGCTGGTGTTGCAGAGTGCTCCTTACTAGAGCTGCTCTCCACCTAAAATTGGGAACTTCCCAGAGTTCTCCTTTGTTTTTTTGCATATATATATATATATATATACACACACACACACACACACACACACAAGAGTTTCCCCTGTCATGGCATCTTGCGGTGCGCTTTTTCCATATGTTTGGAGGTGCTGGTTTCTCAGCAGGGGACGCTGAATTAAATCAACAAAAGATTCTTTCCCTCTCTTTGTTATCTGGAAAAGAGATGAACTGCATTTAAGGGTCACTGTGCTGGCATATATTTATTCAGAAAATGCTCGTTCTGTCAATTACACATTTCAGTCCTGCAGGAGTGCGAATTTTCGAATGTTTTCTGAATGATTTCTAATGCACTAATCATTGGTAAATTAACTTGTGAAAATGGGTGACTTTTGTAAATGGTCACCATAACTCATTTTTTTGTTCTCTGTCTAAGCAAAAGTCAGTTAAAATCATAGTTATTTTCCGTTGCTCAATGCTTACAGAAAAAGTGTGATTAGTAGCTTATAAATGTGTAAATAGCTACTCCTAGCGGGTAGCTGCGTTATGTCTTAGAAGGTCAGATTTATTAAGTCATTACGCAAGCTTGAATGTTCTATTGTTTGAAATTGTCACTAATACGTGGTTTCTTCCTCGAGGATGGAAGTAGATGTTACAAGTTGACACGTTTCTTCCTGAGAAAAGAAGTTTAGACGAGATGGAACAATGGAGTCACAGACGAGACGGAAGAGGAAAAGTTACTGTTATGATTATGCCTTAGTTAAAGTCAACGTCATTGTATTTCAGGTTATCTAATAAAATGGCTATTGGTTTAATCGTAAACCACCCCATGTACTGACCAATCATAGAATTTTCGAAATTTAATATAACGATCTGGGTAGAACTTTCTGAGGGTCATTCTTGTTCTTACTCTTCTAAATGGTGGTTGGAGTCAGATTAGTGATGTGGGTTTAGCTGTCGATAGGCCCGATTCACTGAAGACATACCTGATGGTGTCCCCTTGCTGAAATAGACTGCATGTTGTTGTTCTATGGGTAGTGTATGAAATTGCATCGATATGTGTGTCTCTTTTGCTTTGCAGGTATCAGCTGCAACTTATAGTTTAATTGCTGCATAATAATAATAATAATAATGTATTTTTTTTAATAACCCAAGCTAGTGTGATTTTTTTCTAAATTTGTGCTTCTAAATTCTTTTACATTAAGTCCAACATGTTAATGCTAATTTGTGGTTAGTGAGGGAATTTATCTTCACATGCTCATGATTTATATTGACATTCTTTCATCGTTTGCACTGATGTATACTTTTCCTTTGTTGATAATTTTAGTGTTAGGATACTTGAGATTATTTGCTTGATTGCTTTGATTCAACTCAGATATATAAGACGATGTAACCAGCCATTATTGATTCTGTATGATTATCATCTATGTTTGAGAGTTATTTTTGTGACATTAGCATTGCTAATATAGGGAAATAAATTCACAAATCTTCTTAATAAATCGGTGTGGTTATTGTTTGACGTTTAGATCTCTGAATACTTTGGTTATTGTTGATGACTATATTATCCATTATTGACATCCCCTCAATCCTATGTCGCGTCAATCCATTGGTCACTAGCGCAAAATTCACTATTGAGTTTGAAGTAATGGCAAGGATTCCTTGGTGCTGCAGCAGTATCACCGACCTTGTTCACAAGCATGTTTGCACCAGTCCATCACCAGTGTTTATATATCATTAATGTTCCTTAAACAAACGAATATCATTTCAAAAAAGGCAACTGTGTGTTCATTTTTTGGAAAATGAGTGCAGAAAATGGAAATAACCTTTAAAATGCATAAAATGTGAAGCAGCAATTTGATACTCTATTTTTTCAATTGCTATGTACTCCATTTGGTGGCTTAACTCTTTGCCCAGTTTTTAAATCCCGTTGAGATGCACTGTGGGTTATTCAAGTCCGTTTAAGTGCACTATGGGATATGTAGTGCCATGCATGATTCTCTTTATTTTCAAACTAACAATTAATCATTGACAGAGTGATACAAAGCATCCCCTGCTCTAAAAGTGATTTGCGGTAATTGTTCATATCCTTTGATCAATATGGCTAAATGATTACTAGTATCAATGCCTAATACGAATTTCATGTGCTTTTTTCATACTTATGGCTCGCTAGATGGTATTCCTATGTTTTTCATGTATCACAAAAAGAATCATGCATGGCACTACATATCCCAAAGTGCACCACGAACGATTGTCAGGGAGGTGGAAATAACCTACTCTGATGGATGGATTGCCATCTGCCAAACCCTAAATAAGGCCTTTAGTTGTTTCCCCTTTTTAAGGACATAGGCATGAAAAGCTCGCCTATATCCCCTCTTGTATTGGCGGTGTCTTTGAACTACCCCAGAGCTTGCCTCTTTTATTGCAGCCCTGCTAGTCATTTTAGAAACTGACCGCTCTCTTAGTATCCCTTGGCTCAGACATATCAAGGAGTTACTTTATTCACTTGGGCTTAATGAACTTTGGGAATCTCCAGCTATTGCCTCCTTTCCATCGAAAATCAACCTAAAAAAACAGTATTGGAAGATGGAAGACTCTGAGGAACTAGGGTTAGCACTTCACTCTACGCTGTCAGGTGACTTTGCTGACCTGAAAGAGATCTGCAAATATGAGGTTTTCTGGGACACAATCCCGGTGCCTAGAGAAAGGAAATTGTATTTCCAGCTTTACATAGGTACTCTGCCACAAAGATCATTTACCAGCCGCTGGTCACCTGAGGGGCCAATCACTTGCCCAGCTTGCAAAGCACCTATTGAAAACCTCCCTCATTTTTTATCTGTCTGCCCTGCCTATGCTGCATCTCATAGGAAATGGTTGACCCCTGCCTGTAGATTGTTGGGAGTCCCTGGATCCAATGCAGCCCTTCGAATTCTTAGATCAGACACTCGTTCGACTCTTGTAATCGCTGCTGCCAAGTTCCTTGGGGCAAGTTGGATTCTTAGAGAACATTTTTTATCTGCATGATGGTTTTAGTAATAATGTATCAAATTGGTCTGGAAGAGCACTTAGGTTTTATTCTCTTATATGTACTGTACACATTTTATATATTTACTGTGTATTTATTTTGTAATTTCTATGTGCTTTTATGGCCCTTGTGGCCGAAATCAAGTTCTTTGATGATGATGATTGAATAATGACCCCAACACCTTGGGGGAACACTCTCACAGTGTAAGGGTACTTAGATTGTTGTTTCTCAGAAGCAAACTCACAGTCTGTCAAAATAGACAGCAGCCATCACCCAAACCTTTTGTACCTTGAAGAAAACCACAATGACAATGGTTCATTTCAAAGGTCAGAGATAACCACTGGGTTGGATATCATTGCTAAATATGGTAGACAGTATTCTGACAGGGAGGTTGAAATGATGTCCTCTGCCACTCTGATGAATGGAGTATCATCTGCCAAACTCTAAATAAGGCCTTTAGTGCCACATATCCAAACAGACAACAGAAGCACTCCAGTATCAGCAATCACCATTTATTATGTGACCAATTAAACAGGTTTGGCCTTCACACAAGTTGAATGTGAGATAGTGTAGACAGGCTATAGCCAAAATGGTATCCCACACATTACTTCATCCAACATATGGTTAATGTTCAAATGAAATTCCACCTATATATGACATTGCCCTCAATGTGAAAAATATACTAACAACAATAACTGATGTGCTTTATCTAACATGCAAGTAGACATAATGAAAGGATGCTTTCATACTGGAAACCACGATTAGTTCATAGTGAGGTAGCAAGCAACTGAAAGAAGCACCCTATGTATTGTCAACAAGTATGTTATTTGAGTATATCTATGAACTATAGTGCTGCCATAAGAAGGACAAAGGTTTAAGGTCTGATCGTGTAAAAACAGACCCACCATCATACATCCCCATGTAACATATAGGTTATATGGGATTTGATTGGCAGCATCTGAGTGCTAATGAGCAGCAACAACATGACCTCTACTGATAGCTACCACTAGATAACACATAATTTATTCAATATTCCTAACTGGATGAGGGAATTGAATCTAATGATGAGTCACAGCATATTCCAACTCCAGAAGACTTTAACCTGTAATGGTGAAGAGTTATCTGTAAAAGACAGCAGAAATGTCATCTAAGTGGTCTATGAAATGAAATGTAATAGGCAGATGCACTCCTTTGGTGTGTTGTCCAATGTAAATATGGGCCACTATGTATCTAACAAAACTTCTAGAGCATTACGTGTTACACCATCGCAAACTGTATAGAAAGAAAGAAATGACCCATGTTTATCAATATGACACAATTGATGGGCATGACATCGGAAAGCTATGATTATCAGAAACCAAAGTCCTCAATAAATCATCAGTCAATGAAAATGTTAAATGTAGGTTGTTGCATTACAATGCCCTGATAAAACGTTGAGCTTTTCTTATATCTCCTTCCCAAATAATGTATTGATCATCAATGTATCTGATCCATAATGGAATATGGGATGTGCAGTGTTCATTCTTGGAAATCTAGACTAGCTCCTCCGCCCACCTGCCCATGATAAGATTTGTGTAGCTGTGTGTGAAGCAGCTACCCATTGCAGTTCCAGTGAGTTTTCGATCGTTAGACCCATATTTATACTTTTTTAGCGCAGCATTTGCCCCGCTTTTTTATGCAAAAACGGCACAAACTTACAAAATACAATTGTATTTTGTAAGTTTGCACCAATTTACGTCAAGCAATGACACAAATGTGGCACTAAAAAAGTATAAATATGGGCCTTAGTGTCTTAAAAATGAAGATATTATGTTTGACACAACATCCCATCATGACTCACGGCGTTTCTGTATGATATGTGTTGTGATATATGTGCTATAACTACTGCTAATGGAATATCACTGACAATGCAACATTGATTTCAAAAGGATTAACAAAGTGTAAAAATATTGAATATCAAATATACTCTATCACAAATTACTACTATTATTGCAAAGGGTGCCGTGAAACAAAGAACATAATAAAAATGAATAGGAAGAAAGAGAAAGAGAGAAAGAAAAAAGAGATGAGAAAACTGTACAAAATATAAAGCTTTTAATTGTAACATTATGGCTAGGTGGAAAAAATGGAGTAAAGATAAACAAAAGAGGAAAGACTAACTAACAAAGGTGAAGAGTACAATGTCAGATTTTATGGTGGATTAAAAACTTCATATTGATTAATTACAAATAGACTATGATAATTAGTTATTGATTAACTACAAATACACTACCATAATTAGTTCATGGTAAACAAAATAGATTCCTTTTAATGAGCTCCTAGGTTGAAACTACATGCATTCTTTCAAGTCTGTGATTTCTACAGATACCATCCCATTGAAAAAATAGAAGAGCTTAGAAAAGTCTTTAAAACATGAAGTTGTTTACTCTTAAGCATTTTTGATAAATCAATATAATATTTTACAGTCATTAGTACCCTTAGTTTTGTTCAAAAGCAAGTAAGATACCAAAAATAAAATAGAAAAGTGGGAGGTAAATTAAATGTAAGAATATAATTTGCATAGTAGGTTCCAGAAACTAAACACTTTGTCACAAGAAATCATCTTATATGACATAAATATTCTCTCATTTGTTTGACCAACATAACTTATGATCCAAATCAGCAATTGTATGCAATTTGACTAGTTTACTGTAATTTGACTGGTGTACAACTAGATTTCCTTTATATAAGTGCTAATTGTGAAACACAAAATGCTATTAAAAGAATCCACTCAAGAAACTTTACTCCATTCCTTAAGACACTACACAGAATCATACAGAAATTATTATAATAGGCAGTTACATTTATGAGGTGCTGCAGACATAAACACTGCAATGCAGCAAAGGATCTGCTATCTATAAAGTTATGGACATTCCAGTAAGTTCTCCAGTCAGTCCACCCTTAGACTCAATATCAATCTAACTTTAAATTTAAAGCAGAACTTAACACAGTCCTCACTGAGACAGCTACCAATAGATTTAACACCAGCGGCGGCTGACATAATGTATAAGTGGTGGTGCAGGTGGATTGGTGAGTTTGAGAGGGGAGTTCATTAAAAAAACACGTACCTGGTGCTGCTGACCGTCTGCCTCCCGCTCCTCTGCTTCCTGGTCCCAGCAATCCCTGGGACAGCATGAAAGACTCCCTGTGCAATCCCTGCGCTGGTCTCATGCTACTACCTAGCATGAGAGCAGCACAGGGATTGGCCTGAGCAGACTGGTTTGCTTCTCACTCAGGCACAAGGAGTCTGTGCTATTTCTCTAACCCTGCTGTCAAATACAGCTGAGTTGGAGAAACCTAACTCCGCATGTCTGTTTGGCCACCCTAGAAAAGTCGGCCAAACAGACATGCGCAGTTAAGGGCACACTCCACTTCCCCCTCGCCACTCCCATGGCCCAGCCCCGCCCCTCCCTGCACTCGCTGGCTCAGCCAGCAAGAGAAAAATAAAACAATATGAAATATCATTTTATTTTTCTGCTGCTGGCTCTGAGCCAGCGGGGCGACGCTCCTCCACCATTAACACCTTGTCCATAAGCCTTTCATATGTTACTTTTCAATTAAAATGCCTAGTGTTAAAAGAAGATTTAATACCGGCATTTAGATTTATTTTAGACACTCCTACTTTTGGAGGCTACTGCACCACAAGTACAAGGATATAAAAATCATAAAATGCTATCCGATCATTCTAAATTGAGAGACTTTTCCATTTTCTTAAAAAACTGAATGTTACGAATTTGCTTTACAGAATATAGTAGAGCCTGTTCACTGTGGTACAATTGTCTCCCTTTAAAATCAGCTGATACCATACCAAAAAGTAACTTGCCTAAATATACTTGCCACATTATTGCCTGCCCCATAGCTCGAAACTGTTTTGGGATCTATTTCTAGGGAGGCTGCATAGATGATTCTACAATCTCCAAGAAGCAGCCCTACATTTTTTCAAGTTCATCTTTCACCCAGGCACTTGCAATTTGTGCCTGTGCTAGTTCCAGCTTAGTGTCTGATTCCATATTTAGGGATAAAATTAAAGAGCATCATAAGAGCATGCTTAAACATGACAGCTGACCTCATGTACTAGTTCTTCAGTGATCTCAATCCCGAGCCTCAATGGTGGACCGCCAAAAATGTCCACATAGCATACAATTCTTGCTTCCTATAAGCCTAGCTAATGTGTTCTGAAAGAATGGGGCATCTGCAGTGAGTCCCAGATTGGTTGATGTGAATACAGCGCAGAGTATTACTTTAGTGTACTTTACGCTTGTATGCAACGATGAAGGTTGCACAACTTTAACCTATTAAGCTATACAATGACAACACATAAATAAAACCCCATATTTCACAAAGGTGACTCATTGGTTGAAAAAAAAAAGATAATTTACCCTATATTTGAAGGACTAACTATGCGACAACCTGTTTTAATTGTGTAGTCCAGCAATAAATGTGTGGTTCAATGAAAGCTCTGCCTTTGATGAATATTGTTTGTGTGTATGTATGTTTGTATGTATGTATGCATATGGCATTTCTATAGAGTGAACCTAGCCAAAAATCAACGAGTAATAGAAGAGGAAACTGGATAGTGGGTGGTTAATACACTTTAGTGTAGGGTTATTTAAAAAGGTGAGACTTCAACTCATTCCTAAACTGCAGCAGTGTTGGGACGGTTCTGATGTAAGAGCACCTTTTATATCGGCATCAGAGTGAAACATATAAATAACAGATTTTGCAAGAGAGTGAATTATTATTTGGGTTAGATGGTGGTCTACCACATAAAATAAAGTCACTAACCTGCTAGGTGCAAGCTAAGGTTTCACTAATTTGAACCTGAGGTCAACCCTGATAGCTATGGCTCAGAGAAGACATAATTAAGTTAGAGAAAATGTGTAAAATATTTAAAAGTACCACAACTGTTATGCAAGTCAAACACACAACACAATACAAATCCCACTCCAATTGAACAAAATGAAATAAAAACAGCAAAACTTTAATAAGACTAAAAAGAGTTATGAATTATTTGAAGCTTAAGAGAAAAGCACCAAGAAAAAGTGAAGCTCCAATCAGTAATCACTGTTCATGGGTAGCTATGAGACACACCAAGTAGGTTCAACCCAAACAAAGACTTTACCTTCTGACAGTCTCTGAAATGGAAGCTGAAATCCTCCAACAGGGCAAGGCTGTAGGCTGTATCTGAGGAAGTCTTCTTGAAGCCAGGCAGACATTGGAAAAGATCGCACTGACATTGTTAATTTTGATGAGAAAAGCTATGGGGCAGGAAAAGTTAAAATTTTACACTAGGGAGGGCCTCTCATCAGTCAGACATTTTTCTTGTCTTCGCTTGCTCAAGATTTCGTCGATCAGACTTAGGCCCTGATTATGACTTAGGTGGTACAACCACTGGCGGCCTCCCCACTGCCCACTGCAGTAATACAACACTGGCAGTAGTGTCTGCGGCGGTGTCACTGCAGCGGCATGCTTTGGCTCAGAAAGTAAGCCTGAAAGTACATGCTGCCGCAGTGCTGCCCCAAATGCGCCTTGGGCGCACTGTTGCCATGCCCAATGTTGTGCATGGCAACAGTGTGCACTGACAGTGCAGGCATAGGGGGGCACAACATGTGACCGAAGCCACATTGCTCAATGGACTTAAAATCACCCTGCTTGGCGCGCCTTCCCTGCCTTTCCACCGAGCTTTTGCAAAAAGCATGTAAGAAATGCAGGTCATGATCAGCACAGGAGTGCCGGCATCGGCATTGCCGTGATTGACCATGGTTTTCCCTACCGCCACCACCAAAGGATACAAGATCTGGGGGGATATGGCTTTCTTGTGGTGGTACAACCGCCATCCTGGTAATCTGGTGGTCAGATGCTGAGGATGCGGCAGACGGATCACCACCGCGTGTACGGCGATCCCAGGACCACATTACTCATAATCAGGCCTTTAGTCTCTTTTTTTGGAGCCCGGAATACTAAAGTGGGGCAAGGCTGCAGGATGTATCTGGAAAGGTCGCACAGAAGTCAAACTTTCTTGTCACATGGTTTTTTTCTAGAAGATTTTTTTTTTTGTGGGACCAACTTAATTTCCTTGCCCAGGGAAGTCCCAACTTTTCAGAGTATGTTGGAGACATCCAACTGGACAAAGTCAGCCTGGACCTGAGGGACAGCATTAGGGATCTTACCTTACTCCAGCAGAGACCACCATTAGAGCCCAGTCCATATCCAGTTGCATCTGATCGGGTTTGCACTTCAGGACAAAGGCCTCTGGCAGCTTGTGGTGTCACTGTGACTACACAGGAGGTCAGCCATCTGGCCCCTGAAGCCCAATACTTAGTCCTGAGCACAAGTCTTTCAGGTCTCCTTACAGGTCTCAAACATCACGCACACTCCTTCTACTGTTCTGCCACAGGTCCAGAAAGTGTTCTCAGGGGTTAATGGAAAGGCCCACTTTTGTACAGTTCAATAGCCAGTGGGGAGAGGTGACCCCTGGACTCCCCCTAACCAATGAGGAAAAAGTTCATAGGGGACGCTCTACCAACTTTTGCAGCACACCATGTGTATTTTACTACAAATTGACCCTGAATGCACTATTCTAGGGGGAATCCAAGATGGCACACGACTTCTGTCCTAGGAGGGAGCTTGTGTGCCATGCAGAGATGTGTTTTGGGAAATGAGCAGTCTCCTTCTCCTAAGCTACACAAGTCTGGTTGTGGGTTAAGCTCCCCCTTCCACTGGCCTGTTGCCCAGCTGACAACCTTTGACCTAACGAACAAAATGTATCTCTCCTTTTGTAGTACTTCTCAATCCCAGGAAGAAATCAGGAGTAAGCCAGGAGTACTCATGTTTTACTCATTAAACTCATGAGTAAGCCAGGAGCACTACAAGAGTGAGTCACATCATCTCATACTACAGCTTTTGTGAATAAGTCCAAACGTGGAAGCTAAAGTTGGTGATGTTTGTGAATACCCGAAAAGTCATGACTTTGTGGATTTTGCCCAAAAAACATTGCTTTTTGCTTTCCCATGGCAGAAAGTGTTGTTTCCAATGTGCAGATCCCAAAACCGTGACGGACGAGCTGTAATTTGCAGGCAGAGGTGCAACTTCTTGATGCTCTACTTTATCTTAAGTGAACAAAAAGTTTTCAGGGGGGCCGAAGTGTGTGTGTAAGTTAATATTGCATTTTGTTTAGTTGTTTTTATTATATATTTTTTTATGAAGAAACTTGGGCCATTCTGAGCCCAGATTATTGCTGAAAGAAGAAAAGGAGGGACTGTAAAATTAAATCATTGGAGGTGCTACATTTGCTAATGATGGACAGTGGGATTAAGTGTAATATGTATACTGTATAAAGATGTAAATTAAACCAGATGTTGTGACATGTAATTTCACAATAATAGCATAACTCCTATACCCTAGGTTAAATCTGACAACAACAATTTTAAGACAGCTCACAAAGTACAGGTCCTTAAACCCGTCTTACTTTGATAATTTGATACGTCTTTGCTTTGAATGGGTGTGGAAAATTAAACTAAGAGGAGAGTTTTATCATTGCATACACCAGGGACCATACATGAGTGGAGAATTTTGAAGAGACATCTCGTTTTCTTGACATGGGCTGTCAAGGACATCACAGGGATGACCTCTTACCTCTGTGAGCCAGTAAGGCCAGAAAGGACCCGCATTAACACTGATTAAAATGATACGTTTTGCTAATCCCTGTCGATGAACTGAGCATGGTGTTGGGAAATTTGCGACACATGCCATTCTGCAAAATTATGCGCACACCCTGGTGTCCGGCCAGTGCCTAATTTCCTTGCAGCAAAATTACTTTCAAATTCTGCGCCTTAATAAAAATCAACATGGCGAGTTTTACTGCACCTTAGCATTTTCTTCAACATATGATATTCGCCTAATTAAGCAAAATTAAGGCTTTCATTTATTTCACTTGCCGAGGGGTGGTAAGGGGAGGGAAACACGATATTGAATGTGTTATTCTGCAATGTTTCGCTTTTTCCCCTGGTTTACTGGGTCCCCGTTGTTCCCGGCCTATAATTTGCAAAACATATTGCTTCAATACTTGCAATGAGAGGAGCGTCCCAGCTGCGGGAGGGAAAGGACAGCGGTCTCCAATATTACCATAATAATCTGCCTAGCCTCCCCGGGGCCCTCTGGTGTATACTGTTCTCTGTATTGCCGGCCCCAGCTGGAGAACATTCTCGTGACATGCATGCCAACCTTTGCCTGCAGGCGAAAGGGGGAGAAAACGGCAGAGAAATAATCATGGAAATAAAAAAGCTTGTCAACGGAGCTCGGATGAGGTCTCCATGCTTTTGCGAAGGGAGTTAGTCATTGTGCTGACAAAATGGTAGCAGACTTATGAAAAGACTGCAGCTGCCGAGTGCTTAAGTGGCGAAAACATGACGTGCCATGCTAATCTGGGGATTCGGAAATGGAAATAGGACGGGAACAGGCATACGATGGGCCTTGCGTGATATGTGTCACCCGAGGTGCCCCGATAAGTAACAAAGCCGGGTGTGTGCTAATCTCCATGGGAAACCTTTTTTCGCACAAACAATAAAACACTTCTCAAAATCTTATCAAGTGACGAAACATGCTACCAAAAATGCTTCTGGGGACCAGATAAAGTAACACTCGGTATTCGCCCGCAGCTTGCAATCAGATTTGGTCAGACATTGTGTTTCTATTCATTAAAATGATGTCACACGGAAAATGTCTTTTAACTTGCGAAAATGAATTGTAGAACTTCGCCTGGTGGGAATTCCAAAGGACACGTGGCAAATGGCTTGTTCCCGATGCAGTTGTTGCGTGTGAGATTTTTTTAACATCCCCAGCTGAAAACATGCAATGGCAATTACAGTGATCAAATAAAAGTAGCAGCTGAGACGAAACCCTCCCGTTGGACACTATTACCCAGTTTCAAGATGCAACTAAGACTACGAGAAATTTATTCATACATTTTTTTCAAATGTCCAGAACAAAAATACAGCAGCAACTAGATCCAGTTTGAACTGACAGAGTTGACCCTTGAAACTGATCGTCTGGAATTTTCACTCGTGAATCCTATGTATAGAAAAAGAATGGCAAACAGGGAACTCTCACCACATGGTCTTATTTTTAGAATCATTCAAATGATATATTATCAATACATATTAAAGGAAAAAGCCCCTCTACTCATTTCTTTTTTAATATATTCCTCTGTGTGAATTAGTGAGATGAGGTAGACTACATTGCATATATTGCTAGTTGCCAGCCACCTTGTTCGTTATATTTGACACCCTCAATCTTACAGGCACAATTACTTAACTATTTCTAGTTCCTGTCTTTGTTTCCATCGGGACATAATCACTTGACACACATACCCGTCGCAATAGTGTAAAAGGCCATTTATTAGACAGGCTTGCTTCATAACAAAACAATAACATAACTGGAACTTTGATTAAACACATTCTTCTTTTATCTTTTGAACTCCCCTGTCTTCCAATATCACTTAATTCCCCACTTTTCTCTGTTCACCCAGCATCCCCTTCCATTCTCACACGCATCACCCTTTTGCATTTGTCTCCTGTCTAAAACAGGCATCCCCCACTCTGTCATCCTTCACCTGCTTCTTTTTCCCCGTTGGAAGGGTGGTCAGGCCCGCATTTGTTTTCTCCACCCTCCCCATCTACTGCCCACGCTAGCAAGCTGCCCTAACACTGGCATACAAACAGTACACACCCCAACCCCTCTCACCCAGTTCCTCCCTATCACTCAACACTTACCACCCTCCCTGTCATCCTGTGGGGTGGGTGGGAGGCCAACCTTGCTTCAGCACGACAAGCTGTGGAAGAGGCCAATCCCCAGTCCCGGCCCTCCTTAAAAATATCCCCTAGCTCCCTCCCTTTCCTCCCCCCCAGCCTATCCTGTCCCCAGCCGTCTCCTTCTGGCCCTGAAGCTTCACGTGGAGAGACTGGACTGCTTCCATCCCTCCAGAGGGCCCTCCATCGGGACATAAACACTCGACACCCGTCTCAGTAGTGTAAAAGACCATTTATTAGGAAAGGCTTGCTTCATAACATAACTGGAACTTTGATTAAACACTTTCTTCTTTTATCTTTTGAACTCCCCTGTCTTCCAATCTCACTTCATTCCCCACTTTTCTCTGTTCACCCAGTATCCCCTTCCATTCTCACACGCATCACCCTTTTGCAATCGTCTCCTCCCTTAAACAGGCATCCCGTACTTTGTCATCTTTCACCGGCTTCTTTTTCCCTCTTGGAAGGGTGGCCAGGCCTGCATCTGACCCTCCACCCTCCCCATCTACTGCCACCCAGCATAAACCCTTTAGGCATTTTGCTGTCCCACCAGCGAAGCCACTGCAATGCAAAGAAATCAAACAGGCTCACTCCGCCACAGCATCTCTACCCACATATTAGTAAGCAAAAAACGCAATTCCATCATGTAATGTGCATTTCCCAGTTCGGACAAATGTACTCCATCATCCCTGAAAAGCCCCTGTTCACTCCCCTTAATCAATTCATGCGTCAACACTTTGATGTCCTGTGTCCCACAGAACACCCGCATAGCCCGATTGAGCTTTCTCCTGGCCCGTTCGATAGCCCTGTGCTTCAAGGATCCTCTCCCGTTCCTTCTGGGCACAAACTCTGTACATACCACACAAGTTCCATGCATATTGTGCTTCAGTAATACTAGATTCCGCTGCATGTGTTGCTGTAGGGTGAGCCCCGATAATCGAACCAGATCATTCACCCCTAGGTGCAACATCAAAACATCAGGACAACCCCCTGTCGGCAACATTGCAGTTATAAAAGGAAGCAAATTGCCCCACATCATGTCGCTCATCCCCCACCACAAAACCTCATGTCTGCTACTCAGAAGTCCCAACGAACGGCCATAGACTTGCTTTTAGGCATATTTTGCTGCCCAGTGAACAAACAAATGTCCAACCAGCCATGTCACCGCTTTTTCTTTCTCCGGGTCGTACATACAACCTGGAAGGATAAACAACATGTCAGTGTAGGAGAGAAACCCCCCCGCATAAACTGTCCTTTCCATGGAAAATACTCCCTCTCAAGCCCTCACATATCTCTCGCAACACTTTGGCCGCCATCTTCCAACGCACCTGATTTGGTCCCAGTCCCAATCTAAACGAGCCGCCTCAGTAGCTGCACCAATCCAGAACGAGTGAGTTCCAAAATTACCCGCCTGCCTTCCAATACGCCTCATGACCATTCTCATCACAGCCAACAACTGAAAAGCCATAAGCTTCTTCCTGTTCTTATGACAGAAAACACCCCCTCCTTGCTCAAAAATGTGCATCTTGAAAGAGTCCCATTCTTGTAACGGACATGCTTCACCCTCCCCACTCTATCCAACCCTATCCACTTCCCTTTCCCCAACTGGTACATTTTCGATCACCTCAACCAGATGCCCAAACGCACACCCTGCCTCCGCTCGTCCTCCTTTCGTATTCCACAATCTTTACCCACATCTAGCAACTCAGACATTCGGAAAGCCCCAAAAACATCCATATCATACACAAACGGAAAAGTGCCACCTCATACGCATTCACGCAACAAACCGGCAACCCATTTAACAGTTGTACCAACAGGTCAAATGTAGTAGCTTCACGCACCACTTCACTTGACCCTGATCGTGCCCTGCCCTAACCTTTCAGCATTTTTCCCAAAATGTCATCCTTTGCAGGGTCCCTGCCAAAAAACAACTTCCTATAAAAAGTCACACCCGCCAACTTGCCATCAATCGTGGCTGGTGACAAACCATTGTGAATCAGGAATATCACAAAATGCACCACTTGCGCTTCAAGCACACCCCTCACTTGCCACAAGAAACATCCTCCATCCACCTAAAAATCCTGAAATTCCAACCATGCTAGGCGGTAACTCATCTGAATGGATTCTGCTAGCGACATCTCCACCAGCCTACTGACCATCACGCCCCCCACTCCCAAATGTCTTCTGGGGCCGCAGTCTTGTGCTCGTCTGCGCCCGGTGCCAATGCGCAGAAACACTGCCACTGCAAATGAGACACGGAATCTACAATAGAATTGTTGACCCCAGGAATGTGTGCAGCCTTAAGTATGATGTTCAAAGACAAACAGCGCAGCATGATTCTTTGCAAAACGCGCAGCACCCTAAGATCCCTTGCCCTCTGTCTGTTCACCAGATCAACCACTGTCAAGTTGTGAACGGGAAACATTATGGTCCTGTTTGCCAGCTCATCACCCCACACTAACAAAGCCAGCAACAGTGGGAAGAATTCCAGAAACGCAATGCTCCTGCCCTGGTTTAACCAATGTGCCAGCCACGGTTCCGCACACCACAGTCCATCCCAAAAAAGGCCAAAACCAGAGGCCCCTGCGGTGTCTGAAAAAATCTGCACCTGCCATACCGTTTCCTATTCCCGAAAATCCATGGAAACCCCTTTAAACTGTGTCAGGAGAAGCTCCTACACCCTGATGTCCTCTCTCAAACCTACTGTCAGCCGAATCCTGTAATGAGGAAGAGATGCTCCAGACATCGCCAGCCCCATGTGTCTACAAAATATCCTGCCTTCCTAAACCGCCCTTCATGCAAAGTTAAGGAAGCCCAGAAGCTGTTGTGCAACACACAGTTCAATCCTCCATCTCAACCTGATCTGTCGTAAAACTTGCAGGATTTCATCAACCTTGTCCACAGGCAAATGCGCCACGAATGCCACCGTGTCCAGCTCAATGCCCAAAAGTGTCAACACACAGCAAGGGCCCTCTGTCTTGTCAGGGGCCAGAGGCACCCTAAAGTCTTGCGTCAATCTCTCAAAACACTGCAAAGCCTTCCCACATGCTCCTGAATGTGGTGCCCCCACAAAAAGAAAGTCATCCAGATAGTGTGACACTGTCTGATGCCCACTCACCTGCACAAAAGCCCACTGTAAGAAGGTACTGAACGTCTCAAACAATGCACAAGAAATTGCGCACCCCATGGGCAGCACTCTGTCCACGTAAATAGTCCCTCCCAGCTGCATCCCCAGCAAAGATAAATACTCAGGGTGAATAGGGAGCAGCCGAAAAGCTGCCTTAATGTCACACTTGGCCAACTCCGCACCATTGCCGTATCCCCTCATGAGCCGGATCGCGTCATCCACAGAGGCATACACAACCTTGGTATCTTCTGGTGAAATAAAATCATTGACTGATGCCCCTTTGGCCATGAAAAAGGGTGTATCAACCAAAACTCCCCCTTAGACTTCTTGGGGACCACACCCAAAGGTGAGACCATAAGATCATCCATGGGCCACCTGTAAAAAGGGCCTGCAATTCTGCCCTTTGCCACCTCCTTAGCCAATTTTGTCACTACCACTTCAGGCATGGCCAATGCCCACTGCAAGTTCTCTGCCCATGGCCCTTGGTACCCTACCCGAATCTGGGTATATGCGCAACCAGGGCAGTAACCTACCCAGCTCAATTGGAGTGGGCACCCTTCGGCCCAGGAAAGCCTTGCCCTCCTTTACCCCTGGAAGATCTCCACTGCTCAACCAGACTGGCCAAGGAAAAGCATTGCATGACTGGATGCCTCCCCTCACATTTGGAACATTCATGCTTGAATTTACAGGGGTTCCTAGAGCAAAACCCTTTGTTGAAGTTCCAACATGTTCCTTGGTTAAGCAATGGTGCTGTTTGTACCTGACCATCCCCGGCCGGAGCAGGCCGCTGCTGAAAAGGCCTATAAACCATCGGAAGGCCACTAGCTGTTTGGTAGGATGCAGCAGACTGTGAAGAAGCCATCCACTGCATCCATAGCTCCGGGTCCACATCCCCTCACGGTTTTTCAGGATTAACACTCACTTTAGCCCGGAACTCCTCATCATAGCTCAACCATGCAAAATCTCCAAAATGCATTTGGGATTTGTGAATAATGTCCATGTACTTAAACATGGCAATGGCTCTGTCTGCATATTTTTTGCAGTAAATACTAGCATATATCAGGAATGCCGAGGTCCAATTCTCCATAGTAATAGCTACGCCAGGCCTTCGCGGCAGTTCCCACTCTTCCTCTTTAGAGCTTTCTTTGGTCTGAATGTCTCTATGTAGGAGCCAAAATATGTCCACATGCTCATGCTTCCAGATCCGAGCCTTCATCTTCTCCGCCACAGGAGACCCCAGAGGCATTGCCAAACCCATGTAGGGGAGCCGCTTCTTTTGGCTATCCCCTTCCTTAACGTCACTTTCTTTGTCCCCACTCACCACAGTTTCCCCCATCACTCCCTGTGGTGTCACACCCTTTTCTGCCTCGTGCTCTTTATCACATGCAGATACCGCACTTGTACTAGGTGTGCCATGTACTGACTCATCCCCCACTCCAATAGACTTATATTTGGCTGCACTAGGCTTGCCCCTCAACTCGCCCCACGATGACCACAAGTCTCCATTACCTTGTACTCCATGACCCTGAGTACTTTCCTCCAACAAGGCCTTGGGCCCACCGCTTCCCATGTGCGACACCTCCCGTGCTCCAGTGATAGTCTTTGATGCCTGCAAAACAGGAAAAGAAGAGGGGGTGCACCGCTCCTGCACCCCGTCCCCCTCCCCTAGCCCCCGCTCACCTCCTTGTTGCGTATCTCCCCTTCTTTCCATTCCTCCAGTTCCTTGTCATAGTCAAACTCAACCACATCTTCCTCGTCCATTCCCCATTCATCATTCTCACCCTCAGTATCCACCCCATCACGCTAGCAGACTATCCCGTGACCCCCATGGTGCCTGTCATGTGCGTACTTCGTACGGTCCCGCGGTGTAGAGAAGGCTGCCGAAGACCCCTCTATTGCTTCGGACCAATGTCCCCAGTGAGCCCCAGGCCAGCCTCCCTCACCCTACTCTCAGATGGACCCCCATGGGCCCCCGCCAACTGTCCTTTCCTGGCTCTGGATTTAACCTTGCTCCCTTCTCACTCCCAGCTGCTCCCTTCCTACTAGCCTTACTAGGCTGTCCAGCCACTGAGAGGTCCAGGGGCTGCTTCAGGCCCCCAGGCCCTCCAGGCCTCTGTACATCATCAGGGATGCTATCCCTACAGGCAGGCCCTGTGCACAGGGCTCAGGTGTCTCCCCAGTTGCTTCATCTTGTTGCCCCACCCCACCTGTTCTTGCCAGGCTTCAGGCTCTGCCAGTGCCCCACCAACTATCTTGGGCCCCGGGGGTCAGTCTTGCAGTGTCCCCACCCCCCCATGATTTCCTTCTCCCCCTCCTGGATGGAGAGCAGCAATGTGTGGCGTTGTGCGCTGCATCCCCACCTAGGCCTGGTCAAGTACACCAGGCTTTAGGAGGTTGTTACAGCCGGCTTCGCCTAGTATGCAAAGTGCGGCCCGTACAGCCGCGGCCATCCCTTACCGCTATGCTGTTCCCCTTAGGATCGGCTCCCAACCATGCTGCAGTGCGACAAGCTCCCTCCCCTTCCTCCCCCCAGCCTATCCTGTCCCCAGCCATCTCCTTCCGGCCCCAAAGCTTCCCGTGGAGAGACTGAACTGCGTCCATCTCTCCACGGGGCCCTCCATTGTATGAAATAACGCTGTCAGGAGGAGGTGCTGCGGGGGACATGGATACAGAGAGGAGAGGAGACACCACAAGAATGCGAGGCAGCCACTGGCTGCGAGACAGCACCTTTGAGGCGGGCATTGAGGAGAACGAGTGAAAGGGGTAATGAAGGGTACAGGGCTCAGTGAAGGGCTCCACGCACCATAGCTCCCACCACCATAGTACCCATTGCCGCCATATGCTGCTGCCGCTTGAGGTGATATAAGTGGGGAGTAGCCTCCGGGATTAGTGTGAGGAGTGTTCTGAGGGTCACTGTGCCATCACTGAGCCGCCCCCATTCCCCCCTCACCCCTCCCTGGGTAGCGGTCAACACTCACAACAGTGGATTAAGCGGAGTTTGCTCCTGAGCACACCTGTGGACCTACAGAAGGTCCTGGAGCCACGTGGGGCAATCAGCAGCAATCAAGCTGAAAAGTAAGACATAGCAGGTGCTGCAGATATGGAGGAGGATCTGTAAATGTAAAAAGTTCTCCACGAGTTGCTATAAGCTGCTACAAGCACCTATAAGTAATGCAACAGCTGCACCTGCATGTATTTGATTATCTATTTTCTGTTTTTTTCTGCTATTTTGCTCATTGGCCTTATTGTATTTGGGCCAACTCTTTTGGAGGGGGATAAGAGTGCGGCTGGAAAGTACCTTCTTTGTGGTTTAAACCCCATTAGACATTTAGGCCCTCATTACAACTTCGGCGGTCTTACAAAAAGACCGCCAAAGCTTTGGGCGCCACTATACCGCCAGTGCTGGTGGTATTAGTGGCTCCCTATTATGACTTTTCCGCTGGCCCAGCGGAAAAGTCACATAAACATTGCAGCAGGCTCATAATAGAGCCGGCGGCAATGTCGATGTGCAGCAGGTGCAGCAGCACCCGTCGCGCATTTCACTGCCTGAAATTCGGGCAGTGAAATGCGCGATGAGGCTGTGCCTGGGGGCCCCTGCACTGCCCATGGCAAGTGCATGGGCAGTGAATGGGCACCCCGAGTCCCCCTTACCGCCAGCCTTTCAATAGCAGTTGGGGACTCATAATCCCCAGGGCAGCGGTGCTTGCACTGCTTCCCTGGGGTTTATGACTGCCTGGCGGAAGCCTGGCAGTCAGTTGCAGGGGCCAGCGGTATGGCCGTGGCTAATGCGCCACGGTCATAATACACTGCTGGTACACCACTAGCCTGTTGGCGGTGTTACCGCCGGTGCACCGCCAGCCGCGAGGGCCGTAATGAGGCCCTTAATGATTGTTAAAGACTTTGACTGATTAATCTTCTTGGAGCACAGGATTATACTATTGAAAGATTAAACTGTGCGTTGGGACTGTAGTGAACTCTCTCGGAATAAACTTGACTGGCCAGTAGAAGTAGCCCATCTAGGATTCGTTGCAGCTTGCTGGCTAGCTGATGTACTCTTGCCCAGTTATTGCCTAGTTGTTGACTAGTTGCTGCCCAGTTGTTGCGCCCTCTGTCTGTGAATTGCCCGCTGTATATTTGAGAGCCAACTTGCTGGGCTCCTGTGCATATCTGACGGACTATACTTTCAACTCTGCCCATTAAGTGCCCATTAAGTGCCGTAGTGTGACCCAGTGTCATACCCTACAGCTTTGTTTGTGAACTTGGCCTGGAGGCTCTAGGTGGCACCAGCATGACAGCTCGGAGGCTACGTTTGGGTAGATTAATTATCACAAGAGCATGTTTAACATAGCCATTAGGTAAATCTCTGTAAGAAATAATGTTACATTTTTCTCAATGCACAATTTTACATATGTCTTTGAACGCATGTAATTTTTTAGAATTCTTTGTTTTTATATTAACAGCTTTTCCTTCAATAGTCCTAGCAAAAGCCTTATTTAAACACCCCTTTACAGAACACTGAAAACAAAGATTCTGACACCAGGAGATTGCAGTAGACTGCTGTATCTCTTTCCAAAAAGGTATGTAATGCACAAGCAATCACAAAATGTCAGCAGCTGCCAGTTATGGAAAATACATACAAACATATACTGTATCCTCTAGTACACACATTTTTCCAGAACAATGGAATTACACATTTCTGATCTCAGAAGCCAACATATCTCCCTCGGTACCACCCACCCACTCATAAAGACTATGGGTACAAAAATACAACTATTAATGCAATCATGTAAAAGATAGTCAAACCCGACTACCAAAGGATAGACCATGTGAAAATAAACAAAAGTACCCCATATAGATAGGTTGAAACTAATCAGTAACAAAGTCCCTGTAGCAGGGTCATCTTTGTCCCGCTCCATACCAGTGCCCCAGAGGACAAAGAACGATACTTCGGGGGTGCCTTACAGGGCGAGGATGGGATGTCAGCTGACATCAACCCAGAAGTAAAAGAAAGCCAGAGGAGCACGGAAGGGTCGGCGTTCTGCCCGGAGAAGGAGGTGGTGAAGGAGATTGCCGACTGAGAGAAACAGGAGAGGAATGGGAGCGCGCTATACAGGGAGACAAGGGCGACTGAGACGCCAACCCGACTATCGTGAACTGAGCCGGTGACCACCAGCGGTCAGACAAACACCAGAGCTGGCCAAATCCCCAGAGGGACGTGGCTAACGCAGATAAGTACCTGCTTGTGGAATCTCACCACTAATCTTGGGTTTATTAGTATTCATATTCTGTTTTGGTTTGGGTTGAAATCACTTGCTTGCCTAAAGACACTCACCATGCACGGAATGGGCTGCATGAGGTGGGGAGCTCGGGAAAACAGTGGACGCTTACAGATGCTCCCCGGTTGAAAGCCGATTGTCCACTGTTCACCTTCTCACTCACCTTCTCACAAAAACACCCTTTCCTTCCGAGATAAGGACCGTTCTCGGGAGGGGATCCTCACACGAGTCTGGGTGTATCCCTTCACTCCCTACCCTTTCAATAATAACGAGGGCAAAGACAAGTACACTTACCTGTATATCCGGTTTTCCATTGTCTTTTGGGGTCCCATGACGGAGAGGCATCCCAACCACAATCCTCTGCAAACGAAAGGAGAAAGAAAACCATTGAAGACATAATCCAACCAGAGAGAGACAAAGCGGGAAAAGAGGACTGAGAGACAGAAGAAAGAAAAGAAGAAAGTGACTCCAAGAACAAGAAATAAGTGGACAGTTACTGAGCCTACCATTACAATTACATAGACAAAGAGAAAATAAATAAATAATATAATCACCTACCATATGAGCTGGCATATTCCATTATCATAGAAGCCTGCCCACTACAGTCCCTATAATATCCACGGGTGGCAGGAACATTTGCAGCCCAGTTTTGAGGCACAACCCCGCCACCCACCAACTTCTGCTTTTTTCTTTTAAACAAACTGCAACATCCTATGATGGACCACAGATACACCATACTTTCTCCACACCTTTCAGTCATCCATAACGGATATTTCATCCACCACCTTGACTAACCTATGAACATAACACCTGCTCTCCCCTTCATGGACCACTCATGTTTCTTTCAACTGCCACCACATCTACAATGCTGACTTTCATGCCACTCCTACAGATGTCACAGTATCTTCCTTTCACCTTACTACTTACGTTATTCATTTCTCTCAACTTCTTCTCATCAACATTCTTTCTTCTCATCCATTTTTATTCAACAATGCGCCTTTCACTCTTCCACACTAAAGTACAAATGGTGTTACACCCATACTGTAATAGTCATGGTACTTAGTGCCCACAACATGCTCCTAATTACCTCCTTCCAATCAGTTCTATTAACTGAAGCCAGTTGCAAATGATCTTTGATAACACTTTTTAATTGATTCACCGGTCCCTTTCTCCTAGGATGTCAATGGAGGTCCGTCCTTTAACTTAATTTTGTCAGAAACAAGCGTGGATCATTATCGGTCACTAATTCTTCTGGGATTCCTTATTTATTATGCATAAATTCTATGATAACCGCATTAATCGCATCACTGACACATCTAACCTCATGCCACTTGGAATAGTAATTAACTGTTATGCTGATATGTTTAGGACCTTCACCTAACAGTCTACAAGGACCGACCACATTCATATCTACTTTGCTCCTGGGTTGACTGAGGGTGATCATAGACTTAAGAGGACAATGATAATTTACTTGTGAGCTATCCCTCAGGGCACATGTAATGCATTACCTCATAAAGGGCCTGATCCACCAAGATTACTTACACTTTTAGTAAGTTTACACTTTTGAATACTACATTTCTGTATTCACAAGCACGTTGTATAAGTTACTACTAAAAAACAAAAAGAAAGTGGTAAGTCCAGCATTACACATGGCCAACCACTGGTACGACAACTTCATCCCATATGAAATAATGGAGGCAGGGACTTTAAAAAAATATATAGGAAATAATGTTCAATTAAATTATTTAAACTACTCCAAAGTATAAACAAATATAAATTACCTTTCAAAATGTATGAAAATAGAACAGATTTATTATTGAATTATAGATAATTTTTGAGTTTACAAATTAATGTGACAATAAATAAATGAACGTTATCTAATTCTACTCATACCTTTTAATAATTATTATTTTAATATTCATTATTACATATTAATGCACATTTAAAATATTTTTCCTTAGATGGGAATTTATGTTTTATTTAAACTTCAGAAAAATGAACTTAATTTAATTTACTTCAATCGATTAAAGTTTTATTTCATGATTCATTTAATAGTGAGGTAGCATTTCTTTACTTTTTTGTACATATAAAGTAAAAATATAAAAATACATGTTTAACATAAACAATTTTATTATTTATCTTCAAGCTAAATACTTTGAATATTAAAAAAAATACCTAGCCTTTACCATAAGAAGATGCCTCTGTCAGTGTGGAGAATTTAGGAAAATAGGCTGCATTTGAAAAAATATTTTATTAAAAAGCAATCTCAGATATGATGGTCTGCCAACCACAGCAGGCCTCCATGCCTTTGATTGTAACCAATACTAGTGGGTTGCAATTTGCGAACTACCTAAATAATATTTATGTAGTAGGTCGAATTGCAACCCACAATTTCGTATTCTGTGTACCGACCTATTAATACAATTCACAAAATAGAAGTGCATTCGGTAAAGGTCATATGCAAATTGCAACCACTTTTACCTAATGTATTTTTAGTACATTATGCCCTTGGTACCATAGCATTCTATTAAATATCTTTAGTGTTACAGTACAATATATTTTTTATTTGACAGAATGGCTTTCTTAATACCTTTCTCGAGGGGGTTTCAAACTCTCAATTACTTTCACCAGGTAGGTGAACATCTAGTGACTCATTCAATGGCCTCCCTCCTACAAAGGTACACTGAAAATCCTTTGAATCCATTTGATTCTGTTTGCTCTTTAGAAATGTTTTAATGTTCTTGTCTCTTTCTTTAGTAGACAATTATACTGACCATAGAACTGTTTCAAAATAAAAAGTCAAGCCTGAATTTTAGCCCCATTGCTTTTTAATATCTTTCTGGAAGATCTATGGACAGATTTAGGTGACATGAATTCACACGTCCCAAAGGTTGGAGGCAAATCAATTAGCTCTTGGACACTCTGCACAATTACTGGAAACACACTGGGCTTCCCATTAATCTTGAGAAAACCAAAATGATTATAGGCAGAAAGACAAAGATGTCAGGTCACTTGTACTTGAACGGCCTCAAACTTAAAATGGACGTGGATATATATAAGTACCTATGAGTGACTGTGAAAAATCGTGGAACTTTCCTTCCTCATAAGGAGTCCATACAATCAAAAACAGCCTCTTTATTCCATGCATTAATAAAGATATCAAAAAAATGTTTTGACCACTCCATTGAACCTCTAATAAAAGTAGTTCATGCCATAATTGTTCACCACCTTAGCATACGGATCAGAGGCCATTTTTAGAAGAGGTCCTAACTTACTTGATAAACTCTTTCCCTAGCACAAATTCACCTGGAATTTGGCTTATCTAATCAAATTTTGTAGATAGACCAGGATCCTTCCTGAAAACCTGTTTCAAGTTACGCTCTGCAAAATTGATTCACTGGAAAGCCAACTGTGGCTAGAAATAACAACTACAGGCAGCAATGCAGACCTTACTTGCAGCCATGCTTTAGGCAGTCCCCTCCCTTTTACAATGTTTAAAAAGTTGATCAGCAAATAGTGTGCAAGAATTCTCAACTGGCACAGACAAACAAAAGTAAGCACTTTGTATGCGTGCTTGGACAATTTTAAATAATTACAATAAACCAGGACCATAACCAATTTTAAGTATTTGTATACCAAAACATGTTAAACAAAAGCTCATCCAGTATAGGCCTGCCAACTCTGGATTGCATCCTTGCTAGGATAAAACACCAAATTACTCTGCAGGATCTGTCAATCTTATAGCGAAATAATTGTCTATATTGTCTGCATCTGCCCAGTCATGTTGCCAGAATAGCATATATTCTTAAAACCACAATTCTGGCTTTTGGGTACAATTTCTTGCAGGCCTACAGTAATGGTCTGCCTCAAAGCAGAGCACCCTATGGTGGCTGTGGGATTTGTGAAGTATATGTAGCCAGTTGACCTCGGTATTTGTAGAATCCACACTTCATTTTTTTCTGTCCTTTGCTATGATTTATAATTTTTGATGACTGAGATGGCCCTATCGACCCAGGAACTAACAAGCCATCACCACACACTTTACGTTCTTTTCACTCCACTAGTGATGAACTGGAGGACCAGATGTTTAGATGATTAAGGGCCCGATTTAGAACTCGGTGGATGGACTACTCCATCACAACTGTGATGGATATCCCATTTGCCAAAATCTAAATCCCATAGGCTATAATGGTATTTAGATTTTGGAGGGCGGGATATACATCACTGTTGTGACAGGGTAACCTGTTCGCCAAGTTCTAAATCAAGCTTTAAGACAACTGTTTTGTTGGGTCTATCAGTTATTCAACTGTCATTAAGGAATCTTTTACCCATTTAATGATAAAAAAGGGGAGAACTATCTTTAGTTTGTAATGAACTTTTGAGTTTATTGTTTAATTCTCTTTTTAAAACATTTTTAATCAAACTACGATGTGTATAAGATTAATGCACAAATTTCCTGCATATTTGGGGGTAATTAACTAAGACATGAATACATTTAATTAGAAATTTTATGTCAAATTACAAAACGGATTTTGATTTTACCTTAAATCATTGAGTAGTACTACAAAACTCAAGTCCTGGATTTCACAGCTGAACACCAATGTAAGAAATTGGATTTTTAATTGGGTAGGTGACTACCCAGCTCAAGAATTAATCACATCCTTTGTCAGGGAGAACCCTTAAAGTCACAAAATTACCCTGAGCTTGTCTCTTCCATAGCTACGAAACAGAGCAGACAGAGTTAACCTAGGGAAGTATGTAAAGTATTTGTGCAGTATCAAACAGTAGTAAAGTCAAAATACAGCACAATAAGAATCCCAAACCGAATAGGAAAATGAGAGTAACATTAATTAAATAAAATGAAAAAAAAGTCAAATTAAGAGAAACAGAGATATGGATTTTTAAAGTTTTAAGTAGGAGTAGCACCAAGAGGCTTAATGTCCCAATAATGGTCAATGGTCGCAGTAGGCTGGGGCAGAGGTCCATTTTAACGCTGACGGCAAATGTGCGCAGGTCGAAAATACCAACCATGTCCATTATCGTAAAAGATTCACTTTCTAGCTTAACGTGCAGATGTGTAAAAGTTTTTGTGTCACAGTTTGTGTACTTTTTTAATTCGTAGCAATTTTTCCATTTTTTTGGACTTTGCCTACTTGCAGTTTATGATAAAAACAATGTGAAACTCATGAGTGAATGTGGAGAACTACACATCTCTCACAAGAAGACAATTCTGAGTTTAGAAAGAGCTCATTTGAATAGATTGCTGATAATCTTCCCATATAAACTAACTTTTAAATAGAAAACAAATG
This sequence comes from Pleurodeles waltl, assembly GCF_031143425.1. Classification (NCBI taxonomy): domain Eukaryota; kingdom Metazoa; phylum Chordata; class Amphibia; order Caudata; family Salamandridae; genus Pleurodeles; species Pleurodeles waltl. Next base: position 978,234,003 of record NC_090447.1, read on the forward strand.
AAAGTAAGTAGCAGAAAAATGAATAGTTCACAATGGTTTCATCTACAAAAGTGATATACTGATATGTCCATCAGGCACTTCTGGTCAAAAAAATATATGGTGTTTGCTGGATGTCAAAAAGTTTGTCATACTCAGGGTCTTTGAAAGCCATAAAAGGTGAGAAATTCAATTGATATTTATAAATGTTCTAATATTCTGTGGTTCAATACTTATCTTGATAAAAACAGCACCTCCAGTTGTGTGGATGGACCTATTACCCAAAACAGGAAGGGTCCCGAACCACAACAATGAAACATCAATATTCTTTCTTTGAAATGTACTCATTTTGGCAATGTAGCTAGCTGTGGTATTTCAGCCCAGACTCGGGCAGTATCCATTGAATCCGTTAACCCCAAGTGTTTCCGATAACTAGATATCCAGTGAAGTAGAGGGCTGTGTTGTGTGCCCTCAATCCCACTGTGTTTTCTTAGCAGAATGCAATGTAAATGTAAAATTTTGGTTAAAATTGCAGATTTTTTGTGAGAAAAAGTTCAAGATTCTTTGGGAATCTATAACATTCCTATCACACAGCATTCCCATACTTCTCCCAATATGAAAAGGTACCCCATTTGTTTACATGTGCTTATCATTTGCAACAGGAAAGGTCCCAAAATACAACATGGAAAATCAAGATTTTTCTTTTGAAATTCACACAATATGCGGATATGGATTGCCTGCTGAACCCAAGATTTGTGTTCAGATGGTACTCAGGAGAACATAGCAAATCTAATTGTTTTAGAAACTAGACACTGAGGCAAGTAGAGGGTGACTTGTGTGGATCCAACTACATTTCCCTACCTAGGATTGCCCACAAATGTCAAACTTTCGGTAAAATCAAGAACTTTCTTCACATGTCTGTGAGGGAAAGCTCCAGAATCTGTGGAATCAACAAATGTCCTGCCAGCCAGGATTTCCTCACTTCGCCCAATAAAACAGTAATGCAATTGTGTGTGTATGCCTATTGCCTACAACAGGAATCAGTCAAAATATCGGATGTAATTATTCAAAGTGTAGTCCTTCATATAGGTAAAATTTTGGTCCATTCCTATGAATTGCAATAGGTCCACCCATGTAGGGGCTAAAGGAGAGGGTCAGCACCATAATCACTGATTTGTAGAAATGCACAGTGGTAAGACTTTGGCCACTGGCTGGAGGCATCCCAGTGTTCTGTCAGATAAGTAAGGCAAAAAATGTTCGTAGGGCATGCTGGGTAAGAAAATATGGTGGAATCCAAGCAAGACACACCTTCTTGGATTCTACTGGGTCCCTTTATTTTAGCTATAGCCTGGAGCTCTAATACTGCAGCCATTCCGAATAGCAAATGAGCAGAAACTGGCATTTCTTTGGGTGTAGTTTTGAAATATGGGCTGGCAGAGAGACAGTAACTCCCATTCTCTGTCTCAGAGATTGACTTAGGGAAAGGGCACACTAATTTCTTGTGGCATGCTGCCATTTGGCAAAATACTGTCTTGTTTTAGTGCAGATAGCCATGACTCGCAATGCTCTAAATGTAAATTAAAGTGGGGTACCTTGTCCGACTCTTGGGGGCCAGTTTCCTGCAAACATAAACAGCTTCCCTCTAAGTCTTTTAAAGGGGCTCAACCACGTGGTCATTAGGAACTAAAAGCTTGTCCAATCAACTTTAGATCCCTGTCTAAAAATAAAATCCATATGTGGAACCTCCTGGATTATAATGTTTGGAATATTATGATTCTAACTGATACTTGGCTCAATGCTAATTCAGATTCTGACATCCCCATGGCCAAAGCAGACGGATATTCAATTTCTCATGTTGATCAATCAGTATATCCTGGTGGTGGGATTTATTAAACTGGAGGGTTTGTGATTAACTGAGGGGCTGTTTTTTCCCTTAAGAGCTCAGAAAGCATCTCCCTATCAGGTGCCCTAATGTATCATCCCCTAAAGCCTCCTCACGGTCTGTGAAGGTACTTATCAAGGCAATAACCCATTTTTTTACTTACAATATGCAAATTCTGTGGTATTGGGGGATTTCAATGTACATACATCTGATCCCAACAATAGATTAGCAGAGCAGCTCAAGAAATCTGTGGCTGACCTTAATCTTATACAGGTTGTTAAGGATGATACTCATATTAGGGTCATACCCTTGACTTCTCTTCCACTCACCTGGAATATCACTTTTTAGTGCCTTTCTCTGTCTAATAAGCAACGGTCCTGACTGTTAACTGTAAAGACAAGGGGCCTTCCAGACCTTGGCATACTGTCTCTGTATCGAGTTTAGCCAAATTATATTCTCAAAGATTAATTTATCTGTGGGAACTAACATTGCAGTCAAATCCCTTAATGATGCCTTTTCTTTGAGCTTTGATGTCTTGGTGCCCAATAAAACCTGTACTAGGAAGAGATCTGCTCCTTCAATGGGTTGGCTCTCATCTAGTCTTCAGACTGGAAAAAATAAATGTAAACAGGTGGGAAGGAAATGGAAGCTAATTTATGATACTAAGAAAATTTTGTCATGCTGTATAGCATTTCTGAAAAAAATATCAAGAAGCCCAAAATAACTTAGTTGTGAAAATTGTTAAATCCTTCATACAACCAACCCAACCTCATAGTTGCTTGTGGATGACTTGTCTTTATTTTACCATACTAAAGTGGAAAAAAACTGTGAGAACTTCAAACAGGCTGCTGTTCCGACCCTGCTAAGGACCCTTTCCCAGTCCTTGCAAGATAAGGAATGTCCACTGCTTGATTCTTTTAAACAAATGTTGCTAGCAGAATCAGAACCTATCATCCACAAAGTGAAGTCTGGATCCCCCTCTTGATCCTTGTCTTTCTTACATATTATCCAAGGCAGCTACTGCAATTAATCCCCAGAATAACACACTTTTTAATCTGTCTTTGGAAGTGAGTGATGTGCCTGCTATCTAGAAAATGGCACTCATAGTGCCCTTTTTACAAAAAAATAATAATGCTGATCCACTCCCTCTGATTAATTGCAGACCAATTTCCCACCTCCTGATTTCAGGGAAGATGTTGGAATCCTTGGTGAATTGCCAAATAACTAATTATGTTGAGCAGAACAATAGTCTTCATCCTTCCCAATCTGGTATCTGTGCAGGATTCAGCATAGAATTCACCCTTTTAGAGTTCGCTGAATACATCAGAGTGAACCTAAACATGGGTTGAAAGGCAGTGGTCATTTTATTAGATCTCTCTGCTGCATTTGCTGCATTCAATAAATATCACGCTGAGATTGGAAAAGTTAGGAATGATTTTACATTGAAATCTGACGTGTTTTTTTGCAAAGTGACGAGCTGCAAATTTTGGCCTCTAGCTCAGACGGCACCTAGGTAAACCTACCAAACCTGTGCATTTCTGAAAACTAGACACTGAGGGGAATCCAGGATGGGGTGACTTGTGGGGCTCTCACCAGGTTCTGTTACCCAGAATCCTTTGCAAACCTCAAAATGTGGCTAAAAAAGCACTATTTCCTCACATTTTGGTGACAGAAAGTTCTGGAGTCTGAGAGGAGCCACAAATTTCCTTCCACTCAGCATTCCCCCAAGTCTCCCGATAAAAATGGTACCTCACTTGTGTGGGTAGGTCCAGCGCCCGTGACAGGAAATGCCCCAAACACAACATGGACACATCACATTTTCCCAAAGAAAACAGACCTGTTTTTCGCAAAGTGCCTAGCTGTGGATTTTGGCCTCTAGCTCAACCGGCACCTAGGGAAACCTACTAAACCTGTGCATTTTTAAAAACTAGATACCTAGGGGAATCCAAGATGGGGTGACTTGTGGGGCTCTCACCAGGTTCTGTTACCCAGAATCCTTTGCAAACCTTACAATTTTGCCAAAAACACACTTTTTCCCCCCCATTTCGGTGACAGAAAGTTCTGGAATCGGAGAGGAGCCACAAATATCCTTCCACCCAGCATTCCCCCAAGTCTCCCCATAAAAATGGTACTTCACTTGTGTAGGTAGGCCTAGCTCCCATGACAGGAAATGCCCCAAAACACAATGTGGACACATCACATTTTCCCAAAGAAAACAGACCTGTTTTTTGTAAAGTGCAAAGCTGTGGATTCTGGCCTCTAGCTGAGCCGGCACCTAGGGAAACCTACCAAACCTGCACATTTTTTAAAACTAATCACTTAGGGGAATCCAAGATGGGGTGACTTGTGGGGCTCTCACCAGGTTCTGTTACCCAGAATCCTTTGCAAACCTCAAAATTTGACCAAAAGGACACTTTTTACTCACATTTCGGTAACAGAAAGTTCTGGAATCTAAGAGGAGCCACAAATTTCCTTCCACCAAGTGTTCCCCTAAGTCCCCCAATAAAAATGGTACCTCACTTGTGTGGGTAGGCCTAGCGCCCGTGACAGGAAATGCCCCAAAACACAACGTGGACTAAAATGCATCATATGGCTTCGAAAAATGCATGACAACTCCAAAAATGTTTTTTTCAATTACATATGCCTGTCTTCTTCTGTCATGTAGCTTCAACTACTCAGACACCATTTTCGTACATTGTTAGGAACATGTGGCAATTTGCTCGGGGGCACAGACCCCCCACCAACAAAGGTCATTTTAAAGCTTGGGATATGAAGTCACAGTCCGAGTGGCAAGTTTCATGCACATGTTGAATACCAGATAAATGATGTGTACACATGTGTTGCAAAGCAAGGGGGTAACATCTTTCATCTGTGTGATTTACTGTTGTAATGCACACTGTGTATCCTGTCCTCAACTTACAACATGCCTCTCACAGTTTATCATTGACATGCATCATGTATGTTGCAAGGGACACATTGAATGATGGTCAAAAGCATCTCTTGTCACACATAGGTAGGTACCCAGGGAGGGGAAGGATTATACTACCTCCTGTCTATCGTCCAATGCCAGACCTTCAGACAATGAAAGTACACCACATCACCCAGATCTATCGTCTGAATTGGCAAACAATCATCGATCTATGTCTTCAGTTGAAGCCAGATCTGATACCTCCCATTCATCATCCAAATAGCATACCACTGATTGTACAAGTCATGGTAGTGTTGAACTTCCTGACAAAGGGTCCTTCCAAAATAAAGAGGCCCTATCTACTGGGATGTCCAGGCCTATGTTCAGTTTTATATTGAAGGATGTGCTCTCAGCAATGTTGAAAACCCTAGACAGCTGCATCCAGGTTTCCTCAACGTGAGGATTTCGCCCATGTGAAGGCTGAATTTTATGGTTTGGCACACATCCCACATGTGGTGGGAGCCATTTATGGTACACATGTTGACTTGGTCCCACCGCATGGCAACGAACAAGTGTATCACAACAGAAAGAGCTTCCATTCCATCAATGTCCAAGTTGTTTGTTTGGCAGACCTCGACATTTCACAGGTCTGAGCCCGTTATCCGGGTTCAGTCCATGACTCCTTCATTATGCAGAATAGCACGATCCACCAGCTGATACCCAAAAGGGCCTGGCTGGTTGGTAAGTTACATATGTCTTGTTTGTTTATGTGCAATGTCTGCTGCATAGATTACAATGAGAAAGACTCATAGTTGCACATATCTCCCATTCCATAACAGGGGACTCTGCATACCCAAATTGTCCATTGTTGTTGAGGCCGGTGAGGAACCCAACTATGCCAGGGGAAATCTGCTTCAACAATGGCAATAGAAGAACACAGCGTGCCGTGGAGCGGGCTATTGGGCTCCTGAAGACCAAATGTAGGTGTCAGGACAAGACAGGTGGAGCCCTCCTCTCCTCACCCGAAAAAGTTTGTAAGATCATTATGGCCTGCTGCATGTTCCACAACATTGCCCTGCGGAGGCATATCCATACATTCCAGATGAGGGGTACCAGTGCCACCAGCTGAGAATCTGGAAATGCCAAGTTGGGTTGACAGTGATAAACAGGAAGGTGAAGACTTGCGGGCAGATCTCATCAATCACTACTTTACTTTGGTGTAAGTATGTAATGTTATGTGATTACTGTGACTTATGAGGAACTGTAGTTGTCAGGATGTGTTGAGTAGTTTTTTTTTTCTCCAAAAGACAGGGAATTCTATGCTTTGCAGTATTCAGCCAGGGGTTGCTTGCTAATTCAGACTTGAAAATGTCACTAGCTTGATTATTTGCTTTGTGTATATCAATCTCATTGCAATGTAAGTGGATCTACTGATGTTTGATATGCGGTTTTGGTCATAGGTATCAACTTTTCTGCCCAAACTCCTTGTACTGTTTTCAACCAGGTACCTCCACTATGCCATCCTCATGTGGGCATTTCAGAGTTGTGACATTTGCAGGTATTTGTTGATGTTCTGACATATGAGGTGGACATGGATTGACCCAGGTAATGTTGGTCACAGATTTTGAGTGTATGTGTCCTGTGCCAATGCAGCTTGGACAGTGGGTGGGTGGAATTCTGAACTGCAGAATATGCTGGTGTGTTGGTCCAATTGTCTCATGTGTATGATGAATAGCCTATGTGCTGTATAGTACAATAAAATGTTGGGTGTAACCAGACACTTGCATCATTGTGTTGCAAGTAATCCTCTGCATGACACTACCTGAGACATATCCCTCCTTCCATTACCATCCTGTGTCTTCCTCATGTTCATGACATGGGCTTACATTTCTACATTTCAAAATGTGGAAAAGAAGGTAGCAGGCAATGTTTTAGTGGTAGGTGCATTTATTGACATAAGTGCTAGAAATAATTGAGTGGTGCAACAAAAAAGTAGGAGGAATCAGTCATGGTGGATGTAATCATATTAGGAGATGCCACAACATGTGAATTCCAAAGTACATCATCCTACTAACATAGGAAATGGAAGGTGGTCCAAGAACAGTCAACATGTGACACAAAAAGCAGTTCCTTCAGGAAGATGTCGCTTGCTGGCAGTGGGTGGTGTCTTGCCATCCGCACCTCCTGGATGCTTGGTTGGATCTCCACGCTTGCTAGGGTTCTGCCGCTACAGAGGCAGGGGTGTCTAAGCAGATCCTTCCCCTGACAGGGCCTCCCTTCCAGTGGCTGCCACAGATGTTGATGGGAAAGGTATTGCCTGGTCAAAGGAAGGGGTGTGGTGTTGCTCACTGTCCCTGATGGGGTACCGTTTGTCTCCCTGAACACCCCAATAGGGAGGCCAGGATGGTGTTGGTGGCCTTCCACTTTTCCAGAGACTCGCAATGGAAGTCCCTCTGCAGCTGGTCGATCTCCCTGAGTTTGACAAGTACCTCGCCCATCATGCCTTGGGGTTCTTGATAAGCTCCCAAGACTTGGCTGATGGTGTCCTGGCTAGGAATATCCCCAGTACCATCATGCCGCCGGCCCACAACATCCTTCTCACTCACCCTACCTCCATGTGTCATCACCCTGCGCACAGCTTGACCCCTTACCACTGGTTCCAGGACCATCATTGTCAGAGGTGTGTTGCTGTGACTCAGGATCCTGGACTGGGGGGCACAAGATGTTTGTCGGGTGCAGGTTTGGGGGTGAATGGCTGCCTGTGGTGTTGATGCAACCGGGCTGGGAGGACTCAACGTAGTCAAGGTGAGGCTCACTGATGTCATCTGACCAGGTTGCCCTGATGGGCCGGAACCATTCTCAATGTCCAGATGTCCAGGAGTGTTGTCTTCATTGATGGTTTTATCCAAGGGGATAGTGGCAGTCTCTTGAGTGGTCTTAGTGTCCCCAGTGGCAATCAGACCTGTTGATGTGAGAGATATAGGGGGTCATTACAACATTGGCGGTAAAAGCCGCTTACCGCCGTGCAGAAGACCGCCAACACACCGCTGTGGCCGCGGAAATCCGCCACAGCTATTATGACCCACATCCCGAAATCCGACAAAATCCAGACACCCACACAAGTCCGCCACACCAAAGGTCAGTGATAAACTGGCGAAAACAAAACCGACACCGTCACGCCAACAGAAATACGCCCATGCTGTCATGACCCACGAATCCACGCGGCAGTCTTTCAACCACGGTATTCCATTGGCGGTACACACCGCCGCGCTCAAAATACACACACTCCTACAAAACACCACCACATTGGACAATTCGAAAGACACACACCTGAGACACATACACACACCACTCCCACACACTCAATACAATATAAAACACACACCCACATCACCCACAAACCCCTACGACAACAATTGAGAACAAAGCACAGAGAGAGACACCACCATCCACAAACTAGCAGCCACAGACACTCAACACCATCACCCACACTACTTCCACGCACAAAACACCACACACCACTACATATCACCACACTTATCACCACATACACCACCCCACACATCACCTACACCACCCCATGGCATGGCAAAAACACCCAGGTTCTCTGAGGAGGAGCTCAGGGTCATGGTGGAGGAAATCGTACGGGTAGAGCCACAGCTATTTGGCTCACAGGTGTAGCACACCTCCATTGCTAGGAAGATGGAGCTATGGAGAAGAATAGTCGACAGGGTCAACGCAGTGGGACAGCACCCAAGAAATCGGGACGACATCAGGAAGAGGTGGAACGACCTACGGGGGAAGGTGCGTTCCGTGGTCTCCAGACACAACATCGTGGTACAGCGGACTGGCGGCGGACCCCCACCTCCTCCCCCACAACTAACAAAATGGGAGGAGCAGGTCTTAACTATTCTGCATCCTGAGGGCCTCGCAGGAGTCGGTGGAGGAATGGACTCTGGTAAGTCAAATCTTAACTATCATATCCCCCACCCTACCTGCATGCTTTCACATACCCCCACCGTCGCCCCCACCCCTATCACTCCAACTCCTCACAAATGTACCAATATCACAAACCACCCATCCCAACACCAAGCCCTGTATGCAAAAACAAAGCATGGACACCTATCACTAAAGCATGCCCACTGCACATACCCATAACACCCCCCTCAACCATCATCACACAAGCCCACACACAGAAATGCTAGCACTGGGGTACACGGTCACCCACCCATTGCACACCATGAAACACACAGATGCAATAATCATGCCTTTCCACCCCTGCAGGACCACTACCCAACGTCACCAGACAGGAGGGTCCAGACATCTCCACCCCACCCACAGAAGAGGGCCACAGTGATGACAGCAGCTCTGTCCACCTGGATCTAGATGACCAGCCCGGACCATCGTGGGCCTCGGGACAGTCGGTTCCCCTCACACAGGCACAGCCCACCACAGACCTTCCACCCTCTGGTAACACCAGCACAGCACCCACCCAGCGGGCCCATACCTCCATCCCCAGGACACGTCAATCAGCTGTGTGTCCACCACTACAGGGAACCCAGGATAACCCACCACCCCAAAAACAACGGGGACCTGGGGGCAGTGGTAGTGGGCACACGGTCCAGGGGACGGAGGCACTGGAACACAAGGGAACTGGGAGGGCTGCCGTGCGACAGGGGGCAGACAGGCCTAGGGAACCCACTCTCCACGAGGCCCTCTCCTCCATCATGGGAGCATACCACCACTCCCAGGAGACAATGGCAACAGTACTGACCAAGTTTCAGGAGACCCAGCGCCTGCAGGAGGAACAGTATTTGGGCTTCAGGGAGGAACTCAGAACCATCAGCACCGCCCTGGGCACCATCGTAGGGGTGCTGAAGGAGATACTGAACACCAGGTGGGACACTGTGGCACTCCAAGGGGCCCCTGACACTAGCCTGGATGTTGAACTGCCCACCACCTCCGCCGGCGCTAGTGGACAGGAGGCACCGCCACAGGACCACCACACTAGCACCCCACCCCCTGCAGACGGAGAACTACCCGGCAAGCGGTCCCTGAGAACCAGGAACAAGACAGAGCACGATGCCAAGACCCCCGCCAAGAAATAAGACCACCCTGATTGTCATCCTACTGTCCCACTTTGTAACCCTGTCCATATTGGAACTGCCCCAGCTCCACTTCCTATGCCCATATGGGCAATGCACCTGTGAGACTAATAGACTGGTCTCTGCCATGGACATTCCTCCAACATCACCCCTCACCATTTTACAATCCCCCTCCAATATTTACCACTGCAATATACACCCTTGAAGCACACAACAACCTGGAGTCAGTCTGTGATTTAGAAAATGTATATTAGCAATGACAGTGACAAACTGCGTTCTCAAATGTAATGTCAACATACCTATGTCACACATTTCAAGTCCATGAGGAATCTAAGCAGATGACACACATTGGAAACCACACCTGTGAAACCGTAAGGGAAATGTACAACTCAGTTACCATATACTGGTTGAAATCGACAGACAGGATAGAGGTAGAAGTGTGAAAGTACTTGTAGTAGGCAGGAATGTGTTCCCACCTGTGTGTCACTGGAAATATTGCTGGATAACTGAGTCCCTGTTGTCAATGTCTTCTTCCTCTGCTTCCTCCTCATCACTGTCCACAGGCTCCACAGCTGCCACAACACCGTCATCTGGACCATCCTCCTGCAGAAAAGGCACCTGTCGTCGCAAAGCCAAATTGTGAAGCATACAGCAGGCCACGAAGATCTGGCACACCTTCCTCGGTGAGTAGAATAGGGAACCACCTGTCATATGGAGGCACCTGAACCTGGCCTTCAGGAGGCCGAAGGTGCGTTCGATCACCCTCCTAGTCCGCCCATGGGCCTCATTGTAGCGTTCCTCTGCCCTGGTCCTGGGATTCCTCACTGGGGTCAGTAGCCATGACAGGTTGGGCTACCAGAGTCCCCTAATAGCCACACCCGGTGCCTCTGGAGTTGACCCATCACATAAGGGATGCTGCTATTCCGCAGGATGTAGGCGTCATGCACAGAGCCAGGGAACATAGCATTTACCTGGTTGATGTACTGGTCTGCCAAACATACCATCTGTACATTCATGGAATGATAACTCTTCCGGTTCCTGTACACCTGTTCACTCCTGTGGGGGGGGGACCAGAGCTACATGGTTCCCATCAATGGCACCTATGATGTTAGGGATATGTCCAAGGACATAGAAGTCACCTTTCACTGTAGGCAAGTCCTCCACCTGAGGGAAAACGATGTAGCTCTGCATGTGTTTCAGCAGGGCAGACAACACTCTGGACAACACGTTGGAAAACATAGGCTGGGACATCCCTGATGCCATGGCCACTGTTGTTTGAAATGACCCACTTGCCAGGAAATGGAGCACTGATAGCACCTGCACTTGAGGGGGGATCCCTGTGGGATGGCGGATTGCTGACATCAGGTCAGGCTCCAACTGGGTACACAGTTCCTGGATTGTGGCACGGTCAAACCTGTAGGTGATGATTAAATGTCGCTCCTCCATTGTCAAGAGGTCCACCAGCGGTCGGTACACCGGAGGATTCCGCCATCTCCTCACATGTGCCAGCGGACAGTGCCTAGGAAGGACAACAGCGAGCACAGAGTCAAACAACTCAAAGGTATGTACCCACAGTCTACACAGCACACGAAACATAATACAAAAAGTTGCCTGTATGTGTGTTGAGTCTAGGCCTAGGTATGTGTGACGCACTTAAAAATGAACCCATGTGGGCCCCTGAAATGGCGGCTGCCGGACCTCTAAACTGGGACAATGGGATGTGAGGTAAGTGCGCTGGCGTTGTAAACCGTCGCGGTAGGCGGTCGAAGACCGCGGCGCAATGCTGCATTGGTTAACATTGGACCCTATGGGTCCCAGGAGCCAATGACGAAGTGCACCGGCGGTGATGGTACGCACCGCCGCAGACCTCACCGCCGCGGACGTGACGGCCATTTTCTATCTGTTCAATCACTCCATACCTGATCTTCGACAGGAGAGGACCTACACTGCAAGTGCTGCTTTGACCTCATTCTGGAAGAGACAATGGCTCGTGTGTCTGGGGAAAGGGCCCCTGCCTTCACTGCACAGGAGTTGGAGAAGCTCGTGGACGGGGTCCTCCCCCAGTACACTCTACTCTAAGGTCCTCCAGACCAACAGGATCACGTTGTATGGGCTATGCCTGAGTGGAGAGGGCTGGTTGTAAGAAGGAAGGGGCCACAGTTCTGCGTGCATGAAGGACTGTGAATGCATGTGCCACATGGCAAGGGTAGGGATGTGGGCCACTCACTTCGACGGTGCAGTTGCTAATGACTTCTCTTCTTCCCCTGTACATTTCATTTAGATCAGCGCCCACCAGAATAAGGATATTTGGCGTACCATCGCCAAGGACGTCCGGACCCTGGGGTTCCACCACAGACGGAGCACCCACTGCCGTAAAAGATGGGAGGACATTCGCCGCTGGAGCAAGAAGACAGCGGAGGCTCAGCTGGGGATGGCCTCCCAACGTGGGAGGGGTGCCCGTCGCACCATGACCCCCCTGATGTTCCGGATCCTGGCGGTGGCCTACCCTGAGTTGGATGGGCGCTTGAGGGCATCACAGCAGACACAAGGGGGTGAGTACAACATCATTCTGCTGACTTTGCGCACAGTGAAGGTGTCTGGGTGGGGGAGGAGGGCTGTGGGCTCCCCTAGGCCAGGGCGAGTTCCTTAGGCTAGGCCCCTCCGTAATGCAGACCATGTGGCACTCCACCCCACCTCTGTAGAGTGCCAAGTACAGGTATACATGCCCCTGTGTCATCTACGTGTGCAGATGTCGACCATAGCCATGTAGGCCATATCCCAGGAACTGCATCTGTAGAGCCCAAATGCGCGGCGTAGTGCAGGGGGCTGCTGTGTCTGTATTGTCCGCCAACGGTAGCGGTAAGCCATGCACTCAACCTGTCTTTCTTCTGTCGTCCCCCCTTTTTGTGGTCTCCCTGCTCTTGTGTGCATCAGCATCATCAGGCGGAAGTACAGTGGCACCGGAGTACGAGGGAGCTGCATCCCACATGGCCATGGAGGGCCACACCACGGACTCTGAATACACCAGTGGGACGGAGGGCGAGGGGAGCTTCACGGCGGTCACAGGATCTGCAACCAGCGACACAGACTCATCCTCCGATGGGAGCTCCCTTGTGGTGATGGCAAAATCTGTGCCCCCAACTTCTACAGGTACAGTCGCCACCCCCCCCTACCAGCACCGCCCTCCCAGCAGCCCCTCAGCCTTCGCCCCGTGCCCGCTCACCCAGGAGGGTGGGCATCACCTTTGTCCCAGGCACCTCAGCCCCCGCCCCTGTCACCTCTGCTGCCCTCAGTGAGGAGGCCATTGACCTCCTCAGGTCCCTCACTGTTGGGCAGTCTACCATTTTGAATGCCATCCAGGGTGCAGAAAGGGAATTGCAACACACAAATGCTTTCCTGGAGGGCATTCATTCTGATCAGGCTGCCCTTCATCGAACCCCGCAAACTCTGGCCTCAGCACTGATGGCAGCCATTGTCCCTGTGTCTAGCCTCCCCCCTCCAACTTCCTCCACCCAGACCCAATCCCCTGTACCCCAGCCTATCCCAAGCACACCATCAGACCAGCATGCACACACCTCACCACACAAGGGAAGCTCAGGCAAACATAAGCACCACACATCCCACAGGCACTCATGCAAGCATCACACACATACAGACACACCAACATCCACTGCCTCTACTGTGTCCCCCTCCTCGTCGTCTCCCTCCTCCCTCCTCCCTCCCAGTCTCGTCTACACTCTCACCTGCATGCACTACCACTACAGCCACTAGGTCCCGCACCAGCACACCCACCACCACACCCCGCTCAGGCGCAGTCACCACCCCTACTACCATTTGACCCTGTGTCCTCTACCAGTGTGTCTGTGACGCCCCCTCCCAAAGTACACAAACGCAGGCACACACCCACCCAACATACATCCACCTCACGACAGCCTCCAGCACATGCACCTGCACCCAAAGCCACAAAAGTTACTCCTCCTACAACCACCTCCTCTTCCTCCACTCCCAGACCCCCTCCAGCTACCCGTCCCAGTGTTCCTAAGAAACTTTTCCTGACCAAGCTTGACCTCTTTCCCACCCCCACTCCATTTCATAGGTCCCGTACTGGCACCTCAGCCAAAAAATCTCCGGGACCAGTGGTGCTTGTTGTTAGAGGTATGTGGAGTGCACTGGGCACCAGGGCAGCCAGTGTGACACGGAGACACAGCACAGCCAGTCCCCCCCCTGTGAAGCACCAGAAGTTGGACAGTGCCCGGCGGGAGAGGGGGAAAACTCCAGCCAGCAAAGCCGCTCACAAGGGTCCCGGGGGGAGTGTCCACTCAGCTGTGACTCCTCCCAAGGTGGGGAAGGGGCAGAAGAAATCGCCAAAGTCTGGGAGGAGCAGCACGGCGGAGAAGACCGCCATCATCTCCGCTGCCCAGGAGGCCGCCGCCAGCCCAATCATCACTGGCCAGGAGGCCACCGCCAGAGTCAGTGCCCAGGAGGGCTGCCAAGGAGGGCAGCCCGATCGTTAGTGGCCAGGAGGCCACCGCCAGAGTCAGTGCCCAGGAGGGCAGCCCGATCGTCAGTGGCCAGGAGGCCACCGCCAGCCACAGCCCAGCTGCCCAGGAGGGCCCCGGCAGCCACAGCCCAGCTGCCCAATGAAGGACCGCCAGCCCCAGCCCAGCTGGGCAATGAAGGACCGCCATGGCAAGCACCACTGAACAGGTCAGAAACTGCAAACTCAAGCACCGCTGAACAGGGCAAAGACCGCCATGGCAAGCACCGCTGAACAGGGCAAAGACCGCCATGGCAAGCACCGCTGAACAGGTCAGAAACTGCAAACTCAAGCACCGCTGAACAGGGCAAAGACCGCCATGGCAAGCACCGCTGAACAGGGCAAGCACCGCTGAACAGGGCAAGCACTGCCGAACAGGGCAAGGACCGCCAACTCAAGCACCGCTAGCCCATGAGCGGCAGGGGCAGTGACGCAACTGGGACCGTCACAGGGAGAGTGATGCACTCTGGGCACCAGTCCCCCTCCAGAACGAGTGGAGACATGCATCCACTCCGTCTGTCCTGCACAGGATGAAGCACTCTGGGCACCAGTCCCCCTACAGAACCAGTGGAGACATGCATCCACTCCGTCTGTCCTGCACAGGATGAAGCACTCTGGGCACCAGTCCTCCTCCAGAAGCAGTGGAGACATGCATCCTCTCCGTCTGTCCTGCACAGGATGAAGCACTCTGGGCACCACTCCCCCTCCAGAACCAGTGGAGACATGCATCCACTCCGTCTGTCCTGCACAGGATGAAGCACTCTGGGCACCAGTCCCCCTCCAGAACCAGTGGAGACTGTTATCCACTTGAGAGACTGTGGCTTTGCACTCCCCAGGATGGTACAGTGGGCAACCCACCCACTTTAGAGACTTGAGAGACTGTGGCTTTGCACTCCCCAGGATGGTACAGTGGGCAAACCACCCACACTAGAGACTTGAGAGACTGTGACTTTGCACTCCCCAGGATGGTACAGTGGGCAAACCACCCACTGCAGAGACTTGAGAGACTGTGGCTTTACACTCCCCAGGATACATCAATGGGCATGGAGCCCCCTCGTGGATCTGGCGTGGTGCACTCATCCGGCTGAGGTGCCCCCCCTTCCCTTCCCCCTGAGGTGCCTGTTGTATTTGCATCTGATGCCCCAGCAGTGTTCTCTCTGTTTTGATCAGGTATCTTGTGTGGGCCTCGCCCATGCATTTTGGGCCCAGTGGTCCACGGACAATGACTTGTGCATTACCTGCACTACTAATCGTGGTGTATATTTTGTTGAATGTGTATATATATATATATATATATGTGTAGATATGTGGTTACTGTATTTTGATATATTACAATGGTTCCACTCATTTCCTTTGGTCTTTGCATTCTTCCGGGGGGGTTGGGGTTGTTACTGTAATGTTTGGATATGCATTGGTGTGTGTGTTGTAGTGGGTGAGGGTCGGGGTGGGGGTGTTGCGTGTGTGTGTCCCAGTATTTTACCTCCCCCTCCACTATGTCGTAGGTGCAGTACTCACCGTTGTCTTCGCCGCCGGCGTTGATGATTGTCGTATAGGAGCAGGAAGACTAGTGCAGGAAGAATATGGAGTTCAGGCTCCATGGTGCCCTCCTTCCTCGTGGAGTGTGTAGAGGTGAGCGTTTTCCCTTTTAAATGGCTGTTTCCGCCGTGTTTTTATCCGCGTTGAATCCGCCCCGGAAAAGGTGGCGGATTGGTAGGTTGTGATACTGTGGGCGGTACTTTTTCTTCCTCCTGTCTGTTGGCGGTGACCGCTGCGCTGTTTGTTTGTACCGCCGTGGCGGTCGGAGTGTTAAAGTGGCTGTCTTTGTTGGCGGTTTCCGCCACGGTCATAATTCCCATTTTTTTACCGCCGGCCTGTTGGCGGTCTTACCGCCGCTTTAACACCTTCCCCCAGGGTTGTAATGACCCCCATAATGTTACATGTTGTATTGTGACATCTACCTTCAAAAGTTTATAGTGACATTTAGTAAAGGCCATGTACACATTGGATTCGCAGGTTTACATTATATGAAAGGCACAAATGCTATTGTATTCACCAGGAATTTGAATAACATACCAATTCCTTTTCTGTCACCCAGCTGCAGAATGTATGAGTTCATTGACACTTGGGAGGATGGTCATAGACTTACATCTTGCCAGCAGTGCAGGCGAAACAGTGGCTGGACAGACTGTGGTGTTGATTATTTTTTGACCTAGTTGACTGTTATGCAGGCATACCCAGGAGTTTGTTATGTATGTGATTGTTCACATCATGTGATCAGTGCATTGTGAATGTGTCTGCTGCTAATACCATTCATGTGATGCATCTTGAGGTCTTTGATTTTTTCATTATTTTGTTGCACAAAGGGTGAGCTGTCCTTCCTGTGCTCAATATTTTCATCTTCCCTTATTTGCTCAAGATGGTTCTACGTGGTTAGCCGCATCACAGAGTGTACCATGATCTGCTTTTGTAAGTTCACAGACAGATGCACAATGTCATATGGGCACTGGCCTGGTCTTTGGAGTTGCAGGGAGTGGCACTCCTGGGATCTACAGTCATTTTACTCCAAGTTATAGACACAGTTTACATAGGTCATCCTCTCAGGTGAGTACACTTCCATTGTAAGTTAACAAAGAATGATGTTTGGGAAAATGCACCCTGGGCTTGTGTTTGGATATGGGGAGACAGAACCTCCTGGCCTTAGCAGTCATATCACTCCCTGTACTTCTTGCACTTGTTATATGTCATCACACCAGGTGGATAAACTTCATGTGCGATTTCCAAAATAAGGGTATATTTACAAGTGTGCACTGGACTGGTGTATGGAGTGACAGTAAGGGAGCCTCCTGTGAGTTGCAGCCATGTAACTCCCTGTACTACACACACCATACTGATGGTATCCTCCCAGGTGAGTACACCTCAGTGACGACTTGGTACACAGGTGTATCTTGGAGGTGGACACAGTTTTGTTGTTTGTAGTTAGGGGAGCATTGCCAACTGTGAGTTTTAGTCCTGTCACTCTCACTGCTTCACAATACCTGACAGATGCCAACTCCCCCAGTGAGTACACATCATTTGAGATTTGAAATACTGTTGTCTTCAGGGAAAGGTACACTGTTCTGGTGTTTGTAGTGAAAGAAGCCGCACCTCTTGACCTTATCAGTCCTGTTGTCATCCTTCCAGGTGAGTACCTTTCAATGGTGAGTTCAGGGCAAAGGGTCATTAGAGCAGAGGACACTGTATTGGCTGAGTGAAGTGGCAGCTGCAGTGCCTCCTGGCCTTATCAGTCGTGTCAGTGCCTGCACTACACATACACTGTACAGTTGTCATCCTTCCAGGTGAGTACCCTTCAATGGTGAGTTCAGGGACAAGGGTCACTGAAGCAGAGGACACTGTTTGCTGAGTAGAGTGACAGTGTCAGTGCCTCCTGGCCTAATCAGTCCTGTCAGTGCCCGTACTACACATACTATACAGATGTCATCCTCTCAGGTGGGTACGCTCCAATGTAGAGTTGGCATAGAAAGTAATTTTGAGTAGGACACACTGTTCTCATTTTCGTAATTGTAGAACAGTGCCTGCTGGGAATTGTAGTGCAATCAATCCCTGTACTACACACACTATGCAGAGATGTTGTTCCCCAAGGTGAGTCTTCTTCACATGTGGGATGCCAGACCAGGGTCTGTGGACAGGTGGACACTGGGTTGGTGAGTGGGGTGACAGTGAAGGTGGCAAAAGGTGATCAGTGAGCATACATAACAATACATTTTGGTGACATATTTTAGTGTTGTGACTTATCAGACTCCACTCCCCCAGGTATTCCTGTCAAGCCCTCTGGATGCAGGATGGCCAAGACCTTCTCCTCTTAGGATATAAGTTGAAAGAGGTCTTAGTCTTCTGGACATGCAGGTGGTACCTGGATGCCATGGAATGAACCTCCCCATGAGGTAATTCCACCTCTTCCTGATGTCCTCCCTTGTGCGCAGGGTGGGGCCCACAGAATTCACCCTGTGAACTATCCTTTTCCACATTCCCATTGTCCTGGCGATGGTAGTGTGCTGGACTTGGGTTCCAAATAAATGTGGCTCTACTTTTATGATTTCATCCATCATAACTCTTAACTCATCTTCAGTGAAACTAGGATTTTTCTGGGGTGACATGGTGGGGAGTGGCAAGGTAAGTGGTGGGAAATGAGCAGGTGACAGTGAGCTAGGGGTTCGAAGTGCAAATGGGTGTGATTGGAAATAGGAGTGTTTTGAGGGTGTAGGATATGTGCTTAGGGAAAGTTGTGGGTGTGCCTAAACTTTGGCTTGGTGATTTTTTGATGCACAATGGCTTGTGTGTTTGACGTTGAAGAAGCAAAGGACTGTGGTTAGTGGAGGGTGTGTTTGCAGTCTGATGTGGCAATGTGTGTCAGTTGTGTTGCTTTCAAATCCATCCAATGGTGTGTTGTGTATTACTTTGTTGAACTCAAACCACCATGGTTCAGACCACCATTGGCAGACCAACATGGGTGTCCGCCACTATGACTTTTGACTTGTAATACGTTCAGTGGTTGGTTGACGGGCTGTTGGTACTGGTGGCTGGACCACCTATTTCCCGCCCTCAATGGTACTGGCCATGTGGGGTTTTTGACTTGCTTTTGGCAGTCCAACCTGTGTAACTCATAATATGGCAGTCTGGGAGACCACCAACATGGCAGTCTTTTAGCGGCTGCCACTATGGGTGTCTGGCAGTCCGACCGCCAAACTCGAAATGACGCCCTAAATAAGGCAAAGCAATGCTTCTTGATGCTGTGTGTTACTTTTAGTCAACCTTCCAGTGCAAAACAAGTTTTGTGCTGGAAAGTAATGTAAATCTGGCACCGGGGTCTGGTGCAGGAATCTATATCAGCTCCCCTTATCACACCAGTGGTGACGTTAGGCATATAACATGCTAAAACAATGTAGTCAATGATTTTACTAACTCAGTTTTGATATAAGACCCTTATTAAAAATTCATGATGTCTTTTTAAAATATAAAAACATATAAAAGATACATATCTTAAGGCATAAAACCAGCATTGCATGTCTGAAGCTATTGTACTAAAAAGTGAAATGTTCCATTTGTCATTTGTAAAAAAAAATTGGTCAGAATTAAGCTTGATAAAAAACTTTTGTTTTCAGTCTCAGCCAACTAGGCATGTCATTTTATTGAGCCATTTAGAAAAAGTAAAAGTGGCCTAAAAATCGATCAAAAATAGGACAAAAAATGAAGGAAGTGCTTATGGATGTCAGATAGTGCATAATAGATAATTGTAACCCAGGGAAATTGTTGTCCCTCATCATCAGATATCGCCACATCAGGGGTATTTTGTTTTGGGAATACACATGCTACGAAACAATGTTCAGATTGCATGTGCATTGCTGCTTGAAGCTGGCCAGCTTCTGCTGCTTATTCAGTTGGTGACTCAGCACGTGACTCCAGCAGCTCATGGCGCACAGCTTGTCTTCTTTTTCAATGTACTGAGGGCACATTGTAGATGACGGTTGTGCTATTATCATTGACAGCTCTCATGTAGTAACTCCCAAGAGGCACTGTTTCTCTAACTCCAAACCTTGGCAGTGAGTTCTCTTGTCCAACAATGTAACCCCAAACACCAGCACAATGGTCTCACACCATAATACATCTGTTAGTTAAGTCACAAATGAAGTGTACTCACCTGGGGGATAACATTTGCATAGAGTGTATAGTACAGGGATTGACCTGACTGCAACTCCCAACAGGCCCTGTTTCTGTAACTCCAAACACCATCTCAGTGGTCACTTGTCCAAATACCCCTGCTTGTCAACGCACAAATGAAGTATACTGACTTAGGTGTGAGCGAGCACAGATCATGCTCAAATCAGTGACGTGTCTGTTGACACAGCTCCATCTAGCCTTGCTAAACCAAGATGAAATTACTGAGGACAGCAATGACACCTTACTCAGTATGTACAACAAGTATTCCTAAGGCCTCAAAATGCAGCAGACACATTGACACTGAACTGTGGACATGATGACTCCAATCACATATACAACAAAGTCCTGCATCTGCCTGAATCACAACCAACTAGGTCTCCAATTGGCCAAAGCCATATCTTGCCTAGCTACTGTTTTGCCTGCTCTGGTGGCAAGATGTAAGTTTAAGACCATCCTCCCCAAGTGCAACTGATCTACACATCTCAGCAGCTGCTTGAGTCAAACTGGGTTGGCATGCTTCACACATGTCATGTCACATCACCCTATACCATGGTTACTTGCCACAATTGGATTCTCTACAACTTCACTATGTCCAATGTCTCTGCTTATTTGGAGGTATATGTCACAATACAACCAGCAACATTGTACGTTTTACATCAACAGGTCGAGCTGCCGCTGGGCACACAGAGGCCACAGAACAGACTGGCACTACCCCTGGATGGAGACCTCAGTGAAGAAGACACTCCTGGGCTTATGGACTTGGAGGATTGTACTAGCCCATCTGGGCAACCTGGTCAGACAGCAACAGTGAGCCTCACTGTGCTCACAATGTCACCCTCCAAGCCCGGGTACATCAACATCACAGGCAACCAATCGCCCCAAACCTGTGTCCCTAGCACAGTGTTTACTATCTCGTGCCTTCAAGTCCTAGATCCTGATTTGCAATGCAACTCTTCAGACAGTGAGAGTCCAGGAACAAGTTGGAGAGGACACCCTGTGGCAAGGGCACAGGCCCATGGTGGGAGGGTGCATGGGAGGGATGTAGTGGGCCAGCAGGGAGAGGTCAATGGGGCTGCTCTTGGTCAGGACACCATCAGCCACGTCTTGGGGTTCTATCCAGAGTCCTAAGGCGTGATGGGCCAGGTGTTGACCGAACTATGGGAAATCAAGCAACTACAGAGGGACATGATAGGGACATGCGGGAACAGATGGAGGCCCACTATAACAACATGGTCTCCCTAACAGGGGTGCTAAGGGATATACACACCACCCTGACCAGGAGTTTTCAACAACAGTTAAACCTTCCTTTAGCCCATCAACATCGGTGCCAGCCACTGGAAGCGAGGCCCTGCCAGAGGAACAACAAGCCCCAGACACCCCTGCCTCTGTAGCAGCAGACCCCATCCCCCACGCAAGCAGGGATGTCCAGCAAAGAATCCAGGAGGTGCGGATAGGAAGACTCCCACCACTGCCAGTAATAAGCCACGTCCTTAAGGACCTGCTTTGTGTGTTACACATTCACTCTGGATTGATCCTGAACCACCTACCATTTCAAATGGGTGGCGTACTCTGGACTTCAGAGTCCCAATGGTGTGGCATCTTATCTACTGATTTTATTCACCATGACTGACCCCATAACATTTGAATTTTTGTTGAGTCATGCCACGTATATATTATGTTACCCATATATGCACAATACAATTACCCTTCGGTGACTCTTTGTCTACTGATTTTGATTTAATATTTAGCCATGTAGATATGTCGGACCATGTGAACCATACAATGATGATACAAGATACTTGTTCAAGATGGGATATGTTGCATGTACACAGTATCCAGCTCAGGATTACAACCCTCCCACACAAACACATACATACAAGAGACTGATCAAACCAAAAGGTTTATTACAGTATTCAGCACATAGGCGGTCAATATGTCTGAACTATTGGAAATCACCAATGATTGACTCATACTGTGTAAATGAACATATTGACAGGTGCAGACACCCAAACCATGGAAGGAAATAATTTGTCAGACATTGTCCTGTAGAATAGACAAACATTGATGTGGTTGATGTCAACAATCCAATTCCCATTCATCTGGTAGTATTACACAAACA
This sequence comes from Pleurodeles waltl, assembly GCF_031143425.1. Classification (NCBI taxonomy): domain Eukaryota; kingdom Metazoa; phylum Chordata; class Amphibia; order Caudata; family Salamandridae; genus Pleurodeles; species Pleurodeles waltl. Next base: position 978,256,245 of record NC_090447.1, read on the forward strand.
TATGTCAGTGTTGTGGCACAAGCACTGTGGCCTACAATGATGAAACACATCTACAGCTACATACAGGTCATACAAAAACTGTTTAGCCAAAGTGAAGGTAAAATGACGTGGTTGTAAACTAGGCTTACATATGTGATGACCACATGATGGCATACATAATGCATTATGCCCACCACTGGATACAAAACAAGTGCATTGGGCACTTCTGAACCTCCATCCAAACACTCTGCAAACTGTCTTGGTTCAGGTCGCATAACCCGAACTCTGCAACCGAAGTTACCTAGAACAATTCATGTCAACTTTGTATGTCAGAATAGCATCATGTACCTGTCAATGTCACAACTCTGAAAAGCCCACATGAAGATGTCATGGCAAAGGTACCAGTATAAAGAGCAAAAAAAGGAATATAGGCTTGAAACAATACATTTAACACAAGACACACAGTAAGGATCTTGAAAAAAAGTTACATTGCAAAGAAACTGACACAAATAAAGCAACATCATCAAGGTGGGGATGTGTCAAAAACTATCTTATGAAGTAGCCTCTGGTTGAATTTTGCAGAGTATCAGCTCACTAACAGCTTCTAAAACACTATACTCCACACATTCTCACAACTACAGTTCATTGTACAGTCACAGTCATGACATCACATGATATACACTCATGAGAAGTTGCTGTGGATGAGATCTTCTTGCAAGTCAGCTCCTTCCTTTTCACCACTGTCATACTCACTTGGCATTTTAGGATTCTCACCCGGTGGCACTGCAGGCTCCCCCTCCTCTGGGATGTATGGGATATTCCTCTGCCGGGCGATGTTGTGGAGCATGCAGCATGCCACAGTGATCTGACACACTTTCGGAGTGAGTAGTAGAGGGCTCCACCGGTCCTGTCCAGACAGTTGAATCTGGCCTTCAGGAGCACAAAAGCCCTCTCCAATGGCTGCCCTTTTTTCCATGGGCCTCATTAAAGCAGACTTCCCCTGGAGTAATTGGATTCCTCAGTGACGTCAATAACCAAGGATGGTTTAGATATGTTGAGTCTCATGTTAAGGGAATGGGCATAAGTGCAACAATAAGTCACTGACTTCATGATTGTAGCACCTAACATTGCTCGCACACAATGAGGACAGACATGACTTACCAACCATCCAGGCCCTCTCTGGGTGCAGTTGTGACATCAGCTGGGGTATAATATTGTTTTGCATTATGAAGGAATCATGGGCTGGTTCAGGATAATGGGCACATACATTTGAGATGTATCCGCCACAGACAACTTGCGTGTTAATGGAATAGAACTTCTTTCTATTATGATAGACTTGTTAAGTGGCCTGCGGTGGCACCAAGCCAACATGTGTATCATCAATGGCCCCCACCACATGTGGGAGGTGGGCAAAACCATTGAAGTCAGCCATCACGTTGGCTAAATCCTCACTTCTGGGGGAACATGATATAACTGTCAATGTGTTTTAACATTGCTGAGAGGAAATCCATCAACACCAGACTGAACATAGGTTGGGACATACCAGCAGATAGCGCCACTGTAAGTTGGAAGGACCCTGTGGCCAGGAAGTGCAATGCTGACACGACCTGTACAATGGTTGGTTTTCAGGTTGAATAACTGTTAGCTGGTATCAGATCTGGCTCCAACTGACGGCACAAGACCACTATTGTTTGCCAATTCAGACAGTACAACTGTATGATGTGGCGTTCCTTGGTCTGAAGGTATGGAAGTGGATGGTAGACATGAGTTTGTCACATCCTCTCTCTCCAAGGGTACCTATGTGCGACAAGACATGATTGGTAACATTAGTCAGTGTGTCCACCGCAACGTACATGATGCATGCCAACAATATCATGTGACAAAGGATTTCTGACTGGATAGAAATGACACATAGTACATATCCCTGCTGGCAACTACACAAGGGTCACATGGGACCCCCATGTTTGTCCACACATGTGTCCACAACATGGAGTTGGGCGATACCTAATTATTTGCTACACAATTCTCCTTAAAATGTGACTGAAGTTTCCAACTGACAAAAACTACTATCGGCGGTGGTGACCTGTGCATCTCCGTCATATGCCATCTGTGCCCTGCAACACACTACACTGGTTGTGTAGAAGGACCTTGTTGCTAAATAACAAGTCAGCATGAGGTTGCTTGTGATGATCCTACATATATATTCTACATGTGACTCAGTTTACACACCCAAATACACAATTTTTACCCCCAAACATGGCGTATGCCTGACCTACTCCACTGGACATTAGGAACCACCCACGGCCACCGGCGGTAGTCGGGTAACGTATTTGCCTGAGGAGGTCGCTGCCCGATGGCTGCATCCGTCAGCGGTAATGACTGCCTAAGTGGGGGACATGACCGCCATGTTGTGCAAATTCACTTACTTGACTCCTGACACTGCTACCAGCAACACCGCCACTATTTGAGCTGCTGTGTGCTGCCTTTGGGAGCAATCATGCCATGTCCAGCAGGTGTTAGGACCCCTGCCTTCTCTCCAGAGGAGCTGAAGAAGCTTGTAAATGATGGTCCTTCCCATGTATGGACGGCTCTATGGCTCACCAGAGGAGCAGGTCAGTAGCTCATGTGTGCAATTAACTCTGTTCAACACCATCCTTTCCCTTCTCACATGCTACAATGTGCCTCTGCCAGTTGGACTTCTTGTGTACCTGATGTTGCAGTCTGTGTGAGATCAATGAGATGTACATGTTGCAGGTAATGGTGAACAGTACTATATGTTGTGTTTATTAACATTGTGTTGTATGATTTGTTTTTGGGGTCCTATATCCTCCTAGTGTTGGATGCACATAACTAGGCAAGGAGACTTTACTGACATCCAATGACATGTCTTTCTTTATAATGGTTGTAAATGTTAGACAACGTATATGCATGAGCTGTGTATGCATCTTGTCTAAGTCATTTGAGGATCTTGTAAGCAATGTAGATAGAGCGAAATAACTTTCAACTCACATCTGGCCTTGCACTACAGTTCTTTGGAAGGCATATCATGACTCAGTCTGCTCTTAGGGTTGACACACAAAGCACAACCCACATTGATGATGGGTACATGATGTAGTACCATCCATGTAAGTGATGGAAATGTGAGTATCATGTAGGTTCTGTATTTTCAGCCTGCAGAGACCAGGGCCTGTCAAATGTATCTCTCACTATGGGACATACACCAGGCTGTGGGTAAGTTACTGTGGTTATGTAACTGTGGACTATGCCCACTTCCTGTACACCAGTAGATCCTGTAATTCGGCCAATATGATGCTCTAGTGGCAAACCTTACCCTGAATGCCTCAGTCCATTGACTAGATTAGGGATGGGTTCAAAAGTACATGCCTGAACTAGTCCATATGTGCATTTTGCATCATTGTCAATGTGTGTCTTTGACTCATGACAGGTCCCTTACTCCCACAGCTCTGTTATCACATTCACATTAGTCGTTTGTCCTGTGCAGCCGTACTGCACAAATGCCAGAACTATAGTGCAGACTGTGTAGATTCCTGTGAGGCCATGACTCAGTAGCTTGCTCAAATAGCAGAAATTGTTCAATACATACCTTTGTATATTGGATGCCATCTCTGTATTTTAGACACATATATCCAAAGGAGTATTCTGTGGTACCGGTACATACCACAGAACCCAACCCTGAAGTGGCTTTAGTCTGCATTTGGTAGGCCACATGTCCCCACATGCACAAGGAAAACACTTTCTGTACCCACCATGATCGCCTATTCATTGTCACTCAAGCGTAAGGGTGAAGTCTGTACTATGAAAGTTGCCTGTAGGGACTGTATGGAGTGAGTCAGTGTTGCAGACTGTGAATCTGTTGGTCGAGTGAGGCCTAATGAGTTTACCCTTCAGAAGCCACATATGTGTGTAGTGTTTCATTGTAGCTCACATCACAGTACATGTTGCTCGTACATGGGCTACCTGATGTCAGCAGGCTTGCTTAGTCATTATAGGCCATGAGCAGGGAGTGGGTTAGTCTAAAGATGGATACAAAAGTGTGTAGTCATGTCCCTGTACTTATTGGCATGTGTGCTTTACACCTGTTTTGTGTTGGCAAATTGAAAATTTTTTGCTTGGTGTTTCTGACATCTTTGTGATACAACCATTTTGGCAAAAACCTGTGATTGTAATTGCTTGATTTGAATCTTGCATTCCTAAAGGCAAAAGCCTATCAGAAGAAGGAGATATGGAAAGCCATCAAGCGGAAGGTGCGGACCCTAGGTTCTACAATCGGCGGAGTGCCCACTATCGCAAGAGGTGAGAGAACCCGAGACGCTGGGTCCGGAAGATCGCGGAGGTCCAGCTGGGGCTGCCATCCCAACAGAGCGCACATCAGACTATGACCCCCCCAATGGCCTGCATTCTGGCGGTGGCATACATGGACTTTGATGGGCATTTGACAGGAACACAGCAGCCACAAGGGGGTGAGTACAGGGCATATTCTTGCCAATCACATAGCCGAGTCTGAAAACTCACTCTGATGATTAGAAATAAGCCATGTATGACACACCAGATGAGTTACTGTTTGTGTAGACAGGTACTGTGGTGCATACTGATGTGCCTTTCCTATTGGCCCAGATGTGTACACTTCACAAACAATTTGCTTTCCAAGGACAACACATGGCTGTGTACATTGATCAATCAAGTAATGTTTGTTGATGTTGTGGGTGTAAATTCTACGCTACAGACCAGTACCCACCAGTAATACGAGTCAAAGAAAAAGAAGTGATGGATCACTATCCTCAGCCATGTGCCTGGTCAAGTGAGTAAATTAGCATCTGCCTACAAGAGGTCACTTGTCTTCAGTGTGCGGCAAGTTCTGGTGCCTCACTACTGTCCATCATGTAAAGGTGGCAATCAGACATGCGACAGCGCATACATTGTTCTATGAGTCAAGCTACAGATCAGAACTTTCCCTTGGTAAGTGGGGAATGTTCATTGACATGATTTATGCGCCATCACTGTTGCAAACATTCCTTGTGCCTACATATTAGCATGTGTAAAAAGAACAGATGATGGACGGAATGCAGAACAAATTATACATTCACCCCCAGTCATAGATCTGGGTTTAATCCATCAGTTTGTTTGCTCACCATGCCATTCCAGTTTGGACCCAGCCATATGCAAAACAGTCTTGACCCTGTTCCCCATGGGAACAGTCCAGTCCAAACTGCCAGACCAGGTTCTCCCTGGACCAGAAACAAGGATCCTCAAGTGGGGAAGCATCTGGCCATGGTACCTCCAGTCCAGAGACAACCGACAGGGAGGGACCCAGTGGCCCGGAGGATGAGGGGAGTGACAGAGAGATCAGATCTACATCCTCATCATCGGATTATACCTCCAATTGCCACTCCCTAGTGGTGGTAGATCCACCAGGGCTTACTCCTGTACTATCCTTGCCCGCCACCCCGAGTTCTGTCGCCACCCTCCCAGTTGCTCCCCACCAGTTGGCCGTGCCTACTCACCCAAGAGCGTGGGCATCTCCTTTGCTGCAGGCACATCCACCCCAGCCCCTGTTACCCCTGCTGCCCTGAATGAGGAGGCTATTGACCTCCTGAGGAGTGTCTTTGTGGGTCAGACTGCCATTCTGAATGCCATCCAGGCTCAGGGCACCCAGCTATGTTTGCGTACCTGGAAGGCATTCATAGTGCTATGTCTGGCCTACAGAGATCTTTTCACCCATACCTGTCCCAAGCACACTCATACATATGCACACACACTGTAACAGCCACAAGCAGCACATATAAACAGGGGGTGAGGTCCCTGAAGTTAAGGAGATGGCTACCCTTCTGGGGAGCAGCTGGGCCACGTGGGTTGGGAGCAAAAGCGAGGGTGGAGATGGAACTGGTGGTGGTGGACAAGGAAGGGAACAGGTATAGGACCTCAGTGTTCCGCCACCACTAGGGACGGTCCACTGGAGGTCAACTTGGAAGAAGACAATGTTTAGCCGGTGTTCTCCCTGGCACTCCCCTTACCCTCTGGGCCCCTGGGTCCCTCCATGTCTGATGTTTCGTGACCGAGGTACCATGGCTAGCTGTTTCCCCACTGATGTTGGCCCTGTGTCCTCCACTTGCCTGTGATGATGCTGAAATGACAAAGACAAATGGGGTCATTCCTTATGCCTGAACACACTTGAACAACAGCTTTAATTACAAAACATTACCATAATGTACAAAAGCCCCCAGCCACAATGTCCTCCGAAGTAGCTTCAACATTGGCAACACCACATTTGCCCACAGGAAAATCAGAATCACAGACAACTTCAATAGCATGAGTGAAGTTGTCCAATCACAATACCCCTGGATCAAGTAGGAGACCTTGTCACCTTGAATGTTTTGGCTCTTATAGCACCCCTCAGTAACCTATTGTCATCTAATCATGTGGCAATGCCAAGTTCAGTCGCACAGATTCCACACAAGGTCCTACAATCAACAAATGTTCATACACACAATACCACATCATGATGAAGTGATGGGCAAATAATCCAGCCACGTTGCAGTTAGAAGTACAGTAGCCAGAAGAAGGTGGCATGGAAACACCCATGCCACACTGTAAAAACTCACTAATGGTCACTTCACAATATGTTCATTGTCTAAATAGTCTTATGGAAGTTGCACCAATGTTGCTTTCACATCATGAACAGAAAAGTACACTGGAGACAATCTGATCAAAATGTCTGGGAGATTGGTCTACAAATATCCACAGCACAATGAACCAGCTAGGACTAAGGAAATCACCTGTCTCAACTGGTACTGCTGAGAACACCATGCTAACATTGCATAACTAGAACGTAATCGTCCATTGAATGTTGTTGTGGCGCAGGGACTCTCATTCACCAGAAGAGGGCTTTTAGCATGTTTCCCAGTAGAAAGGCACATCAAAGGCACATCACTGTACATTTTTGTCATGCACACACTGATTCCATTGGATTACTGAGTGTACACACACATATAATTCCAACATTTCTTCATGTCACGTCCTGATGCAGGTCAACAGTCAGGTGATGAACCTTCACCAATTAACATGTGCAAAGCACTTAGCCAAATTATTCAACATCAATGGCATGTAAATGCACATTGTGAGTAATTACTGCCATGTCTTTCATTGCTTCTGCAATTGTTTATGATAAATTACATTGAGTACTGGGTTAGGGTATGGGTGACCCAACAAACAATGTTGACACTCACCTGTCTGTGGTTCCACATGAATGGCATACCCAGCATATAAAGCTATTTTCCAATAGATTTTGGCATGCATACATATGTGATGGAATCAGACATCTTGCCATGAAGACAAGTAGATAATGTATGAAACAGTAATAAAAAAATATGCTACAAAAGTGTAAGGTACACATACTAACATGTAGGCACAACTACTGATGCCAAAAGTCATGTAACTATACATTCCCTACTTACCAAGGGCAAGTATTGCTCAGTGATTGCACATGTATGATGGCCGCCATCACATGAGAGACAGTAGTGGCACATCAGCACTCTTGACACACTGAAGACAAGTGGCCTGTTGGGTACAGATGGCAATATGCTCTTTTGGGCAGGCACATAGCTGAATACAGTGATCTATTACCTCATGTTGTTTGATGTTGGGGCTGACACACTGAAGACAAGTGGACTGTTGGATACAAATGACACCCACCACATGATACAATCATGAGATGCTTGACCACTGTACCTAACCATGTGTCTGCCCATTAGAGTATATTGGTGGTAGACTGTACTCTGTTGTGTCCCAGGTCACTGGGATAATGAGCAAGGCACATTAGCATACACCAACTACTATACGTACACAAACGATAACACATCTTGTGTATTACACATGGGTCATCTCCAGTATTCATGGAGAGATGGCTACCTCTCACACATCAACCATGCAAGGTAAAAAGTAGCAATCTGCCCAGGACTCTCACTCTTGTAGCTACTGGGCTTCCCTCAAATGCCTATTAATCGCAGGTTAGGCGACCGCCATTGTGAGGGCCATCAGGTGGGCCAGGGTCCGGCATGTGCCCCACCCACTTTGGGAGGAAAGCCCCAGCTGGACCACTGCAATTTTTCTGGGCCCAGCATCATTCACCTTTTGCAACAGTGGACACTCCGCCCGCCACTTACCCCCAGGTTCTTCACCTTCCAGGGGATGGTTCTCTAAATCCCTTGCTCCTTTTGGGTGCTGACCTGTATGGATGCAATAGAGAAATCATTAGGTCACAATTGTACTTGTTTATGGTAACTGGTTGCTTAACACACATTTTGAAAACCCCTAGCACAAACATTTTGTAATTTTTAACACACTACATGTGCAAAGCACACATGGTGACAAGTACAGAGATATAAATACACATTTCTGGAGTCATTTGCTGACTATGCACATCTCTGGTCATGGCCTACACTGACTAATCAAGCTCACTGACATTATGTAGCCCAGGGCCAAGCAACATGCACTGTGATGTGAGCCGCCATGAAGCACAACACATCATTGTGACCTCCTGAAGGGTAAACTACTTGTGTATGACTGTACAGACACCTTTACATCCAGGCACATTGACTCGCTGCATCTGGTCCATACAGGCAACTACCATAGTACAGACAACACCCTAAGACTTAGGTGACAAGGAAAGGGCTGGCATGGGTGTCACTGAAAGCAAGTTCTTTTCTTTGTGGATGTGTGGACATGTGGTCTACCTAATAGATTATCACATCACTTCTGAGTGGGTTTGTGTGGTATGCACAGGTATCACAGGAGACACCTTTTATCACATGTGCCACTCCTACAGAGATGACATTCAACATATCAAGGTATGTTTGGTGTGATTGGTTGCACATAACAAAGCTAGTGATTCACATGCCATGATCTCCCCTGAATTAACCAACTATCTGCACTGTGGGTTTGTCACTTGTGTGATAGGCCTGTATTGTACAAACAAGACTTATGGAAAGGTGACAACAGACCTGTCGGAGTAAGTGCCTGTCATAAGTCAATAACACACATTGACAATGAGGGTCTATGGTAATAAGTACCAGATCAGGTGGTTACCTCAGTTCCCATTTCTAATGTGTCCAATGTAAAAACATTCAGGTCAAATCTTGCTTCTGAAGACTCCTTTTGGCCACATCCAAGGATCTGCAGGTCTACAGGGAGTGGGCCTGGTGACACATTTGCATAGCCACAGTAACTGTGCACCAGCCTGGGCTATGTCCCATACTGTTAAAAGGCTTTGACAGGCCCTGCCATCTACAAGCTGAGCATACAGAACATACATGAACATCACATTTCTATCACTTCCATGCATGACAGTACATCTTGTGGCCATCCTATATGTGAGTTCAGGGTTGTGTGGCACTCTGAAGGGTTAATTGAATTTTACATTGTTCTCATACGACAGTTTACCAAGGCCTGATCTGGGCTAAGTGATCTTTGGGACTTTACACATTGCTAACAACATCCTCAACTGACTCACAAAGTATATATACATGGCTCATGCTGTAATGCAAATGCATTTCCTGTGACCTTTACCATCATCAGATATATCATTGTTTGGCTGTAAAGTTTACTTGCATAGATATATATTTAAGCAACAGAGGGAGGATATAGGGATTATCACACATCACATAACACAGTGGTCATTTGCAATATACAGAGTACAGGGCTCTACAATCCACAACCTGTACGTCCTATGTATGGACCACAGATTGTGACAACAGGCACTCAAATAACTTACTGGGACTCAGACACACATTGTAGCCTGTGAGGAAGGAAAGGATGGTGTTGAACAGAGTCAAATATGCCAATGACGCAGTTACCTGCTCCTCTGGTGAGCCATAGAGCTGCCAATAAAGGGAAGGACCTCTTTCAAGAGCCTCTCCAGATCCTCTGGAGAGAAGGCAGGGGCCCTTTCACTTGCTTTGCCTGCCATGATTGCTCCCAGAGGTGGCACACAGCAGCTGAAGTGGTGGAGGTGTCAAGAGGCAAGTGAGATATTTTCCAAACCACTGCATACTTGAGCACCACATATGCGGTCATCACCATTGACGGTCACAGTATTTGGACTGCGACTGTCACAGTCAACAATGGTAGCCTATGGCTGTGTCCGCCGCAATTGAAACTGCCCACCGCACAGTCGACTTCTGCCGGCACTGGGACATTCCTATAGTCCAATGAATGAGATAAGGGATCTCCCATTTTAGCAGTTGAAACTACAGTTTTGGTGCCTGTTGAATGCGTCACAACATCTATAAATGTGCAGTAAATTATCAACATATGTAAATCTACCTTGAAATGTAGATTCTCCTACACAATCATCAGTTGGTGCATTGCTGGTCACAGGTGCCATATAACCGCGGTCCACTGTACCCTGCCAGTGATGGTATTTTTAGCAGTCAGAACATACTTTACAATACCAAGGGGCACAAGAGGAGTATATAGGTGTGTTATGTATACATACTGTATATGTTGTAGACACCTGACTAGACAACCTTGGCCATCATAGCTGGACCTTGAGTGGTAGACATTTTTGATGTGTAATGGGTGTAATTTATTTCCAGTCAATAATGTTTTGTCACATGACTTTGGTCTTACTCATCAGATATGTTGGTCTGGGCACAGTGTCTAATGCTCCAACTCATTTAATTCCACAAATAGGTACCCTGTGAGAGTGAGGATGTGACAACATCCAGTCTACTGTCTATTTCCAGACCTCCAGACCATGTAAGAACGCAATGAATAAAGCAGTTCAGTCTAAATAGGCAAACAATCCAAGATTTAAGTAGTCAGTTGGAGCCAAATCTCATGCCTCAAAACAATAATCAAACATGCGTACAACCCATTGTGAGACGCATGGCAGTATTAAACTTCCTGGCCACAGAGTCATTTCGATATACAGTGGCTATGTCTGGTGGCATGTCACAACCTATGTTCATTGGTGTTTAAAAGATGTGCTATCAGGAATGATGAAACACATTAAAAGCTATATCAGGTTCCCCACACGTGAGGATTTAGTCAATGTGAAGGTTGATTTCATGGATTTGGTTGCCTCTCATATGCTGTGGGAGCCATTGACTGCACCCATATTGCATTGGTGCCACCACATGCCAGTGATCACGTCTATTGAAACAGGAAGCACTTCCATTCTATCAAAGTGCAAGTTGTTTGCTTGTCATATCTGTCCATTTCAATCATATGCGCCCGGTTCCCAGGCTCAGCCCATGATTCCTTTGTTGTGTGGAACAGCACCATACCCTAGCTGACATCACAACTGCAACTGGAGAGGGCCTGGCTTGTTAGTAAGTTACACCCGTCCTGATCTTGTGTGTGCAATGTAAGGTTCTACAATCATGAAGTGTGTGACTTATTGTGGCACTTATGCGTCATTACAAAACAGGAGACTTAGCATATCCCAACCATCCTTGGTTGTTAACACTGCTGAGGAAGCCAGCTATGCCAGGGGAAGCCTGCTTCAGTGAGGCCTATGGAAGAACACAGTGGCTGGTTGAGTGGGCTTTTGAGCTCCTGAAGGCCAGATTTCACTGTCTGGACAAAACTGGGGGAGCTCTTCTGTACTCACCCGGGAAGGTGTGTCAAATCACCATGGCGTGCAGCATGCTCCACAACAGCGCCCTGCAAAGGAACAACCCTCTCATCCCAGAGGAGGGGAAGCCTGTGGTGCCACTGGGTGAGAATCCAGAAATGGCAAATAAAGATGATAGTGATGAATACGAATGAGATGACTTGTGACAATATCTCATCAAAAGCTTCTTCTCATGAGTCTAAGGATGTCATGAAATGTCATGACTGACTGTACAATGAACTATTGTTGTGATTTATAGAGCGAATTGTAGCTGTGTAAAAACTTGTGCGCACTTCCAAGATTTTTGCTTATATTGTAAATACGAAAAGGTAGTCAATCATGTTGAAACTTGAAACATATAAACTTCAGGAGTGCCAAGGCAGTTCCACACCCAGCCACAGGGTGTGTGGGCTGTGATCCAACTGGTCCACAGTGGATAAATACAGCAGAAGGAAGCACAGCACATCCAAATATTCAAAATAATGTCCTTTATTCTGCCATCTAGTTTATCCGTTGTAACATCCGCCAAAGTGTTCAATGTGAAGACAGCTGACACGTGTTTCGTCGTAACAACGACTTTTTCAAGGCTGTGGAACAATGTTCATATACAATGGTAAACTAACTAATAGTTCCAATTGTCTCAGTGTAAGGTTATTATCTAGCACCCGAAATGTGATAAACCAAAGTAATTGGCTGTGTAGATTGCCGGAGAATTCTTCATGCATTTCCTTGTGTTTACCCCAGTGAATGGTGAACAGGAAATAGACTGGTTAGTGCTCCCCATAAAATTAGATATATTAAGTGAGATAACACTAGAGATAAGTGAATATTTGAGATTACATTGTTCATCAAAAAGTTGTCCAGCACACTGTTTACCTTGACACTATGCTCTGTGATTGTCTCTCACTACTTCATTGGCAATTCATGTTCCTCTGCACTGTATGACACTTCACTCCAGCATGTCCAATGACATGTCCCATTGCACTTGTGTAGCATCACAATAGAGGGCGTCACACTAATGGACTCATAATCCTGGACTATGTAATTATTGCACTACAGCACTTTAAAATAAATAGCACTTACACAACCACTTTGTCTCTGTGTAATGTGACACATCAACTGTGTAGGAGATTAGTGATGTATGTCACATGTCAATGGCCAAAGAATGTCAATACAACTGCGTTTAAAGATTGTGGGCTGATAACTATGCCCTGGGGTCCAGATAGTATCATCATTTGGCTACCTGAGGCTTATTTCTGAAGTAAATTGAAAACTAACAGTATACTGCTGTGTTGGACTGAAAAAGTCTGCTTCAAGGTATGTATAAGCAGAAAATCAATGTGTCCAAAATTCCCTTCACGACATACTTTATGTATGTGACATCTGACTATAAGCTTTCATCACACAACACACCATACAGCAGGAATGGATGTGTACGAATGTATGAACAATTATGTAGCCTGGGAGTACAATGTAAGAAATGATAGGTGTGAGTTATGTATACAATACTACATAAGAATATAACATCATTCAGCTTATCAGGGTTCACATGAACATCAGGCTGCAGGCAGATGTACCACAGTGCCCAAGATTTTAAATCAGGTCTCAAACGATGACAGATTTAAAAACACATCCAAACTTCACAACACATTGGGAACCATAGTAACTAAGTGATGGGTGCAATGGATGGCAGATGCATTGAGAAGTAGCTTTGTTGTAACTGCCAATGTGACTGCACATTAGGAATTGTGAATAACCATGTCAATAATGGGATTCGGATGCAGGATGGAACACAAATGCAAATACTGTTCACCCATGCCAACGCCCTGATCCCCAAGCATATGACACATACTGTAAAGGAGTACCTAAGTATTTATTTAACAGTAAAAAAGGATAATAAAACTAGGGGAAACACCTTAACTAACCTAAACTATTCTAACTACACATTACCCACAACTGGCCCTAACTACCATAATCTAAGCTTACCTATCACATTTAACTAAACACTCTAAACATCAACCCCTCAGCCCCCGTATATGACAGGACACATGTAGGACAACCTATTCTAAGCTAAACACATACTATCTTATCCTAAACAAATATATATTTTGGGGTATTTATTTTGTTATATTTTTAGATATTTTTATTTTTATTTTTTCATACACATAAACCCCAACATCATCCCACACCCACCCACCCACAAAAAAAACCATGTAATAATGTAACCCCTTCCTCCCCCAACCCACTTATACTACCTAAACTAACAGCCTACTCTAACCTAACACTAAGCCCCCTAAACCCACTAAAGATAAGAACCAGGAAAGAGGAGGGTTGGAATCATGGCCGAGAATCCAAAAGTCACGAATTTTCCCTCCGCAGGATCTTCTTTATACCCCGCAGACTCCTGCTATTGCGGGACACCTCCTGCTGCAGCCTGCCCATCCTGCGCAACATCCGTTACATGTCACGTCTCATAGACTGAAATTCGCCATTGTCTATCACTGCAGCTGGGGTTGTCTGTGTGCCACTAGTGAATGGCACTGCTGGTGCTGGTGCCGTGCTTGGAGGAGAAAGTGCAGGAGCTGCTGTATATGGGCCTGGAGCTGATGAGGTTGACGGACCTGCCACAGTGGCTGTCATCCTTTGGGCGACTGTGGTCTGAGCAGTTGTGCTGGTGGTGGCAGCTGTTGTGGGCAAAGATGGCCCCCATTGGGCAAATGCCCTCCAGACCCCTGTGGCTCTCTCATGGTGATACGCTGTGCCATATTGCGGAACCCAGACTCCACATATAGTATGTGGCGGTAACGCATTGCCCGCCTCTGGAATTCCCTGATCTCATGGGCATTCATGTTGGCAGCTGTAAAAATAGAGAAAGCCAAACATTAGTGACATCATTGTGTGATACATCTACAGATGATATTTTAACACTTCCTCAAAATTAGCTGAAACAGTCCAAATCACAGTACAGATCATAGAATGTCCCTCAGGAATGACAGGCCAACGCAGCCTACACATCTACTATTTAACAGCACAGCAATGCTCAAAAAGGTATGTACCTACTTAAATGATCTGTGCATCATTGTACTGCCATTAGTTACATAACAAATGCTGCAAGTACTCTACATGTGACAAGCCAACTAATGACTATCTTCTGGATGACAATCAAGGCCCACAAGATCTGTGATTTGTAAAATGGAATTTCCTGGACGGTATGCAGTTGCTAATCATGAGGGGGTATCCTAGGTTGGAACAAATGAATGTTGGAATTACATGTCTGTCTTCTACACTGGGATCCTCACACCTAGGTACACATATTTCTTAACCCTAACCCTGTGCCTCAGGGGGTGATGGACATGCAACACGTACTTTCAAACATCAAGGACAGTCAGGAAGCTTTGGACAGCTGTCCATGGGTTTAGTCAGTGCACCACAGGTAAGGAGGGCTGCCAACTAGGATTGACTCAAACATTGGTCAATCACATCCACATTTATGTTTCTAATTGTGGACAATTGTCAACATCATTTGATCTCACTAATACATTTCCAAAAACAAGCACATAGATGCAAGCACCCATCTGGGCCAGAGCTGCATGCACACCTATGACATTCTATTCAAGTGCATCACTGGTCTGTGTGAATCAGGGTATGACTTGCTGACTAAATCATGAAAATGGCCACCTCCAAATTTATCATTGGCATAAATGTAGCTACAAATATCACCCTGTTCACCTGCCCATGCCTATAGCACAGCACTAGAATAGCAAAATATGACTCTCTGCCACTGATTGTCCACCTCAAACATGGAACAAAATGTCAAACTCCAGGCAAGTCACATATCAGATCATGTGCCAGCACATCGTACCTTGCAATGTGTCCAACACACAGGAGTCAATCACACAACAGCTGCAAACACAACACAGAACTATTATATCAGCGCTCACAGGATATGTCTGGATCTGCAAATTGAGCCACTTCTCCAATTGTGTAGGGGGCTGGTCCACCTGTAAAACATGGAAGGGTGAAATGTGCTCAATGTCTGCCCACTGTTCAAAACTTGGAACAACAAATCGCTGTGTGTGACATTTTATATGATAGAGCAGAACCTCAGGCATGTACACACCCCAACAGACATACTACTGCAAACATGCATTGACCCTGTCACTCCAGTGAGTGATAGACACACATATGCACACATGCACTGGCCCTAACAATCATGTGGTGCAAACATGATTACTCAATTTTGTGCAGAATTATTTGTAGAGGGTACTTCATTTCTTTATTTGTTGTTATGAGAGAATTGCAAAGCCACATTCCTGGTGCACTGCAATACCAGTCACTCAGGTATTGTGGCTTGTGCATCAAGGGACAATGAGTTACTGTGTGATGCTCATGTGGATTGAGTTTAGTTCAGGAATCATTGTGCTTTCTATGGTCCATTATATCTGTGCCTGTGTTGTATGTAGGTTACATATGCCATATTGGCAGTGTACCAAGAGCCGTATGTGACCCCTAT
The DNA here is from genome assembly GCF_031143425.1 of Pleurodeles waltl. Lineage (NCBI taxonomy): Eukaryota > Metazoa > Chordata > Amphibia > Caudata > Salamandridae > Pleurodeles > Pleurodeles waltl. The sequence continues at coordinate 978,272,369 of NC_090447.1, forward strand.
GACACCATGATGGCAGGGATCCTGTGTGTTACTTAATGACAATGTTATGATAAACATGGATTGGCCATTTATCTCAATCAAAACAACAAAGAAATATTTTCTGACAGTGTCTAATTTGATCATCCGTGACAGAATGCATGGGCACAGGAGTAGTCATTGCACCTGAAATGTGTTACTCAGGGCCCTGTATACCTAAATCAGGTATTGTAGATCACAGTTAGCCACATTCATTATCTTACATTTGCCAAGTTGGGTGATGAGTGGTTATACAACGAACTGACACTGTCCCCTAATTGAAACATGGTTTAGCAAATGTCCCACTTTGGCAATCTTAATGAGGTAGGTCTCAATTTGTATGCACCTTGGGAATGGCAGCACTCACAGGAATGTTGGTCTGCTGATCCTAGCATACACCCATGTCTGTGATAGCCTTCATATTGAGAACTTAACAATTGTACATATGCTGCACTAGATCAGCAGTGGTGTACCAAACGTAAACTAGCAAACTATTTCATCACTTTAAATGTATGATTGAAGCAGTCAGGGGTCCCTTGCACAACATCATGCAAATAAATAATTTGTGACCATGCATTCACAAAGTTCAGGGATCCCATGATGACCCATTAACTTATGAAAATTGCTTGGCTATAAAGTGACACAGATGGCAAATGCATCAGCTCTGTACCAGCAACTGTGCCAAAGGCAAAATAAAACACACAGGAACAATGAACTTAGGGCCAGATATATATTTTTTTATGTGTAGCATTTGCTTCACTTTTTTTGCTACAGCTATGGAAAGTAGCACAAAACATTTAGATATTGTCAAATGTGCATTACTTTGGCATCCATAATTAGTTTAAAAGCTGCACAAACCAAGTCAAATTATCAGCCTAAGATATTACCAGAGGTTAGGAAGATCTTTGTACGTATGGCCATAAATACAGTTCAGGCATGTATTCAAAATAATTGGGGACTACATTTGTTCCTTGCATTAGCATGTGAAATATATCTCATTCCTGGTACACTCACAGGCCATGAATAATACTTTTGTTTGTGCTGCATTACCATCATCTATTGACGTCAAAGTGGCACTAATTTACAAGATCAGCTTGTCTTTTGTAAGTTTGTGCAGCTTTTGCATCAACGAATGACATTAATGCGTAGCAAATATTGTATACATCAGGGCCACTGTATGTTCAACTGAGCATGCAGCATGTAACAAAATCTGCTACTGTCACTAGAGAGCATTTTACTGTACACATTAGTCTGATTTGTACTCACCAACAGGGCCACCAATCACCACACCCAGGTGGTCCAGCAGATCTTGCTCTCTCGCCACAAGGTCATCCCAGCGATGTTTAAGTTGGTTGTGTTTGCGCTGGCTCTTTAGGTGGAACAGCACCTTGGACTACCTGAGCCTCCTCGCCTCGGTGTGATGCCCATGTATCACCCTGCCACCAGCCTCTAACATCATGGGGAGGAAGTGGCACACCAGCCAAATGAAAGCCCCCAACTCCTCCTCACCCATTCTCCCCAGATGTGGCCTTCCCAACATCACAAAAATAATAGGGATAGGAAAGGGAAAACATGGAAATACAGGGAAAGGAAGTATGAAATTAAAACTTAAAGAACCCACAAACAGCCCAACAATACCCCAACTAACAATATCCACTACACACTCCCAACAGTACAAAGACAAAATTAGACACAGAAAATGACAAAAACACACTTACACTGATTTACAGAGATAATTACAAACACAACAGATTACAATTGAAATGGCACAAAGGAGACAAAAGCAAAATTTTGACAGACACAACTCTCTACACAGCCACACAGTCTAGAAGAATCACACACTGCAAAGTGAAAATACACCCACTGTACCATTTCTGTAAACAGGATATCCTATTACATCACTTCCTGTCACAAATGCAGTGCGTTTTTATGACGCTTACGGGCTTTGCTCCAATATTTCTTGACGCATATGCTTAAAAATTCCCCTGCATTCAAGGATCAATTTATTTTTCATGGATAACCAATTTCATGGGGTGCAGTGTTGGAATTAAAGCAAGGGACCAATCGATGTATAATGGCTCTGAGCGTCATTTTTTAACACATATGCGGCATATTTTGATGCATATGCGTCTTTTTTTACGCTTTTGCGTCAAAATATCTGTCTTTATCTGTGTTTGTGTCATTTTTCTCATTTTTAATATACATGAAGGCTAGAGCTATACAAAGATAAGCTGTTAGCGCCTGCTGTGTGTGTTCTAGTGTTTGGGCACATGTGGCAGACCACACTACTGCGGACCATAATACTCATGTTGTTGTGCCGGATTAGCACTCTTAACTGACGCAACAGCAACCCAAACCTTTGGAATTAAAGTTGGTATTCCCTAGTTTGAGCAGGTGGTGCATCAATAGAGAATAGCAAGGCTACGCAACTTAAAAAATTCACTCATGGGCTGTGTGTTTATGTCTGTGAATTGTCTATTTCAATTGTCATTGGGCCTCTGTGTGAACGTCACAAGAATTGTTTTGCATCACGTGCTTGTATGCATGTGTTGTAATTGTGGATACCCATCAGATGCCTTTCATTGAGGTACATCAGTCATGATATGTGTTTGTCATATCTGTTGCATCTTATGCTGTGTGAACTTCCCTGACTTTGGAGACAAAACATTTCCCATGACAGACTATACACAGGATAGATAGAGGACGGTTGATAATGGCAATGTTACAAATGTAAGCCATCTCATGTCTGGAATGTTGGATACGACTTCATGGTCACTCGTGTGTATACTACCCATGAGTCAGGCATTTGAACATGCTAGGTAGGTACAGTGTTTGTGACACAGAGTCCCAAATCCAATCCAAAAAAGTGATGGTACACCACAGTTTGAGTCATGTAATGACCTATGTTTCTCCTGTGGCTGTGGAGGACCAGCAGACCATGCTGCATGTGTTCACATTTTTCCAGTGGTTCAGTGCACAAAAGTGTCCAGTTCAAGTGTGTGGCCATGTGTGCCCTGTGTCAGAATTGGCCTCCATGTTGTCACAGTTACATGCAGGACTAGTCATGAGTCTGTGGAGCCATTCCCTCAATTAACAGAGTATCCTTCAAAGCAGATTTGTACTAAAGTCAAAGAACAACTAACAACACTAACAACACACATGGGGATAGTCCAGCTACGGCACTGCAGAACTCTAATAAGGCTGATGACAGGGCAACCGTGGTGTGCTTAAAAGATTTATGGATCAGTAATAGGAAACAGGCAGCTTTCATCACAACATTTGTGCACAGGGTGGCCTCTAAAATTCCCACTGCAACAGGGAACATGAGTGCCTCTGTGCTGATTACTCTCACAGCTAGTCCCCATGCAAGCCCCATCAAAAGGTGGCGGCAGAAGTGAATCTGTGTGTGGATCATCAGGGCACAAACATGTTTTGTCCTTACATACACATTGGCAACCCTTGCTTGCTGTGCTGGAGGCACTGTACCGAATGCATGCATACAGCCATAGCACACTGTCACTGTTTGGCACTAATGAATACATTCAAAACCAGACAAGGGATGGGGGCTGGATTAGGCAATTTGAATACATGCCCCAGAACAGAATATGATAAGGAAACTGATTACACTATACTACATATTTTAGGATTCATCGTAGACCTACCAGACACAATACCGCAGGAGGAAAGCGAGGGCATGGAAAGCAACTATGAGACAAATGTAGCCACAGGAAACCTCTATGGTTAACGCAAAGACAGGAACCAGTCAGGCTAACAGGATGCAGGCTCTATCAGGAACTAACATGAACATGGCAAATACACAGTGAGCAGAATCTGACTGGGAAAAGCTGGATCAACACTGTGGGAACTAAAAACTGTTTTTGTGCTGTGGTCTGCAACGTTACACAATCCCCCAAGGGCTCTGTAACACAAGTGATTTGGACACCTATGCACAACAAGGAGATTCAGAAAATGGCTTCTAAGCAGTTCCAGGAAGCAGCAATGGCAGGGCAGGTTCAATATGGCTGGTCTGCATGGAAGTGCTCACAGGTGTGTGCAGCTTCAGTCTCTCACAAGTCCAGGAGTTGAGAATCAAGTTCAAAGGACCAACTGGACCTTTCACATGGGAAGCAATGGACAGCTGATTACAGGTCTACACCGACTACCAGGCAGTGCATTATCGGACCTGAAGTCCATTCGGAATGATGAACTATGACTATGGCATGTCATGCTGAAGAGGGAAGCACACAGGAGTCAGAATGGGAGTCTGGGTGTGTGTAGATGAAGATTCTCAGGGTACAGGTAGTCCATTTACAGGGCCCCCTAGAGAAGGGTGGGCAGAGACTGAAAACATGGCAGTGGCAGGACTTATTACCTGGGATGGACTGCGCAGGGCATGTCTTGTGAGCAATGCTTGTCATATCTGGGGCACTCGTGCTATCCATTTTCTGCTTAGATGGACTCCTTGTCACACATGCTCCTTGCAAAGATAGCTGATGTCACACTTACTGCTGTCAAGGGTCTGGTCATACATTCCTGTTACCAATGCAATAGCACATCCATTGCCTCATGTATGAGATACTTTTTTTCCTTATGATTGACGGTGTCTTAGTTGTGTGTCATGTGCTGCAATGGACCATGTTGGCAACATGGATGTGTGTCATAGCTGTGGTCCTCTGATATTGCCCTTCACATGTGAAATAGACAGGATATATCTAATTTACATTGTGTGTGATGTTGGGTGTACATTCATACCCATCAAATGTGATGTGGCTTTTTCAGTATCCTAATCTATATTTCTGCAATGCTTCATGAGTCTAAACGCTGATTATGATTCCTATGGATCATGTGATGCATAAAAACTACCCAGAGCATAATTGAGTGATGAAGGTAGGTGTTTAATCACATATGATAACAAAGTATTGATGGTGACTATAGTTAGAAGAAGTTTTGTACAATGTGTTGTCTCCGACGCAATCCTGCTGCAGTGTTTGGATGGTCCCCCTCATTTTCACGAACAGCATCCTCCACTTCCTCCTCTTCAGGCATTTGTGGGTCTGGTTCATGGAGGGGAATGTTCCTCCTTACACAAATGTTGTGCAGGATGGCACAGGTCAAAATGATCTTGCAGACCATTTCAGGTGAATATAGGAGGCTGCCTCCGGTGATGACGAGGCACCGGAATCTGGACTTCAGGATGCCAAAAGTCCTCTCTACGATGGTGCGTGTCCTCCCATGTGCCTCATTATAGGCATGCTCTGATGCTGTGCTTGGGTTGGCAAATGGGGTCATGATCCATGGCTGGATCCCATAACCCTGATCAGCTGAAAGAGAAAATGAGTGTAAATATTTGGATGTTGCTTGCACCTTGATTATCACTTTACATTGCAGTTGTTATCTTGTGACTTATGTTACTCATCTGTGTTTGTGTTATTGTGTGGGATCTTAGGCTTCTAGGATGTTCTTTCTGCATTGGGTTGTTTAATTATCAAAACTGGTGTTTGGCTGATTGACCTGATATCAGCGGTATATTTGTAAACTTGCAGTTCATTGTGTATCTCCCATGCATTATGTCATGTGAAAGAAATGTCCATGTGCCTTCACTGGAGGTGACATGATACTTCCACACACACAATCGATTACACTGTGGTGGTAACACGGTTGCACTATATGGCCTGAACATCCCACCCAATTCAACAAATGTAATAGCATGTGAAAAACAACAGTGTGGCCCTTTAGGTTGGCTAGGTGACAATGTACAACACACCTCCATAAGTTGGCAGCACTGAAGTGTTCACAATTGACAATGCACAAATATCCATGCAAATATCTATGCAAACCTATTTTTGTGCCATCACTGAGTTGACTCATGTGCAAACTTGTACCTACACTACTGAACCTGCTCCAGGTAAGCTGGCTAACTTGTTTATGGGGGTGAAGGGTTAAGTGTCCATGTGCCTGTACATCTGTTATGTATCTGTGTAATTGTCTCAATCCGTATGTGTAGCAGTGTGCACTTTGCATTAGTGTCACATCAATATGTGTTCATAGCACAGTCCACTTCTTTATTGCTAGCGGGCAATATCACCCCAGGAGTGATGTGAGATGTTGGTACAGCCTCAATGATTCCATGTCACCTTCATTAGAGTCAGCATCATCATGCTATGGTTCTCATGGTGTTTGATCTGCAGCGAAAAACATTACACACCCCTTCCACAGTACATTTTGCTTGGAAGGGTGTGTGATTGAGTGTTATTGATGTGATATAGGAAGATTCATCTTCCAAGTTGTACTGCCAGTTAAGGTCATGTCATTGTCACTGTGTGGTTTTAAATTGGTCCCTTGTGGCTCTGGAGTGGCATCTGTTGTTATTTGCATCTGTCATGTGTCCATAGGTGTGTATCCCATTGGGTCAGGATATCAAACATGACTAGCAGTGTCACAACCTCAGTGTCTTCCTGGCCACGCAGCTACCTGCATGCTATCACATACCCCCACCCTCACCCTCACCCCCATCACTCCAACTCCTCACATATGTCCCAATATCACAAACCACACATCCCAAACCCAAGCCCTGCATGTAACACCAAAGCATGGACACTCATTACCAAAGCATGTCCACTGCACAGACCCATATACCCCCCTAAACCATTATCACACAAGGTGCCACTCAAGAATGCAAGTACTGGGTTACAGGGTCACCCACCCATTGCACACCATGTCACACACAGATGCAATAATCATGCTTTTACACCCCTGCATGACCCCTACCCAACTTAACCGGACAGGAGGGTCTAGACATGTCCACTCCACCCACAGAAGAGGCCCACAGTGATGACAGCAGGTCTTCCCAACTGGAGCTAGATGACCAGCCCGGCCCATCTGGGACCTCGGGACAGTCGGTTCCCATCACACTGGCACAGGCCACTACAGAGCTTCCCCCCTCGGGAAACACCAGCACAGCACCCACCAAGCAGGCCCATACCTCTGTCCCCAGGACACGTCAAGTAGCAGTGTGTCCACCACTACAGAGAACCCAGGCTAACCCATCACCCCAACAACACCAGGGACATGGGGGCAGTGGTATTGGGCACACGGTTCAGGGGACAGAGGCCCAGGGAAACAGGGGACCTGGGAGGGCTGTTGTGCGACAGGGAGAGGACAGGCCCAGGGTACACACTCTCCACGAGGCCCTCTCCAACATCATGGGAGCATACCACCATTCCCAGGAGACAATGGCAACGGTACTGGTCAAGTTTCAGGAGACCCAGCGGCTGCAGGAGGAACAGTATTTGGGGTTCAGGGAGGAACTCAAATCCATCAATGCCACCCTGGGCACCATTGTAGGGGTGCTGAAGGAATTCGTCAACACCAGGAGGGACACTGTGGCACCACAAGGGGCCCCTGACACTAGCCTGGACGATGTACTGCCCACCACCTCCGCCGGTGCTAGTGGACAGGAGGCACCGCCACAGGACCACGACACCAGCACCCCACCCCCTGCAGATGGAGAACCACCCTGCAAACGGTCCCTGAGATCCATGACAAAGATGGAGAACAATGCCAAGACCCCCGCCAAGAAATGAGACCACCCTGATTATCATCCTTTTGTCCCACTTTGTCACCCTTTCCATACTTAAACTGCCCCAGCTCCACTTACTATGTCCCTTTGGACAATGCACCTGTGAGACTAATAGACTGGACTCTGCCATGGACATTCCTCCACCCTCACCCTGACCATTTTCCAACCCCCTCCAATATTTAGCACTTAAATAAACACCCTTGAATCACAAAACAATCTGGAGTCAGTCTGTGCTTTCACAAATGTGTATTTGCAATAACTGAGGAAAATAGCAATGTCCATTCTATTGTCAACATACCTATGTCACAGAGCTCTAGTCAATGAGGTAACATAGCAGAGGTCACACAGTGGGACCCACATCTGTGAAATTGAAAGGGAAAATGACAACTCAGGGTCCATACACTGGGTGAAAGTGACAGACAGATGAGAGTTAGAACAATTAGATCAGATGTAGCAGGCAGTGTTGTCTTCTTACCTGTGTCTCACTGGAAGTATTGCTGGATCACCGTGTTCCTGTTGTCTATGTCCTCTTCTTCTGCTTCCTCGTCTTCACTGTCCACAGGCTCCACAGCTGCCACAACACCTCCATCTGGACCATCCTCCTGCAGAAAAGGCACCTGTTGTCGCAAAGCCAAGTTGTGAAGCATACAGCAGGCCACGATGATCTGGCACACCTTCTTTGGTGAGTAGAATAGGGAACCACCTGTCATAAGAGGCACCTGAACCTGGCCTTCAGGAGGCCGAAGGTCCTCTCTATTACCCTCCTAGTTCGCCCATGGGCCTCATTGTAGCATTCCTCTGCCCTTGTCCTGGGATTCCTCACTGGGGTCAGTAGCCATGACAGGTTGGGGTAACCAGAGTCACCTGCAAATGGCGAGGGACAACTGTTAGACACACACTAACTCTTAGTGACATCCCCAGACCCAGACACCTAGTCACACTGTATTGGGTCCATGTCCTCACCTAATAGTCACAAACGGTGCCTCTGGAGCTGCCCCATCACATAAGGGAAGCTGCTATTCCTCAGAATGTAAGCGTCATGTACTGACCAAGGAAATTCGGCATTCACATGGGATATGTACTGGTCTGCCAAACAGACCATCTGCACATTCATAGAATGGTAACTCTTCCGGTTTCTGTACACCTGTTCACTCATGTGGGGGGGGGGGACCAAGGCCACATGTGTCCCATCAATGGCACCTATGATGTTGGGGATATGTCCCAGGACATAGAAGTCACCTTTCACTGTAGGCAAATCCTCCACCTGAGGGAAAGGGATGTAGCTCCGCATGTGTTTCAGCAGGGCAGACAACACTCTGGACAACACGTTGGAAAACATAGGCTGGGACATCCCTGATGCTATGGCCACTGTTGTTTGAAAAGACCCACTTGCTAGGAAATGGAGTACTGACAGCACCTGCACTTGAGGGGGGATTCCTGTGGGATGGCGGATAGCTGACATCAGGTCTGGCTCCAACTGGCACAGAGTTCCAGGATTGTGGTACGATCAAGTCTGTAGGTGATGATTACATGTCGCTCCTCCATTGTTGACAGGTCCACCAGCGGTCTGTACACCGGAGGATGCCGCCATCTCCTCACCTGCCCCAGCGGACGTGCTCTATGGAGGAGAACAACGAGCAGAGGGTCAACCAACTCTGAGGTACGTAAACACAACTTAATCGTAAAACCGTCGCAGTAGGCGGTCGAAGACCACGGCGCAATCCTGCATTGGTTAACATTGGACCCTATAGGTCCCAGGAGCCAATGACAATGTACGCCGGTGGTGACGGAACGCAACACCACGGACGTCACCGCCATTTTCGCTCTGTTCACTCACTTGATACCTGATCTTCGACAGGAGAGGACCTACACTGCAAGTGCTGCTGTGACCTCAGTCTGGAAGAGACAATGGCTCGTGTGTCTGGGGAAAGGGCCCATGCCTTCAGCATGGAGGAGTTGGAGAAACTAGTGGATGGGGTCCTCCCCCAGTGCACCCTACTCTACGGTCCTCCAGACAAACAGGTGAGTACACTGTGAGCATGCTGTATGGGCAATGGCTGCTTGGAGTGGTGTGGATGACAGATAGGGGGGGGAGAATGAGGCGTGCATGAAACGACAGTGAGTGCATGTGCGTCATGGCAAGGGCAGGGATGCGGGCCAATGACTGTGACGGTGCGGACGGTTATATCTTCTCCTTTTCCCCTGTACTATTCCTGTAAGGTCAGCGCCCACCAGAAGAAGGATATTTGGCGTGCCATCGCCAAGGAAGTCCGGACCCTGGGGGTCTACCACAGACGGAGCACCCACTGCCGTAAAAGATGGGAGGACATTCGCCGCTGGAGCAAGAAGGTGGCGGAGGCCCAGCTGGGGATGGCCTCCCAACCCCCCTGATGTTCCGGATCCTGGCAGTGGCGTACCCGGAGTTGGATGGGCGCTTGAGGGCATCAAAGCAGCCACAAGGGGGTGAGTACACTCTAATTCAGCTGATTCAGCGCGCATTGTAGGTGTCTGGGCGGGGGAGGTGGGCTGTGGGTTCCCCTAGGCCAGGGCGAGTTTAGTAGGCAAGGTCCCTTCTTAAGGCAGACCCTGTGGCACCCCACCCCACCTGTGTACAGAGCCAACAACACCTAGTCAGGCTCCTGTGACTTCCATGTGTGCAGCAATCGGCCATAGCCTTGTAACCCATGTCCCTGTGATTGATTAGGGAACTCCAAGTGCACAGCGTAGTGCAGGGGGCTTCTGTGTCTGTAGTGTCCGCCAACGGTAGCGGCATTGCATGCACTCAACACATCTTTCTTCTGTCTTTCCTCCCCTTTTTGTGGTTTCCCTGTGCGTGTGTGCATTAGCATCATCAGGCGGAGGAGCAGTGGCACCGGAGCAGGAGGGAGCTGCATCCCACATGGCCCTGGAGGGCGACACAACGGAGTCTGAAGCCACCAGTGGGACGGAGGGCGAGGGGAGCTCCACGGCGGGGACAGGAGCAGACACCAGCGAAACGGACTCCTCTTCTGATGGGAGCTCCCTTGCGGTGGCGGGCCCCTCTGTGCCCACCGCCTCTACAGGTACAGCCACCACCCCCCCTACCAGCACCGCCCTCCCAGCAGCCCCTCAGCGTTCGCCCTGTGGCCGCTCACCCAGGAGGGTGGGAATCTCCTTTGCCCCATGCACCTCAGCCCATGCCCCTGTCACCCCTGCTGTCCTCAGTGAGGAGGCCATTGACCTCCTCAGGTCCCTCACTGTTGGGCAGTCTACCATTTTGAATGCCATCCAGGGTATAGAGAGGCAGTTGCAACAGGGAGGGCATTCATTCTGGTCAGGCAGCCCATCAGCGAGCTTTTCAGACTCTGGCCTCAGCACTGATGGCAGCCATTGTCCCTGTCTCTAGCCTCCCCCCTCCAACTTCCTCCACCCAGACCCAAACCCCTGTACGTCAGACTATCCCAAGCACACCATCAGACCAGCATGCACACACGTCAACACTCAAGGGAAGCTCAGGCAAACATAAGCAACACATCCCACAGGCACTCACGCAAGCATCATACACATGCAGACATACCAACAGGCACTGCCTCCACTGTGCCCCCCTCCTCCTCGTCTCCCTCCTCACTCCCAGTCTCGTCTCCACTCAAACCTGCATGCACTACATCGTCAGCCACTACCTCAATCACCAGCACACCCACCACCACACCCCGCTCACTTGTACTCACCACCCCCACTACCATTCACACATCCCCTGTGTCCTCTTCCAGTGTGTCTGTGAGCCCATCTCCCAAGGTACCCAAACAAAGCCACACACCCACCCAACAGCCATCCACCTCACGACAGCCTCCAGCCCATGCACCTTCACCCAAAGTCAGCAAACGTACACCTCCTACAACCACTACCTCTTCCTCCACTCCCAAACCCACTCCATCTACCCATCCCAGTGTGTCCAAAAAACGTTTCCTGTCCAACCTTGACTTCTTCCCGTCACCTCCCCCACCCGTTCAGTCTCCTAGGGCCCGCCTCTCCAGGTTCCAACCCAGCGCCTCAGCCACAACATCAGCGGGAATAGTGGTGCCAGTAGTAAACGGCTTCTGGAGTGTGCCATGCATCAGGGCAGCCAGTGTGCCAAGGAGCCAGAGCACGGACAGTCACCTCAAAAGCACAAAAAGTTGGCCAGTGCCCGGCGGGAGAGAGGAAAAAAATCTTCCACCAAAGCCGCTCCCAGGGGTACAGTTGGGAGTGTGGAGCCAGCTGCGCCACCATCCAAGGTGGGGAAGGGGCACAGTAAAACAGGCAAGTCTGGGAAAACCTGCAACACGGCGGACAAGACCGCAACAAGCACCGCTGCCAAGGACACCGCCGCCACAAGCACCGCTGCCAAGGACACCGCCGCCACAAGCACCGCTGCCAAGGACACTGCTGCCACCAGCACCGCTGAACAGGACACCGCCGCCACCAGCACCGCTGAACAGGACACCGCCACCACCAGCACCACTGCCAAGGACACCGCCGCCACCAGCACCGCTGAACAGGACACCGCCGCCACCAGCACTGCTGCCAAGGACGCCGCCGCCACCAGCACCGCTGCCAAGGACACCGCCGCCACTAGCACCGCTGAACAGGACACCGTCGCCACCAGCACCGCTGAACAGGACACTGCCGCCACCAGCACCGCTGAACAGGACACAGCCGCCACCAGCACCGCTGCCAAGGACACCGCCGCAACAAGCACCGCAGGCCAGTGAGCGCCAAAGATTCCACCGCTACTGAGGCCGCACGAGCAGGATGAAGCACTCTGGGCACAAAGCCCCCTCCAGAACCAGTGGAGATTCACATCCACTACTCAGTCCTTGGCAGGATGAAGCACTCTGGGCACAAATCCCCCTTCAGAACCAGTGGAGTATCACATCTACTACCTCAGTCCTTGGCAGGATGAAGCACTCTGGGCACAAATCCCCCTCCAGAATCAGTGGAGAAAGGCATCCACTACCTCAGTCCTTGGCAGGATGAAGCACTCTGGGCACAAAGCCCCCTCCAGAACCAGTGTAGTATCACATCCACTACCTCAGTCCTTGGCAGGATGAAGCACTCTGGGCACAAAGCCCCCTCCAGAACCAGTGGAGATTCACATCCACTACCTCAGTCCTTGGCAGGATGAAGCACTCTGGGCACAAAGCCCCCTCCAGAACCAGTGGAAACTGTTATCCACTGGAGAGACTGTGGATTTGCACTCCCCAGGATAAAGCAGTGGTCAAACCACCCACTGGAGAGACTTGAGAGACTGTGGCTTTGCACTCCCCAGGATAAAGCAGTGGGCAAACCACCCACTGGAGAGACTTGAGAGACTGTGGCTTTGCACTCCCCAGGATGCAGCAGTGGGCAAACCACCCACTGGAGAGACTTGAGAGACTGTGGCTTTGCACTCCCCAGGATGCAGCAGTGGGCAAACCACCCACTGCAGAGACTTGAAAGACTGTGGCTTTGCACTCCCCAGGATAATGCAGTGGGCAAATCACCCACTAGAGAGACTTGAGAGACTGTGGCTTTGCACTCCCCAGGATACATCAATGGGCATGGAGCCCCCTCGTGGATCTGGTGTTGTGCACTCATCCGGCTGAGGTGCCCCCGCTTTCCTTCCCCCTGAGGTGCCTGTTTTATTTCTATCTGATGCCCCAGCAGTGTTCTCTCCGTCTTGTTCGGGTATTGAGTGTGGGCCTCGCCCATGCATTTTGGGCCCAGTGGTCCACGGTCTATGATGGTGGAATACCTTGGACTTGTTTTCTTGGTTTATATATTAGTTTAGAGTGTGAATATCTTTATATATGTATATATTTTTGATTAATGTATTTGAAAATATTACAATCGTTCGACTCATTTCCTTTTGTCCTTGCATTCTTCCAGGGGGGGTTGGGGTTGATAATGTAATGTATCAACATGTACTTGTGTGTGTGTTGTAGTGGGTGAGGGTGGGGGTGTTGCGTGTGTGTGTCACTGTTTTTTTCATCCCCCCTCCCCTGTGTCGTAGGTGCAGTACTCACCGTGGTCTTCGCCGCCGTCTTTGTTGTTCCTGGTAGAGGAGCAGGAAGATAAAGGCTGGAAGAATCTGGAACTCGGGTTCCATGGCACCCTGGTTCCTTGTGGGGTGTGCAGAGGTGAGCGTTTTCCCATCCAAGTCCTGTTTCCACCGTGTTTTTGTTCGCGGTGAATCCGCCTCAGAAAAGGTGGCAGATTGGTGGCGTGTAATAATGTGGGCGGTACATTGTCTTCCGCCTGTCTGTTGGCGGTTACCGCCACGGTGTTTGTTTGTACCGCCTTGGCGGTCGGAGTGTTAAAGTGGCTGTCTCTGTTGGCGGTTTCCGCCACGGTTGTGAGTCCATTTTATTTTTACCGCCGGCCTGTTGGCGGTTTTACTGCCGCTTTAACACTGACCGCCAGGGTTGTAATGACCACCATAATGTTATGTACGATAATACATATTGACAAGCGTACATCTCTGCCACTCTGGGTATTGCATGTTGGGAAAGTAGATGAATAACGCAAAGGCAAAAGGTGAGATGTGAGCATGCACAACATTGAAGATTTGTGGCAGTTTTTGTGTTGTAACTCATCAGCCCCTCCTTCCCCAGGTATTCCTGTCAAGCCTGCTGTGTGCAGAATGGCCAAGACCGTCTCCTCCTAGGGAAAGAGTTGTAATTGGGCACTGAGGGACCACCACCAGTCTTCAGGGGCTCCACGTATTGCCTGGAGGCCAGGGAACGCACCTTACCTCTCAGGTTATTCCACCTCTTGCTAATGTCCTCCTTTGTGCGCAAAGTGGTGCCTACAGTATTCACTCTGGTGACTATCCTTTGCCACATTTCCATTTTCCTACTGAAAGGAGTATGCTGGACTTGATCTCCAAACAATTATGGCTCTACTCCTTTGATTTCATCCACCATGACTCAACTCATCTTCAGAAAAACAGGGATTTTTGGGACGTGACATGGACGTGACAAGGAAAGTGGGTGACAGAGACTTACTTAACAAGAAAATTCATATAGGGAGTAAATGGACAAAAGTGTGTGAAAGGTGTTAAATGGGATAGTGTCAAAAAGGGGTGCCTTATCTATAAATAAAAAAAAAAACAGTGGCCTCCGGGTTCTTTGTTGCAGTGCTGTAGTGGACAGGCAAAGGATCATGGTCTGGTAAGGGGTGTATTTTACAGGAGTGTCCACTGGGCCAATGGATGTCAGCCGTGTTTAATCCATCCAATGGGCTATTGTCTGTTGCTTTGCTGAATGCGTACCGCGGTGGCCGACCATCATCAGCTAACCGCCGCAAGGAGTCCGCCACATTGACTGTGTTTTGCATTAGGCTCGGCGGTTCCCTGTGGCCATGACAGCAACAGAGTGAGCACTGCCAAAATTGCAGGCCACCGCACAGCTGGCGGGCCTACATTTATCTTGGCATACATTGTAATGCAGCAGACAAGAGACCACCTCCACAGCGGTCTTTCTGGGACCACCGCCACAGCGGTCAGACCACCAAAGTCGGAATCGGGACCTTTGTTTTTTTGTAGGTGTACTGCAACTAATCTGCTGTGACAAAATGTATGTTTTTAGTATGTATTTCAGGCCAACGGACACCTTCAAGGATATGGCTAGGTTCGGGATAGAGGTTGTTCCATAAACAGTTAACAAATATGGTATTCTATGGCTCATTCTACAACACGTGGAATTTGCTAGAAGCAAGTAACTTCCGTTAGTTAATAACACGTGTTAAGTTTCAATACTCAGCGTAGGAGTTCCCAGTAAAAAACATGCCAAACCTGGCACAGAGCCATTACAGAGGCCATGAAGTGATAAAGAGTCACACAGGTCCAAGTGGGTTTTTTGCAGCTGCGTACACTTATAAAGACATCTTTGTCTTCATTCAGGCACCTGTATTCAAACAGGAGTTTCCACCTCTGGCGGAGAAACTGATCATGAATTTTTTCATGATTTTGTGAATCTCTCAATGGAACATTGTCATGGGAAGTGAAATCATGCCGTGTGAAAACCATGGTATAGAAGATACATCTGCCATGGAAAATGGTGTTTGCTCTAATTGTTCATTTTTAATAAAGTGTATGGCACCTGTTTCTTTGCCATAGTCCTCTGTGTAAGAGTTATATTGTATGTCTTAATATTTCTGAAACATTCAGAAGTTTCCAAGGAACACCCTCAGACAGCAATGTTTTTAGTGTCAAATTCAATTGAATTATAGCCTTTAACGGAACATGGCCATGTTGTACCATAATTAAGCCTTCTTGTAGTAGGTCAAATGCGGATGGCACTGTTTTATTTATGGAATACACACTCCTGGATTTCATATTCATGTCATCATGTACTGTTTGTCATGCTTTCTCTAAACTTTCTTTACCAATTTGTCTAATTTTTTCAGCTGCTTTTTGCAGTGAAACTTTTCATAATTCCTTCTAAACAGCATACATCTTGTGTTTGGGTCTGGGAGTATGTGATCCTAAAATAAAGTCAGGAATACCAATATTTCCTTTAATCTGTGACACGTGTTGTTTCACATTCTGCCTACTGCAACGTTGCAACCACTGTTAACATAATTTGCCTACACTGAAAGTGATGACTATCATAGGTATGTCCCTGCCATCAAAGTGCCGATCAGGATGGTTGGATTTGAAACCAAGAGTTTTGGAAAAGAAATAATTGATGCAAGGATTTGTGTTTTTTGGCCATAAAGCCCAACTTTCAGAGTGAAACAAAAATGAATTATGGGTACCGTTTTCAATCATGTAACTGATCGTATCTTCAGACATATGTATTTTCATGTCCAAGTTTGTAAATCGTACTGCTTTTAGGAATGGGGGGATTTGACTTATCTTTCATACTGCTAAGCACTAAACAGATAGTTTGCTCAATCATTTTATTTAGGAAAATCATTTCCGTGTGTATGATGCATGCTCAAAATAGTTTTTTTTTTTGCCTTGTATTTGGCAAAAATGTGTACTCCATACACTTTTTAAGGCTACATTTTCTTTCCAATAGTAATAATCTTGTAGTTTTAGCTTTCTATTAAATGTATCACAATAAATCAATCTAGTGCTTGTCAATATATGTTTTCGTGCTGCTTTAGGCATCTGCTTGTCATGATAAGCAGAGGGGTATGCCCTGTTGTCTCCAGGAAAAAAGGATATTTCTTCAGGTAATTTGCAGCGCTACCATCCACTGTGTAATGTGTAATTGCATATCTCAAGAGAAACGCTCGTTCTGTGTAGGTAATGATGTGCATAGTCACTCACAATACATTTCTTTATAATTAAAATTATTTAAATAAGGATCTTCATTTTGAAGTGTAGCATATGCTTCTCAATCAGACATCATAATTTTTAACATTTTCTATATTCCTTTAATCTGAAATGGAACTAGAAGTTACAATATAAGCCACTACACTTTTATAACATGTGGTAATTGCAAAATCTCAGTAGATCCCATAATGTGGTAAGGGTCCCTTTCCCAAAGGTGTTTGAAAACAATATTGATTTTAAAATATCAGGAAACAGAAATATCGGACATTAAATACTGTGATACATAAATATGATGCACAAATATCGTTGACAAGTAAATGATTTTTGAGGTGATTACTATTGTTTTAAATAATAGTGATATTTTTCATATCATTTTCACTAATACAGTTTTTTAAAATATTTGTTGGCAGTCGATGTATTAATTGTATGCGTTACTATTAATTATATAAATGTTATTAATTGTTTTTAAAATATAGCTTGTAAGTTTAAGCGATTTTTATTTTTGTAATTAATGTTTAATCGTAATTAATAGTGTTGTACAGGTTCTTGGGTTTATAGGGGGATAAGGTGGAAAGTTAATTAGGTAATAACTAATTAAGAATTATTAAATTTATTTTTTAATTATGTGATTGAGTTTACTATGCAATTTATTTACTATTGAGTTATGTTAGGTGTATGTTATTTGCAGGCTGTTAGATGTGTAGGGGTATAAGGAGGACATTTTATTAAGTAATAATTAATTAACAATTAGTTATTAATTGTTAGTCAGTTATTTAGTTTGTTTTAAGTATGTAATTTATGGAATACTTATTTATTTAACTTATATTTTTGTGAACAATGCTAGCTTTGTACAGGTAGAGAGTGTAAAGTTAATTAAGTTATTAACTATTAATTAATTGTTAATTAAATATTGAATATAACTCTTTAGGCCAGGCCTCGGGGATAGGGTCTCCGGGGCCAACATCGGTCTGGGAAGGGGGGCCATGCAGTCCCCTCCCCACCCCCACTGAGATTGGCCAGGGTTGGGGCATGCAGCACCCCCCAAAAACAATTAAAGCCCTCATTACCACTTTGACGGCTTCCGGGCAAGACCGCCGTACAGAATACCACCACCATGCCATCAGTGCAAGCAGTACAGTAACCACGGTATTACGAGTCACAAAGTGGAAACTGCCCAAATACAGCCACAAATGCAACACCGCCAGGCCAACCAACAGCAAAAGAATGACTGTCCTACCACCAGCCACGCCACACTGAAATCATTCCGTCCGCCCTATTACGTGTCAGTTTCCTGCCCAGCGGTCCATGCACAGCGGAACACAATTGCCAATGCGCACAGCCACAGTTCAAAAAGGTACCGCCAATAGTAGGCAACACCACATTGGAAAGTTTGAATTCCTCACACCTAAGACACATACACAAACCACACACACCTGCTCATGGCACTCTAAAACACCCCACACACACACCCACAATCCTATGTGAATCCTATGGACACATAGCGATGACCCATTTACACAGATCCCACACACCACAGGCACCTTCACACTGCACACTCAGCACACACCACACAATTGCACGTTTTGCACTAGGCACACATCACACTCACACACCAACACCGCAACCCACCTGCACCCACATCCAAACCCCACCAACCACCCCACACTGCATCCTACACACACTACACCCCCAAACACACGTTATGTCAAAAGCATCCACATTTCATTGACAATGAGTTGAGGGTCATGGCAGATGAAATTGTCTGGGTAGAGCCGCACCTTTTTGGAGCCCAGGTCCAGCAAATATTGTTGGCAAGGAAAATGGAGTTATGGCAGAGGATCATTGACCGGGTCAACTCAGTGGGCAAACATCCACGCACAAGGGAGGACATCAGGAAGAGGTGAAACGACCTACGGGGAAGGTTTGGTCCATGCTTCCAGACATCAGATCGCCCTGAACAAGACTGGTGGTTGGCCCCCACCTCCACCCCTTGAGTTAACATCCTGCGAGGAGAAAGTCTTGGACATCATGCATCCTGAGGGCCTGACTAGAATCATCAGAGGGCTCGACTCTGGTAACTCAACAACACCCCCCAGCCACCAACCACTACTGCCCAGCATGCGTCCCCACCTCCCATCATTCCCCAATCCTCCTCATCCCACACTTCTACACCCCGAGGCACCCCACGCCCCTCCCCTGTATGTCACATCAACCCACAGTCACGATCCCCACACAGTCACACCCTAATGCACGGATACCAAGCACAATGCCAAGCACCACAACTCCCACAATGCAACACTCCCTACACACCAGAGGATCACAGTCCCACTTCACAGTGAAACACCTGCATGGAAAACCATACCACATGCCTCACCAACTGGCAGCCTCGACTGCTTTCCAACACATGGCAATGACAGCAATATTATCCATTATCCTCAACCCTCAATGGCACATGGAAACAATGGCACTTTTCGCATCTCCCAAACAATGGCTGCATTACTGCAGCTGTTATTGCCATCACTGGGAAGTAAGTCAGGCTACACCTGCATCACACAATGTGGCCAACAAGTACATCTCCAAAATGGAACTCACTCCCTTTCCATCCACAGGTTCTGCTGCCACTGCCAACCGCCAGCGAATGCCAGGGTCAGACAGCCCTCCCAAGGATGAAGGCCCCAGTAGATGTCTGGACAGTGACAACTAGCCAGGCCCATCAGGGACGATTGGTCAGTCCATACTCAGCAGCCCCTCCCCTGGACATACCAGACTCCCCCTCCCATGTGACAACAACACCGCAGCCAGCCTTTTGTGTTCAAACCAGTGCCCCAGGGACGGGTCATTCAGAAGTGTGCCCCACGGTACAGGGGACACAGTCAAGGGCACACACTAAAGATAGTGAAGGTCCTGGTGCTACTGGGAGTGGGCATTCTGTGCCAGGAGAACAGGGGGCCAGGGGTAGTGGGAGGGTACCTGTGGTCCAAGGGATGGGGTAGCCAGAACAACAGACTGCCCAGGCGGCCCTCTCCCAAGTCCTGGGTGCATACCACCAAACCCAGGACATGATGGGCCGCATACTCATGACCGTGCAGGAGAACCAGAGGCTGCAGAGGGAACACCATCAGGAGGCCATGCAGCAGTGGCAGGCCCTTAATGCCACCATGGCCTCCATTGCAGGGGTGCTGAAGGAACTGCCCAGCATCCTGTGTGAGTCCTCCACCCACCAGCAAACCCCTTCCACTGGCCACACCCCAACAGAGTCCTCATCTACAGTGGCAGCTAGTGGAATGGAGGCCCTGCCTGAGGGTCCACAGACCAACAGTACCCCTCCCTCCGTATATGAGGGACCCCCACACAAGCCAGGACATCCAACCAGACCTCCTGCAGGAACTGATGCCAAGACCAACACCACCGCCAGGAAGTGACCCTCTCCTGAACATTCTCCCTTGTGTGCCACAGAGACACCCTGTTGGCTATCCACTGTCATCTCTCCATTCTCCCATGGCCACCTATGGCCAATGGACCTGGACGGCACACAGCTGGGCTGCCTACACTGATGAGTTCACCCACCATGACCCCAATCATCACCCCTTCCATGTGTCAGTCACAAATAAACACTATTTAGCACAGCTACTGTCTACGTGCTTTATTGTAAGAAATACCATTTACTGTGGCATAACATGTTTAACTGTCACCCCATTGTCCTGCCAAAGTGTGTGAGAGTGACAGTAGGGGAAGCAATATGCAGCATGGAGGATAGTGGAGCAGGCAGAGGTTGGAGACATGTGTCAAGGGAGGCAACAGGTGATGCAGGAACCAGAGTGCACCACACAAAGTAGAATAAGACAGGGATAACAATCACTATAGGAGTCAAAAATTCCCACTCTACACATATGCACTACACTTACAAAGTCCCAACGGTGAGTGTCAGCTCTAGCCATATGCCCATGTCAGACCCAAATTCCCAAGACAACCATTCCCAATGGTCCTTCCATCACATCAGACAAAGCTAAATTTAAGGCATGTTCCACAGTCAAAACAGTAATGTTGCACTGCCTCCCAATGTGAACTCTTAGGACAGGTAGCAATACTGTTGATACCACAATGTGTAGCACACATATTGCAGTTCATATGGTAGTACAGGGAACAATGGAAAAACACAAACATCTCACATGTGAAGCAACACAACAGCCGGGTGATAATTGAACTGAAATGTGCACAATAACAACTCCACTGATGAGGGTCACATTTCCACTGATGGGAAAATGTGACCCTCCCAACCCACCCAGAGGCATAGCTGCACCCAATTCCACCAATGCTAACAGACACCATGAGGATCTATGTCACAAGACAGCCAAGAGTGCAGGTCACATAACATACATCTGACACATACCTGTTGCTCAGTGGAAATATTGTTGTATTAACTCGGCTACGGAGTCAGCTGCATCCTCATCATCTTCTTCCTCATCACTTTCCATGTCCTCTTCATCAGTCACTGGTCCAGCTGCCACCTACTCTGCATCCAGCAAAGGGATGTGACGTATCAGGGCCAGATTGTGTAGCATGCAGCAGGCAACTACTATCTGGCACACTTTCAGTGGTTTGTAGAGTAGGGCACCTCCGGAGATATGTAGATGCTGGAATCTGGCCTCCAGTAGCCCAAAGGTTCTCTTAATCACACCCCTTGTCCTACCGTGGGCTTCACTGATAAGGTTTTCAGCATCTGTAGTCAGATGTCTCACAGGTGTCAGTAGCCAGGGAAGGTTGGGATAGCCAAAGTCACCTGTGTATACCGAGGTAGGACCCAGGTCTAGACTGGGAAGGAGATAGGGCAGGGTGTGAAGTGAGTTGAGTGTACAGGGGCATACAGGCGAATGTATACATACTGATGAGCCAGGCCCAGTCCCTCTGTAGTGGTGCCATCATGTGTGGGACATTGCTGTTCGCAGAATGAAGGAGTCATGCACAGAACCAGGGACCTTGGCTGTCACTTGGGAGATACTTTGGTCAGCGAGACACACCACCTGCACATTGATAGGATAAACGTTTTTCGGTTCCTGAACACTTCTTCATTTCTCCTGGGTGGCACCAAGGCAATATGTGTGCCATCTATGGGCCCTACCACATGAGGGACTTGTGCCAAATAGTAGAAGGCACCTTTGACAGTGGCTAAATCAGCAGGTTGGGGGAACGTGATGTATCAGGGCAGATGTCTTAGCAGGGCACACAGTACATCCCTCAAAACGTTACTGAACATTGGCTGTGACATCCGTGCTACGAAGCCCACTGTCATCTGGAACGACCATGTGGCAAGAAAGTGGAGGACTGACAACACCTGTACTGTGGGAGGGATGGCATTAGGATGATGGATGACAGGCAACAGATCAAGCTCCAACTTGATCACCAACTCCATGGTGGTCTGACTGTTCGGGCGATACGTCTGAATGATGTGTCGCTTTTCTAGGGTGGCAAGGTCGACTATGGGTAGGGACACAGTAGCATATCTCATCCTCAACACTGCACTGTAGCTGGGAATAGGAGAGGGAGAAGTCAGAATAAGCTGCATTGACTGTGTGGACACAGTAAAGCTATGCAATAGTCACACAACTACACCCATGACGCACTGAACATTCAGCCACTGTTCACTAAATACACGTAAGATGGCAGCCAGTTGTCCTGCATGCACAGGACAGATGGAAGTGACCCAATACTGCTGGCATTAGACGTCATGGCGGTAGGCGGTCGCAACCGCCGTCCAACTCATTGGATACCATTGTTGTCTATGGGAGACTGGAGCCATGGTGATAGCCGGCGGCGGTGAGGACATCAGTCCGCTGTGGATGTGACCGCCATTTCATGAGGCAATGCTCACTTGACTCCTGACGCTCCCACACACAAGACCTCCACTGCGTGTGCTGCTGTGTTCTGACTCTGGTAGCCAAGATGCCATGTCCTGCAGGTGATAGGGCCCCACCCTTTTTCCAGAAGGAACTTGAGAATCTTGTGGATGGGGTCCTACCCCTGTATAGACAGTTGTATGGGGCACCAGAGCAGCAGGTGAGTCTAATGTCACCGTCCTGTCTGATAGTGATGTGAATGTGGATGTAAGGCTTTGAGACGAGGCAGATAGAGTGGATGCATGGAGATGGGTGAGGAGTCTGACCGTTAGTGGTGTGAAGACATGTGAGTGTATGCATGAGATGTGTGAGATGTGTGCTGTCTACTTCTGTCACTGTGATGACACTCTATGACTTTGTCCTTCTGTCTGTGTCATCCATGCAGGTTAGCACCCATCAGAAGAAGGGGATTTGGTGGGCCAACACCAAGCAAGTGCGGACCCTGGGGGTCCATGCCAGATGGAGCACCCACTGCAAAAAGAGGTGGGACGACATGAGACGCTGAACCCAGAAGACAGCGGAGGCCCAGCTGGGGATGTCCTCCCAACGAGGGAGGGGTGCCCTTTGGACACTGACCCCCCTAACGGCCCTCATTTTGGTGGTGGCCTAGGTGGATGGGCGCTTTAGGGCAGCACAGCAGCCCCAAGGGGATAAGTACACACTCTCATCTCGTGAATGTGTTGCTTAGGTCGTTTGGGTTGAGGACTAGTGGGAAGCTGTAGCGTAGGTACTTAGTAGATGCCTGTCCACTATGGGTATCATCAAAAATATTTAATACACTGTTCCAAATGTGTGTGAGACAAATAAAGGATACCTTAGTGGGGGTCCTAAATTTTAGGAGCAAGGCACCTCACACATCCCAAGGGATGTCATGCTTCATCATCGGAGCTGCTCCTCGTCAGACCGGCGGTGCAATGTCTGACGGGCACCACCCCGAAAGGGAGGGCTCTTTGCCGGAGATCTTTTGTAGTAGTGAAGCCGTGACCCCAGATGTGGGAAAGCGTAAAGAAGGAGATCAAAAATACCGGGTGATTAAAATTGACTCACTGAATCAGCACAGGATAACGACTTTATTAATCCAATGCAAAAAAACAGGGGCCAAGGTTAAAAAATGGTCACAGAAGTGAAACCGAAATAATGTTCAGTCACTCTGTATCAAACTGATCAAAGAAAGGGTGGAGGGACCATCCCTATCGTGGGTCAACATGTTTCGCATCCTGGTGGTCCATACGGATCCAGTGATGCTTCATCAGGACCAGTAAACAGCTATAAGTATCTCCTGGATAGAAAAAAGAGGAGGTCTGGAAATATATTCTGAAATTATCATAAAGGTATCCAGTCACTCACATCAAAAAGAGGAAGGAAATTTGTCTTAACCGTCCCTGGAACGCGGACCCGGTTAGATGTACCTGCAACGGCGGCATTGTAGACAAATTCTTTTTGCGCTCGACCAAAGGTCCGTGTGACCCTATGAAGCGCTTTTCCCTAATTGGGTTGGGCGACGGTTAAGACAAATTTCCTTCCTCTTTTTGATGTGAGTGACTGGATACCTTTATGATAATTTCAGAATATATTTCCAGACCTCCTCTTCAGACATTGCACCGCCGGTCTGACGAGGAGCAGCTCCGATGATGAAGCATGACATCCCTTGGGATGTGTGAGGTGCCTTGCTCCTAAAATTTAGGACCCCCACTAAGGTGTACTTTATTTGTCTCACACACATTTGGAACAGTGTATTAAATATTTTTGATGTACTACTTGGGAGGATATACACTGGACCAGAATACCTCCCCATCCCCCTTATTTTTTTGACTCACTATGGGTATCAGTCACCCTGGCAGGATTGGTATCACAGATGTGTGCCCATACCATGCAGACAGTGACATATGAAGGCAAGTCCTTCCAACGTGTAATTTGTGTGGTCACCCTCAACCAAGTTTTGGAACTCATCTCCACCAATGTCATCAGTACACCTTAGGTGTCAGGGCATTGCCTACCACTGTGCCAGGTGAGATAAGTGAGTCCTCATTCTGCTGCCTGCTGTTGTGAAGCAGAGTGGGGCAAGATGCCACTGTTCTAATTGTAAACAGCTTAGTAGGCATACTACCTATCCATGCAGGATTCAGTTGATACAGGAGTACAGGAATTGTCTCCCTAAACTGCCATGTGTGACTAGTGTGACTCACATCAAGTACATGGGTACAATTGTACCACCATCAGCAGTACACATCTGCATAGCTGTAGTTTACCCCACGGTGTCCCTCAGTTGTAGCATGTATAGGTGAGGGCATGGTGTGGCATGTCCTGGCAGCAGATAATGATATTGTTACTCTGTGTGACTGTTGTGCTGGCATTGACCTATTGCACCCTGTCTCTCTTTCCTTCCATCCCTCCCTCCCTCCCTCGCTCCCTCTCCTTCTCTGTCTTTGTGTGCATCAGCATCATCTGGTGAAGGAGAAGGGGCACCGGCGAGTGGGGAAGCAGCAGCCCATGGGACCCAGGAGGCAGAATCCAACAGAGCCGAGGGGACCAGTGGGATGGAGGGTGAGGGGAGTGCCACGGGGGAGACAGGATCGACCACACCATCTTCAGGTTCCTCCTCCGATGGTGGCTACCTGGTGGTGGCGGACCCATATGGGACCACTCCAGTTACATTCTTGTCCGCCACCCCCTTTTCAGTACAGCCCTCCCTGTAGCTCCCTACCAAGTTGCCCGTGCCCACTCACCCAGGAAAGTGAGCATCTCCTTTGCCACAGGCACCTCTGCCCCCAGCCCAGTCAGCCCTGATGCCCTCAATGAGGAGGTTATTGACCTCCACCTCTGGTGGGACAGTCAACCATTGTGAATGCTATCCAGGGACTGTCATCGCAGATGCAGCAGACCAATGCGTTCCTGGAAGGCAATCACAGTGCCCTGGCTGGCCTGCAAAGATCGTTTCAGGCTCTGGCCTCCTCATTGACGGCAGCCAGTGCCCCTTCTTCTTCCGTCACCCCTAGATACCTGTTCCAAAACCCACATCCCTCTCCCCTCACCCATCCAAGGCACATTTTCTAATCCACATGCATCCACATCAACAGACACGGTACCTAAGGACAAACATAAGCACCACAAAGGCCACCACCACCATGCACAAACACAACATTCAGATGCAGGCATGACAACATCCACTTCCTACACCAACTCCCCCACCACTACCACCCCCTCATAGGCACTACACCACTCACACCTGCAGTCACCACCTCATTAGTCCCAGATCCTGCCACAAGCTCACTCACTGCCACCGTCACCACAACATCAGACTTACATACATGCACCCCATACACCACAGCATGACTGTCAACACCCACACATGCAGCACATCCACCCTACCTACAAACACCACCACAACATTCACTCACACATCCCCATGCCATCTCCTTGCATCTCCTCGTCCCTCCTTCCACTACATCTAAACGCCCACAGTCACCCACTGTCATTCCGTGGGCTCCCGCAGCGTCCCCTGCTCGGGCAGCGGTGAGGGCTGCGGTCCATCTTTCAGGTCGTGGAGCTTGCCGTGGACTTTCTCCTCGGCCGCAGTATAATTTATTGCTCATGGCGAGGTCGGAGGCCCAGGGTTGGGCGTCGGGCCTCGCCACGTTCAATGTGCAGCATGGATGTTCGCCGCGAGGTGTCTGCACCCACCTTCCCCCCATGGCCCTTCACTTACCTGATGCCATTATCTAGGGCTCTTACTTTATGCTTTTTTTTCCCTTTTTTCCTTGTGGTGCCATTTTTCTTCTTACCAGCATTCTCATTTTGTTTCCCTGCATACATCTGTTTCCTTTTCTAAAATAGAGCCTTTTTCTGCCTTATTCTATAGCTCCTTTCCCAATCCAAGATGGCATTCTTGCTTCTTCCTGCATGTCACTTCCTGTTCAGTGGTATATATAAGGGGTCAGGTTCTTGCTCTCTTTGCGTTGCAACACTTCCCTTGGTGGTAAACACGCTCCGGCTGTTTTTTTCTTTATTCCAGTTTTTGTTCCTTCTTTTCAGCTTTTCCTGTTTTTCTTTCCAGGCGTTGGAGTTCAGATTTTTGGACGTGTCCTTCTTTTTCTGTTCCAGGGACTTCCCTTAAGGGTTTTGTCTCTGGGACTCCTTTTGGAGGGCACTGACTGTTGTGGCATACCAGTGTCAGCAGCACTGTGGCTACCGGAAGGGATCGCCCTTACCTCAGCCAGAGCAGGACCTACAAGAACCAAGGTTGCACCTCAACTCCATCTGACCAGGGTGGTAAGAGGAAGGTATACCGTGACACCCACCCAACAGTCATGCAGCACACACATGGCATCCAAGCATGCATCTGCACCCAAATCACCATCATGTACATACCTCTCAACCATTCTCTCTCCCTCCACTCCCATACCTCTCTGCTATGACTGTCCCAGTGCCCCCAAGAAACATTTCCTTTGTGAATTTTCCATGTTCCCTACCAGAGAACTAGTCCCTGCCCCCCCAAGTGCCCTGTTACCCTCCCCACACTCCTCCCTTCCACCTCCCAGTCCTCCCCTGGTCAGCCATGCCCTTTCCCCACTAAGACTTTCACCCCCACCAAGTCCACAGTCACCGCTCCCAAACCCAAACCCAAGCCCACTCTCCCAAAATCTAAGTCAAAGCCCAAACCCGCCTTCCAAGCCTAAGGATCCCCCTCCATACCCAAACCGCCACCCCCAGCCCCCCACCCCTGAGGTGGCTGCTTGCCCCATTGATGCCCCTGCCCAGTGGAGGCCAGCAGTTTGCAGTCAGGAGTCAAGATGGGCCCTTATTCTGTACCCATTGTGCAAGGGGCACTATGGACATTTTGGACTGGCCCTTGGGCCCCTTTGCGCATAGTTATTTATAACGGTTTATACTTTTTAATATATCTGCACGACTGCACGATTGGTGTTGATGGTAACAACCTTGTCCTGGCTTTCCTTCCACATGTATGTGTAGTAAATATGCGATTTGGCATATGTGAGTGTGTGTATGCTTGTGTGTGTTGGTCCCAGGGCGTGACTTGCGGTACCGTGTGTGTTGTGCATGTGTAATTATGTCCTTGAGTGTGTGTATGTGTGTTTGTGTGTTGGTACGGGTGTTTGTGTGTGTGGGTGTGGCTTGTTGTACTGTGTGTGTGTGTTTTGTGTGTGTACTAATGTTCAACTCTCCAGTGTGTGCTAGGCTGGTGTACTTACAGTTGGTGTCTTCGTCACCGGTCCTGGAGTTCAATGGCCAGCAGGAGCTTTGGGAGGACTTGAATTTGCGTGCCATGGCGCCTGCAGACGTGCCTGTGTTCCTGAAGGTGAGTGTTCCTTTTTTAGTGATTTGTTTCCGGCAGGCTTTTAGTTGCGGTGCGACCACCCCGAAAATCTTGGCGTGGGCAGCCTCATAATAGGGTCGTGGGAAACATCCTCACCGCCGGCCTGGATTTGCCTGCTGTGGCGGTCCTTCCGCAGAGGCGATTTGGGTGGTGACTTGGCTGTGTTCTGCTGGTTCTATCCCTTTGCTCATAATATGGTGGTCAGCTCCACCGGGGCAGTGTCAGTGCGACTGCAACCTCCACCATGGTGTTCTATGGACTGCCAGACTCGTAATGACCTCCAAAATCTTTAGGCTGGGCCAAAGCCAGTGCGTCGTGGTGGTTGGATTAACATATACGCCCTCATGATGACATTGGCAGTAAATCCTGCTTCCCACCACGGTGACAGCCGCCAACATACCGCCGCGAAGGCGAACATCCATTCACCAAATTATGACACACACACACACCAATCCGAAAGAATACTGCCACATACACAAATCCACCTGCTAAAGTGACAGTGCCAACACCCATACCATTACGCCAACAAAACTACGCCCACCACATTATGACCCACGAATCACCACGGCGGACATTCAATGGTGGTAAACCTTTCACGGTACACACCGACGCGCTCAAAATGGACACCCAAATACTAAACTACACAACATCGGCCAATACCAAAAACACACACCTGTTACACAAACCACACCCACCCACCCACATCACTATAAAACACACACCCACATTACCCATAACTCTCTATGAATACAAATTATTGCCACCAGACTGACACCAAGCCCACTGCTACAAGTAGACACACACACCACATACACCCATACATCCCTCACGCACCCCACTTCACACACCCAACCACAGTACCCAACACCCACACACCACACAACATCCATGTCCCCACAAAGGCGACCCCGTTTCACAGATGAGGAGTTGTGGGTCATGGTGGAGGAAATAATCAGGGTAGAGCCACAGCTGTTTGGAGCACAGGTACAGCAAATATCCATTGCCAGGAAGATGGAGCTATGGTGGAGAATCGTGGACAGGGTGGGCGTTGTGGGACAGCATCCAAGAATGAGGGACGACATCAGGAAGAGGTGGAACGACCTACGGGGAAGGTATGTTCCGTGGCAGCAAGGCACCAGCTCGCCATGCAGAGGACTGGGGGTGGACCCCCACCTCCTTCCCCACAGCCCACAGCATGGGAGGAGCAAGTCTTAACACTACTGCATCCTGAGGGACTCACTGGAGTTGCCGGAGGACTAGACACTGGTGAGTCAACATTTACTACTTATCACCCCCCCACACCTGCGTGCCATCTCACCCCCTCACCCTCACTCCCATCACTCCACTCCATCCCACACAATGCACCTACACATATGACTAACCCCAATGTCAAGCCCTGCATGCTATACCAATGCACGGACAGCCCTCCCAGCCCTGCATGAACACCCATCACAAAAGCATGCACAGCAAATGGGAACTAACAATCCAACAATACATCATCATACACAAACAAAGGTGGCAGGGCAACAGCAACGATAGAGGGGAAGCTACGGATGTATAATATGTCACAGACATGAAGCATAATACATCACTTACATCCCCACAGGTGTCCCAGCCAACCTCAGCTAAGAGAAGTTACCATGGCAAACCAGTCCCCCAACAGAAGATGCCCCCAGTGATGACAGTAACTCTGAACTTCTGGATCTGGATGAACTGCGTGGCCTATCATGGACCGCTGGTCAGTTGGTCATCCCAGCCAACTCCCAGTCAACCTCCCCCGGGACACGTCAATCAGCAGTGTGCCCACCTGTACAGGGACCCCAGTCCACACTTTGCCTCCAAGACAATCAGGGACCTGGGCCAAGTGGCAGTGGGCACACCGTTCATGGGACACAGGCACAGGGCGGACTGCTGTGGGCCAGGGGGAGGACAGGCCCAGGGAACTGACTTTCCAGGAGGCACTAACCAAGATCCTGAGGGCCTACCAACAATCCCAGGACATGATGGGCTACATCCTTAACAACATGCAGGGGAACAAGCGGCTGCAGGAGGAACACCATCAGGAGATCAGGGAGGACTTGCAGACTCTCAACACCATCATGATCTCCATAGCAGGTGTACTGGCAGACATGGACAACATCATGAGGGAATTGACAGCACACCAGAAGGCTCCTACCACTTGCCAGTCTATTAAGCAGCCCTCTACTTCCACTGAAGCTAGTGGGCAGGAGGCCCCGCCACAGGACCCACAGGCCACCAGCACCCTTCCCCCTGCAGAAGGTGCACCACCCCACAAACGTTCCCTGTGACCCAGACAGAAGCCAGAGACACTGGCCTAGACCAATAGGCCACCAGGAAATGAGACTCCTCTGATTGGCCCCCTTGTGTCCCACCCAGTCACCTTATTCCCCTTTGAACTGCCTTTGCTCCCCTTCCTATGGCCCCATGGACACTGGACCTGTGCTACAAACAGACTGGAATAATACCCTGGACTTTCATCTTCCATCACCCCATTCTATTACACTACAATAAACTCCCTTGAACACAACTTGAGTGACACTGTTTTATTTGTTGAAATTGTGTCTTTATGGGAACAGTCACATCAAGTGCAAATGATCTGAACACTGTGATAGCATACAAATATTGACCTGTAGCTGTCTGCAGTAAACACACCAGGACACTGTTGTCAAATCACCAACATCTTTAAAAGGACAAGCCATAGGTGACAGTAAGTTGAGATGCAAAGGAAGTGAATGCCTTCATGCTACAGCCACACAGAAAACATCAATAGTCAGAGTGATGGTCAGTTCCACTGTCTCGCCTGTATGTAATTGGAAGTATTGTATAACTGATGTTCTGTTGTCCTCATCCTCATCCTCTGCCTCCTCATTCTCACTGTCCTCAGGGTTCACTGCTGCCACAGGGTCATCTCCAGTCCCCTCCTCCTGCAGAAAAGGCACGTCGTCTGAAGGCCAGGTTGTGCAACATGCAGCATGCAGCATGCCACTACTATCTGGCAGACCTTCTCGGGTGAGTAGCACAGACATCCACCTGTCAGATACAGGCATCTGAACCTGGCCTCCAGGAGGCCAAAGGTCCTCTCGATTATTCTCCTGGTTCACCCATGTGCATCATTATAATGGTTCTCAGCCTCTGTCCTGGCATTCCTCACAGGGGTCAGGAGCCACAGGAGGTTTGAGTAACCAGAGTCACATGCAAGTATTGAGGGGCCACAATGCTATGGGGATAACACTTGAAGGCATATACTGACACACAGTGGGTGGGGACTCTGGCTCACCTATTAGCCACACCCTGTGCCTCTGTAGTTGGGCCATCACATTTGGGATGCTGCTATTCTTCAGAAGGAAGGCGTCATGCACCAACCCAGGATACTTGGCAGTGACGTGGGAGATGTACTGGTCCGCCAGGCACACCATTTGCACATTGAATGAGTGGAAACTCTTCTGATTCCTTGACACCTGTTCATTCTGTAAGAGGAGGCAAATGCAATATGTGTACCGTCAATCGTCACAATAATATTGGGTATCTGTCCCATTGCATAGAATCCTGCTTTCACAGTGGCCAAATGTTCCACCTGGGGGAAAGAAATGTAGCTGCACATGTTTCACCAAGGCAGACAATACCCTTGCCAGCATGATTGAGAACATTGGCTGTGACAATCCTGCTGCCAAGCCCACTGTCACTTGGAAAGAACCAGTTGTCAAGTAATGGAGCACTGATAGAACCTGCACTAGAGGGGGGATCCTAGTGGGATGACTGATAGCTGATATCAGGTCTGGCTGCAATTGGGCACACAGCTCTGTAATTGTGGCCCTGTCCAGTCTATGGGTGAGTATAATGTGCCTGCCCTCCAGTGTAGCCAAGTCCACAAGGGGTCTGTACACTGGTTTGTCTCCTCCTCCTATTCATCTGCAGTGGTAGGTATCTAAGGGACACAAGAGTGAGTACACAATTTGAATAATGGAACCTCCACCGCAGTGTGCATACAGCATTAAAGTGATGGGACAGTGGGAATGGCAATGTATGTGCAATTTTTGTCAATGACGCAGTTATGGAAGATCTTTATGTAGTCCAGCACCATGAAATGGCGACCGGCTGTCCTGTATCTAGGGACAGGTGGAAGTGAGGTAACTCTGCCGACGTTGGGCATTTGTGGCGGAAGGCGGTCTTTCACCACCGTGCAATTCCTCATTGGCTAATATGGGGCTCTATGGAGTACAGTGGCCAATGGGGATCAGCATGATCAGTGATGGTGTACATCGGCGTGGACGTGACTGCCATTTTCTGTTTATGACCTCACTTGACTCCTGACTTTCCGAAAGGACAACACCTACACTTCGTGTGCTGCTGTGACCTTGCTGGAACCTACCATTGGCCCATGTGACCAGGGAAAGGGCCCCTGCCTTCACTTCACTTCAATGGAGATGGAGCGTTTGGTGGATAGGGTCCTGCCCCAGAATGGACAGCTGTATGGGCCTTCAGACCAACAGGTGAGTACAGCTTGGGCCCGATGCCTGTGGGAGGGTTGCATGGAGATGTGTGTGCAGGCATGGTGTCATATGTGGGGTGGTATGTCTGGTGGTAGTGTACATGATGTGTGTGATGTGTGTGCCAATGGGTTTGGAAACAGGATTTGTGGGCCATATGTGTGACTGGCTGGATTGTATGTGTAATACTGTCCTCCTGTCTGTATTACCTCTGCAGGTCAGCGCCCATCAAAAGAAGGGATTGTGACGATCCATCACGAGGAGGTGCAGACTCTGGGGGTCTATAGCAGGTGGAGCACCCACTGCAGGAAACGGTGGGAGGACCTGAGAAGCTGGGCACCGAAGACCGCGGAGGCCCAGCCGGGAAAGGCCTCCCAACGGGGAAGGGGTGCCCGTCAGAACTTGACCTCCCTGAGGGCCCGCATACTGGTGGTGGCATACCCAGAGCTGGATGGGCACTTGAGGGCATCCCAGCAGCCAGAAGGGGGTGAGTACAATGGGCATTACTGCAATAATTGGTAGGTGGCACGGGATCCGGGTGGTGGCCTCTGAATGCCAGGACTGACATTGCCGCGTGATCCAGCTCAAGGATAATGGGTGTATGGCAAATGCAGGTAACCTAGCTCGTTTACATTCCATGTCAGTCGGGGCTTTGTGGGTCCCAGAAGGTGTGCAGTTGGTGGTGGTTAGCACTTATCTTGCTGTGGCATCTAGCCAATTCAATGCCAGTGCAATGTATAGTGCTCATACCTGATCCCTGTGCGTGACGGTGCTGTGTATGCCAAATGTGGTGTTAGTGCTGTAATTGACCGAATACTCCCTTTCTCTCCCTCCCCCTTTTTCTCCTTCTTCTGTCCATGTGTGCATTAGCATCAGCTGGCGGAGAAGCAGGGGCACCAGCGACAGAGGGAGCTGCATTCCACAGGACTCAGGAGGCAGAGTCCACCGACAGAGAGGGGACCAGTGGGATGGAGGGCTTAGGGAGCACCACAGCGGAGACAGGAGGTGACAACACAGACTGATTCCTCCTCTGATGGAAGCTACCTGGTGGTGGTGGACACCTCTGTGACCACCCCAGCTGCAGGTACAGCCGCCATCCCCATACCAGCACTGCCCTCCCAATAGCCCCTCAGCTAGTTGCCCGTGCCCGTTCACCAAGGAGGGTAGGCATCTCCTTCACCCCAGGCACCTCAGGCCCTGCCCCAGTGAGTCCTGCTGCCCTGAGTGAGGAGGCTATTGACCTCCTCAGATCCATCTCTGTAGGGCAGTCAACCATTGTGAATGCCATGCAGGGGCTTGCATCCCAGATGCAGCAATGCAATGCATACCTGGAGGGCATCCACTGTGGATTGGCGGCCCAACAAAGATCGATTCAGACTCTTGCCTTCTCTCTGATGGCAGCCATTGTCCCTGTTCTTACCGTCCCCCTCCAACTACCACTTCCCCGGTCCCAGTCCCAGTCTCCTCAACCCCAACCCATCCCATGCACACATACAGAAGAGCATGCACACAAGACATCACACAAGAGTTGCACAGTCAAACACAGGCACCACACTTCAGTCCACAGGCACTCACACAAACAACAGACAGTTGCACACACATCCACATCCACCACCTCCACTGTCTCCCCCTCCTCCTCCTCCTCCACTGCCCTCACAGTCACGTCCACACTCACACCTGCATGCACTGCTTCAACAGCCACCACCAGCATCACCACACCAAGCAGCACACACAACTCACTGGTAGACACCTCCACAACATCCATCCACACGTCCCCTGTGTCCTCTCCCCCCTCCTAAAGGACACACATGCATGCACTCAGACACCCAACAGCCATCCACCACACATCAGCACACTGCCTATGCTCCTGTACCCAAGTCCAGCAGACATACACCTCCAACAACCACTATCTCAACGCCCTCTCCCATCCCTCCTCCCTCATCCCACCTCACTGTCCCTAAGAAGCTTTTCCTTGCCCAACTTGACCTCTTCCCTCGCCCTCCCCCCCATCCTGCCCATAAGAGCAGGGTCCCATCGACCCAGCCCAGCACCTCAGGCAAACAGTCCATGGGGACAGTGGAGGCACCTCCTAGTCGTGGAGGCAAGACAGTGAAGGATCCCACTCCACCAGCCAGGAAAGTGAAGGATCCCACTCCACCGGGAAGGAAAAGGAAGAATCCCACTCCACCAGCCAGGAAAGTGAAGGTTCCCACTACACCCGCCAGGAAAAGGAAGGAACCCACTCCACCAGCCAGAAAAAGTGACGGATTCCACTTCACCAGCCAAGAAAGGGAAGGATTCCACTCCACCAGCCAGGAAAGGGAAGGATCCTATTCCACCAGCCTAGAGAGGGAAGGATCCCCCTCCACCAGCAGTAGGAGTAAGGTTCCCACTCAACCACCAATGACAGAAGAGGTTTTCACTCAACCACTAATAACAGAAAAGGTTCCCACTCAGCCACCAATGACAGAAGAGGTTCCCACTCAACCACCAATAAAAGAAAAGGTTCACACTCAACCACCAGTGACAGGCAAGAAGCCCTCACCTCCAGCAAAGGCTGCCCAGGAGACACCTCCCCCAGCAGAGACAATGCAGACCTCACCTCCAGCGGAGGCTGCCCAGGAGACACCTCCCCCAGCCGAGACAATGCAGCCCTCACGTCAAGCAGAGGGCATGTAGGCCACCCTCCAGGGACTGTTGTACAAGAAGCCCCCTCCAGAAGCAGTGGGTGAGTTCCCGACCTCAGAGACTGTGACCTTGCACTCCCTATCACTGCAAAATGGGCATGGACCCCCCTCCAGAAGCAGTGGGCATGTTCCCCACCTCAGAGACTGTGACCTTACACTCCCCAGCATTGGGAAATGGGCATGGATCCCCCTCCAGATGCAGTGGGCAAGTTCCCCACCTCAGAGACTGTGACCATGCACTCCCCAGCATTGGGAAATGGGCATGGAGCCCCCTCCAAAAGCAGTGAGCATGTTCCCCACCTCAGAGACTGTGACCTTGCTCTCCCCAGCATTGGGAAATGGGCATGGAGCCCCCTCCAGAACCAGTGGGCAAGTTCCCCAACTCAGAGACTGAGACCTTGCACTCCCTAGCATTGGGAAATGGGCATGGAGCCCGCTCCAGAACCAGTGGGCAAGTTCCCTACTTCAGCTGAGGTGCCACCCACCCCCGTCCCCCTGAGGTGCCTGTCCACTTTAGAGATGTTGCCCCTGCACAGTTTTGTGCAGAGTTAGTCAGGATCAAGTTGGAGCTTGGACTGTGCCCTGTGGCCATGTGGGCCTTATGTACTTTGGACTGGGAATTGGCCCTTTCTGGACAATTGTTCATGTATCATTGTTCTAAAGTTGGTTCATATGGTGGCTGTTGCCTTGACATTACAATTTCAGTACTGCTGACCTATAGTCCTTGTATTATTATGCTGTGTGTCCTGTGCCATTGGTTTATGTCTACAGCTGGTTGTGTAGGGTGTGTGTGTGTGTGTCTGGTGTGTGTCCTGCATGTGTGGTGCACTCTCCTTTTCCTCCCTCCCCTGTGTGCTAGGCAGCTGTACTCATTGTCGTCGTCGGCGTTGGTGTTCCAGGTAGAGCATGGCATAGAAGAGCATTGGGAAGACTTGCAGTTCCGGTTCCATGGCGGCATTGATCTTCTCTGTGTCTCTGTTGGTGAGTCTTTGGTCTTCTGTGCAGTGTTTCAACCAGGCTTTTGATGGTGTTGGTACCACCCCGGAAATCGTGGCGGTTTGCAGTGTCATCATATGGTGGGCGGTACCTTGTCTTCCTCCTGGCGGAGGGTTCTGCAAAGTCAGTCCTGGAGAGACGGGTCCATGCCAGATTTTTAGCACATACACATTTAGAATAAAGATGTTTCAGAAATCTACATTTTTGTAAATGTGGATATGCTAAAAATCTGGCATGGACCCGGCTCTCCAGGACCAACTTTGCAGAATCCTGTCCTGGCGGATGGTGTGGTACACTGGCTATCTAAGGGAGTTATGACCGCCATGGTCTTAATTTGACTGTAATTACCGCCAGCCTGTTGGCGGTATTACCGCCACTTTAACAGTCACCGCCAATGTCATAATGACCACCTTAGGCTTTTTCAAGTTCATATCTTGACTTGTGTATGTTGGATTTTTGTTGTTTTGGTCTTGTTTGATTTAGATAAATATTACCTATTTTTTAAAACTGGTTTGGTGTCCATTTTGTAGTGTTTTCACTGTATTACTGTGTGTGTTGGTACAAATACTTTACACATTGCTTCTGGGGTTAAGCCTTTCTACTCATGCCAAGCTACCAAGGGGGTGTGTGGGTGTTAACCAGGTGTGTTTCTCCTTTACCCTGACTAGAGTGAGGTCCCTGCTTGGACAGAGTGCAAACTGACTGCCAACCAGAGACTCCATTTCTAACATTGGTGATCAGCAGTTGGGATTTGACTTGTATTTGTACTTGAAATACAGTGATTAACTGTACTATACTGTTTTCAGTGCAGACCATTATGTGACCACCTACTATTTGCCTTTGTGATTTAGCTTTTTCTCTTTGTGGACTTTTATCTACTTCCATATTTTGGTGATCTTTTTATTGAGTCTGAACTTTTCATTAGAAGCTCTTTTTTCTGCCTTGGAATTTTACACGTTTGATTTGCCATCATGCCCCAATCCGGAGATGCACCAGCTGGAGGGGTTTTTTAGTTAGGGAAACTGGAAAGTTACACAGTTGCTCAGTTGAAACAGTTCTATAAGGATCTTGCCTGTCCCATTAAGAGCTCCACCATGAAGGAAGAGCTGCAAAAGGCAAGCCAAGGAGGCTGGGGGGCACACAGAGGAGGAGGATGATGAGGTGCAGATTAAACACAATGGTGTAGTTGGTGGACCTGTTATGCCTGGGGGAGGGTCTCCAGGGCGGGTAGCAGTGTGTCATCCAAAGGTCTGACTCCTGAAGAGTTGCAGGACAGACAGGCAGAGAGGTCTCACCAGTTGGAGTTAGAGAAGTTTAGGCTGGAGGAGGCGATAGAGCAGAGAAGACTGGACTTAGAGGAGAAAAGGATAATACTGGCTTATGAGCTAAGACTGAGAAAGCTGGAAGTCATGAGGGCTGAGTCCAGCTTAAATGATGGCAGCAAATATCTTATATTCATTGCTGATAAAGAAGTGCACATTCCCAGAGACTTGGTGCCCTACTTGAAGGAAGGGTTATCATACACCAGAAGGTTTATGGGTATGAGGTACCTCTATTGATGCGCAGGGTATTTGAGATGGATTGAGGAACTGGCATGGGGAATCATATTCCTTGTAGTGGGAGAAACACTACTGTGAGAGTGACTGGGAGAGGGGTTCCCCCCAGGTAGAGGAGTGGAGTGGAGCGACACCCCAGAAGAGTGTGGGTTGAGGGTCAGAGACTGTCAGGTGCTGTCTCACCAGTCTCAGGAGGGTGCTGAGG
The DNA here is from genome assembly GCF_031143425.1 of Pleurodeles waltl. Taxonomy (NCBI): domain Eukaryota; kingdom Metazoa; phylum Chordata; class Amphibia; order Caudata; family Salamandridae; genus Pleurodeles; species Pleurodeles waltl. The sequence continues at coordinate 978,310,427 of NC_090447.1, forward strand.
GGCACTTTTTCATGTCTGATGCACTGGATAGTTAGGTGAAGGGTAGTTTGGTTAATGCCTGTGAGGGGCTGTGTGATGTGATTGCTGGAGAGCATATGTACAGTCCTTGTTTTCCAGAGCATGCCAGCACCAGGAGGAGTGTGAGTTCTTGGACCCCAGGGAACTTGCACTGCAGGCAGACCTCTGGGTGTGTACCAGAGGCTCGGAAGAGGCATGTGGGGGTGCTCCGGAAGGGAGTCATCTAGGTATTTCCCAACCAGGTGAGGTGGGAAAGGATTGCTGTGTCCCCGGTAAGTCCCAGTATAGTGGGATGGGTGAGGGATCCCATGTCTGATCTCACAGGAGAGAGAATGGGGTGGGCTGAGTCCCAGAGTGCCCGAGATCTGGTCCCAGGTTCTGGAGGGTTCCATGAGTGAACACCAGGAGGGGAACCTAACCTGTACTGTAGTGCTATCTGCTGAGAGGGACCCCATAGTGTCAGGAGAACTTGGGGGGTGGCTGTAGCCAGCGCACCCCCAGTTCTGATGTCTGACAGTACCACTCCCAGTGAAGGGGGGCAGAAGTCCAGGCAGACGGTTGAGAGGGGTTTGTGGGCCCCAGTGGCGAACCTGGAGGCTCAAGGGTTAGCTCTTAGGTCAGAGCCCCTCAGGAATGACTTGGTGATACCATTTCTGGGCTGGGGGGGAACCAGGCTCTGCCAGGTGGGCAGAGGTCAAGGTACCAGCACCAACCAGACTCTTGTGTAGCCCTTAGGGAAGGTGTTTCCCTGGTGGAAGTAGGTGTGCCCCCCATGAAGTCCTGACTTGCTAGGCGGTGGTCCATCCTGAGGGTGGTGAATCTGGGTTGGATGGTCAGGTTCAGGGAGTATGCTCTGACTTGATGTGGGGTAGGTGTGCTCCCCAGGAAGTCCTGGCAATGGTCCAGTCTGAGGGACCAGACCCTAGGCTGGACGGTCCTCTGCAGGGGGTAAACCCTGACCAGATCGGGGGGTTTGCCCAATCACCCGCCCCGGTTTGACTTCTAGGGGTACTCTCCATGGTGGGGGGTGCAGAACCCTGGGAATGGGGGCAGGGGAGAGAAGGACTCACCCCTGATCCCTGTTCAATCTATGGGTCCAGAGCTTGGGATGAAGGGACAATTTCAGTGTGTGTCCCCTGACCTGGAGGGAGGGGCTACTGCTAACAGTGCCCCTGCTGTGTTGGATTCTGGGGGGGGTCACTCCTAGTGGGGGGGTGCAGGACCCCAAGGGGAAGGGCAGGGGGAGGGAAGCCTCATCTCCGACCCTGGTCCAACCTGAGGGTACAGACCCCAGGTTGGAAGACCAGTTGTAGGTGAACATCCCTGCACTGGTAGGAGAATTGTACAGGACTGGTTGTACAAGCACCCTGACAGTTCTGGACTCTGAGGGTACCGCTTCTAGGATAAGGGTACAGAGCCCCAGAGGAGAGGACCAGTTTTAGGCTGTCATCCCTGACCTGGTGGAAGGGAGAGTGGTCAAAGGTTGCCAGGCACCTGGGGCTACTGCAACTCAGTCTCCACAGTCACAGTGGTCGGAGAGCCTTGAAAGGCCTGGGGCCTGGCTCTCATCCCCGACAGCTGTCAGTGTGTCCTGGTGCACAGAGTTGCCCCTGGGGGGGTGGGACAGGACTCACAGCCCAGGTGTGGAGTGGGCCCCACCACTGTGCTGTGGGCCACACCACACCATGGTGATATTGTCCACCCCCTGGGATGCACCTGTGAGCAAAGTAAGGTTAGGTGCTGCACAGATGGTATCTGCAGGTGACGAGAGGGGTTCCCCATGGGTTAGCTTAGTTGGCCCTGAGAGTATGGACAGAGGGATCCAACTGGAGTTAGGGAGGTGTAGAACTGGAACATGCCCTTGTTGTTGCCAGCCTGGGTCCCTGTTCTATCACCACAATCATGAAAGTCCATCAAGGTATTAATTGTTGTCTCCTGCCTTTAGGTTGTCGGGGGTTGTGTTGGAAATAGCCATTTATGCAGGGTCTTCCCTAAACTTTCCGCCTCATTCATCCATTGTTTCTGAACTATTTTTGTTGGCTTTAGTACTCTGAGCACTTTACCACTGCTAACCAGTGCTAAAGTGCATACGCTCTCTGTGTAAATTGTATTGGTGATTGGTTTATCCCTGATTGGCATATTTGATTTACTAGTAAGTCCCTAGTGAAGTGCACTAGAGGTACCCAGGGTCAGTAGATCAAATGCTACTAGTGGGCCTGCAGCACTGGTTGTGCCAACCACATGAGTAGTCCTGTAAACATGGCTCAGACCTGCCACTGCAGTGTCTGTGTGTGCAGTTTTAAACTGCCAATTCGACCTGGCAAGTGTAGCCACTTGCTAGACCCAAACCTTACCTTTTTATACATGTAAGGCACCCCTAAGGTAGGCCCTAGGTAGCCCCATGGACAGGGTGCAGTGTATGTTAAGGTGGGACATGTATTGATGTGTGTTACATGTCCTGACAGTGAAATACTGTGAAATTCAGTCGTCACTGTTGCAAGGCCCATCTCTCTCATAGGCTGCCTTTAAATATTATTAAAGTGCAGATTCCCTTTAAGAGCAGATAGAAATATGGAGTATGGGATCTCTGAACTCACAATTTAAAAATACATCTTTTAGTGAAGTTGGTTTTTAGATTGTTAGTTTGAAAATGCCACTTTTAGAAAGTAGGCATTTTCTTGCTTAAACCATTCTGTGGCTCTGCCTGTTTGTGGATTCCCTGTCTGGGTCAGTTTGACGTTTGGGCTGTTTGTGAATCCCATCTAGACAGTGGGACAAAGGGAGCTGGGGTGTAGCCTGTATATCCTGATGAGCCATCTGTGCTAGAGTGGAGAGAGGAGTGGTCACTTACACCTGAATGGGCTGTGCCTGCCCTCTCACAATGCAGTATCCAACTCTCTGGTGTGTGTCTGGGGCCTGGCCTGGGCAAGGCAGGATCTTACAAACAAGAGAGACTCCTCTTTGAAGTTTGCCTACTTCAAAGGCAGAAAGGGATAAAAGTAGTGGACCCAAAACCCCATACTTTAGATTTCTTCAAGATTACATCTGGAACCAAGAGGAACCTCTGCCAAGGAGAAGAGCTGGACAGCTGGAGGAGGAGTACAGCCCCTTTGCCTGTGACTGAGCTTTGCTGCAATGCAGCTGATAAACGGTGCGCCACTGGCCTCGCGGCTAAAACCGATACTCCACCTGCATTGCGGCAGGGAGATCAACGCATTGCAGCTGGAGAAATGACACACAACACCCGCTTGCGGCTGTTGATAATGACGCAAAACAGATTTCAAACGCAACATCGCTGGGTGTGAAAAATCAGCGCAAAGCCTGCCCGGATCCGAGGTGCCCGTCTCGGAATCAACACATCGCTCTCTTGGGGGAGAGAGAAAACCTCAAACGCCGACCCGTCCGGAGAAAGAACAACACATGGTCTTGTTTACGAGTGAGAAATCAACGCATCGCTGGACTTTTTCGACATGCGCTCACCTGTGCGTCTTTATTTTTTACGCTAACCAGGTACTTTGTGTAACAACAGCGTTCTCACTGTTTTCTATGGCTTTAGACTCTTATTCCTTTTAAAATTCATATCCTGACTTGTGTATGTTGATTTTTGTTGTTTTGGTCTTGTTTGATTTAGATAAATATTACCTATTTTTCTAAACTGGTGTGGTGTCCATTTTGTAGTGTTTTCACTATATTACTGTGTGTGTGTTGCTACAAATACTTTACACATTGCTTCTGGGGTTAAGCCTTTCTGCTTGTGCCAAGCTACCAAGGGGGTGAGTGGGGTTTAACCAGGTGTGTTTCTCCATTAACCTGACTAGAGTGAGGTCCCTGCTTGGACAGAGTGCAAACTGACTGCCAACCAGAGACCTCATTTCTAACATAGCCCAAGATGCTTGGATACATTGGAGGATAGTTGTACACCATGCTCTCAGTTGCATCTTTAGTTCCACTTCATATCTTTACTTGGACAAGTGTAGCACCAGCTGATGTGTGCCTGATTTGTTCACACATACCCCACAATGGAGACTTGTGTGCTAACCCCAGAAGTCTGAGAAAGGTCCTGCAGGTGCTGCTCATGCACTGCAAGGAACAACATTTGGACAAAAGAAGAGATAACTTTCTCTCTAATCAGGCAAAGATTGTGCTACAATATCATCCCTTCTATAAGCCCAGGAAGATGGGATGCAGCCCTAGCAAGTGTCCTGCTTCTGACTGCCCGAGGCCTGACTTTGGTGAATTAATTCCCCCTGTAGTTATCATAGAATGTCCTCAATCACCAAATATTCTGACCATGAGCAACTATCATCTTTACTATAAAACATATATATAGATATAGTTCAATTCTATTACCTAAATTCAAAATATTGAAAGCTAATAATTGTTTTAGCTATCTCTGAGTTCCAAAACGTATATAACATTCACAGAGCAAGCTCTGACCATTTACCATAATTACCCCTTAAGGGTCAAATCCCAAAAAAGAAACCTGAAAGAGCTTCAGAGTAATTCCTGGCCACAGATTAGAAAAATTATGGAATGCCTGTCCTAAGAATTGCCACTACCTCTGATTCCCCCGGTATCACTAAAACAGACTTGAAAAACATGTAACTAAAAATCAAAGGTGTTGCAGAAAACTACAACTCAGGTTTTGCAATTCACAGTGGTTGTGGTTCTAGCAAAGTCAGAATGGGTGTTTGCCCAGGCAAGTCCCATTGTGAATAACCTTAGCTGTTTCTCCTAGTCAAATTGCTGGATGTGTTTCTCTAGCCTCCTTTTTTCATATTTCTTTTTCAAGGGTTGTAATGTTCCCAACTTCTATTCTGTGTCTCTATTGCCCACAGTAGGGCCTGGATTTCTGTCTATGAATTCTGGCTGCCCATTCTTCATGATATGCACACCATGTGGGGTTACCACAACTCCTCCAACATATGCATCTTCCACTCACCTTAAATTCTTCTTGTAGCTTGGATCAATCACATCTCTCCATTTACTTCAGTGTCATGCATGCTTCTGCATTCCCACATCTCCTCACTTGCATGGCCTGTAAGCCAGACACAACTCCTTCATTGAATTACGTGGAGACCTTTTATCCTGCATATTTTGAGCAACATGCCTGCATGTTCCAGTTACTGTGAGAAAAGTGTTTGCAGTGTGATATTGCTAAACATTCGCCAGTGGGGTATGGCCTGTGGTCAATTGGCTGTACATCAGTGAATGCATGTGGATTCTCCCTCATACTCTCTCTCAGTGTCTCACACACACACACACACAGACCCAGACATGCACACACACACACAACACACACACAAATACACTTGCACACAACCTGTCACAAGATCTCCTAACGTCAATGCCTTCTCTATCACTGTATTTTGTGTCCGGTGCAAATGGCACTTGAATTCACCCCACCCCAAAATGAATGAATATCTGATTTTTACCATGTGGGACTGGATTGAAACTTTATTAAGAGAACCAACTTCTTTTGCACTAATACCTAATGAGACCTTAATTTGGTGGGTGTAGCCAGACAGCTTTTGAGTGAGCTTATCCCAATGTATCCTGACAAGAATGAAAAGACACACACACACTCAGAAATACACACACACAGAAACACACACACACAAATCCATGAACACTCTCTGTAATAATGTCTCCTAACTTCAGTTTATCCAATATTACTGCATTTTGTGCCCTGTCCAAATGACACTTGAATTCACTCCAAAATGAACGAATATCTGATTCATACCATGTGGGATTGGACAGAAAACTGATCAAGAGAACTATCTACATTTGCAATAATTTTTTTGAGAACGTAGAGGCTCATTACGGGTATGGTGGTCAGATGAGCTGACCGCCAAACTTGCGGGGATGAGGCGACTGTGAACCCAGCTGCCTCACCCCGCCGTATTACCATGTCCCCACTGGGCTGACCAGCGGGAACATTGCAATACACATTCTGAGGGTGCTGGGCAGGGGGACCCCTGCACTGCCCATGCAATGGCCATGGACAGTGCAGGGGTCCCACTGTGTCCCCCTGAACTGTGTTTCCACCAGCCTTTGCATGGCGGGGTCCCTACTATGGAAAGGCTGGTGGAAACAGGAGTTGTGATCAGCACAGCAGCACTGAACTCAGCATGACTGTGGCTGAGTGCAAGTCAGACCACCTTCAGGCCATAGGGACCCATGTTCCTGGCGGGATGGTGGTCCCCCGGCAATCTGATGGTAGGCAGAAGGTAGGGAAAGGTACACAAGGGTGTCCCATGCCGTGGCAGGGGAGAACCCCTTACATGGGTTTTCTTACTGAGGAGAGTGGCTCTTCCTTGAGGTTTTGCTGATCCTCTCTGAGTGGCCTTTGGGTAATGGGCACTTTTCCTCTGTAGGTTCAGTGTGAAAGTGCATGTGCGCCCTCCCTACATAAGTTAGGAAGTGGCACCTACCATTATGTGCACACTTGCACATTGGTGAATTCAGTTATATACTGACCTTGGCCTGGTATACCTATATGTGCACACTTGCACATTGATGTTTTCCATGTATATAATGAGCCTGGCTTGGCTGGCCTTTATGTGCACATTTGCCCATTGGTGTTTTCTATGTACATCCTGAGGCTGGCCCATAAGTGCACACTTGCACATTGGTGCTTTCATGTATATACTGAGCCTGGCATGGCTTACCTATATGTGTATACTTGCACATTGGTGTTTACCATGTATATACTGCAACTATAATGGCCTGCCTATATGTGCACACTTGCACATTGATGTTTTCATGTTTATACTGGCCTTGCCCGGCTTGCCAGTTTATGCACACCTGCACATTGGTGTTGTTATATGTATCCTGAACCTGGTTCAACTTGCCAGTATGTGCACAGTTGCACATTAGGGTTTTTAAATATGTACTGAGCCTGACACAGCAGGCCTGTATGGGCACACCAGCACCCTTGTGGTGTTCCCAAAGCTTTCGTCCAGCCTGACCCTGCAGGCTTGTGCAAGCCCCAAGACCCATGTGCCCATTGCTCTGGCCATAGGTTAATATGAGGGAAAGTTTATAGTTATTCCTAGCTGCAATAGTGGATTGCAGTGGAGCAACCTCATCATGTTTACCGTCATTAGATTCCCCATGACAAACCCTTTCCAATGGTAAATGTGGTTTTGTCAGTAGTAATTTGGAGATGCCACTTCTAGAAAGTGGGTATTTTCAGGTTCTAAAATCAATTTTGTGTGCCTTTTCAATTCAAGCTTCATTTTACCTGTGGCAGGGGGAAAACACATCTGTGCATTCCCCTGTGACAGCTATAAAACTTGGACAACCGAAATGACAGACCTTTGCCATCTGAGGGCATGACTGGGTAAATTGGAAGGAGAGGTTTTGAAACATTGCCTCTTGGTGTCAGATTATAACACCACTAAAGATAAGGATCTGTATTCCAGGGCTCCATGGCAGACAGCATTGAAATTTAGGGGAGACATCTGTGGTTCAATGGGGGACCCTCTGAACCACCCCAAACTTCAAAGGCCCACTTCAGTATAACTAAGGGGATGACACTTCAGCGATTTGGAGATACACTTGCAGGAGTGCAGAATGGGGTCCCTGTACTGCATGGTGTACACTGCCAGAAGAATTTGTTGTGCATAGGAGCATTCACTGGCCTGAGAAGGGATCACGCACCCTTCTTGCATTATGGTTGTCATTGGCACAGTGCTTTCTACAGTGTGACACTCTGAAGTGTGCTCTCCAAGGGCTTGTTGACTTGCTCCCTGTGCTGCGTGAAGGTCTCAGGGACATCAAAGACCTCCTGCGCTGTCTACAACATCTACTGTGTCACCTGGAGAGCAGAGCCCTCCTACACGTCTATGTCGTCACCTGGTAGCAGCGGTGTGACGGTTGAACTAAGTATTGGAACTGGAGACCAGATTTGCCTAGTGCAAAGCCTGCACAGTACAGCCTGCATTCGAGGAGTGTGGCTCTTCATTGTGGGGCCATGTTGCACATAAGCGGTTGGTTGGTAGTGAACAGATTACTGGTTAGCAGGACCTCACTTGGACTGCTGCTATTGAGTGTGTTGCATTTCTCTCATGCAACAACCGACTGCACCCTCATTGAATGTGATGCCTGTGTCACTGGTTGCGACCCTCATAGGTGGGGGCACACCCAGTGAAATGCCTTATTCTACCTCATGCAGGACTGCTGAACTGGCATCAGTGTGTGTGACATGATTTGTCTGGTGTGGCTCAAGTCATTGAGCACCAGACATTGTGCCTCATTCAAGAGAGGTACAGAACGGGAAATTATTGTGTGTTCAGAAGCGCCTGGTGTGACTCAATTCATTGTGCACCAGGCACTGTGCCTCATTCCAGGGAGGCACAGCAGTGGTAACTTTTTTGTGTGCAGCAGGATTGTGTGGTGTGACTCAAGTCATTACCCACCAGATGTTGTGCCTCATTCAAGGGAGGCACGGCAGTGGTGACTTTTCATGTGCAGAAGGGTTGTCTGGTGCTACTCAATTAATCATGCACCAGACATTGTGTCTCATTCTAGGGAGGCACAGCAGTGGTAACTTTTCATGCATAGCAGGATTGACTGGTTGACTCAAGTCATCGCGCACCAGATGTTGTGCCCCATTCCAGGGTGGCACAGTAGTGGTAACTTGTCCTGTGCAAGCGGGATTGTCAGGTGTGACTCAAGTCATCCTGCACCAGTCATCAGGCCTCATCCAAGGGAGGACCTTCATTGAACACTTCGTGTCTGTGTTCAGAAATGTCTGGTGCGATTCAGGTCATCGTGCACCAGACCCTGTGCCCAGGCCAGGAGGGCAAAGAATTTGGTAAACTCTTTGTGTGCAACCGGAACGCCTGGGACGGTCCAAGTCATTGTGCCCCAGATGTGGTGCCTCCTGTCCTGGGAGGTGCCAAATTGGTAACTTACTGTGAAGTGGAGTGTCTGGATTGGGTGGGTGCCACTGTGAACAGCATGTCCCAGTGCTACCCTAGATCAGGGCCTGCACTGGAATGCCGGTGTGGAGACCCCTGAGTTAACTTCCCAAGTGGGGACCAAACCTCCATTAGCTTACTGTTGCCTGAACAGCCATTCTTTCCTCTTCCTCCGTACCTTTGCCCTGGAATCTTGACTAAATGTAAGCACTGGCGGCGAGCGGACTTGTATCGGAAGAAAGGTTGCTTCATTCCTAACTACGAGGGGGTGGGAATTTTTTGGAGGGTGGAGGAAGGTTTTGGATCAAGAGAGGTCTGCCACCGCATTACAACTCTCCTGCCAGTTGTCAGACCACTGCATTAGGGTGCCGGAAGCGAGTTTGTGCGAGTGCATGTAGGCTAGCGTGACTGACATCCATGGTGCCACGTAGCAGTGTAGAATGAGCATGTGGGAGTGACAGTCTGGGCTTAATTTCACTGCATGTCAGCCTTGCCATGCATGTTGTTTACTACCATGGCTGACATTGACGGTTACTGGTGTGGCCTAGGATGCTGAGCTATTTTAAAAGTGCTATAGTTCTCTGTGTGTATAAATATTGTGGGGAACCGGGATGCCTCCTACAACTGTTTTATATTGAATTTGGGTGATTGTTTGGGTGGGTCTCGTGCTGCCAATGCCGTAGTACCAAATGTGGGTGCGGGGAGGGAAAGTATTATTTCTCTCACATGTACTTACTGCTAATTTCATATTCACACTGTTGTGCCTCGTACTATTATTGAAATTTCTGAATGGGATTTATGCTCAAATTTACATGATGTTCATGTGGTGTTAATTCATGTGTGTTGAATATAAACTTTATTTACATACACCTCATGTGAAATCTCATTTGTGACACTCAGTGTACTTATTGTGTGGATGTGCTGTGCCAATGCTTTACACATTGCCTTTGTGCTAAGCCTCACTGCTCTGTGCCAAGCTACCCAAGGGTGATCGCAGATTATACAGTGAGTCTAATCGTCCACCCCTCACCGGAGTGGTAGGTTCTGCCTGGCTAGGGCCTCACCTCAGCCAACCAAAATATGCCACCTCCAACAACTAGTTATTTCATTGTCTATCAATTATGTAAATAGTGTTATATTTATTTATTTTAGTTATGGATTGTTAGGCTTCTATGGGTATAGAGTGGCAAGTTAATTAATTAATAATTAAATAACTATTATTTTCCAGTTGAAAATTAAGTATCACACTGTTTATTAATTTTGTAAATTGGTTAACTGTATATATATATATATATATATATATATATATATATATATATATATATATATCTTATGTAAAGTAATAATGTTTATGTTAAGAGTTTTTTAATTCTTCGGTAAGTAACACAGTTATGCAAATATGTAACCTGCTTGAAGTGAAGCAGTTTACCTACTGTTGCTTAGACTAGAGTGGAAATAGAAATTTTAACCCCTCCGAAGTCCAGCTCTTTCCTTACTATTGTGCAGACTGGAGTGAGAAAAGTAATTTTCACCCCTCCGAAGTCCAACGCTTTCCCTACTGTTGCATAGACTGGAGTGGGAATAGTGAATTTAACCACTTTGAAGTCCAACACTTTCCCTACAGTTGCATAAACTGGAGTGTGAATAGTGTGTGTTATACATTTCCTAATAGTGTTTAAATACATTTATTATTAATATTGGTATTAATTAAAATATTATAGTATTTTTTATACTTTTATTTGTTTCAAAATGTTTATTGTCTTTCTATTCTATTTTTCATTTTATTGTTGTAGTTCATGTTTTTTTATTTGTTTAGTAATTTATATGTTTTAGAATTTGATTGTTGATATTTTTATGTTTTAAGTCTCAGCATTTTTGTTTTGCTAATAACTTTGGTGCCATTTGATGAATCTTCATTAACTTTTCCAAACAAATATGGCGCACACTTCAGTACCAGTCAGGAAAGTATCAGAGTGATCCATCAAGCGGGTGCCGAGAAAAAGACGGATCCCAAAACGCTTTTTCCACATGCATTTTTCCATAGGGATTTTGAACAGGAATAGCGCCAGAGCCACTGGATGGAATTACACCAAATTTTGCAGAAAGGTAGTTCTTGGTCCAGAAAATGCCCTTTTTGTTATTTGGTGTAAATCCATTCAGTCATTTTTGAGTAAATAAAGCAAAAACAAATTTGTGTATATAGGGACACAAAGGCTCTGCAAACCCTCCCGATCTCGTGCTGAGATCTGATTGACTGCCAACACTTCAACAAGGAAATGTTGGCAGCCATTTTGAGACTCGGCTTCAGTAAAGTCCCAGAAAAAAAGATTCAAAGAAAGAAAGGGGGCCAACGTAGGAACACTCTGACCCATTAGCTCTGGTACTGCTGTCCCAGAGAGATCCTCCCTCAGAGGAAAAAAGCATTTTTTTCAAATTTTCGGCAGGAGTAAAATAAAAAAATAAATAAAAGTGCAGGCTCACGTGCTTTTTTAAATCCCCGGGGACCGCCACCTCCCAGGGCAAATATAAATGAAGTGCTGGGAGCTGACTGTACCCCCCCTACAGGCCCAGGACCACCACCTCCCCGGAGCTAATATCTCATTAAATGCAGGGGTCTCATGGCCCCCCACAGCCCTGGGGACAACCACCTCTCCGGGGCTTTAATCATAAAGCTGTAGGGGGCTGCATGGCCCCCCTCAAGGATCCAATGATGCCCTTGGGGACTGCCACCCCCAGGGCTGGCTCATGCTATGTCCTGGGGTGCCCACCCCGGGACACATCTGTTTGCTGTCAAACCTCCCGCCAAGTCACAGCAAACACCCCAGTTCCAGCAAGTGAGAACTTTCAAACAGCTCTCACTCGCTGGAAGTTGGGCTTCCTCTGTTTCCCTGCCTGCAGACATGCAGGCAGGGAAATAGAGGAAACTATTGCTTTCACAGAGAGGGAGCTGAATAAATGTGTCTTTCAGTTGTACATGCAGTAAATATGAAACATTACATGTGCAGTGTAGTTTATTCTTTAAGCTTTTTAGATACTTTTAGTAGGATTGTGCTACATATGAAGGCCAAATTAAATGAAAGGCAATCATTGATATTGTCATAAAAACTGAGGCCCAGATATATACTTTTTTATGCAAAACTACGCAAACGCAGTTTTGCGTCAAAAAGTATAGTGCCTGCTTGCACCATTCCACAGCGCCAGCCGGGCACCATATTTAAGGAATGGCACAAGCCGGTGCTAAGGGTGGGCTAACGTCAAGAAAAATGATGTTAGCCGGGTGGAGGTGGCTGCATAGGGGAAGGGGGTTTTGCACCAAAAAATGATTTTAGGCTGGTTAGAGTAAAAAAAAAAAAACTCTACCCAGCCTAGCGTCATTTCTTGACACAAAACCTACCATACTACATAACTCCTGTCTTAGAAAATACAGGAGTCATGCCCACCACCCCAATGGCCAGCACAGGGTACAAGGGTCCCCTAGGCATGGCCACTGCACCCAGTACCATGTAGGGGGGGTCCATTTTAGGGCCCCCCAATGGCACTTAAAAAAAAAATACTTATCTTTACTTTCCAATACTTACCTGGGATGGGGTCCCCCATCCTCCACTGTCCCTCTGGTGTGGGTGGAGGTGTCCCTGGGGCCTAGGGAGGCCACATGTGGACTCATTCCATAGTGTTCCACCATGCAAATGGGCCCACAGGTTCCCTAACACCTGCCCTGACCCAGGATTTAAATAATGGCACTAAGCAAGCTTAGCGCCATTATTTAGGCCCGCCTCCCTCCTGTGCACCATTTTTGCATGGGAGGATAAATAAGGCGCTAGGGCCTTAGAGTAATTTCTTGCCCGGGAATGCCTACCTTGCATCTCATTGACGTAAGGTAGTTTCCCACTAGCAAAAAATTACTTTGACTCCAATATTTTGGCGATAGACTTGTCTACAGCCAGAATATGAATATGGAGTTGAGTTTGTGCCGGATTAGTGTAAAAAAATGACGCTAATTCAGCACAAAGCAGGTATAAATCTGGGCCTGAGATTATTATTTGTTTCCTAGTCGCCAACAGTCATGCCCTCCAAATAGTAATTTGTGTGGCTCGCTGCTAGGGCAATTTTTCATTTTGTTGCATGGGATGCATAAGAAAGATATCACTAAGATGAACAACCTTATCACCTAAAATGCCCGCTCTACTTATCTGCAGTACCGAAAAGAATCATCTTCACATTCTAATGTTGACAGATTTCAGCAAAATCCGACTGGCCATTTTCATGCTACCTGAAATACAAAAGGGTTTGCAAAATGCATTGGATTTCAATGATTTAGATGTTTCCAGTAATCGTCCCACCATCACTTTTTCGTCAAATTTCCAGCCCGCCAGCTTGGTGGTCCACTTGTCCTATTTAGATGTTGGTGGGACTGTTGACAAAAGACTGCCACAGACCTGCTGTCTATGCCAGGTTTGGGATTCTGCATTGATGAAGTAATAGGAAACAGTAGGAAACTGCTGCCACTACTCCCACCAAGCAGATTCCGATCTGCCTTCCCGCGAGGCCGACTGTGACGGGAAAATCTCCAACACAAGGCTGGCGGATTGGGGAGGAAGGGATGAAAATTCTCCTTCTCCCCTATTTTCTTTTACCTTTTCTGCCAGAGCATGCCTGGAGGACACCTGCCAATGCTGCTGACACTTGAGTATGAAGGACACAGACCCCGTCATTGCATAACACAAAGGTGACCAGTACATGGGACATGTACATGAAGGGGTGACGCTTTAACATCAAACGCAACTTGACCGCCAACACACATGTAAGTGTGTTTTTATTTTTGTTCTTGGGGTTGGAATATGTGTAGCAACACATATATCCAATGGTACACACTCACAGATCCACTCATACACTCATCCATCTACTCAGAGACCCACTCAGAGTCTGACAGACCAACTTACAGGCCCAGTTATAGAGTCATACACCCATTTATTCACCCACTCAGACACTCATGCACCCACTCAGAGACTCAGTCAGACACTTACGCACACACTCAGAGACCTACTCCCACTCTTACACCCAGTCACATAACCAATCAGAGTCACACACACACTTACAGACCTACTCAGAGACTCACACATCCACTCACATGCCCACTCAGAGACTGATGCACCCACTCACAAACACTCTCAGACACATCTCCTCAGAGACTCACTTAGACACACATGGACCAAGTCACGGACTCACTCAGACATTCACACACACATTCATAGACCCACTCAAACACTACCAGATCCACTGAGAGTCTCTTGCAGCCACTCACAAGATCACTCAGAGACTTACAGATGCACTAATTGAGGCACTCAGACAGTCATGTGCACACTCACAGACTCACTCCGACACTCATTCATCCAGTCAGAGGCCGAGTCAGAGATTGATAGGCCCACTCACAGTCCCACTCAGACTTTAATGCACCCACTCACAGGCCCAGTCAGACAGTCATGCATCCCCTCAGAGGGCCATTCAGATATTCATGCATCCACTGATAGATCCACTGAGACACGTATGCACCCACTCACAGACCCACTGAGACACATATGCACCCACTCGCTCACCCCCTCAGAGACTCACCCACCCACCCACTCACCCATACACTCAGGGACGTATGCATTCAGTGACAGATCCAAACAGCCACACAAGTACCCATTCGCTCACCCAGTCAGAGACCCATCCAACCATCACAGACACTCTCAGACAATTATTCACCCACTCACAGACCCACTGAAACATAAATGCACCCACTCTCAGACCACCTCAGATACTCATAGCCACTCACAGACTCCGTCAAAGAGTGATAAACCCACTCACAGACCCTTTCAGACACTCACACATCCACCCAGAGACTTACTCAGAGGCTCACACAGATACTCACAGACCCACTAAGCAACTCATACATCCAGCTACAGACCCACTCAGACACATATGCACCCACTCACGGTCCCACTCAGACCCTCATATACCCTCTCAAAGACCCTCTAAGATACTCACATATCCAGTCACAGACCGACTCACACACCCACTCACAGACCCACACAGACACTCACACACCCACTCAAAGACCCACTCGGACACTTACAAACCTACTCACAGACCCACTCAGAGACGCATGCATCCACTCACAGACTCATTTCAGACAGTGAGGCACCCTGTGTGATGCACAGAATCACTTATATAGTTGTGAACTTTGAATGTGCTGGTGTCTATTCAATGCCTGCTTTTGTTTTGCGCATTCATGACGTATTCACAAATTTTGAAAAAAACTTTAAAAAAAGACAATTTATAAGAAAATAGATAAGATTTGGGGAAATACAGTGTCATTAAGTAGAGCCTTTATGTTTATTGTATATATATGATAACTATACTTAAAACAGGATGCAGTGTTTCACTTTGCTGAGAAACACCCTGTTGCCTTTGCCTGTGAAGTGAACTCCTTCACTTCTGTAGATTCCGTTTGTGTCAAAGCGCAAGTTGTTATTTTAGATAGAGCCCATCTTATGGTCTCTCAGGAATGCAGAAACAGTTTTATTAACATGATTCCTGGCTTTGTCTATCTGTGGAAAGAATTTGCTTGACCATTTTTCGTTTATGCCTCTGGCATATGTTGGAGAACACCAAGACGGTCTGATGGAAAAGTACCAATAATTGTGCAAAGGTATCTTTCATTAGGATTTCCAGGCCTACCCCAGTAAATGTTCCCAGCCATTGCCGCTACAGTGCACAATCATGATGTCAGGTTGTTGCAATCCATAATGCTTTCAATGAAAGGCAGCAATTGATACCACTTTAACCCTTTCTGGCCAATCCAAGTAATGTCCACATTAGGCAAACCCATGTCCCTGTCAATGTCACTCTTTCTAGCACGCTCTGTAGCTCAAAACACAAAGCTGTGACCCACGATTGACACTCTGGTAAATTTGAAGGCAAGGAGGAGTAGCACACAGGAGAAGGCTGGAGCACAATGAGATAGCTTTCAAAATGAAAGGCAGTTAAAATGGAGGACAAGAGTTGTTTAAATCAAACGATAAATTTAATTGGATGGTGTAAATAAAGAGCTACTTAAAATTAAAATAAAAAATGTAATATACTCTTGGATATGCTTACAATCGGAAACAGTCAAGCACACCTACTGCAGTTGAGTTGAAGAGTAATGTTAGTTTCAAGACTGTGGCCCAGATTTAGGAGGGCCTAGCGCCCCCTTGTGGCATATGAGCTTCATTTGTTCATGCTAAAGTGGCCCAGTGGGGCCAAAATCGCTACGCCATATTTACAAAGTGGCACAATGCATGCATTGCGCCACTTTGTAAACCCTTAGGCCTGCCTGCGCCTGCGGCAGGCATAATGTATGCATGGGGCTAAAAGATATCTTTACGGCATTTTCAACGCCTGCTCAGAGCAGGCATTAAAAGGTAGCACAATATTATTTATAATAGGCCCCTATTTACTATTCAGGGTTAGTGTTGAAATTGTGGTTGTGGTGCTAACCCTAAACAGTACATCAATAGCGTCAAGAATTTTGATGCTATTGGCTCCTACACTACGCCATGGTGCATCGTATTTTAAATATGCCACACACATGGTGGCATTAGGGGGGTGCAAAGGGTGCAAGAAAAGTGGTGCTGCACTGGATGCAGCACCACTTTTCTTAAATCTGCCCCTTTGACGTGAACTTCTGACCTACTAGTTCTAGTGGGTTGCTATTGAAACTCTGCTAAGAGAGTATTGGGGGAAGGGTTTTAAACAGAGAGTAGTCTGTTTGTTCTCAAATTAGAGTTGTTTAGTCTTATTCTCGAACAATAATGGTGTGTTTTCCTAATGAGGTCTTCCTTATGAAGTGTAGTGTAGCTGAAAAGTATAAAACGATAGTAAGCGAAATATGTGTTTGGACCCCCATAAATATCTGCAAATTTGTTTCAAATTTACACAGGGGGCCGCACTGAGGTTCTGCATGAATTTTCAAATACCACAAATACCCTACCATATTGGTCTTTTTCACAGAAGTGCAAGAAAGGATTAACACACAATAACCATTGAGAAGTGGAGTAAAAAAAAAAAATATGAAAGTCATATTTTGACTACATATAAGTCATCCCTTTTGTAGGCTGTAGGTAGGCTATAGGGCAAGGTGATTTGTGCTTAAATGTGGTTTTAAGTTTAACTGAGTCATACATTTACTTACAGACCCATATGCCCAGTTATACATCCAGTCACCCACCCATACTGCAACTCACATACCTGTTTACAAAAACATAGGCCCATATTTATACTTTTTGACGCAAAACTGCGCTAACGCAGTTTTGCGTCAAAAAAATTTGCGCCGGCTAACGCCATTCTGAAGCGCCATGCGGGCGCCGTATTTATTGAATGACGTTAGCCGGCGTTAGCCGCCGGCGCCGTCTGGTGTGCGTTAAGAAAAACGACGTACACTAGGCAGCGCCGGCGTAGGGGGATATGGGGCTTGGGCGTCAAGAAATGGGGCAAGTCAGGTTGAGGCAATTTTTTCGCCTCAACCCGATTTGCGCCATTTTTTTTCACTCCCAACCCCCATAGAAATTACTTCTGTCTTAGCAAAGACAGGAGTCATGCCCCCTTGCCCAATGGCCATGCCCAGGGGACTTCTGTCCCCTGGGCATGGTCATTGGGCATAGTGGCATGTAGGGGGGCACAAATCAGGCCCCCCTATGCCACAAAAAAAAAAAGAAAAACTTACCTTAATGTTCCTGGGATGGGTCCCTCCAGCCTTGGGTGTCCTCCTGGGGTGGGCAAGGGTGACAGGGGGGGTCCCTGGGGGAATGGGAGGGCACCTCTGGGCTCCTTCAGAGCCTACAGGTCCCTTAACGCCTGCCTTTTGCAGGCGCTAAAAAACGGCGCAAAAGTGGCCGTACGTCATTTTTTTTGACCCGCCCACTCCCGGGCGTGAATTTTGCCCGGGAGTATAAATCCGACGCACATGCCTCGGAGTCGATTTTTTAGACGGGAACGCCTACCTTGCATATAATTAACGCAAAGTAGGTGTCCACGCTAAAAAATGACGCTAACTCCATGGACTTTGGCGCTAGACGTGTCTAACGCTAAAGTATGAATATGGAGTTAGTTTTGCGTCGGAATTGCGTAAAAAAAACCGACGCAATTCCGGCGCAAACGGAGTATAAATATGCCCCATAGAGTCACTCACACAATAAGTCAGACAGTGCAGAAGCACTTATACATTCACTCACACACCTACACAGCAGTTATGTATGCACCAGCATCATAGTCAGTTGCACACAGTTACATAGCCCTAAACGCGTAAAAACAGGCAGTAAGCAATTCATACAGCCACTTACATACACATTTAGAGACCTAGAGAGTTACTAAAAGAGCCAGTCATATACCAACATACTTACTTAAACATCTGGTGGCACCCATGGAGGGACTAATACACTCACTCAGATGTGCAGTCAAGTACTCACACGACCTAGTCAACCGTGCAGACAAGTATTCTTTAAACATGGGTCAGTCTACAGTTGCAGAGCCTCACTCATATAGCTACTCACACATCCACTCAGTAACTCCTACAGCCACTAACACACCCAGTCACTCATCCATACGGACACTCTCAGACACAGTCACTCCCTTATACAGCCGCTCACATAGCCACTTAATCACTGATATAATACTCACACTCTCACTAAATCACTCACACACCCAGTCAGTAACTTGTACAGCCACTCATGCATCCACTTGCATACTCATTAAAAAAACTCACAATCATTCAAAAATACATACAGCCACTGGCAGATGAATTCTTTCATCTACATACCCTCTCACTCAAATGTTTAGATATCCATTTACTCACTTATGCACCAACTCACTCACTTTTACACCAACTTACTCACTCATACTCTTTCTTATACACACACACACATACACTTCATCTTTTTTTAAACCATGAAAGATGGTTCTAACAAGAACCTTTTTTGTGATTTTTCAGAACTTTTTTTGGAAGTTTTCTAAAAAAAATTGTTTTTGTTTTTTTCAGAAATAAAATGGCAACTGAAAAAATATTAACTGCAGAAATTAAAACTGGGGTAACAAGTGTAATATAACAGAAAAAATAAAAACTAACACTTGTGGTTGTTTGCTGCCTCTAAAACTGCAGCAACTGATTGTTTCCCCACAGTCAGGACTTTATTGCCATCCAAACAAAATGTCCCAATTCTTTTCAGCACCGGCAACTTCTCAGGGAGACGTTTTTGTAGTTCAGAAGGGAGTGATTGGTGCAGCTCTGGATAATGATGGTTCTGCTGCCCTGTGCTCCATCTGGGCTCTAACCAAGTGCTTGCTGTGGTATGTCTTCAGATGACTCAACACACTGGTAGTGCCACAGGAGAATTTTTGTGATGTACCCCTGGGCAAAGTCTTCTCGTACAAAGAGCACTTTACCTGCTTTGCTAGTGTTTTTTCTCCCCAGAGGGGATGGTAAAGAAGTCCCAGGCAATGGACTGCCGTTTTGCTCGGGGTTCCTCCCCTGAAGAATTTTCCTCCTAAGGGTGTAGCACATGCTCTCCACTGCCACAAGATGCCTTTATATTTTTTTGAAAAAAAAAAAAAAAAAGAAGCAAATAACTTTCCAATACTGGAAAGGCATATACTGGAATAGATATTTTAAATCTGATCACTGGAAGTGTGAAGAAAAGAAAACTGGACATGGACTTCCTTTCCAGAAAAATGAAAAGCGTCCTGCCCTATGAAATCACTTTCTTTCGTACTCATGTGATATTGGTGAATGCCAACAATGCCAGAGTGATCGTGTATATGGGAAAGATAATCAAACAGCCTTCAACCATAAAATTACTTATAAAAATGTGTTTTCATGTTATGTTCATGAGCTACTGACCTCAAACATTAATTACAATATCTGTATATAAGTTTTTTACTCTTTCCAAAAAACACGTCAACCTCATGGATAGCCATGGTACCGGAATCTACGTAATGCAACTTTTGCAACAAATTTGCAAATAATAAAAAATATACAAAATAAATTATAGTAAGCACAACAGTAAACTAACTCCTCATGTTCACAGCTCAAAAAGAACCTGATACCACTAGCCAAGATAGGCATGAGTGCCAGGTAGCAACGGTTGAAGTGAACAGAATCACTGGGAAATTATATGGCTACATTTTGTAAATTTGGAGAAAATAGCTGTCCAATTTCCTGTGAAAAGATGACCATGATGGGACACTTAATTCAGTATGAATAATTATTTGCCTCAATGAGGTATAGTAGTGCTAAAGATACACAAGTCAGTATTTTCCAGTGCTGCACCACTTGAATACCCATTCATACAGACATAAAGGCATTCTGACATTGAGGCATTCACCCATGCAACTACTTGCACACCTACTCACTCACCCATACAACTACTAACACAACTACTCACTCACCTACACAGATACATGCCCACACACTTAGCCACAGAGATATTAACACATACTCTCTTACCTATACAGTCACTGCTACAAGCACCCATACACCCATACAGTCACTCACACACACACTTGCTCATACATACATTCTCTGACACATTCATTCACTCATGCATGCAGGCCCTCCCACAGCTTCTCACTTACCCATATAATACAACCACACATATATCCACTCACTCACCCATGCAGCCACTCAGATATACACAAACCCACTCACTCACCAAACAGCTACTCACACAGCCAGTCATCTACCCATGCAGTCGCTATCCCAGCCACTCACACACACATTTAGACAGTCAGATGATATATGTTAGAAATTGTATCACTCATTAGAAGAACAGAAAGATTCGTAATTTAACGTGAGCAGTACCTTAGTATCTATCTTTAACTCTCAGAAATGTTTTCAAAACACTTACACTCACTGGATGATGTCATCAATGATGTCATTTGAGATGTCATCAATGATGTCATCAGTGATGCCACTGACCATGTCCTGACTGTTGTAAAAAGCAGTGCATTGCGGGGGTTTAAGGTTTATATATATATACATTCACTTAAGAAACCACAGGTTACAGGGATGTTATAGATAGGCTCACATTTTAAACATACCAAACTTAGAAACCAGTTATAGGTAGAGTTAACTCAAGTAACTATAACTTGAGCCCTAATGTAACTATAACTCGCTCCCCCACCATGCACAGTTTTTTCATCAAAAATGTTACTGTAAATATTACATTGATATTATCAATGATACTGTCAAGGATGTCATGACTGCTGTAATTTGAGGGGTAATTAGCAGTGCATTGCGAGGGCACAAGCTATAGTTACCCCCTGCATTCATTACATTAATTGCCACAGGGAGGTGATGGTCCCCATGGCAGCGGGGGCACGTGCCCCCGCATTTTTAATATTTGCACTGAATGAAGAGACCTGGGGAGGTAGCGGTACCCGGGGCAGTAGGAGGGACCCGGAGCCCACCTCACCGCATTTTCACAGAAAAACCCTCATGACTTGGCCCACCTAGTGGCATTATATATAAGAAAAGCGGGAGCCCGCGCTTCATCAAAATGCTTTTTAGCCCTGGGGGATCCTTTTGGGTCCCTACCACCAGAGCTAAGGGGTCAGGATCTCCGTACCCTGGCCCCTTTTTTTTATTTTTTACTTTTGTTTTAGGACTCAGCTTCAGCCATGTCCCAAGATGGCTGACAACACTTTAACAGTTTCAGTTGTTGAAGTGTTATCAGTCAATCAGATCTCTGCACAAGATCGGGAGGGGTCGTGAATCCTTCGCATCCCTAGATCTATACAAAGGTTCGCTTTCTGGGCCAGGACCTACCTTCTTGCCAAATTTGGTGTAATTCCATCAAGTAGTTTTTGTGCCATTGCTGTTCAAAATACAGGCAAATGAATGGCAAAAATGTGTTTTGGGACCCCCCTCTTTCTCTCAACCCCTCCCGGACTGATCACCCTGAAACTTTTCAGGTAGCAGCTGACGGGACTGACACATTTTTTTCGAAAGTTTCACAAAGATTCATCAAGCGCACCAAAGAGATAGGCAAGTAGCAAAAATGCTTTAATAGAAACTAGAGGTCTTAACTATAACCACTTAGTTAATATGCATTATATATATATATATATATATATATATATATATATATATATATAGATAGATATATAGATAGATAGATATATATATAAATTACCTAGTGGCTATGTAGTTATAGTTAGGACCTAGTTTCCATTTACCTAGGGGTTAGGCTAAAGGTATCTGGACCCATAGGACACATAGAGGGGTCCCTTAGGGACCCTTCATGGGCAAAGAAATTGCAAAAAAAATTCACTTGGTCCACAGATATGCTGATCTACAACTGGATCTGTGGAACTGCAAATCCAGAAAAATACACCAACTGCATTCAAAGTCATGCTGCCATGGCTGAAGGCAGTTCGCAGCTTGGGTTTGGGTGCATGCAGGAGGGTTGGCCACTGTGCCTGCAGCCAATCCCCGCTGCACATGGCCAAAGGCAGTGCACTGGGTATGGTTAGGTTGTCATAAGGGTTGGCCACAGGGCAGGCCCTGTAGCCAACCCCTGCTGCACACAGCTGAAGGCTGTTTGCTGCACGAGGTTGGTTGGTTAAGCCAACCACCACTGCACAAGGCTTTGGCCCTGCACGGTGTGGGTTTGGTGGTTAAAGGGGTTCGCTGAAGGGCCTGGCCGCAGGTCAGGCCCTGCGGCCAAGTGATGGTTGGATTAATGTACAGTGATAATAATTACTTTAGGTTAACAAAAACGTAGAAATTCACTGAAAAAAACAAATGCTGCAGAGATGTTATAGTTAGGAAATAGAATTTTAAAAAACATAGAAATTCACTTAAAAAAATCAAAGGTTACAGGGACGTTCTAGTTAGGCTCAGTATTTAAACATACAAAATCATTTAAATTCACCTGTTATAATTAGAGTTATTTCATGTAACTATAACTCGCGCCCTAAGGTAACTATAAATTTGGCCTCCATGCACTCCTAAATACCCCACAAATTACAGCATTGAGAACACCTTTGATAACATAATTGATAATGTCACTGTAACATCTGCAGTGAAATTATTGATCGCATAACTGTACATGTCGATGGCGCAAGCTATACTTACCTTAAGGAGCAAGGTATAGTTATAGTTATTTGAAATAATTATAACTATAACTATATCAGGTGAATTTCCATGGTTTTCTACATATGAAAACTAAGCCTAAAACTAAGCCTAACTATAATGTCCCTGTAAGAAAAAAATAAATATATATATATATATATATATATAAAACACAGTGACTCTTACTTCAGAGTCTGTCTGGAAAGTTTTGGGGCGATCCGTCAAGCAGGGGCAGAGAAAAAAGGGGGTCCCAAAACACTTTTTCCCCATGTATTTTTCCATAGGGAATTTGAACAGGAATAGGGCCCGAACCACTAGACGGAATTACACCAAATTTGGCAGAAAGGTAGCTCTTGTTCCAGAAAGCAACCTTTTTGTTATTTGGTGTAAATCTGTTCAGTAATTTTTTTGTAATTAAAGATAAAACAAATTTGTATATATATATAGGGATGAGAAGGCTCCACAAACCCTCCCGATCTCATGCTGAGATCTGATTGGCTGCTAACACTTCAGAAAGAAGTCTTGGCAGCCACGTTGGGACTCAACTTCAACCGAGTCCCAGAAAAAAGATGAAAAAAAGGGGCCAAGGTAGGGACACCCTGACCCCTTAGTTCTGGTGCTGGGGTCCCAGAGGGACACCACAGAACTAACAAACAATGTTTTAAACATTTTCATCAGGAGCCACAGCGGATCTGTGGATCCACAAAAAAACAAAAAAACAAGAGTTCCCTCCAGCGCTTGTTTAACTACCGCCCCGGAATGCACCAGGTCCCAGCGGCATTCAAATTTTAAATGTGGGGGCCACCTGCCCCCCGCAGCCCCTGGAACCACCACCTCCCCGAGGCACTATTGTTAATGAAATGCAGGGCAGGGGGCTGCCACCCCCCAACAGCCCCAGGGCCTGCTAGCTCCCTGGGGTACCCATTCAAAATCCAATGTGGGGGGAGGCACTTGGCCCCTCTACAGCCCGAGGACCGCCACCTCCCCGGAGCACACATTCTAAAGCCAATGCAGGTGTATCTGGCGCCCCCCTTAGCCCCAGGGACCCCCACCTTCCCTGGGCACACATTCCAAATCCAATGCAGGGTGGGCTACCCAGCCCCCACAAAGCTCCAGGAACTGCCACCTCCCCAAGGCACACATTCTAAAACCAATGTGGGTGAGGACCCAGCCTCACACAGCTCCAGGAACCACCACCTCCCCATGGCACACATTCTAAATCCAATGCAAGGTGGCCTGCGTGGCTCCCAGCATTCTATTGTACCACCACCTCCCTTGGCACACATTGGAAATCAAATGCCGGGGAACCACTCACCCCACCCCCACAGGGACCATCACCTCCCCAGGGCTAATTTTAAGAAAGATAGGGAGTCCGTTGTCGACCCCCAGGTTCCAGGGACCACCTCCTCCCGGGGCTATTTACATTGGAGGGAGGCCACAAGGCCCACATTGAGGAGCCACTGATGGCCCTGGGGACTTCCACCCCCATGGCCAGCTCCTGCTATCTCCCAAAGCTGTCAAAGCTCCCGCTAAGTCAGAGCAAACACTCCGCTCACAGTGAGGGAGAGTTGTCAAACAGCCAATATTGTGACTGGTTGACCAGAGGGGCACCCAGGTCACATGACCGGGCCCTAGAGAATGGGGTCCCTAGGGGTGAAATCGGCCCTGGGAAGGGGGGCCACATGCCCAGCTCCCCTAGAAAATTAAATAATTAGACTGGGCCCAAGGGAACGGGGTACCCGGGGCCAAGGTCGACCTGGGAAGGGGGCCACGCTGCCCCCACCCTAAAAAAAAATATTTAGGCCAGGCCTCGGGGAATGGGGTCCCCGGGGCCGAGATCAGCCAGGAGAGGGAGGCCGCATGGCCCCCTCTCCAAATACAATACATTTTAGAAGGCCATGCCCCGGGAGATGTGGTCCTCGGGGCTGAAATTAGCCGAGGGAGGAGGGCATGTGGACCTGCAGCCAACTACCGCTGTGCATGGCCAAAGGCTGTATGCAGCATGGGGTTGGGTGTTTTTCAAGTTTAGGTGGAAATCATCTGCTGTATAGAGTACCCCACAACACCAGCAACACTTTTAATTTGCTCACCTCAAATGTCTCTTTTTCCAGCATAGTTTTTAAGCATAGGATTAGCACAGTGCCATCCATAGCGAGCTGGAAAGGGACAAAGTCCTTTGCCGTTTATACAGTAACATCTATAAGCATAGAATTATCATAAGGCCATCCGAGCAGAGCTGTAAAATGCCAAAAGTCTTTTTCTACTCCAGGTACAGTAATACAGCTTTGAACAAAGCTAAACCTCACTAAATAAAACAAAGGTCAAAGTAACCTTAGAGTTGGGTCAAATGTTTAGTAACAAACTAATATTTTAAACAATAAAAACTATATAAATTCACTAGTTATAGTTATCTCAATTAACTCGTGACCTAAGATAATTATAACTAGCACCCCCACCATGCACAGTTTGCTCACCAATAATTTAATTGCAAATGTTACCGTGATTTATCAATGATGTCAAAGAGTCATAGAAGACATCAGAAGTGATGTAATATGTGGGATATTTGGCAGTGCATGGTGAAGGTGTAAGTTATAATTGCCTTAGAGCACGGGTTATAGTTACTTGTGATAACAATAAATATAATTGGTGAATTTCTATGGTGTTTAAAATGTTATGTTGTTGCTAAACATTTCACCTAACTATAATGTTACTTTAAACTTTATATTTTATTACCTTTCGTAAGCCAACCCCTGGCATGCAATGCCTTAGGGTGTGGCTGGCAGGGGGTTTGCAGCAGGGTCTGGTCTGTGGCTAGGTCCTGCGGCCAACCCCACAGGCAACTAACCACAGACTGTGTTTGGCCTTTGGCCTTGGGCGGTGGGTAGGAGGCAGCATGGCCTGGCCTCCCTCACCCCTCAGTAGTCAACACCCTATATATAAAGCAGCTCTATCATATCTCTCAAAAAATTACTAATCATTGTAACCAAATGTGTATTTCAGAAATGCTCACAATGTAATGTTTATTATTATTGATTAGTTAAAACTATTAAAAATATGAATACAATTTTGTTAAACTACATGTCTGTGATTCTTTCTTTTTATGTGGTTTTATTACATTTTGTGGGTGAAAATGTGAAAATGAAGAGTCAGAAATATATATTTTTTCCTTAAGAAAAAAATAAAACAAACATACCGCTGAATCTACCTTTTAAACCTTTACACGCCAAAAAATACAATCATAAAAATAACCACATACTGTAAAGGCTGTATTTTATGTGATACATCTTCAGGTCACATAAAATACAACCAGCTCCTAGGTGGCACTGCTGTCCTAATTGTAGAGCAAAAGCTCTAGTGTGGGAACTGCTTTTAAAAAATATGGTAAGCTCTCCTGAGATCATGGTTTCAATGACTCAGGAGACTTACTTTTTTTTTCAAGTGTTGCTGGGGGGGGGGGGGGGAAGCTGCAGAACTCCCTGCAACCTCCTACAACATAAAAAATACTTTTGGGTGATGTCCCTGTCCCTTCTTGGGGCAACACAATAAAAACAATAGCCCACCCAGGGCATTATGGTGTGATCCTTGAAAGAGCAGAGAATACTAAGGGTGTCATTACACCCTTGGTGGTCTTTGACCGCCAGGGCTGTTTTGACGGAAGCACCGCCAACAGGCTGACGGTGCTTCCTTGGGAATTACGACCGCGGCGCTTCAACCGCCGGGACCGGCGGTTTCCCACCACTTTAGTCCCGGCGGTTTAAATCCCCCAGGGCAGCGCTGCTTGCAGCGCTGCCCAGGGTATTACGAGTCCCCCTCCCGCCAGCCTTTTCATGGCGGTTTGAACCGCCATGAAAAGGCTGGCGGAAAGGGGAGTTGCGGGGCCCATGGGGGCATGGGCAGTGCAGGGGCCTCTTGCCACGGCCCCATGCAGCTTTTCACTGTCTGCATAGCAGACAGTGAAAAGCACGATGGGTGCAACTGCACCCATCGCACAGCCGCAACACCGCCGGCTCCATTTGGAGCCGGCTCCTGTGTTGCGGTCGAGATCCCCGCTGGGCCGGCGTGGATCTCCAAATAGGCCCCGCGGGAGTGCGGCCGCATTGGTGGCCGCCCGGCGGTTTCAACTTGGCCGGCGGCGGTTGCCGCCCACCAAGGTTGAAATGAGGGCCTAAATGAACAAGTGTGGCCTCTCCTTAATTATTCATTTTTTTTGTTTGTTTTAATTATTATTTCTGGGTGTCCTGGCCCCACCCGAGACACCCACTATTTTTTTTAAAAGAGGACCACAGGGGAGCCTCAGGACCCCAGTGACCCCGCTGGCTCCCTGTAAGTGGTCCTATGGGGCCACGCGGGAGCCATTCGGAAAACATTTATGGGGTGCCCCTGTGCTCATCTGGGGAACACCGGGCTATTATTCTTTTTGGTGGTCCATGAGGGGAACTTCAAGGTCCTTGTAGTACCACCAGCTCCCTGCAAGTAGGCCCATTTCATGGAGCAATGCAGGAGCCAGAATTTCTTTTTATTTATGGGATAACTTGTGCCCACCTGGGGCACCCCACACCATTATACTACTTGGGGGCCACAGGGGAAGCTACAGGGTACTCTCAACCCCACTGGCTCTATGATTCTGCAGGAGCCAGCATTCATTTTTTCTTAAATATTGGTGTGCCGCAGTTCCTACTCATCGCACACCACACCTTGTACCGCATTGGGGGCTGCAGAGGGAGGTCAAGGGCCCCCACAGCTCTTCCTGCTCCCCTGTTTAGACCTATTGCAGGTGTAGTGGGAACAGGCACTGCACCAACCCCACATGATCAGCTTTTTTTTGCTCCCACAGGGTGGGAGCAATTCAAGTTATTTCCCTGCCCAAGAGCATGTGCTGAGGTTGGGGACCCTGGGACACCATTACTGAGTCAGCCGCAGGGGATGCATCCCCAGGGCAATTGCATGGCTCAGGGTGGGCTGCAGTGTGCCCCCCCTCCACTTTATTGAAAACCCAGCCCTGGACCTCTCCTGGCTTGGGGAGAGGAGCTGCACACAGTGTGGGGTTGGCTGCCTCTTGGTGGGATGGCCAGAGGACCTGGTCATGCTCAACATGGGGTTGGCTTACTGCAGGGTGTTGGCCATAGGGCCTGAAGGACAACCCTATGTCAAGCACACCAAAGGCTGTGCATGGTGGGGGTTTGCACTCTGAGGGGGTTTATCTGCCCTTGGGTGGATTGGTCAGAGGGCTTAGCTGAAGGCCAGGCCCTGTAGCCAACCCCCTGCTGCACACTGCCATCAAAGACCCTGGGGAGCCCATTTCCAGAGCCAAACACATTTTGTATCGGGAGGAGGAGATACATTGCCTCCCTTCCCGAGGCTTTCGAGGCTCTGGGAAGCCCAGGCCTGAACATATTAGGTATGGTGGGATGTGTGGTCCCCCTTCCAGAGACATCAGAGGCAGCAGGGAGCTCACCCATTAAAGAAGGGGAGGAAACCATGCAGACCCCTCCCTGAGTATCGAGAGGCCCCAGGGAGCCAAACAAATGGGGAAGGGGACCAAAAGAACCCCCTCAAGCCTCTAATTAAGTATTACTTTACGTTGAAAACACTTGAAATTCACTAAAAAAACAAAAGTTAAAGTAACGCTAGAGTTAGGTGAATTTGTCAATGACAACATTAACATTTTGAATTGAAAAAAAACATCACTTACATATAGTTAGAAGCATTAACTATACCTTGAGCCCCACCATGCACTACTTATGACCTCACAAATTACATAAATCATTTCATGTCATCATTTAGGTGGTACCTCAAATGACATCATTAATGACATCACTGATGCATCACTGATGATATCATTAAATTAGTGTCTTAGTTTGTTTTATAGTTTACATACTTGCAGGTAACTACCATATTACTTTTCTATCTGATTTTGTGCAGCTTGGGTCGAGCTATTTGTTGTAAGTGTTTACAAAACGCATGTGCTTCTAATACACCATCGTTGTATAGAAGTGTTGAACACAATTTAATCTTTGTATTCATGGGGAACTCTGCGTGCAGGTGATAGTTGACTTGTAGATACTAACTTTTGTAAGCAGCCTTGAGTTATTAGAGACAACCATGTCAGCATGACATTTTCTACTTAACATAGAGGACTGTGTGCACCAGGGACTAACCTCTTTAAGTGTGCTTATTTTGCTTCAGAAGATGGTCTCTCTGTAAAGTTTTCACCACAGTATAAAGGGTGCAGGTAGTATGACCTTTAGGACCTTCAGATGTTGGATATTATTTTAATAAATAGTATCCTTTGTACAACTATTGCATAGAGTGTCCACTGTTCTTAGTAGATTCCTTTTAGTACTCTGTGGTATGTATCTGATGGGAGTTTCAATGTTTGCAAACAGTGTATTATAGAATAAACTCTCTCCATCAAGAAAACACTGTTTACAGTGCCCAGTTTTCTACTGATATCAACTAAATTTCTCAATGTAGCTTTGATGAGTCTCAGGGGTTTGATACAGATACAAGATGACCATAGTAGGGCATTTGTTTTGTAACTGGCATTAACTATTTTGACTTTGTGTGAACAGTTGTATACAGATTGAAAACCATTCTCAATAAGGGTTTCCCATATATCTGTGGTTTAATTGTTACTGTGAACTATACTACCTTTAAAGTATATGATGTAGGGTCAATGTTGCATTTAATGCTTGCTGGCTTCTCAGGCACCAATATAAGGTTTGCCTTACATCGCGGTCACTGCATTTAAGCACCGTAAGTCACACCTGTGGTAGGTCCTTCAGCTCAAGTGCAGGGTGCATGTCTCTAAGTGTGAGGGTACTCCTGCATGAGCAAAGTATCCTTATAAAGTCCAGACTCCATTCTCTGGGCTTTGAAAGTGCGAGGAAGTGGGGAAGCTATTTTATGATATGTAGTGGACACTGGTCAGTGCAAGCAGTCCTGCTACATAATGATTTCGCCAAACCTAGGCATGTTTGGTGTTGTCAGGAATCCCCAAGGTGCCTCCTGCGTTATCTGTCATTATCTCAGGGATTGGGGTTAAATCATATCTCTGTTCTTGGTTAAACCTTCATGTTTCTAAGTAAACATAATGTGTTGTGTTATACAATTGGTATTATCAATGCTTTTTGTACCAATGCTTGTTTGCTAATGTGAGCAGGTGTATACATGTGCTTCTCATTGGGCTTGGTGACTCATCTCAACTGCTCTCCTGATTGGCTCTAAATAGCAGAGTGAAGCATGCCTCCCTGCTTGGCTTTGTTTTGCTTCCTGATCTCAGCATCTGACTTGGCAGTCCAGCCCCTGCTGTCATCCTCGTATTCAGGACTTTTGAGGCAATTCTTTTCTTCGTTCCTGTACCAGCTGACACCAGGCATTCCTCCAGCACACCGGAAAAGACTGCAGCTAAGTGACAAGTATTCTTCAGGGAGTTTGTTTATTGAGCGCAGTGCTTTCCTAGAACAGCTGGTGTATTTCAGACCTCGTATTTTGGCAGAGTGCTTATCTTGAAGAGACAAATGCATTTCTGAACATTCTACATTATTATTGTAGTTACTTGCCTAAATGTGCTTCAGGAAATGTGCTTGAGCTCAACTACTACAAAAAGTGACAGTGCAATTTTAAAAGAGCATTTAATTGACTTTTCTTTCTCTAATAGCATAACTCTTGGATTTAAATTGTGTCATTCATGCCTGTGTTTCAGGTTTGAGGATATTGTGCCACCCTAACTGTTTGAACCCAGAGTGGACATTTGTATTTCTTGGATTGTTTTTGTTCCTTTTAGTTTAACTGTATGCATGCAGGAAAGTTATATGTGATATAATTTATGCCCTTGTTTGTCTTTCTTGTACATGATAAGTGGAACCATAGTTCTAATTGTAATGTTCAACAGTGAATCTCTGTGAAGCCAACCCTAGTGTTGCACTACTTATTGTTATGGTACTCAGTTTGGGTTTTTGGTAATGCAGTGTTAATAATTGTGGCAACAGTTATTATTATCCAAGAAAAGTGCTGGAGCATCCCGGTGTTCTTCTACCGCTCCGATTCCCATATCAGAAAGAGAGATTCAGTTTCAAGGAAGTTGAGTGCACTAACTCTACTATCACTCTGTCAACAACGACCTGCCCCCCAAAGATACAGGATGCCTGGCTGGACTGGCAAGACGTAGCAGTGTTTTGTATCTTTCTCTTCCACTCCCCCTTTCATTTTGGGACACCTGCCGGGGTTTCTGTGTCCACCAGTAAGTGCCATGATGTGTTCCAGGAGGTCAGGGGGCAGACCATCGCCCCTATAGACATCCTGCTTTTCAGGTGAGTGGCCCCGTCTCAACAGGTGTCAAACATGTTAGAATAATGCAACAACACAGATTCCAGTGTTAGTTGCATGATACCATGTACTCTGGGGGTGTCTTAGGGGATCTCCCAGATTTTCCTGTGCAGCCTTCCAGGGTCAGCCTGGCAGCCCACGCTGCTGCAGACCCCCAGACACTGTTCTGCCCTCCTGCTGCTCAACAAGATCGACCAGGGGGAAGGCAGAACAAATGATTTGCTGTAGGAGGGAGGTGTGACCTCCTCTCCTTTAGAACTAGGTGTCTCCGGGCTAGGGTGGGGTGGCCTCTCCGCGCTACCAGACTGCTTTGAAGGGCACATTTGACGATCTCCTTGCGTAAGCCGGTTTGCACCAATGCAGGATCCCTTGGTCCCCGCTCTGGCATGGAACCACACAAAGGACAGGGGAGTGTCCACCCCACTGTCCAGCTCCTCCCCTGGGGAGGTGCACAGAGCTCTGCCATATGGCCATTTGATTCTGCCATCTTGGAAAGAAGATGTGCAGATGCCACTGGGAGCATCTAACTGGTTAGGACAGGCAGATGACATCCCTGACCCCCTCTGATGAGTGGTTCACTACAGAGAGTGACCAACCCCCTTTTAGGGTTGGTTAAGGGCTCCCCTTGGGTGGGTCCTCAGATTCATTGAGCAAGACTCTGCAAGGAACTCTCGGCAAGACATCTTCTGCTCCTGGCCTCTGGATCCGCTGCTAGTCTGCTTTGGAACTGAAACAAGTCTGCTTCTGGTGGGATGGCTTGCATTGCAACATTGTTTCTCTGGATCCTGCAAGAATTCTGCAACATCCATGGCTGTGCATCCTCCAGGGTCACAATGACTCTGTCTGCACCTGGAAGCATGAATGAATCTCCCTTTGACTGGAGGAGTCACTCCCCTGAATCTGCACGCACCTCAAAGCAATGAATACCGGCTGGTGGATCCTGCTGTCCCAAAGACAATGTAAAGGCTTTGCTCACAGGTGGTGGCTCCATGGTCCCCTTCAGGTCCCTCCGATCTTCAAATCCACTGGGGAGGCTTTGGGTCCCTGCTGCAGCCACTCAAACAGAACCCCTGTGCACTGCAACTGTTGCTCTTGCCAAAGCTTATTGGCTCTTCCTCCACCAGATCTTTGGGCACCTAGAAGCCCCAACCTCAAGCACTCTGCAATCTGAAGATGAGCCTTTGTTCTGCAACCCCTGCTGAAACTCCTGCAGCTTGGGACTTGTCAGAGTCAGCAGATCCTTGGGTTCTGTGCACGTTCCCAACACGTCCACCACTGAACAGCTCCAAGACTCTGATAGATAAATCACAGAGACTGAGAGAACTCAAGAGGGGAAGAGGGGATTAGGAAGGGAACAGCTGGGAAGGAGACCTGTAGTAAGAAAAAGGTTAGAATACACAATATGAAAATTATATCTCCTGAAATCAATACTAGACTATGATTCTAAGCCTAGTCACTCTGAAAACATGAACAATCTAAGAGTTAAGTTTAAAATTACTAAGTTTCAAGATGGCCGGATACCTGTAAGGGAATCAAGATGAATTAAATGAAAACTTTCTTATTCAAGTACTTTCCTTTACATGAGAATCAGAAAAAACATTCTGACTAAATTTTAAACCAGTCATATAAATCCTGTTTTGAGAATGTATACTAGGACCATACAATATTGCATCTAGAAACTCTGGTCTTCTGTGTACTCTTAAAGTGTTTCAACCCAAATTGCGCATATTGCAGATATATATATATATATATATATATATATATATATATATATATATAGTAAACACCATAAAAGGAATGTGCACCATGAATAACACAATATGGATTCAGGAAACAAATCACATAACTTGTCAACTCGAATATTACATAATAAATATCTTAGAATAGTGGCATACAATAAACAACATGAAATAAACTCGAGGAGAGAATCGTGCGTCTTGCCGATTCGAGTGTCACCATGTAAAACACCAAGAAATGGTAGCACGCAATGAATATCAAAGTCAAATCATCATTAATCGAATCGCGAGTCTTGCCTATTCGTAAAACACGATGTAAATGTCAAGAAATAACAGCTCACAATAAATAACAAGATCAAAGTACAATGAAACGAATCGCGCTTCTTTTGCCGATTCTTAAGCCACCATGTAAATGTCAAGAAATGGTAGCGCGCAATGAACAACAAAGTTAAATCCTCATGAAACGAGTTGCGCGTCTTGCCAATTCGTAAAACATCATGTAAATGTCAAGAAATAGTAGCGCGCACTGGACAACAATGTTTAAACACCATAAAACGAATTGCGCGTCTTGCCGATTCTTAAGCCACCATGCCAATGTCAAGAAATGGTAGCACGCAATGAATTTCAAAGTCAAACCTTTATGAAACAAATTGCGCGTCTTGCCTATTTGTAAACTACCATATAAATATCAAGAAATGGTAGCGCGCAAGTAATCTGTTACTCATTTAAGAATTAAACCAAGAATATGAAAATTCTCAATAACGGTGTCGGAACAGTCCAACCACCGTCTTACCTCCTGGAACAATGATCACCAATGAAGGATGAAGAGCAGAAGACTGGAAGATCCAAATAGGCCGCCGGGACAGGAGCTCAGGAAGAAGCTGCTGCTTTGCACCGGGACCTCTGAATAGTGAGCACTGGGAGTTGGGCTGGCCCTCTTTTATAGAGTCTTGGCCCAGCCCAGAACCACGCCCAGGCATGTTGCAGGGAAAGTCTCTGGAAGGCCCTGGAAAGGGGCCACACCCTAACACACTCTGAAAACCTGCAGCAATACATTGCAAAGGAACAGTATTTGTAAGCATATTAAAAATAAGTTTTCAGGATTGAACTCTGCAATGCAAAAGGTTAAACCACAACATATCAGCACAATGCATAAATTACATTGTTTTGAGAGTGCTGGGTTTTTGCATTTTTGTCGCCAATAGAGCGCGTACTGCTCTGGTGTTGACAGGACTTCTGTTTGTTGTGCTGCTGAGGCCTCCTTGTGACTTCTTGTGCCCATTGCCTGTGGGTCACTCAAGGGGGCTCCAATGACTTCTGCTGGCCTCCCTGTGTGCTGAGGTCCAGCCCTGACTCTCCCTCAAGGGTAGAGTCTCCTGGACCTTGCTGGTCCCAAAAAACTTGCAAATCTGTCTTCAGCTCCTGCTTGTATTTGTCTGTACTTGTTGGTGGCCTCGCTGGTCACTGACTCTCCTGCAATCCGGCAACTGATGTGTGACAGCTTGGAGACAACTACTAGGATCTTCTGCAGCTACTGAAACCTCCAGTTGGACTTCTTCTTTCATCACCCTACAGGAACTTCACCTTTAGGAAGGCGGCACTGCCACCTGCACCATCTGGGCACCTCAGAGGGTGCTGGACTCTGTCCTCTTCATTCTCAGGTCTTCTGCATCCAGACCCTATCCTTGGGTTCCACTGGCCTGGTCCATGGGTCACAACAGCAGCTGGACATCAAAGGCCCACATTTGCTTTAGTGGGTCTTTCTGACATCCTTTCACCTCTATGCATCTAGGTCCCCTGTTGTAGGTATTACTGTAATCTGGGTATCTTTGAGTGGGGACACTCTCCAACATTCCTCCTGTCTTTAGGTTTCCACTGGGAAGGGTCCTGAAACTCACAAATTCCAACTGTGACTTCCCTGTGTTAGCCTATGGGATGACCAGCCAGGTAATCTCTCTGCAACCGGTCGCTGGAGATACTTGCTGTACTTACCTTTGGTGTTCTCGTTGTTCCCCAGCCACTAGCTAACTACCACACTTCCCTTGGTTGGGTTCACTATTTCACATTCCCCTTACTTAGTATATGGCTCCACCCCCATAGGGCCCTGTACACTTCATGCTATTTCTGCTTGTTATTTGGTGTATTTGTTGCATATTTTGTGTGCAGATATCTCCAAAGGGAGCTATATCAATGCTAGTCTAGAAGGTAGTGCTGTAATAAAGAATACGTTATTTTTGCAACACTTGTGTGGTTGTTTCTTGTGTGAGAGTTACTGCTGACACCTGTGGTATTGAAAGTGCTTTACATTCCTCCTGGATAAGCTTCTGCTGCTCACTTCAGCTACCCCTAGCAATATTTTGCTATCCGGACACCTAAACACTATCACTAAAGGTTGCCTGGACTCAGTATTTGGTGCAACACCATAGGTGTACACCATAAACTGGACCAGCCTCCCACAACATTGTACTAAAGGTACAACAATCAAATAAAGTAAATTAAAATAAAATAAAGGATCAGCAAAAAAGTCAATTCATCTGGGTAACCTGCCCATGCCTGCAGTTTGCTTCAGTACTCTGATGCTATAGTGGGTCTTGCAGTAGTAGTTGTAAAAAGTGCTGATAAGGGCCAGAAGATTGTTTTGTGGCCACTCACAATGTACATGGAGGAAGCTCTAGGTCAACTGGGGAACATGAAATGTTATGCAAAAAACACGATTTTCGAGGCCAAACAGGTCAATCAGGCCTTTCACAGTGAACTTCTGGAATGGTGCACCAGTGGGTTGTTTACACAAAGCAAATGCTTGTATCTCAGAAATGACAACCCCAAGTTACCCATACTATATCTGATATCAAATGTATAAAACTGTGGAGAAGCTCCCTGGTCATCCAATAAATATCAACTAATTAAAGTCTTTTTGAAAGTACTTCAAACTTCAAAACATGTTGATTTATTTTTACGGGATTTTGTTGAGAACATATCCTTTCTATATTTAGGATACAGGTAACTTTATTCAAAGAGTGTTCAATGTTCCATGGAATGATAGTTATATTTTTATCTCCATGGAGTTTATTTCACTTTACACTAACATCAATCATAAGGGTGGTTTGAATGCAATGGAGTACTTTCTAAGTGTGAGACTAATGGCACTGTTTAAACGTATTCAAATGTTGATAAAGATGGTTCAGTGGTGTCTTGAAAACAACTATTTCATGTTTAATGACCAGGTGTTTAAACAACTAAGGGAAACGTTGATGGGCACCTGTTTCGCCCCAGGCTATGCTAATGTGCAAATGGGCTGGTGGGAGGAGCAGATGCTCAAAACCAATTTCTCTGAGGAAAGGTAGAACAACGTGAATCTTCATTTCACCGACACTTTCAGTGAGACACAGGTGGTCTTTCTTGATCTGCAGATGTATGTAAAAGATCATAAACTGCTAAGCAGAATATATAGAAAGCCCACAGGGGTAATACAGTGCCCCATGCCGACAGCTTCCATCCAGCCAATTTAAAAACAGTATCACATATGGTAAACGCTCCGAGCTTGTAGGAACTGCAGTGAAGATGTGGAATTCAGAGAGCTTTAGACCAAATAGCCCAGAGATTTAGTGAGAGGGCGTATACGGAGGAAGTTATTCAGAATTCTTATGCTAAAGTGAAAATATTAGACAGAGAGCAAGTTCTGTTTAAGACATTCAAAAGTAAAGTCAGGGAATTTAAACAAATGAGATTCATTGCACAGCATGGAACAGGAGACCATTAGGAGAATCCTCAACAAGTATTGGCATTTGGTCAAAAATTATCTTATCATAGGTTCTTCTCTACCTCCCAAACTAGTATGCACATTTAAACGAGCAAGATCAATGAGGGATGGCTTGGTTAAGTCATACCAATCAGATAGTAAAAAAGCTGGCTCCAAAGGAGTAATGGAATTCACAAATGCACCATCAGCAAAGCATGTGAGTTTGGAGTGAACAAAACACACTTCACGTCACCTCTGCAGTATGCCCCACAACAGATCAAGGGAGCATGCACATGCAAAACTGATTTTGCTCCATATGTATTGGAGTGCCCCTGTAGGAAGCAATATGTAGGAAGCACAAAAAAGCCTGCACACAAAAAGTATATTTCAAGAGCCATAAGACCCAGGATCGAACATATCCTGTAGTTGGACATTTTGCGGATGTCTATGCTAATAAGGTAGCAGGCCTTAAATACTTTGTCATCGATTCTGTAGTCAAATCCTTGAGGGACGACGATAGGGAAAAAGAGCAGAGAAGGAAAGAATCAAGATACAAATTGAGGTCGGACTCCAAGTCGCCACATTTTTTAAACTTAGGTGAGGAGTTGTATGCCCATCTATAAAAGGTTTTAGTACAGTTTTACCGCTAGTTAGGTTTACTTGCTTTTGCTTCTTTTTCATATAGATTTAGGGGAAGCCCGTTTTTTTCATTCTTTTTTCATTATATTTTCTATTGATCAGTTAGTGAGTGTAAATTAGACAAAATTTCAGTTGTAGTTGAGCATTAAGAATGATTATATTTTGATTTCTTGAGAAGTCTAACTTTTGCAAGTGAGTGTTGAGTAAGACTACTTGGGCTAAATTGTAAGGTGTAGCATTAGTAGCACGCACTCTGGCATCACAGTACTGTAGCAAATTGCAAGCGTGGGAAGGTTACCCAGCTGAATTTATTTGCTTTGCTGATCCTTTATTTTTATTTACTTTCTTTTATTTTTGTGCTTTTAGTACAAAGTTGTCAATGTATCATTATGATTTGGTATGCACTTTGGTAATGTGTATTTTGCGCCATTGTAAGTTTGTGGCAACACTATTTTTTATTTTTTTTCATTGTGGTAATGTGCGCACTAGCTTGTGACTTGTTGTTCAGATGATTATGTTTTGTTGCCTTACAGTTAATAATATGTGAAATCTAAGCACATGTTGCACGTGATCATAGATGATGAATTATGTAGTAATTTTGGAGTAAATGTCAAGAGAAGCAAAGATCAGTCATAGTCATTCAGTGCAAACTGAAAAGGCTCTCTATCAGTGCGCAAACACCCCCCCCCCACGTATTAGCCCATTGGTAAAGAACAACATGGAGAAGACCCCACTAGGTCTCAACCAATTGTGTGAGCAACTTTTTAACATGCAGTAGAAATTTGGTAGCTCTAGCTACTAGTAGTATGTTATGCCCATTTAAAAGTGCCATCAAAGCTGTACAACAAGATCTAATTCACAGAGCTTTCAATTAGGGACATAACAATTTATTTCTCATTGGTGTGATCATCGAACAAATAGACAAGAAATGTAGAATGCTTTCAGTTGACAAACTGCAAAGGCGGCAAGAAGGGTTTAGCCAAGTTTGCTTTCACGATGGAACCAGATCCTTAGATGGAAAAAGACCTATGCAGATTTGAAGAAAAAATGTTGGATGGTGCCTGCAAGGTGAGTCGTGAGATAAGGCCGGGTATGCCATACAATATATGTATGTAGGACGAACCAGCTGTGGGCTTGTCTCACAATGTCTGCTTTATCAGATGTCCAAGAATACAGTTTAGAAGACTTGTTAATAATTTTTTTAAGCAAAGGGAAAGCAATATTGGTGTCCCATGCTACTTGTAAGTTTAAGTTGGTCAAAGCTTGCCTGAGTACAGATAATCAACATGATCTATCATCAGGTTGCAGCCCCATTTCCATCCAACATTGGGCGGCCAATGTGTCAGCAGGAGCGGCTCTTAATTTCCAGCACATTTAATTATTGCTCCCCAACGAATCAGAGCTTGATGGAACAATCCAAATTCCAGGCTCATCTGAGTTTGAATGCTTCGGTAGATGGAAAATATTCTTAAACAGAACTGACTGAAGCTGGTTGAGCAGAGGCGCATCGCGCCCTTTAAGTAACTCCAATCCATATGGAAGGAATTTCTCTTGGATAACCTACAATACATAACTCTGCGATGTGCGGCCCAACTTTTTTTGTAACTTTAAAAAGGCAAAGCGTAGTTTGTGAGCCACCTCTCGTATTTGAAATAAATGCTCTTTATAAATTAAACTTGTATCCAGCGTTATTCCAAGATATTTATAGTATTTAACCTGCGCTATCAATTTGCCGGCAGCCTCCCATTTGAACTTGATGCAACTGGGGTTTTGTTTGCCCGAAAAGCAGATCACTTTGATTTTATTGTGGTTTAGCTCAAGACCACATGTGGTCGAGTATTCCACCAATTTGGAAATTAAGCACTGGAGACCCAACTGCGTCTGGCTGAAAAGCACAATGTTGTGTGCGTATTGTAAGACAAGCACCAGTTCATTTGCTAATTTTGGGGGTCACATGCCGCTTCCATGAATCTAGAGTCAAGATCTGCCATATAGATGTTAAATAAAGTCAGGGCGAGAAAGCACCCATTTTAATCCATTATACCTAGGGATCTTCCTGGTGATTCAGTCGCCATTTCCAATTTTAACCTAAACCCATGCATCTGTGTGTAGATTTCTGATCACATCTATCAATTTCGGTGGTATACCCTAGCTGGCCATTTTTGACCATAATTTCTGATACAGCACCTTATCAAAGGCAGCTTTTAAATCGACAAAGCAGGCATAAAGTGACGTGTTTTCTCTTGGCTTTTTCAGCAAGAAGTGAGACCACTAGAAGATGGTGCCTGCAAGGTGAGTCATGAGATAAGGCCGGGTATGCCATACAATATATGTATGTAGGATGAACCATCTGTGGTGTTGTCTCGCAATGTCTTCTTTATCAGATGTCCAAGAATACAGTTTAGAAGCCTTGTTAATAATTTTTTTAAGCAAAAGGAAAGCAATATTGGTGTCCCATGCTCGTTGTAAGTTTAAGTTGGTGAAAGCTTGCCTGAGTACAGATAATCAACATGGTCTATCGTCAGGTTGCAGCCCCATTTCCATCCAACATTGGGCGGCCAATGTGTCAGCAGGAGCAGCTCTCAATTTCCAGCACATTTTAATTATTGCTCCCCAGCGAATCAGAGCTTGATAGAACAATCCAAATTCCAGCCTCATCTGAGTTTGAATGCTTCGGTAGATGGAAAATATTCTTAAACAGACTGACTGAAGCTGGTTGAGCAGAGGGGCATCGCGCCCTTTAAGTAACTTCAATCCATATGGAAGGAATTTCTCTTGGATAACCGGCAATAGATAACTCTGCAATGTGCTGCCCAACTTTTTTTGTCACTTTAAAAAGGCAAAGC
Organism: Pleurodeles waltl; assembly: GCF_031143425.1. Lineage (NCBI taxonomy): Eukaryota > Metazoa > Chordata > Amphibia > Caudata > Salamandridae > Pleurodeles > Pleurodeles waltl. The sequence goes on from NC_090447.1 coordinate 978,350,809, forward strand.
GTAGTTTGTGAGCCACCTCTCGTATTTGCAATAAATGCTCTTTATAAATTAAACTTACATCCAGCGTTACTCCAAGATATTTATAGTGTTTAACCTGCGCTATCAATTTGCCGGCAGCCTCCCATTTGAACTTGATGTGACTGGGGTTTTGTTTGCCTGAAAAGCAGATCACTTTGGTTTATTGTGGTTGAGCTAAAGATCCCTTGTGGTCGAGTATTCCACCAATTTGGAAATTAAGCGCTGGAGACCCACCTGCGTCTGGCTGAAAAGCACAATGTTGTGTGCGTACTGTAAGGCATGCACCAGTCATTTGCTAATTTTGGGGGGTCACAAGCCGCTTCTGTGAATCTAGAGTCAAAATCTGCCATATAGATGTTAAATAAAGTCAGGGCGAGAACCCAACCGTGTTTTAATCCATTATACATGGGGATCTTCCAGGTGATTCTGTCGCCATTTCCAATTTTAACCTGAACCCATGCATCTGTGTGTAGATTTCTGATCACATCTATCAATTTCGGTGGTATACCCCAAACTGGCCATTTTTGTCCATAATTTCTGATACAGCACTTTATCAAAGGCAGCTTTTAAATCGACAAAGCAGGCATAAAGTTACATGTTTTCGTTTGGCTTTTTCAGCAAGAAGTGAGACCACTAGAAGATTGATTGAGGTTTCCATTCCTGCCCTGAAACTTGTATGTGTTTTTGAAATATTGCTAATTGCAGAAGTCCACACTTCCAGGTCCAATAATAGATCAGAGGCAAAAATCTTAACTTCTATGTCTATCAAAGCAATTAAACTATAATTTGTTGGGTCTGATCTTAAACCAGCTATATATATGGGATGCAAGATGCTGCCTCTCCATGACAGTAGTATAGCATTGGTTCTTATGACTTTATTGAACAATAGAGTAAGGATCGATGCCCATAAGTGTTGGGCTTGCTGTAATAGACAGTTGGGAAAACTGTTAAGGCCTGGCGCCCCATCAGATCTCAACTTCTTAAGCAATATCCTCAATTGTGCGTTGGAAAACCATTGGGTTTCCGAAGAGGGTTTCATTTGGAAAGTTGAAGGAGAATGTTCCATTTTGGGCAGAGCGGGCAGCATGTTCCTTACTTTCTGATTCCCTGAAAATGATATCGTAGTGAAAGTTGGTCATTCCACTTCAGAAATTCCTGCATTTTGATGGCCGGTTCTCCCATTTGCAAAGGAGTTAATTTCAGCCCAAAAGCGATGACTATTTGTCATTTGACATGCATGTAGAAGCTCCAACCAAACTTGGGTCTGATAAGACTGCTTGGCAGACCAAATGTCATTTTTATATTGTGGCTACAATTTATTGCCTGGAATCATGGCCAGCCATTGGGTCATGTAGCCGAAGCTTTCTAACGGCCTTAGTTAGTTTTCTTTTTTCCAACCGAAGTGCACTAGTAAACCATGTACCCCTTCCTTGTTGGTTTTATGATTTTTAGCTCTGATTGCTGCAAAATGCCCCAGGAGTGTCGTAGTCACGAACTCCCAGAAGTGCATCAGCTGTAAACCATGTACAGGGTTCTACTGTCGTACAAAGTTAAATATAAAAAGGTTTAAGGGCTTGATTTCCGCTCTCTTCCATATTAAACGCCTAATATTGTAAGCACTTGGTGTAATCAACAGGTCCTTTACATATGGTGCTCTAGGAGGGTTTAACAGCAATTTTGACGTGCTGGCAAAAATGGTCACTCTCAATTCTGTCAAGAATACTGTAGTGCATGGCCATAGGGAGTAACTCCAAGTCAACAAACGTATAATGCAGGATGGAAGAAGACTTGTTTGTTACTCTGGTAAAAGCTGCTGGTTGATCTTGAGGTAAAAGGACATTTAGTGAGTTGAGACCCCTGTGTTCTAAGATCACGACACATTCTTTCTCAAGCAGGTAATTTTTCTGGTAAGATGTTATTATCAGAGGAGTTTTGTTATCCGCACTCAACAGTGGAGATTGTTTATAGTCAATATTGCATCTTAATAGGTGCATGTTAAAATCCCCCGATAAGACCAGCCATGCATGAGGAAATGTGCATTGTAAGGATTTAACTAATTAGTATAAGACTTCAAGTTTCCCTGCTTTGCTGTTTTTATTTGGGGGGATGTAGACATTCCACACTAAAAGGCAGAACTCACGTACTGAATGTGAGGTAGTTGGAGTTGAAAATTTAACACATTGAGCCCATGGGACAGCCAAGTCAATCGGAGCATGTTGCCACAGCAGATTTGATCAAACGTATGTTGACATTCCACCTGCTGCTCTGCCCGCCTTTGTTGTTTTCATGGTGGCTAGGTGATATTCCTTGAAGCCTGTGATTGAAATCCGCTTCTCTGACAATGTTTTCTGCTACAACACAATATTGTATTTTGACAGATGGTTGATGAAATCTTACTATCTGCCTTGCTACTAAGACCATTTACATTCCAAGAGCACAGGAATAATATGCTGGAGCTATGGCTACTTGAAATTATTGTTGCCATCTTATCCCTTCGCGTGACATGTGATTCAATGGCAACAGATACTTGTCTCACATAACTGGGTGCACCAGGGGCCGCTGTTTGTTGAATTCTAAAATCCAATGGAGTATAAGGTGTCAGTTCGAGAGGGCAAATTGCTCCCCTTAACATCCCAGTGCTCTGAGTGTTACTCTTCATTAATAGGCTCTGTTTTGTACAAAGGGGGCTGGGGTAGGGCTCCAAGGCAGTCCTTGACAGTTCTATGCCCCATCTTGAAAAGCTGTCCCTGTTTTGCCATACTACTGCAGCAGTCCTGCTGTCTGACCATGTAACAACTGTTATGTCACTTCCTGGTGAAGCTACATTAGCCTTAAATTGAATATGCTCAATATGATCTGATTGAAGATGTTTAAGGTTATGGATGGCCCAGACCAGCTTTAAGATGGTCGCCCTATTTAAAATATACTGCCTTCCTCTAGACCTATAGTGAGGAATCAGTTCAATCCTTACTGATTCTGCTTCCAAACTGCCTCCATACCATTGAAAATCCTCCTGGTAGTCATGTGCAAAGTTCCATGGGGGCTGGCGTGAGTGTTAAGATAGCTGTTGCAGACCATTGTTCATTAGCATGTCTCCAGTATACTCTGGAAGGGCTGCCTGGAAGGGTTGAACGGCCTACCAAAACTGCATTGCAAGGGGATTTGACTGATACTGAACTTGACTGAGGCTACAGGGATGATCATTAGCCAAAACAGAGGGCTCAGCTATTGCTTGAACCTGAGCAAGGGAAGCCTGCCTTGGGCTAAGGCCAATTTGTTGATTGTCCTGACGGTCCTTTGAGATGTTGTGAGGAGGGGTCCTATTCTGGTCCTCTAGTTATAAATCATTGGGTACCGATGGAACTATGTCTACTGGCCAGAATACACTGTACAGAGCTTCTGGAATAGTGTCTCTCCTTTTTGGTTGAATGGGGTCTGATGGTGTGAACTGTTTCGATTGCAAAAGGTTGTGTGGTTCTTTTTGTTAGAAGAGCGGGTAGAGTGGCTGTAATTTCTGCTGGCCGTTGTCCTCCTGTGAAAGTTGCAAACGCCCTGAGGGCAGTAATGATCTATTTCTTTTTTCTCCTTATTATTCCTAGCCTTCCTGAGATGTTTATTTTCTCTATTAGTCAACAGTGGCTTTGCTTTTTGGAGGGCTCCGTCCTGAGACCTCGTGGGAGAGTTCTGTGAAGGAACATAGACAAGGGGCTCCAGTAAAATTTTGATATTTCTTTGCCCCAGGGGTCCCTTCAGTGTCTTTTTCTGTATCAAACACAGCACCATGGCAGGGCTCAAGTATTGGTTTCAGATCAGAGGTTTCCTGCTCCCTCCTGAACTAGCTCGCTTCATGGTTTACCTGCTCAAAATTCTCACTGTCAAATTTTGAATCTGGCTCAAGTGCCAAGAAAGATTTTGAAAGCTTAACGGCAGCCAAGATTTCTGTCAAGATGGACGGTATTGTTTTTAAGTGATCCAAAAAAGAAGATCATTGGCACGAGTGATAAACTCACTTAATAACCTTGTTAAGATCGTGCAACTGTTGGTCAATGCCAACAACATGAATTGGCAGGGAGCTTAGAAAGTCAACTTGAAGGTCGAGTTTTTCTGAGTGAAAAGAAAGGGCAGAGGAGATCACCTCCATTGAGTTTAAAAGCAGGGCCCACAAAGGAGGCAGCACAAGTGTGTTATGGCCTGTATCTTATCTGGTCATTAGGCTTCATCCCAGCACGCTTGTGGGGGCCCTGCTGCATTGATGAGACTTGTACAGTGATCCCCAGCTTACTACTAAGCTCAAAGAGAGTTGCCTTGTTACTATAGCCCTTAGAGAGGGGTGAATCTGTGATGAGCTCTAGGCTGTCCCCAAGATTTGCTCTCCCTGGCAAACAGGAATCCATTTGGGCTGGTTAATTAGACCATTGAATCTTTACTGAAGAGAGCATGACATTATAATCATGTTTGGGGCCTGAACTTGTAGTCAGGTCTTGCTGCTCAATAAGGCCATCTTGACTATCATCAAATGGACTCAATAAGAGCTCTTGCCATAAGACAGAAGATTCCGGAGATTTTTCTGGAGAGGAATTAACTTGGCATGATTCACACAGGAAGATAGAGGATCTCTGTAGGGAGACATGCTGGAGAATTATATTATTTTCCACAATAACACTGGAGGACGGCTCCATCAAACATATTTTTTGGCCGGATACATGCACATCAGCTAATATTTCCAGTTGCATTGGCTTATTTGAGTTTAAAGGCTCCTTCTCTGTCGACGTCAGCTTAGAGCAAACCTCAGACGATGTGCTAACTGACGTACGGGTGTGAGCAGGAGCAGAGGTTGCTATAGGAGATTTAAGGAAGTCAGTAATCTTTTCCTTCCTCAGTCTTTTGGAGACAGGACTTGAAGTGGCCAATGTGTACTTGCTAAGGTCATCTGTAACTGAAGAAGTAACTTTTACCTTTGGCCCTCGTCTCTTAGCAACTTTCGACACACTACGCACCTTGCCGGACCTCATTGCACAGAATAGCAAGCAGTAAGAATTTGGCCTTTGTTATTATATTGATGGATGACTACCTAGTGATGCGACTTAACTCTCTGACCACTCGGAGTAGCGACAGGTAGACTGCTAGAGTTGGATAATTGGTGTAACTTGGTCCTCCAGCCACTCCAATTTGCTGGATGACGGAAGTATACTGTTGCTGTTAGTCAATGGAGGTGCTGCCATACCCCACCTACACCTTTGGTGGAGAGCACGAGCATGCCTCAGACGATGTTTCAGGCGTCGCCACACTCCACCTTTCACCTGGGGTGGATTGCATGAGCACGCCCCATAGAACATTGCAGGTGGCACCTGAATGATGGTTAAACTGAAGAAAAATAGCAAGCGGGGAACTACAGGCCTCCTGCAAGCCTCACCCAGACTGACCAGGCCGCTTCAGCAGGATCCCTGGGCAGACACTCAGCAGAGGTCAGCTACAGCCTCTGTGCTCGCGTCAGTGGTGCATTTTGGAGCTCATGATGGGCAGCAGGTAAAGAAAACAAAAGCAGAGACTGTCTGGGCACCAAGTCTCAGCTGCACTGTGCTGCACAATATATAAACAAATAAAATTGAATGGAGCAAAACCGCAAGAGCAGGCCGAAAAGCGACTGACGGGCAAAGGGCGGATTGAAAGAGCAACTTCTCACTGCCCTGAGAACTGGGCTGGCCACTGACACTGCTCTAAAGAATGCTCAATAGCCTCCTCACCTCGCCTCTCACCCTGTTCTACCTCCTCCGTAGTCTGGGGTCGCGGCTGCTCAGAGTTGCTCAGGGCGAGCGATTTGCAGGAGTGAGTGGCTTGCAGGTGTCAGTGATCTCAGCAGTCTCGACATGACCACTCGGGCCTGCCCACACTAAACGCTCCGTGCCCCGTGCTCCCCTGCCACAGTCTGTCCTGTCATGGTGAGGGGTGAAGGACAAAGGGTGAAGGGCTGCTCAGAGCTGTGAACAGCGTGAGCAATCGACTCCCAGCATTCTCCTGGCATTCTCCGCACAGGCGCTCAGGCCATGTGTGGAGGAATTTGTAATTTCAGTAGCATTATGCACCACTAATTAGGCGAACATGTAGTAGGTTTTTATGTCTATAGAGAATAATGGTACATCAGCACATAAATACTGAAACATTGACGAGTTTCCTTTAATGTGACAATGGCCCTGCTTGGCCAAAACGCATCATTTCTGGTTGACATAGTTTTGAATAAAATTATGCAACAGTCTTGAAGTGTTGCTGTCCAGCTAGGTATTTAGTGTGCCACGAACAGTGTGGTCGTCAATGATGTCATGTCAGATGTTGCATCAATGTTATTAATGATATGATAGAACATGTCATGAGTGATGCAATATGCAAGGTAATCAGCAGTGTACGGCAAAGGCACGAGCAGTGAATAACAAATGTGTGACTCCTGTCACTCATTTATTATTGTTTGTGTATTTTTTTTATTTTTGGGAGTCTCGGTCTGACCCAGGATACCACCACTTTCAATTAACTTTAAGGCTGCATGGGGAGCCCCACGGCCCACATGGCCACTGTCGGCTCCCCAGCCAGCACCCATAGAGGGTGTCAGTGGGAGTTGGCCATTATTGTTACATGGGTCCCCAAAATACCCACCCAGGCCACCTACAAAGTTATGAATAGTTAGGGGCATCATCCTGCACTTCTGAAAAAATAGAGGCACTGCCATTACTTTTACATTTTCTGTTTCCGAGGATGATGAGTAAAGTGACAATGAAGCTATAAAAATGGAAGTGGTCAGGCTCTTTTCTATTGAATTGCTGTTGGGGCGTTCTCCTCCTGGAAAAAAGGTGGGGCTGTGAAAACATAACTATATATTCTTATGCTCTTATAACATGACATAAATATAAATCCAATTTTTACTGTGTGTGCCGATACATTTTATAGTTAAATATGGATGTTGTTTCTTATTGATCTGTACTGTCTTTAGCCTCAATTATGCTTGCTTCATGGGTGTACTATCCCAAATGCCTTTTTATTTAGCTTAGTACGTTTGCACATTTCTGCAAAGCGTAACCTTAATTTCGGTGTTGGCAATTCGAAGCAGGATTTTGATTAGGGGATGTTCAATTTGCGTAATTTGCTTTTGTGTAATTACTTAAAATGTCAGCTAAATTACACAAAATTACACATATTGAAAAGGAATGCAAATCCATCATTCAACGCTATGTTTTAGAGTGAAATGTGTGCTCCTATCATTTTTTTCATGCTCTAAAAGTGAAAAGATCATAATCACCACGAGCCACAGCCATTTGCGTTCTCTTATCCTGTGTTAGTGTGGTAAATTTTTACAACGGATGGTGGTAGTTTTTTTTTTACCTCAGATGGCTCATTCACTGTAAATTGTTATTTTGAATGCTGCATAATTTATGAAGTGGCTTAATGACATAATTTCAGGAATTTTGCATAAGAAGCATCACAAGAATTTCCAGAAATTACGTGAATTACGTCTGAGTAATTAAAATTTCACCCAGATCCAAATTGTAGGAGAGTAATCAATTCAGTATTGTAGTCATATATTCATAAATGATATCCTCTCCTCTACGACATTTCACTCTTTCTCCAGGAGAAGATAGGCACCTTCTCATTAGATAATCTTTTGCTGAAAGTAACAAGATTCTGTGAATGGAGATTCGTTTCCATAGATATACATTGAGAGAATATATATATATATCAGGGGTCTCCAACCTTTTCTGTAGCGAGAGTTACTTCTGATCATTGAAAATCATCATGAGCTACTGAAGTCTAAGCAACTTGTGCATTGTTACCAGACACCCCCATGCCCAACTTCATTGACTTTAAGCCTAATGTCCACAGAGCCATAGTACTATGGTTTCAACAAAATACTTTGACTAGGGGCACATTGACAGGGCTGCCACGTGTGTCAGTGAGAGTGTGGTCTTCGGGAATGTATGAAGATGTGTGCATATGAATGGGATATATGTGTATGGGTGACTGGCAGCCTGTATCATATGTACTTGTGGCACAGGACAAAACTTTTTGCCATATGTGTGCATCATTACTGTATAACACAAACATACAACCATTTTTTTAAATGGGACAAATGTAAGTGCCAAACTGATCGTAACGGAAAAAAATTCTGCACTTTAAATTTCCTCCATTTAAAAAAATGGTTGTATGATTAAGTTATAACTAGGGCACAGTATTCTACTGACCACCTAGAGCAGGAGGCCTACTGGTTGTATATGCAACACTTTGAAAAAACAAGAATTTGCAATGCAATGGGTCCAGTGTTTGCTCAAGCTAGAGCAATTAGCATTGTAAATTCCTAACCGGACTTTTCTTGCCACATAAACTGAAATTGAAAAGTAAAGCAGTTTCACATAACTAACGGGACTTTTCTTGCCATATAAACTGAAATGTAAAAGTTTCACATAAGTGAGCCGACGGCCATCATCAGCGCAAAGCAGACACACAAAGGGAAATAAAAGTTCACTCGTAGTGAAACCTATCGGCAAAAGTACAATTATCCATGTAACCGGCAAAAGTGCAATTACCTATGTAACAGGATCGATGTCATGCAAAGCGCTCGACTTCTGCCCAGCGAAATCGCGCTACGAAATAAAGAGAAAAAGTAGTCCAGAAACCAGATGGAAAACATGGAGCCTCGTATATTTCCAGTAGTTGGCCAGTGTGCTCGAGGAGGGCTAAACACCAGAAAAGGCATGACGTATGCACGCCTTTAACTAATGAAAGCAAGCGGATTTTAAAAGGCAAACTCACGAACCAATGAATAAGACTTAAGTGACATGGGCGTGGTTTGAAGCCCAAAGAGAGATTACAACACGGGACTGAGCGCTTTGCGCTCGCCCCTACAAAATGGAGAAAATTCAAATGAAAAGTTAACTTAATCATCAAGGTAACTTTTCATTTGAATTTCCTCTGATTAAAAAGCAGTGAGAAACATCATTTTGTTCTCACCTTCAATAATTAGTTGACAAGGACTTTTATTTAAGAGTACTCCAGTTCTTCACCTCTATTCCTCAACATGGGGCATAAATCTAACTCCAGCACTGCTCTTTATCAGGCCCTCCTGTCTGCAGCCTGATAAAAATAATGTAAAATAAACACATTCTACAGTTAAATTTAAAGGAAAATGTGACCATGTGCTTATTTAAAAATGAACTCAAGGCAGTGAGTTACTCTGAAGGTGTCTGGGTGGTACTAGTAGCTCGCAATCTACTGGTTGGAGACATTGGATACATATATAAACTGTGCTAATTTTCACGTATCTAGTATTGGGCTCCAACTGACCCTTTTCTAATGAGAGCTCTGGTCAGTTGAAATCTTTATTTTGAATATATGCTATGCTGCTTACCATTTTTTCTTTAAACGCAGGTTAAGACAGGAGGGCTCCCAGATGTGTTGTGCGCCACCTTTTGCACCAGATATTCAAAGAAAAATATCAGTATAAAAGTAATAATATGGATGCATCACTATAAATTTGAATTTGTCAGCCAAGGAACGCGTCTCGCAGTGATCTTCATTATGCACTCAGGACGTTCGAGTGGTGTTTTCAAGAGTCATTTGCACACTTAACATAATATATCATAAGGCGTATTTCTAAAGCGCACTTTCATCCATAAGCATCATGGCGCTGAATAACAGATGTTTATTGTGGAGCAAAGCAGCTTGACAGTTTACCTTTTTTAAGTTTTCATCATGTGTCATGTGTTCAAGTGAAATAGTACCATCATTACAAGTCACATCCAAAATGAAGGGCCCCCTTCGTTCAACACAGAGGGTACACACAGCCCTACACAGGATTCCGAATTCCTGCGTTAAATTGTTGGTCTTCCAGGCCTGGTGTCGTCAAGACTGACATGTCGATAAGACAGTCCGCTCGAATGAGGACTGAGAAAGCTGACAGGAAAAGAAAACTATAATGCGTTGTCACCTTTATAAAAATCGAAGAAAAACTGCCCCTCGTAATGATGACATCTCCTGGGCATTTCGTGCACTTTGAACAATACTGATGCCAGCAGTTCCCGACTGAGCCCCAGATCTCAGTTCTTCCCACAGCGATGAGCAATCGGCTTGAGTCACAGACTGGAGGTCCCCTGGAGGAATGACTCGAGCCCTCCTAAGACAGATGCACACCAGCCTGTCTATTAACGAGCACTTGCGGCCCGCTGCATCAAACGCAGCTGACAGATCTAACAGAATCCGCATGGAGGGCTGACCTTTGCCCGTCCTGAGAAGGAGATGATTAGCCAGTCTTCTCACTGCATTAGCCCCCACCTCCGGGGACCAGCGTCAGACCCTGGCACGGTCCCACGTGGGAAATCTCGGTCCTTTTCTTGCAACCCTGTGAATGTCCTGAAATGTAACAGATTCGAACCTCGTGAAGTGGCGCAGTTTCTTTGTATTAATAGGAAATGTGCCTGTGTGTGTGTGCAAGGCATCATGGAACCGGAGCAGAGCATGGTGCTGGTTGAACAACATGTGCTCCTGGTGGGCCTTCAACTTATTTTTGATTTTTTATGTGCTGCTAAAGTATATCTGGATGCCAGATATTGCTTGTCAGCTTTGCTTATACAAACTCACATTTAAAATAAACATATTTCCAGCGCGCGGTGCTGTGAACAGCAGAGCTGTGATGGATAAATATAGCTCCACATTGAGGCATACACACACATTTAAATTGTGTTACTTTAGCTTTACTTACGTCCTACACGAATATATATAAGGCGTCAACCACTCGCCACTTATATACTGCCAATGCAGACCAATTGTTCACTGTGACAATGATGTTTTTGTACAGCGAAAATTCCATGATGCACTCCCAATCCATTTAAATGTCACCTTTTTTACAGTACTTGGTCAGTGTAACTATTGACTTGAAAATGAGGCACCGATTTGCTTGCTAATCCCAGCAACAGAGGCATAATTTAATCCAATTTATTTATTTTTTCAGAAAGGCGAACTGCAAGCACATCACACCTGGCCGAATAAACATATTGCAATAAAGACTAGAAGGCATTTCGCTGGAAGAACCCATGGTACAAATGACCCAACATTTCATCTCTCTGTTTTGATGGATATCATGTAGTTATATACCACTGGATAGTGCGAGGTTGTGCTTAGTTTTGTGCGAATGTGTGCGTTTTTACTTTAGTTTATGTCTGTGTGTATCTGTGCCTATTTATGCCAATGCCTTCCTATTCGTCTGTCTGCCTGTTCCAGCCTGAACATACATAACACAACAGATGCAGTGGTACTATTGTTATTTCTATGTAATCCAAAATCAGTAAGCAGAGTCAACTAACCTAACACATTAAAACACCAAAAAGCTGTGGGAAGATGTTTGCAAGAGAAATTCACAGAAAAAAGTGAGGAAACGGCTAGCAACCTGAGATAACTGTGCTAAAAACAACGAGTAGATGGTGCAAGATATCAGCAGCAGGACTGGGAGAGGATCGGGTAAAAAGGAAAAATATGGAGTACCTAGAGAAGGCTTTGATGGCATTAGCACTAGGACATCAAGAGGACCAGGTAAAAGGGAAGCTGATGGAGAAGGTTCCAGTGAGATCAGCAATAGGATTTCAAGAGGATCAGGTAAAAGGGAAACAGAAGGAGGAGGCTTTAGTGAAGCAGTAGGACTTAAAAACCAAAGGCAACGGTTTACTAAAAGATCTGTCAGCTAGGCAGTGGTCATCCTCCTCTGGTTTACATGCTTCACATGCTTCACATCTTGGTTCTGTGACATATGTAGGCAGGCCTCAATCTTTATACAGGGCACCATTGTGTGTGAATGGTTCTCACAACCTGATAAAATGGTGGGCTGCCAAAAGTATTTTCATGAAGGTGGTCTAGATTCTTGATTGTGTGGATGTCTGGGCAGAGGATGTGGTGTTACAGGTATACTATGGCACTGAGTTTGGAATCACGAGGTAAGAGCCACAGGAACAATGTGAAGCAGACTGAAAAAATGTTAGTCTGTTGCCAGTACTGTATGAAAGACTTCAAAAGCCACATCGCTCATACTTTTGTGCAAATGTGCTGCATTTGATGCCCACCACACATTCAATTGCCAAATTTTATGGGCGCTGATATATTAAAAGAGCCCCTGTTCTGTGCTTTTTTTAAGTGCAGTAATACTACCCCTGGAATTACCACTTAACAGATCTTTAGGAGCTAACAGCTGTGTGTTAGTGTTTGTAGGAACCTGCACCAAAATTTCAACATTTGTGTCAATGAATACTGTACGTAATAGTTCTTAGGGCGTTCATTTATTTTCTTTGTCTTTCCACGTACGCTTTGTCATCTTCCTTCTCTAATCATTATTAGTTTAACTATTGCAAACACAGAGCAGTGTTCTCTCTTGGGGAAGCAAAATCGTCTTGCTTTAGACATTCTTCTAGCGATAGATGGCGGGGTCTGTAAAATTATTAACTCTAGGCATTGCTGCTCATACATCCCTAACAATAGTAAGGAGATAAGAGACTTACTTACTATCCTGACTAACTCAAGTAGTGATTTGAAGGAATTGAAAGAAACAGGTGTGTGGGAAAAGGTAGGAAAATAATTTGCTTCAGTGGGGAATTGGCTTAGTAATATTTGGAATGGGGTATTACTAAAGATCATACAGGGAATATTGATTGTACTTCCTTGCATATTAGAAATATGGGTATTATGTAAATTGAGTCAAAAGATTAAAATGAAAAGGTCTAACAATAATCAGAGGAAGGAAGAACGAAATAGAGAAAGAATCTATAGGGAAGATTTAAGGAGAAAACAAAATGCTGAAGAGAAAGAATTGTGAATGGTAAAAGGAAAAAGTAATGTGATGACATATTTAATCATCAGAGGAGGGATTGTTAACGCAACTGGCTTGATTAGAAATTATTAATGAATGTTTCTGTATTTTGAATAATGAAATTTTTTTTAAAATGACAAACGTAGAAAAATAATGTGCACGTTTGAAATTGTGACCTCGGAGAGCGGTCGCCAAGTTTCACAAATTATATTAAAAGAACAACTAACATATGTGAAATATTCAAAATGTATTAAAATAATGTAGTAGTATGCCATATTGAGAGATATAACTTATGTTTTGTATTATATTGTAGAGCTTAACTTAGCCAAAGTCGTGGCCTAGTTTTGCCAGGCCTCAGACAGAAGCTGTATTTCTTTGCGTTTAGTGGAAAATACTGACAAGCTGAGCTAACTATGAACTGCTCATTGTTTAATAAAATTTGCTTAGCTGAAACCTTTGCATGAACCAACGGACAGGGCATGATGGAACTAGAATGTAGCAAATAGTGTGTAAAGCGCTCTGAGTGTACTTTCCCAGGACTCGAACAATAGAGACACTGACTGGAGAAAAAGATGCAACATTTTCGATACTTGACCAGCCGGATGATGAGGACATCGCAAAGTGAACCAATAACCTACATGAGAACTGTACAATATTAAAATTCAAAGATTTGTAGTAAAATTACTATTGGGTAGAGTCATAACTGGTGATTAATTGACCAATTAGGATTTGGGGGATAGTCTGGGTGACTTTGATATAACAACGTGGCAGAGGGAAGAGAGTTCAGAGGTTAGGTGCAGATGTGGAGAAGATCTTATTCTGAAATTGATGTGAGATTGATGATAAGAGACAAGATTCTGTCATTGGGCTCATAACTCTCTATGAGGAGAGCCTGATGTGATGCTGATTGATTGGTAACCTGAGGACAAAGACTGGCTTTGTTGCTGATCCACACAGAGGATAGGTAGATATGACAATGTGATCTAATTACTTTTTGTGCCTTTTCTTTCTAGGTACCAACTGCACTGTTTAAATAAGTTTTCTCTTAGCTAGATGGTTTTCCAAATTCATATTCTAAACTGTTTTCGCATGAAGTCCCACATGCTGATGCTAATCTGGGTTAGGTGAGATTTCTACCCTATGACATTGACAAAAACACAGAGACAAATGATTGACGGACTGATTTGCTGAACTCTGCTATTTATGTTGACCTATTTATCTTTGATACAATTGATGACTTATGCTAATGCTTTGGAGAGTATTTTAATGCAAGCTTTGCTTATGTTATGCTTTTGGCGTCTTCTAATGAATTACAGAGAGAATTGCTTGAATTGAATAAAGTTTGAAATGATCTCATGATTTAGTATTGTAACTAATAGGGAATAAAATTACTAAAACGCATAACAAGTTGTGGTTATTAATGACTGGAGGGTCATGGGGTGTTATGTTCTTGATTCATTGCTGATAATGACTAATGTTTATTGAGTTGTGTTTTAATCATTGGTGTATCAGCCATTAGCCTAGCTAGGATAATCCATGTGAATCAAAAGGTTCATCGACCTATACGTGTCCCATTGTAAATTTACTAAGGGCGAGCTAGCACTAATAACCAACAACCTAAGCATATACAGATTACGATATATAGGGGCAACAGCCTAATAAATGGTCTAGTAGTTTTTTGTGACCGACGTCTATGAGAAATGGCTGAAGTCAAAGTACTACTGTATCCTAACATGATTTATTATTTTTCTACAAATCTCCCAACACCCAAAGTAAGAAATGTTACAGGAAAATATAAGAAACAAGTAGGCATTCTGCTTTTTTGTGATGCATGCCAGTTATCTGCAAGTGATACTACTAACAGTAAGTCAAATGTTTAAGCACAGTGCTATGCAGGTCACTAAGAAATTATAATGGCTTTTGACGTTCTGTACAGAGAATACAGGAAGTACAGTTTTAGGTTTGCTCCTGTAAACAGACGAATCACCTATAAAAATAACTGGTGGGCTGGGTGCATTCGAGCATACATGTTGGCAAAACTATTATCCTTGTTTAGGACACATGTAGAAAGAAAAAGAAATAAGTATTTGTAAAACCAATATGTCTTGTCAGTGAGACCTACTGGCTTTGCCAATCGGTTTTGTGGCTTACATTTCTGTTGTGAATGCACAGAGATCCTCGGAATTGAATCTTGGAACAGGTTTAGCACTTTATTAAATATATTAAACGATGGCTGCCAAGGATGCATGGCCATCCACTACAGTCATCGTTCAATCCATTTGTAATGTTTCAACAAATGCCACCCATTCAAAGATAGTTGCCAAGGCTTCACATCTATTTTTGAATGAATGTTGGTTTATTTTAATGACTCCCATTCGAAGATGACCACTGAGAGTGAGCTTTCACAGTAGCCTCTTTTGAATGGGATTTGTTAACGTTAAAAAAAAAAACATGGGAAGGAGGGGTAGCAGGGAGAGGAGAGGAGATAGTCCCTTCCGTGCACTGGAAGCAAGGTCTGGCATCCACAGTTTAAGGATACAGACCACTGTCAGAGCAAAATTCTGTGGAGGGAGCATAGCAAACACAAGAATATGGAGGGAAGCCTTTGAATCAGGAGCAGGCAAGTGAGACAGACAACAAAGTCATCCAAACAGATGAAAAAGCGGCCCAAGATCAATATAAGTATATGCAATTTATTGATGCACACACAGCCCTTGTGGTGAAAAGAGAAGAGTGAAATGAGGGACAGATTTGGAATATCTCAATCATATTTGAGCAAATGTGTCCCATATGAGATTAAATGGGAACACTCTGCATCCTCCATATGGGGCAATGCCCTATTTCCTGAGGATACTTCTGTGTCCCTTTTCTAAGGGATATTAATAAAAAATATGGGATGAGCTCACACAGCCCCAGCCCCCAGGTTTCACACTTCATTACCGGTAATCCCACACTCGCCAAGGAATCCTCTAATGGGGTCTGCCCCTCGGTTACATCAAGGGTACATACAGAGAGAAAGATGCATAGGATCCAAATAAGGATTAAACATCCTAACCACCTCCCAAATGGATATTACACTTTTTGCAGGTAATGAAGAGAAGATTAAAAAAGGAATACAGGATGTGTAAGACAATGAGTCTTTTCAAATATCTCTTTACAAAGTTTTTGTATAAAGAAACCAAAAGTATAATACACCCCACCCCAACTTTCAAGGACAGGCAGGCAAAATACACATTCAGTTTTACATTCAGCCACCCAAGGACTGGGCTAGAACAGGACAGCAGTGCAGCAGATAGTGCTTTTCGCTGGTTAGTTCTTACAGCAGGCTTGGGGACCCTATCGCTCAACCTGTGGCTGATGTCCTGTCACCCCATAAACATTATTATGGGTCTTAAATTCATTAAAGTAGACATGATTCAGCCCTCTTAGTGACCCAAAAAGGATCTGGGGCTTTCTTCAGGACTGGAATCCTACTTCCCCTGAAGTGTGTCCCTGTCTATAAACACACACACCCACCACACATACATACGAACACCAACGGTAATATTCTGCTGGGAGAGACGATTCGCTTAACATTTAAAATTCATGAGGTCTGGTAATATGAAACGGAAGCATAGAAACCAAAATTAAATTAAAGAAATAATAGTGTCTTACACATTCCATATTCCTTTTTCAATATTCTCCTTACCACTTGTCTAATAAGCTTTAATATCCATTGGGGAGGTTATCAGGATTTATAATCCATATCTGGATCCTATGCCTCTTTCTGCCTGTAAATACCCTTGACGTAACCCGTGGCCTGCCTGCTATTAGAGGATTCTTTGGTGAGCGTGGGATGACCGATGATGAAGCACAACACAGGGGTGTGTATGAGGTCATTCAGTATATTTTTATTAATATCACTTATGTGCTCTCAATTGACAATAGGGAAACAGAAGAATCCTTGGGAAATAGGATGTTACCCCACATGGAGGAGACTGGGATTTCTCATGTAAACCCATATAGTACACGTTTGCTCAAATGTGACAGTGATATAGAATTTATTGAACACAAAAAGTTGTGTAAAGTCCTAAAATGGCCCTCGCCAAATAAAAAAATCTTATGCCACAAAATAAAAAACTGTACTCTAATCCAAACAGACAAAACACAAATTAAATTTCACCTCAGGAAAGTACTAAGGGCCTTATGTATCAATGGAGTTTACCTACTGGTTCTATCTGAAAATGCATTGGTACATATGGCATAAATTCTCTTTTGAAGAATTTTCCTTTGGAACAGAATGCACTAGAGAAACTCCTGTGCCATAGGAACAGTATGGCCAATTTAATTCTGATGGATTGGTATTTAAGTATGATGTGAGCAGCTCCATTGCAAGGTGGTCTAGCTGGGCAAAGGGAAACTGTTAGCATTCCATCCTGATGAAACTACATTGTCTTCCATTGCTGGTGCATGCCACCTTCAAAACCAGCCATATCAATTACAAAGCCATCATGACCAGCAGCCCTGCTTACCTAGTAGACAAGCTCACCATACCCAGGAAACCATCAAACTACAGAATAAGAAGTGTAAAAACTCAAATAAAACATCAGCAGGCCTTTTCCATCTATTCACCCAGGATCTGGAACAACATCTTCATAGCCATCGGAATGCCACAACACCGCTTAAATTTAGGAAAGAGTTTAAGACTCATCTTTTTAAATCAAAGTACATCACAATGAATTAACCATCCATAATCCAGCTTTCCAGGGGTGTAGTGTGGTCAGTACTATTGGGGAGGAATTGGGGTGAGCTTCAGATTTTCCAACAATCATTCTGGCATGTAATGTTAAAATACAATAGGTGCAAGAGAGGGGATGATGGGGCAGTGGAAAGGAAGACAAATGCTGATTGGAATGAGAACTTAGTGAGAGAAACTATAATATTTTGTCAAATAAACTACATTTTGAAGACTTTCAAAACAGAGAGGGAGAAAGTGTGTGTGCATTTTTGTCTGTGTGTATGTAAAAATTCCTGGTGAAACCCGATAGACACCTCATCATACCCAACTGAAAGCACCTGTATCCAAATATTTACCAGAAAGTACATTTAGTAGGGGAGTGTAACGCCCCCCCCCCCCGAAGATATGCCCCAGGAGCTCCCTCTATTAGTATTTGTTGACTTAATGCTTGTCTTTGACCATGTACAGAGCTTTGCTGCCTTTTGGCTGTTTGCATTGTAGAAATACAAAATACATACATACGCATGTAGTCACAGGATTCCAATAGGGGTAGACCCTTATAATGCTCCACAGTCTTAACTTTAAATAGAACATTCTTATCCCTTTCAGTTTTGTAGAAATACCTGACTATTACACAAATAAGGCCCTAATAAAAGACAACAGGCTAAAGGAGGATAATGGACTGGATATGTAGTGATGTTGATTATTGCTAGTGGGGAAAGGTCACACAAGTAAGTGCTCATTGATTGATATAGGGAGATATGTGACCTCATCATAAGACAGATCTCTCAAC
The DNA here is from genome assembly GCF_031143425.1 of Pleurodeles waltl. Lineage (NCBI taxonomy): Eukaryota > Metazoa > Chordata > Amphibia > Caudata > Salamandridae > Pleurodeles > Pleurodeles waltl. The sequence goes on from NC_090447.1 coordinate 978,369,166, forward strand.
ATGTGATCATCTGACTCTAATCAGGATTGGCAGAGGCATAGCAGTTGTTCTGATGCCAAAATATATGCAGATGTGGGGCTCATAAGGAGGACATCTGTTTCGATGTTGTATATAAACCTGGGTTGGAAAATAGTGGTGGGTAGGTTCTTAATATGTTATGTTATGTGAATTGTTTTTATAGAGTGCTCAAATGCTAAAATAGGCGTCTTGGTGCTACCCGAGAGCCATGACAAAAGTCCTAGTAGCCTGAGTCCTGATGAACGTCCCAACAGCCTAATTCCTAGTAAAAAGCCATATTTTCAATGCCTTCCTCAGAATTATAATCGAGGGTAATGATTTTTTGGCACAAGGAAGGTAATTCCAAGCCTTCACCAATTAAGTACGAAGCCTCTACCACCCCAACTGGAACACCAAAAGCTAGGGACAATGCGTTTTTTGGGGAGATAGATCACAACAGTCTAGTGGGTACATACCAAACTAATTCCACCCTAGAAAAGGCAGGACCCTGGTCATGCAGTGCCTTATAGGTGATACAAAGAGCCTTAAAAAGAATATGCTTCTTAACTGGAAACCAATGCAAGTTCAGAATGGCAGAAGAAGCAGAATTATATTTTGGAATCTTGACCACAGTTCTTGCTGACGCATTCTGCAATGCTTGAGGTTTGTTCAAAATGCGTTGATGAGCATTTAAGTAGAGTGCATTTGCATAACTGATTTTAGATAGAACCAAGGCAGTAACAACCATTTTTCGAGAATTGATCGGAAGAAACAGCTACATTTTCTTGATCAATCCCAGAATGAAGCAGATGACGTAGCTGCATTGACTTGGTCATGAAGGGAAAGTTTGTCATTTCTGATGACTCCTAGATTCCTGGCAGTTCTGACAGGTGCAGGAAGTGCACCTATATCAGAGGGCCACAAAATGGAGGACCAGAAAATTGCTTATCATCCAGGAACTGATTGCCCAAATACAGTTGCAGAAGTTAGGACTGACTGCAGCATCATCCGAATTCACAGAAACCCTGATCTGGGTGTCATCTGCATAAGAAGTAAGTGCAAACCCAAAAGATCTAATCAGCTAAGCCAATGGTGTGACGTAGATGTTAAATAACATTGGAATGAGCAAGGACCCCTGAGGGACTCCGCAAGGCAGACTGTAAGGGTTGGGTGCAAACTCACCCATTTGGACTGACTACACCCAGTTGTTCAAAAAGGAGCACAGTAGTCTCCAGGCAGTTCCCGTCACACCAATCCTGTCAAGTTGCTCCATCAGCAGCCCATGATTAACCTTGTCAAAGGCTGCTGATAGATCAAGTTGAACGAGTGCTGCTCTGTCGCCCTGATTGAGGGAAGATTGTATTTCCTCAGTAGCCTTAATGAGGGCTGTCTCAATATTATGCTTAGCTTGAAAGCCAAATTGGGTGTTCTCTAAAAGGCTACTGGCATGTACATGAGACATCAATTGTTTATTCATCACTTTCTCAATAATTTTGGCTGGCAGGGGTAGACAGGATATGGGACAGTAGCTGCTGGGATCAAGTGGATCCGGGGAGGGTTTCTGAATAAGAGGCAGGACAGATGCCTTCTTCCAAACAGATGGAAATGTGCCTAAATTACACATAATGTGAAAAATATCCATAAGGGCAGGGGTAAGTGACTCCGCCATCTTGGAAGCCACTATAGGTGGACAGGGATCATTAGGTGAATCAGATTTTGCCATTCTAAGTACAGAGAAAACCTCATCCACGGAGGGAGGAACAAACCAATTCAAGGTACTGATGAGCCTGTTGTGAATAACATTGATATCTGTTGGTTGAGTATTAGGAGGTGTGATGGCAAACTTAGGGCCGTATTTATACTTTTTGGCGCACAACTGCGCCAACGCAGTTGTGCGTCAAAAAATGTAACGCCGGCTAACGCCATTCCAAAGCGCCATGCGGGCGCCTTATTTATGGAATGACGTTAGCCGGCGGAGCTGCCTGGTGTGCGTAAAAAAAAATGACTTACACCAGGCAGCGCCGGCGTAGAGGAAAATGGAGCTTGGGCGTCAAAAAATGGGGCAAGTCAGGCTAAGGCAAAATTTTCACCTCAACCCGATTTGCGCCATTTTTTTTTACTCCCAACCAACATTTAAATGACTCCTGTCTTAGCAAAGACAGGAGTCATGCCCCCTTGCCCAATGGCCATGCCCAGGGGACTTCTGTTCCCTGGGCATGGTCATTGGGCATAGTGGCATGTAGGGGGGCACAAATCAGGCCCCCACTATGCCACCCAAAAAAAAAATATATATACTTACCTGAACTTACCTTAAGTTCCCTGGGATGGGTCCCTCCATCCTTGGGCGTCCTCCTGGGAGGGCAAGGGTGGCAGGGGGTGTCCCTGGGGGACCAGGCGTTAAAAAATGACGCTAAAGCGTCTGGACGTCATTTGTTTTTACCCGCCCACATCCGGGAGTCATTTTTGCCCGGGAGTGTAAATACGGCGCACATGCCTCGGAGTCATTTTTTAGAAGGGAACGCCTACCTTGCATATCATTAACGCAAGGAAGGTGTCCACGCTAAAAAATGACGCAAACTCAAAGATCTTTGGCGCTAGACGGGTCTAACGCCAAAGTATAAATATGGAGTTAGTTTTGCGTCGGATTTGCGTTAAAAAAAACGACGCAAATCTGGCGCAAACAGAGTATAAATATGCCCCTTAGAGTAAACATCTTCTACCCTATGGCAGAAAGCATCCGCCACTATGTTACAGAAGGATTGACTAAAGTTATTGATAGTGTTAGAGCTATCTGAAGCCAGTTTTTTGACCGTAATAAAAAACTCCTTGAATGAGTTAGCAGTGCAATTTATTTTATCAGTAAAATAGGCAGAGTTTGTAGAAAAAATATGTTTATAATTAGCTACGCACTTATAATTGGCTAAGCATTTTTTATAACAATCTTTTTCCAAGGAGGAATAATGTACTCTCGGTCTCCTTTCCTGCCTTCTGCAATTCTGTGTGACCATTCTAAGCTCATCAGAAAACCAGGGTGCAGACTTTCTTTGTCTTTTGATTCTAACACACTTTACTGGAACTAGGTTTAATGCAGCATCGTCAAGCTAGGTAGTATACTGTTGAGCAGCAATATCTGAATCCTTAGCAAAGGTAGGACGAGAGCCAGCTAAAAGTGAGGCAAACTCCTTGGTCTGAATTTTATGCCAAGAACGTGAGAAAATCAGAGCTGGGTGAGCTAAAAGTTCAGTGTTGGGTGACAACAATTTGAGACTGAAAAATACAGCGCTGTGATCACTCCACACTAATGGAAGAGTTCTGATATTTGATAATGAAGAGTTGTTAGAAAACATGACATCCAATGTGTATCCAGCTGTATGGGTAGGACCAACAACTAACTGAGAGAGCCCCAGAGTCACTAAAGTTTGCAGCAGAGCTGGTGAGTCTGAGTCAGAAATAAGATCTAAATTAAAATTGAGATTCCCTAAAATAGTGAAGTTTTTGGATAGAATATTAGCTTCCAGTAGCTTGCTAATATCCTGTGCAAATGCTGAGTGAGGGCACGGTGGGTGATAAACTAATAAGCCATTAAAGGTTTGATTTTTGGTAAAATCTACACTAAAAGATATAGCTTTGCAAAGCGAAGGGGTAATAGGAATACACCGGATATTAAATTTCTTTTTGGAAATTACTGCAATATCACTATCTGTTCTGCAACCCGGTCATGTCAGCGGATATCATAGCCTTCTGGGATGGCCAAAGAAAGATCAGGGCCGGCGGTGGCATTTGCCCATGTCTCTATGAGAAACACCAAAGAAGGATTGTAGTCACTCACAAAAAATGTAATTCAGTGCTATGCTTCAGCAGATATCTAGCATTGATGAGTGCACAGGTCAGAGAGGTGTCTAAAATAGATGGTGGTATATGTTGGCAGCTCCACAGGTTGAAATTCAAATTCGTAGTGCTGCCAAAGCACGACACAGGTGAGAGTATTTGTATCTTGCAAGCTGGGCGGCAAGGAGAGCCCAATGACCTTAGCTCAATCATATCTTAACTAGGACAAGCAACACACTTATCAGAATTGTTAACAGCCAGAAGAGAGTCACAGGAGTATCTTAAACTTGGTCCCGTTTGGGAAGCAAAACCAGCCTGGAGGCTGGTGCTGGCCATGGTCCGGAAGCGGACAGACTTGCAATATACAGGGACACATGCTTTGCTCTCTCTTCTGCCTCTGTACTGGATGCAGCATTGGATTCAACATTCTGAATCAACTGGAAACCCTCCTTCACTGGAATTGGAACAGAGAAAAAACACTGGACAGTGGATGCTGTTGGACAGATTCATGAGCAATACAGACCTGCCACAAAAGGTCATGACAGGATCTAGATGCCTCTTTCAAATCATATTCTGATGTATTGGACAACTTTTTTTAAAGATATGAGGCTGAGTTTCCAGCAGTGGTCAAGGTAAACCCTTTGTTGGTCAGATTTTCAGCATCAATTTGAACAGATAGATTACAAAATAGAAGTAGCACTGAAACACTATTTAACAGCTTTAAACATTTCTTTCCGGTTAGCAACATACAACTTCACAATGGTGCAATCCCAGCTGAAACACTTTAAGCACCTATTCTATATGATCAAGAAAAGGAAGGCTACATTCAGCTCATGTGAATGATATAATAGCAGTTTATGCCCATAGTTATACCACCTTCTTTACACTTACAAAAGCATCAGTAGCCTAGGAGGGATCATTTCAGCACAAATAAATCATGAAAACGAAACTCCAGGAAGAGAGTACACTTTGCTTCTTCATCATCTGCCATTGATTGACCACATCTTGAGGACTTGGTGAAACAGTGGAAGTGATACAGGAATATCCTTTTTCCATGTCGGCATTCCAAATTCCGATGTGTCTTAGACGACAATGACTTATGATGGCTATTCGTCTTTTAAGGATCAGTGTTTCTTTTGAGAACAAACCTGATATTCGTCGGAAGGGGGTAACTTTACAAACACATCATAATCCCAGTCTACTGGATTCCTCAGTCCCAGCTCAGTAAAGCTTGCCCTCATTGCCATGTCTCTAAACCTGCAACAATTACCAGCAAGGGTCAATGGAAGCCTTTAGTCCATCAATGAGAAGGATCCCTATTTGACTAATGGGCTTAGCTATACTGTTTGCACCTTAAATATTCATTTACTGCCTACAGAGAGCCATTTTCATCATATCAAGATGCCAATATTCCCAGTAAATATGAATGATTTCATCGAGAAAATACATTCTTGGTTGATGAAGAGAGCATTTACCCTGGTTCCACAAAGAGAGGAATCCAAGAGTGTTTAGGTAGCGTTTTCTACCAGTTATTCAAGACGGTAAAGCTTCAGTTCATTCTGTTGTTGTTCAAGCCATGTGATTTCCAGTCACCTTTGTAAGTGATGGGTACATATACATCTTTTTAATCAATATTTCCTTTGCTTGCAGCTGGACACATATTTTCATTTAAAAAGTCAGCATTTTAGATTATTACACCACATGCATATTTAAAATAGTGTTAGCTCCTTTGCTGATAGTTTTACAAGCGCTGGTCATAAAAGTATCATCTTATTAATTTGCACCTGTACTCAGAAATCCAGTTAGGTGGCGGTTACCTTGTGTAAAGTTCACCTTCTGTTAATCTAAGAAACTTTGTGAAGAGCATCACCACTGGTAATATGGCATGCTCCAACAGATGTATTAGACTACAAGTGACATCTCTCGTGTTCCCTAACCGAGATCTATTAGATAATGATCTTATCTAGCAAAGTGGTCATTACTTCCAAAATGGACAGTCTAACATTTGTCTCTCCCAGCCTCTACACACCAAGCATCACAAAGACTAACGTTTCCCAATAAACATTTAGGAACAGCACTAACTCTGCCCATTTTTGTAAATGAGTAAGGGATAGATGTTTAACAAAGGCCTAATTCAGGAGGACATTAATGTCTCCATCTACTTTATGAGTACATGTGGAAATTGAGTCAGGGCTAAAATGTATTCTGTAAAGTACCCTTGGTCACCTGAATTAGAACCATAAACCTATGCGAGGGACCTGGACAGAATTACATTTTTGAATTGCTAGTATCACACATCAACAGCCGCTGTGCCCCTGCTCCTTCAAGACACCAATACCAGATTCTCTTTGTATTCTGAACAACCATACATGTAGTATTATGTGACTGTGTTGAGACAAGTGTACAGTCTAACCACTATGGTAGCAGCATCCTGCTCACTTTTAACTCTGAAAGACTTGTGTCCTTCAACCAGATGTGACCCATTCCATAGTTCTTTTAGCCAGACACTCAAACACTCTTTCTCTCTTTTGCTGGCTGCATACCTCTTTTGCATTCCAGGCTAAGATTTTAATATTTGGAGGATTAAAGTTCCCTCTTGTTATATTTATTCAAAAGTTTCTCTTCCTCTATGTGGCCTTTCTTCACCTGCCAACATGATGGCTATGTCTTTTTTAATTGGACCACCCTAGGAAACCCTCAAATGTCAGACTAGTATACCCAAGGATACCGAGGGACTACCAGGCACTGGTAAAGAATGATGGTTATCAAATTATTTCACCCATCACCCTTCACCAAAGAATGAATAGCTCACCCTATATTGTTTATTACATCCAAAAATGCATCTCTCTAGTCAACAATGAAAATCTTTTCAATTTTAATTTAAATTTTTGATTGCTTCAAACAGCTTTTATGCCTTTGCAACTTTCCTTATAGTGTGTATTTTATTGTTTCATATAACTTTCAACATGGCAAGGAATTTCATCTCAGACATGACAACAACAGCTACAAAAGCATCCATCCTCTAGCCAAGCTTCCTGCAGCTATCCTCTCTGTTTCCGGAGAGATCAGGGCACACTGACAGCTTGTATACTGTCAAAAGCCAATAGGCAGTTCTCCCTTTTTCTTTGATTGTATAGCGCAGATTATTAGAAAGTTAACCAAAATCTTCCTGGTCTTTCCTCCAGACTAGCTTAAGGGGTCCTCATGCACTCTCTGGATTTCCTTCACCAATTTGTAAGCACTCACACTAATCAAATCATCTTTCTCAGTTTTCAATATTGTCAAGCCTCTCTGCCCTTCGCTGCCTGCAGGACTGCAGTATAGCAATTGAATGATAATTTGATTCAGTCTTAGTCTGTGCCTCTCAAGTTACTGCTCCTAAATCCTACTTCCTAAGTGTCAGATCTGTTTTTTTCTCCTTCTGAAAAGTTTATATTTGGTTATTATTTCACCTCACCTTGCCTTCAAGGTTCTTTCCACGCTGGACTTCTAAGTATCCTGTCCCATGCTATTAACCACAGAAGGCAATCATTTACTAGCCTCTGTGTAATAATCGCCAGTCCCAGATCTCCCCTTCATGACATCGCCTCTCTTCTCCACTTCTTCCTTTGCTCCCTGTTATTCCAAAATAATGTAATAGTTTGGAAGGAGCAATTGTGAGCTGAGGCTACTATAACTGGAGGCATATTCCTATTTGGTGGCCTTAAAGGAGGCCCATTGCTTTTTGAAATTGAGCAAAAACATGTTGAAAAAACATAAGTCTAGGAAAGTTTTCACTGTATCCACAGTTGCTACTTACACATTATTCCAAAGATTCTGATTCCAGAGAATGGGAGGGTGAAGGAGATGAAAGTGTGAAATTGTTCTTTGCGTTCTCGGTGAAACTCCATGCTGCCTTCCCCAAGGCATATAGAGTTCACAGAGGGAACTTCAGAGCAGCCAGGGCCTGCAAGACTGCCAGAGGATGTATTCATAATCATGCCTAGAACATAATTCTGTGATCTTGAAAGATCTTTGGATTAAATTGTTGTTAGTCTGAAACACAACCATACAGAGGGAGTATCAAGCTTCCCTACTCCTACTAGACTATGCCCTACTACTTCTTTCCCTTGAACTGTCACTGGTCACTAATTTACCTCTCCTACCTGTTCAGCCAAGAAGACAGTTCTTTGCATATTACTAAGTTATCCAGTTTTCTGGATGACCCTAAAACTGAGGGTACTATGTTAGATATACCTCACATGTGGGGGTCACCCTGGCTGGAATCCCACTTGAGAACCTCCTCACTTTGCAAATCCTCTTGCCGTCATGATTCACTCTTCGCATTCTTGTGTCCACTACCAGAGGTCTGAACCATCAGACTTCCCAGTGTTCTAATAAGCTTCTAAACCCTTCACTGTACTATATACTAATTTCCTGGCATTTGGACACTATTCAGAAATTTGCATACATTGTCATTCGCTGCAGGCTTATGTGGAAGCCAGTGTTCTCTTGTTAAAAACTCAGTTTCCTATAATTCCCTACTCACTGCATCATCTCCACCCCTGCAAGTCAACTATGGCTGGAGGAATTCAACACGCTTGTGGCTTGCAGGTGCTAACCTGTTCACACCTGATGCATGTGATCACTGTGACCTCTTTTAAGCTGAAAACTCACTTCAGTCCATTGTTTGTCATTGTAGCAGTGTTCCTGTTTGGCTGACACCCTGTTGCTTGAGGTTTTGCTATCATGAGTTCCTGAGTTATAGTTATTCCTTGTTTCCTGTTCCCACACTGTAGCTATTTCTTTATTCCTGAACGATCACTGCCTGCAGTGCTACCTTGATTCCTGAGCAACACTAATTTAGTGCATCCTTGAAGTCTCTCTCCTTCTGTGTTTAGCTTATCACAGTCCCTGCCTTTCTTCCCATTTACCTTTGTTCCGCTTTCTATGTGCTGCCTTCCTATTCCTGCTGTCACATCCTATAGTTTATTTGTGTGGTTGTTACTGTTTTTCTGTCATGGATGCTCTTTGTTTTCCCTTCTTTCCTGTTAACCACTCCTCCTTGCTAGCTCCTTGTCTATTGTGGCAGGGTATTTAGTTCCACACCTTTGCTGTTATTGTCTCACATGTTTTATTATCTCACCAGGATCCTTGGGCACAGCTGACAACTTAGGTGGTGTTTTTTGTTCACTGTGAGTATTGTATTTGAGTTACTTTTATAACATCGCCATAAGTATCAGCTCCAAAAACCCTGCCTTTGTATGTATATCCTATGTGTAGGTATTTGTAGATAGTAATTGTAACAGCAATTGTGAGTGAGGAACTTACTGAGCTTCAGTCTTACCATGTGGAGCTCCCGAGTGCTTTGCTTCCACATTCCTTTTATTGTCAATTCATATTTATGTCTTGAATGTCCATACTGGGTGTTATTTAGTCTAAATTCCAAATTTCCTCTTAAATGCTTGTCCTTTCAGAGCTTCATTGATTGTAATGTCGTGTGCTAATTTTCCCATTTGCATCCCTTTTCTCTTCTGATTCCCTGTGTGATCTTGGGCAGCTCTGTACCCAAAAGTCTAATACTTTGTCTACCCTGCCACCAGTCCTTGCCAGAGTCCCTGTCACTTGTATTCTTGATGTCCCCCTTAGGACCTGCAGTGCTATCGGGGTGCCTTGCTCCCTGTACCAGTACTTTGTTCTTGTATCCAAATACCCTTGCTACATGGAAACTTTACTATGACTCTCAATGCCCGGCACTGAAGACTGACAGGGGGGTCCAGTCCCCCTGCACATTGCTCTTCTTTGATGTCCTGATCCCATGCATCAGTTCACAAAGTGCACCGTGATGTTTTGGTCAAGTTTAATGGTACAAGAGAACCCCATTTCTGTCTCCTAACTGTTGTAGGCTGCCCATCCCTGCCTCTCTAGTTTCTGGTTTAGCTAAAGATGAGAACATCATCCACCTTGCCGAGCCAAAGCACCACCATACGCAGGGCCATGCTGGGGAGCGAACTTTGAGAGACAAAAAAGCTAAAGTTGCTTCAAAAACATTCATGAATGACACTAGAAGATAATGTACAAGGAGGAGGCGTTGGAAACCCCAAAGCTTATGAAGTAAGCTGGATTGACTAGCTCTCAGGGAATGCAGGAAAACTGCGGCACTACTATCATATGCAGCCTGTGCTGTGAAATCAGGAATTGTGGCACTGCACAAGCTTGCCCTCTGTCACCCTTCTTGTTTGCCCTTCACATAACGTCCTTAGCTAATAATTTAAGAGAAAAGCACTCACTTTTCAGTGACTGGTTTGCACTCCTTTGTTACAACAGTTTCTTATTCATTAAGGTTCTTCATGTTGTGATAATGTCTGTCGTAAATGTTATGAGGATTATTCTTCTCCCAAGGAAAAGAGAACAAGACTGTGGCTTAGTAAGGGTCCCATGGATCATAATACAGTCATGAAAACTGCCCCCTTAAATCCTAGTTAGGTATTACAATGCAGCCACTGCCAGGTTGCAGTGAACCCGATAGACCCCTGGGCCTTGGTGCCACTACACTGGCTGCACCATCAATGGACACATCCTTGTGACTGGAACTGAAAGCTTTCTGTAAAAACAAACTTGGAGGATCTGGAGAGAGATGGGGTTCCATATTCTCCAATGATAACAGAAGAATGCATCATGTCTCATCTTCACTTTCCTGCAGTCTCAGAGAAAGGTGGTACTGTTAACAAGTTGAAGATTAAACCATCAAGAACCATTTCAGCCAAGTATCTTGGTGGGTTCAGGCAGTTTCACGTACCTAGCCATTCTGGTTTCTTATCACAAGCGCAGTGCAATCAATGTTGTGGCCAGATGCGATTTTTATATAGTGCTGCATGTCAGCTTTATCGTAGGAGACTCTGGCATTGGATTCTTACTGAATTCCAGACTGGATTATGCTAATAATCCATTCCTCGGGTTTTCAAAAACTACTTTAAGAGACTAACAACTATTATAAAATGCTGAGTTTGCCCTTCAGTAAGACTATCATAGAAGCCATGTCTCTGAGGCAAGGCAATGGCTTACCTTGTTTGTAGTACACGCTAGAATAAAACTAAAATACAGCTACATTGCTGTTGTTACTACTAATTGGTACTTATATGGTGCACAATAGCCTATTAATATGTGATAGTGTGGTCCATTGATTATTTCCCTAATGGATCAGAGTTTCCACTGGAGGCAGCATGTGAGTAAGGTAATAGTATTTATTGCAAATGACTCAACATGATCTGGCTACATTGAGCTTTAACCGTCACAGATGTCAGCACAACATACAGCATAACAAACAGAGAGGTTCTTTGGCTTCCCCCTTCAAATATTGGCCTGTTCTATGAGCCCCCTTTAGGAATTGGCTTGCTGGGTTGTCCATCACTTGTTGGGAACCCCTCATGGTATTTTGCAGGTGTCTACATTTTTCCCATAGACATTTGACTTAGAAGAACAGAAGAAGAAAATTAGCTAGTTAGAAGCATGATCTAATATGCTGGCCTCCCCCATCTGTGTGTAGTGTCCCGGCTCCCGAGGATAGTGGGGCACTGGTGACAGACCATCTATCTTGCTCACCCTGATCATGCAAGTTCTCAATTATAAGGTCAAATTGAATGTTTCATTGGTAGTAACAAAACCCCATTCTAAGATGGATACTATGTTTCGAGACAACTAATGATTTTTAACAGTCCATCTCTTTTGCACCCTTCATAAGTAGCTATGTGAGGACATGAGCAGCAGAATCATAGAATCAAGATGCACAGAAATCCTAAGAGCAGGGAGCTGTAGTAAACACGTTGATGCTCTGTGATTTCTGTGTCTTATTGGTCTGTCTTATTACCACAGCCGTTGGGCACTGTGGGTGTGGTCTACCGCATAGATCAATGATACCCTCGCAGACTAGCTGGAAAACATGCTACCCTGTGTGTGCAAGTCTGATTCCGTGCCAATAGTTGGCTTTCCGTCCCCAAGAGCATGGTGTCAGAGTGAGCTACAGGTTATAGTAGCTCTGGGGCTGTTGTGTCTTCAGGGGTTTCAAGTCATTGCCCCCTTCTCGAACAGTCTTGAAGCTTGCTGGCAAACAGTTTGAAGAGCAACTTGAGCCACTATGGAGTGAAAACAGAACTCTGTACATCTCGGTCCAATGAGGAATGAGGAACTAGCACAGAGAAGAAGACTTCTAGTGCAGAGCCACAGAGTATAATGGTTATTCGCCATATGTAATACACACCAGGTACTGTACTGATGCACTTTAACATGCAATGTGGGTTATGCTAAAATATTGAAATCTTTTTTTAGAGACCTTGTGCTCTGTCTGATAGTTTTGTAGCTCATTTAATAGCTTTTACTATCTATTAGTGTGGTACTTATTTTATCAGATTTGGAAGGCTGTGTCAGGCACCCCTAGTGTTTAAACTTGTGACATGCCAGCTGCATGCAGATCGTTGCTGCAGCAGGCATGTTAATACACCAAGTTGCACTTTTCTTTCCATGGTGTAAAACCACCCTCAATTCATAACAAAACTGTTATGTTTTAATCTCTATAATATGTAGGTTGGGGTTTTCTTTAAGTATTGCCTTAGCAATAGAATCCTCAAGCTCATGGATTCGACGGGGAACGGTTGAACAGTGAGAGGGTGAAGCAGCGACGTGGAGGTTGCGGCTTATGGTGTTGTGAGTGGATGCATAATAAAAGTCTTAAACAAAAGGAAAACGACTCTGTGACAAGTGGCGACGAGTTACAACTTGGCATCCACCCTTCATCGGACCCATGTGCTGCCCACACGATCTTGACGTGATTTAACTATACAGTGCTTGTTGACAGAAAACGGCAGTATCAACTAAAAGGAGAACGGCGGTGTCGGATAAAGTACATGTTGAAATATTTGTAAGTACTAAAGACTTTTAAAAAGGCGCATAAAGTTATATTGCGTGAAGCTGATTACAAGCGACATGCTCCGTTAGGCACGTGCACTCCTCTTTAGAATTCGGCTACCGAAAGCTCCTGCAAACTCTGCCCTAACCGCAACTATGCTGTGACCTACGCTTTTATGTTGTTTAACACCTAAAACAGGATATTCAAAAGACAATCACCGACTGTTTTGGATAGCAGTTGCACGCCAATTACGGTAGTTACGGCCACACCATTGACAACAGGATGCGCAATGGTTACTAATGCCGTGGCGTTTCTAACAGCTTTAACAGCATAAATAAACATACTTCCTATCGTATCCTTGTGAGCTATATTACTGTGCTCAAGGAACAATCAACATCTATCTCGCTACACTTTGTGACCCGGTGCCAACGCTAGGGGAAACCTAGGATATTCAGGAAGTGAAACAGGAGAGTCTTTCACTACAGGAAGTGACTATAAACTAGTGTGCTAACAGAAGGGGAACTCTGACACATTCAGGAAGTATAATAGGAGAATCTTTCACAAGACAGTTGTTTATTTACATTCCACGTTCTTTTGATGGTGTTATTATTCACAATTTCTCACCAGTCTCTTCTCAGTATGTCTCAGCCTCCACAATTCCTATCTGAATGGGGCGAGCCAATTGTACCATGGAAAAAATGGATTAACTTATTTGGTTCACATTTAATTGGTATTGGTGGAGATAAATTTTCCCCTGCAAGGAAACAAGGCATTCTTTTGCACAATTTAGGAGTTGAGGGACGGGATATTTATGACAGCCTTGATTTGATAGCCGTTGGTACAGCCGAAGGTGAACCAAGAGATGTCTATGAGATGTCACTCATGATGCTCAAGAAACATTTTGGTGGTCGCATTAATGTTGTCATGGAAAGACACAAGTTCTTCATGAGAGTGCAAGCCAAAGATGAAAGGGTTGGTAATTACATTGCTTCACTTAAGACGTTGGCTCAAACATGTGACTTTGCTGAACTCACTGATTCCTTAATAAGTGGGCAACTTGTGCGTTGTGCCAACAGTTCTAGAGTCCAAGAGAAACTACTGACGAAAAACCCAACCTTGCAGGTGTGATGCTATTAATTGTGTTTGACCAATGACTTTGTGTTTCACCACTGCGCATATTAGTTGCTCAATGTTCACCAGTAGCACATTGTATGTTTTGTTCAGTTTAGCTGCCTATTGGCTTTAACATGGAGTTAGCCATTACATTCTGTATTCAGCTTAGCCGCCTATTGGCTTTGACATGGCATTAGCCATTACATTTTGTATTCAGCTCAGCTGCCTATTGGCTTTAACATGGCATTAGCCATTACATTTTGTATTCAGCTCAGCTGCCTATTGGCTTTGACATGATATTAGACATTACATTTTGTATTCAGCTCAGCTGCCTATTCGCTTTGACATGATATTATACATTACGGGCCATATGTACGAACACATTTTCCCATTGACACAGAATGGGAAAAACCCTTTGCTACATCTGGCCCTACATTCTGTATTCAGCTTAGCTGCCTATTGGCTTTGACATGATATTAGACATCACATTTTGTATTCAGTTCAGCTGCCTATTGGCTTTGACATGATATTAGACACTACATTTTGTATTCAGCTCAGCTGCCTATTGGCTTTGACATGGCATTAGACATTACATTCTGTATTCAGTTTAGCTGCCTATTGGCTTTGACATGACATTAGACATTACATTTGATATTTAGGTTAGCTGCCTATTGGCTTTAACGTGGAGTTAGACATTGCAGTTGAAACATCGCAGATGTCTGTATTCTTCCAAGCTGTGTTTTTCCACAAGATGGACCAAGCTGTTTTCTTCACACCAGACCTTAGCTGATAAGAGTATGTAGATTTTGTGTTTACCTCGCAATCCAGTCTGAGAGCGGAATGGCTCAGAGAACTGGCCATTCTCCAAGGTCGTTCAGATCTCACACTGAGTTTGCTTTTAAGGATGACTCTGGGCTACAGTGAGTTGGATTCGAATCTGCTTGACTTCAGGCTGGAGCTAGACGTCAGTTGCCAGTCTCCCGTTTGGGTAGATAATCTCTTTCTCGCAGTTGACCGGAGTCATCAACTTGCAGACCCCAGAAAGATGAAGCTGAATATATAGGCCCTGCCGCCTTGTCCATATGGTGATGAATTTGACTTTTATGCTTTGCTATGCTATAATCATATATATTTGCTGTGTACATTGCAACTAAGTAGTACTGTGATATATTTTGCTTTCATTGCTGCAACTACGTATGCTTGAAATCTACTAATTTTGTCTCTCAAGAACTTGTGGGTGGGGGAGAATTAACAACAATAAAGGTCTTCTTTGAACTCAGAAGTGCATTCCAGAGAGGTTCTGTAAGCTCCGATAGGAGATATGTAGGAAAGCAGAACAGCAGGAGGCAAACATTTTCGCTGAGAGCATGGAACATGCCATCCTTTGGGCAAAGGAAATGAAAGATGCAGGCCCCAGTCATGGCATCCATGTTGAATCTAGCTCCCCGATTTCTTCTTGTGATTGTGTTCAGGAATGTGACCTTGTGCAGAAAGTGTCCAGTAAAGTAAAAATTGGCAATGATACTCTGGAGAAAGGCAACATCAGATGTTACAAGTATGGTAATGTTGGCCATTTGGCTAACAACCCGAAATGCTTTGCTAGAAATGTAAATGGCAGGAATTGTGGGAAAAGGGAGCATTTGGCGTAAGTTTGCAAAGGCTCAAAAGTAAATATAGTCAGCGAGTCAACAAGCAGACAACAGATGATTTTGCATGTCGATTACACCAACCAACGGTTCAGTGAGAACAAGTTAGTCATGCCAAAATGTGATGTTGGAATTGGTAGGAAAACTGTCCCAGTTCTTGCTGATTCAGGGTCTCCGTTTACGCTAATTGGGGATAAAAATTGGGAAAGGATTTTTGCGGGTGAAAAGATTGAACTAATTCCACCTTACATTGATCCTACTGGATATGGTGGACAGAAGATTGATTTGGTTGTATACTCTGTGATGTCGATAGAATTTAAAGGGCGTGAAACTGAAGGAAAAGTTTACATAGCAAAACGGGGCAACAATCTGTTGTGCGGCGCCATCAGAGAGATCTGGTAATCATTTGAAACCCGAATACCCCTGACCAAGCTCTTTCTGTTTCCAATTTGGGTGATGATGCAGAAATCGTAGGTAATTTCCCGGAGGTCTTTTGTGACGAGCTCAGACTACTGAAAAATTTCAAACACAAAATCATTTTAAATTCTATATATATGTATATGAAGTAAGGAAGGTTCCTCAGCTGATGTTGCAGCCCTTGCAAGACGAACTCAACAGATTATTGAATTTGGGTGTCATAGAAGACACCCATAGTTTTGGCTCCCAAAGATAATGGGAAAAAAATAAGGTTATGTGTTGACCTTAGGGGCCTCAATCAATGCATTTGGGTAGACCGTCACCCGCTGCCTAACATCAATGAGACTTTGACTATGTTAACTGGGGCTAATGTGTTCAGTGTTTTGGACCTTTCAGCAGTGTACCATCCGATTCTGCTCCATGAGGATTCAAGACATCTTACCTCTTTTGTTACTTTTTTTGGTGGCGTTCAGATTTGTTAGAATGCCTTTTGGGTTGGCTTCTGCTTGTTTCCAGAGAATAATGAAGGAGGTACTCAAAGATCTCGATTCCGTTTTGTTTTTTCAGAATGACATTCTTGTTTATGGCAAAGACACCGACAAGCATGATATTATCCTGAAAGCTGTGCTTGTGAGATTGAGAGAAAATGGGTTGACTGTGAAGAGAGAGAAATGTAAGTGCAGAGTTGGAACCGTTTCTTTTCTTGGTCACACTATCTCTGGTGATGATATCAAACCAAAACTAGAGTTGGCTAAATCAATCATGTCGGTACCAACACCTTTAGATAAAGATCAAGTACGATCATTCCTTGGTCTTGCTGAGTATTACTCTAAATTTCTAAAGAATTTTGCGAGTATTGTTCAGCCATTGAGAATGATCCTGAAGAAGGGTGTGAAGTATGAGTGGTCTCCACAATGTGAGGAGGCGTTTAATGCAGTGAAAAATGACATAGGAAAGATGCCCACCTTGGGACATTTTGATGTGAACCGTAAAACGTTCTTGCCCACTGAGGCTAGTTTGAAAGGCCTCGGTGCAGTTCTCTCGCAACGTGTGGATGGGGAAAAAAGAGTGGTGGCTTTTGCGTCATGTTCCCTTAAAAGTCAAGAAGAACGGTATTCAGTGGTTGAGCGTGAAGCATTGGCCTGCACCTGGGCCATAAACAATTTAAAATATTATTTATGGGTTTTACCATTAGAACTCAGGAGTGATCACAAGCCCTTAGTGCAGATGTTTACCTGCCGGAACATCGAGAGTACGACGCCACGAATCAAGTGTTGTGTGGAGAGCTTGTTAGATTTTAATTATCTTGTAGATTATTATCCTGGAAAGAAGAATATTACTGCTGATTTTCTTTCTAGGTTGTCAGCGGTTGATTGCAGTCCTGATGAGCAGGTTCCTGTGTTATGGATTAAAGAATCTGCTTTGGACAAGGCGGAATGTGATGAAGAATGTAGTAAAGACCCTGTTCTAAAATTAGTTATGGACTATGTTGTTCAAGGGTGGCCGTGTTTGAGTGATTGTCATGAGGCTACCAAAGCATTTTGGAATGTTAGGGATGAGTTGAGTATCATCGGTGGCAATTTGTTCAGATATAGTAGGCTAGTTCCTCCCTCTAACCTAAGTGAGAAACTGATTAATTTAGGCCATGAGGGGCATCTAGGTAGGAATCTCACGAAAGCCAGTATCAGAGAGTGTCATTGGTGGCCGGGTTTAGACAAACAAGTAGAAGTTGTTGTGAAGGACTGTTTGCAATGTGCTGGAAATGATAAATCCAGAGTCATTCGGACCGCTCCCTTGTCCCCAGTTTCTATTCCAGATTAACCATGGGTCAAACTGGGTCTGGATTTGGTTGGACCTTTTGAAACGTTGCCATACAATGAAAGATTTTTGATTGTCCTAGTTGATTACACGTCTAAATGGGTCACTGCTAGTTGTGTCCACTCTGTTACCACCAGAACCGTGATAGATTTTTTTAACTGACATGTTTGCCTGTGAAGGAATTCCTAGGGAAATAGTGACTGATAATGGTGTTCAGTTCACTTCCTTAGAAATGAAGAATTTCCTTAATAATTTAGCAATCTCTCATTATCGTACTGTACTTTATGCTCCTCAAGCCAACGGGTTGGTTGAGAAAATGAATCAGTTAGTGAAAGCAAGTGTTCAAGTAGCTCTTGAGAACAGAGTGCCTTTAAAAACTGTGTTGAGGGAGACGTTATGGGTCCACAGGAATGCACCCAATGTTGTTACAGGGATGTCTCCTTTCTGTATTTTGAAGGGCAGATTAGCAGGCTCGAAGCTGAATCCTTTGTGGTTGCAACCTAAAACTCAAGGTAGTGCAAGGTTTGGTAACACAAGGAATGTTCGTGCTAGGATGATTGCGAACCAGGCTAGGTATAAGGAGCTATTTGATGAAAGGCGTTGTGTGAGTCAGAGGGGTTGGTGTGAAGGTGAATTGGTGTTTATCAAGAAACCTGTGTGGTGTCTCAAAGGAGGATCTAAATATATTGGACCAAAGAGGATTATGGAAGTGAAGAAGAATGTTGTTGTCCTAGAAGGTGGTGAAGTTTGGAGCATGTCTCGACTAGCCAAGTGTACAAAGTCGTTGGATGAACATGATGTTGTTTTGCCTGATTTGGATATGAGTGTGGGATTAAGAAGGAGTGGAAGAAACTGCACATATCCTAAACATCTCAGGGATTTTGTGAGTTAAATGATAATACTGTTCTGGTTATACATTGAGAACTGTGATGTACATTTTGTAGCAGTTCTTACTTCATTTTTGTTAGCTCGTTTGCATATCTGATATTACTTCTTTTTCTGTTATATAAATGTATATATTTATGTTATCCTGTTATTATTTTATTTTTTTACATTATTTATAAAGGGGGGAGATGTGTTATGTTTTAATCTCTATAATATGTAGGTTGGGGTTTTCTTTTGGTATTGCCTTAGCAATAGAATCCTCGAGCTCGTGGATTCGACGGGGAACAGTTGAACAGTGAGAGGGTGAAGCAGCGATGTGGAGGTTACGGCTTATGCTGTTGTGGGTGGATGCATAATAAAAGTCTTAAACAAAAGGAAAACGACTCCGTGTCAAAAACACACCCATGTACCACCATGACAATAACGTGCAACAAAGAACGCTTGAACCTAAAATGAGCCAGACCTATTGGCTTTGCCAATGCTTTTTAATTTAGCACACTGATTATTATCGATATTGACATTGTTTAAGGTTGTGCAATGCTCTTTGGTTCACCTCCGAATTAAATCAGGCGTTTTTCCAACGTTAGTGCCCTGCTCCCCTCCACTCCATATTCAACATTATCATTTGTGATGCTAAACGGGGCAATGTAACTTTTCACATTGTAATGGAGGGAGTTTCATGCTAATGTGGTTTTTGGTTAATACAATCGTCTGGGTAGGTCCTTCGCTTGGATGCTTGTGTTTGTGTGTGCTTGTCCACGCTGTGTTAGTAGTTTTGGGAATACATAACATTTTTTAGGTTGCCATGACCTCAGCTGGCCATGTAGGGTCACAAAAGAAGAAAGTAATAAACAACTAGACCTATGGAGGTATCATACTTCTGTTTAAATGACGAGTTGCACTCATTGTGGTAAATGAAATGCAGTAAAAAAACGAAAACACTTTAGAAAGCTCAGATGGAGATAGAATTGCAACACTTTTACACTATACCTTAATCAGAACCTTTGTGCCTTACATCAAGAGACAACAGTGAATTAAACTCTATCAATGAAATTAATTGCACTTGCTTTCCATTTGCTTGTTTTTAACATGAAAATAATATACAGCAACAATCAAGAAATACATATTATTATAAAGTCGTTCGCATGGAAGCAGTTTCCCTACAGTATGCTCCTAAAAATATTTTCTGTAATAAAGGCGCAATTGCTTCCAGCAATTTATTGGTACTAACTTTTAATTACAACAAATCTAAAAAAAATCGAGCCCTTAGGAAAATCTTGGACAAATGAAGGGATGCTCAATAACAAAATAAGTTAAATTAAAATACCAGATATTCAAAACAAAATCTGTACACTAAGGCTAAAAGAAGTACATGCATGGGTACAAAGGGATACACTGCAGGTAAATCAAGACAACTGGATATCATGGAGCAGAAGGGTTTCTAACACTGGGGCCAGCAGTGACAGCAGCATGTCAGCAGATTATAACAGGAATTTGATGTCAACTATATCCTACAGGGAATAGTGCCCTGTTAGTTGCCTGAGGTGTGCTCCTGGTGTTCCTTGTTATGCATTAAGTAGGCCCCGCAACAATTTGTAATCACTAGTTTCCAATTATTTTATTCCCCTGTTTGCCACATTTACGCTCCATGCAAGTCTTTTCTACAATTTTGATGCAAGAACAGTTAAGGTGCACAGGGCAGCTCTTTCGCTGTATTTTCAATCTATTTCCAATGAGAGCAATACTCGATGAAACATCAATTTATTCAGGTTTTAAATGTTGTTCTTAATAACTCTTTGAGGGATAGACCAACTTTCTGCCAATATTTTATATTTCATATTTTATACGCGCAAAATGAAACAAACAATGGTATTTTTTCATGTGTTGTTATGGTATCAACATATGAAGATGCTTTATGTCTAATGGATGATACTGCAGAAAATTAGACAATCAATATGTGGTTAATGATGTTTACTAATGTAGTTTCTTTGTAATAAGAGAAAATGGCCCGTTTTAACTATAATCAGGCAAATACTTCCCCGAGAAGAAACAGGAAGTTATAAATAGGCAGAACTCTATCCTACTTTCACCCTGTCTACCATAGTTCAACCACAATGCAGGATTTTTCTTCCAATTGTCTTCCAAAAAATGGCAGCGCTTTCTCAGCATGTTCAGTGCTTTTCCACTGCTATGGAATTATATTCGTTTAGTTCATATTATATTCCAAAAGGGGAAGTCAACAGCTACACTTTATACAAAGATGCTCTATTGTTCTTGTAACCTAATGGATTTAGGTGGCCAAACACCTTTTTGCTAACATGAATAGGTATAAATAAATTACGTACAATTAATGCGTATGTTTGAAGATATAAAAAAATGCTTTAACCACTTAAAATAGTCTCATCTGAAATTATGATCTTTTCACCCTTAGTAATTGTTTTGCTCCAAACTTTCAAATGTGGTGATTAAATAGATGAATGGACTAATAGCTGTGACTGGTGGAGAGGACTCCAGTTATCCACTTTGCATATTAAACAATTGCAGCGTCTGTGCTGCAAGTAACTAGTGCACTATTGTGTTTGCTTGTGATCAGCTCGCCCACCTCTGCAGTTGGCTGACAGTCTCTGCAGCGACCCACAGCAGCGTTCTGGCAGAGGTGCAGTTTGCATGGCGGTGGGGCTTGCAGGGGTAGCTAGTGACAGCTGGGGGGAGGCGACGGTGAAGTCTTAAAGTAGCTGCTCCAGTATGAGGGAGAAAGTGCTGTTGAGAAGATCAGCTGCACAGAACAGAATCAACATCTTGAGACTCCATCATCTTCAGAAAAACATCCTAGTTCCATAGCCCCTTCTATGTCCCCACTATTCCTTTATTCTTTCCTGGCTGTCACTCACCATACTTACTGACAGCTGTTCGGATTATCCTCAGGTAATTTGTATGAGGAAATATCTGGACTCATTTCAATATTAGCAATCTGAAATTTATAATGGAGTCATATACCAGGCAATGGAACCCTTTTTATGTATACCTACTCCAAATGTGCCTTAAAGCTTTACTTTATTAACATTTTCAAATGCAATAAATCCATTGTACATAATAAAATAGTGTCTCCTGGAACAATGGCATGGGAACAGTGGTGTTACAAAAATGATGCCCCCACTACAGAATGTGATGATGGCCTAAGTCTCCCATATGTTGGAGGCTGGCCTTCTATGCAGTGTACAAAACCAAGTACACTATACAGAGGGTCCGGACAACCACATGTTAGTTTTCAGGGGTAAAAATCAGACCACCTAATGCTCTAATTTTTAATGCAGCTGGTCAAGCAGTTAGGCTAATCCAGGAGATGTGCTAAGTATTTGCTGTACTCACAAATCCAATCATGCACCACACACACTCAATGAATAACTCGAGACCAGAATTTATAAAAATACTTCAGACTTTTATATAATTTTTAAGACCACGATCTTTAGAATTTGTTAAGTACTTTTCTTGTTATGACTTTTTGAAGTTTTGGCAAAGTTAGCCTTTCTGTGTGTAATTATGTACCATAGGAATCAATAGGCAGTCACGTTTCAAAAAGCATTAAAAATCGCTCAGTCTCTTCTTTTGCAGTGTGGTCACAGCAGTCGGTGGGCACCTTCGGCCAGCTGGAGAGCCTTGGGCAGCTCCCGGTTCCGGCAGGAGCAGCGTTCGATACTTTCTTGGCACAAGCACAGGGCCACCTGGGTGGGCCACTTGGAAAAGGCAGATTTAAAGGTGGTGCCTGGGGGTCCCCGTGGGCTGGTGAGGTCGCAAGGGGTTGAGGACCCGGGGGCACAGCAGATCCCACAATGCAAGGCCCAGGACGGCCAGGTGCAGGGCGAGTTGGAGGTCCAGGAGCTGTGCGCAACGGAGTCCTTTGGAGCTGGAGGTGAGTCACTTTGCAGGCTGCTTACAGAACAACGGGGGCACTCTGGTCGGAGGTCCAGGGTGTTCCTGAAGTAGCTTGACTGGGGCTTCCTCCTGATCCGTTTTCAGCTTGGGGGAGCTAGTTTTCTGGTTGTCCAATAACAGCTGACCAGTACCCAGGGTATTGCTGTATCTCTGCCACTAGAGCGCACAGCACCACCAAACTCGGCACAGTTGTAGGTCACATCTGGGTGGTCGTCGGTGTGTTGTCGGGTTTTGAAGTGACCCTCACTGGTTTGTTGCTTCTTTGCAGGTTTCTTGCTTTTCTTGAGTGGTGCCTCCACTCAGGAGGGAGATCTGGGGTGATCCTTGAAGCCTGGAGGTCCCCTGGGTTTCTTTGGGTCAGTCCAGTGTCCAGCTCCTCCGTAGCAGTGATTTGCAGGTCCTGGGTGCAGCAGGCAGGGTTTGACGCATTTTCTTGTGCAAAAGGTTCCCAATTCTCTTACTGTGGTCTTCTTTTGGTGCTGGTCTTCTTTTCTTCTAGGAATCCTTTTCAAATCTAAAATCTTTGTGTAGGGGAGCCCACTAAATACTGAATTTAGTGGGTGTTTTAGGTGGAACCTGGGAGTGTCCAATGGGACACTTACCCTTGGGTTGCTACACCCACTACAGTGACCACTTCCTGTGGGAAGGGTCACATCCCTAACCCTGATTGGCTATTTTTCTCCATTCCAAGATGGAGAAGAATGAAATGAAGGGTTCACTTCATCTGCAAGCCCCTTAGGGGTGGTGCAGGCTAGGTGAGGCCACCCCTCCTACCCTTTGTGTGGTTTCCTGCCTTTGCTCCCTCCAAGATTGGGGGTTTGCAAAGGGGAGGTCATCTGCTGCTAGCAACAGGCCGGGGGGTCGAGTTTCAAGGGCGGAAGCCCTTTGAAGCTCACTGCCAGGGCAGTGCACATTCCTGAGGGAGGGGGAGTTAGCTCCTCCACCCAGGAAGGGCTTTGCTTCACAAACCAGAGAGGCAGGGCTCTCCCCCAATGTTTGTGGATTGGCTGTCTGGAGGCAGCAGGCTGCATGGAACCAGTCAGCAACCATGCCGGGATAGTTAGCTTTTTCAGGGTACTTTTTATAATAAATCCAGTACTGGTACCAGTTTGGATTTATTATTCTGAGTTGTTTGATACCAAATAACCCACGGTTCAGAGTAGCCATAATGTAGCTGAGAAACTCATATTGACCAGTGTCCAGCACATATATTAAAATGGCTGCCCTGTTCGCTCACTATGTCCCAGGTTTGGCAAGGACACAGTGGGGTCATATTGCTCATGCAATTATGTCCTCACATGTAGTATGGTGCACCCTGCCTTAGGGATGGAAGGCCTTCTAGAGAGGTGACTTGCCCATAACATATGCAGTGTAGGGTGGACAGGGCACACAGGGAGTTTGCCATGTCGAGTTTGTATTTTAGGTTTGCACCAGGACACTCAGCATGCTATGGCAGTATTGGGTGCATCTGGATGCATAGCTGTTGAGGGTGGCACAATCAGTGCTGCTGCCCTCAGGGGCTTACCCATAATACCCTATGCCCTGGGTATCTAAGTACCTTTGATTAGGGACTTATAGTGGTAGCTAAAGGTGTATCCAATTACTTTTAGCATGTTTTAGGGAAAGAACACTGGCACTGGGAACCTGGTTAGCAGGATCCCAGTGCACTCCAGTCCAAGTTGCATTCAGAAACCAGGCAAAAAGTGGGGTGGGTACTGCAACAAGGAGCCCGTCTCTCACACCATACCGCAGAGATATTCATAGGCCTTACCCTCTTGAAGAGTGAGAGGACCTTTGGGGGATTTAGTTCACCCCTGCGCCGCTGAGGCCCGCGTTACACCCTTGCCTGGAAATGGTGCTTAAAGGTTTTAAAGAACTAAATATGACACAAATTAATACGTGTCACTTTGTGTTCGGTTGTGTCACAAAATACTGCAGAATTATCAGTTCCTCCGTTGGATGCATTCTGAAAGGAAGTGAAGTATTTCAGCCATGAGAGAAATCTGGGACAACATGGTGAGTCACTGTGATGTGGCAAGGCTGAGAACTATGCAGTGAAGATCTGCATCACCACCACTCCCTAGTGAAGTTACATACTGAACTGAAATTCTGTCAGTAAACTAACCCTTATTCCAAACTATGGGGTGCAATGAGTGTGATTCATCCGTGGAGCACAAGGCTGAGTGGAGAAGTTGGAAGCAGTTCCCTCTGAGCTTCACTGTTCCTCTGAGGAGTGGGGAACACAGGCAGGGATGCACACTCAGCATGGCTTCCTGTGATGCATCAGGTCACTCTTATGCAAAAGACTGCAGCTATTTCATGGTTGTGGCTAAGCGAGGAGCTGCCACCAGCACAACCCAGGCCCACACCTTTTGACAACAGTTTTGAGACACTGAAAGAGACAGTCATTGCTAGACTGGAGCCAAATGACTGGTGATATGCTGGGAACACACCTTGGTGCCTGGGAGAAGTGATACAGGAAGGTGGAGTGCTGTGCCCAGAGCAAGTGTTTTTGGGGGCTTGCTGTGAGGTCATGGTGGTGATTTACAGATGAGGACCAACGCTCTGGAAACAGTAGTGTGGGCCATGCAGACGCAAAGTATATGACCGTCTTTATCCTATCCATGTTCAGTGCTGTCTGCAGTGTGGGGCTGTAGACCTGAGTTTCATCACCTCTGTTGTGGCAAAAAGGAGACCTTAAAGTTATGAAAGCATTTAATACTGGAAAAAATGCCTTCACAGTTAGTAATGCCTGCAGGTGCCTCAATGCTGCAAATAAACATACATCCAAATATGCAATAAACAAAACGTGAGTTGCAAGATATTATGCCCAGTGCTTGGACTCACATCTCTGGTTCCCTGATGGTCGTAAGCCCATGTGGAAAAAATAAAGATATGATCCAAAGTCTGACTTTCAACAGACAAGCATTTCTTTTGCAGTCAAAGTGTGTTTTAATTCAATTTCTACAGTGATACACCCAACACATGTTTCATGGCACTGCCGCTCTTTCAGAGCTGCTGAGTCAGAAATAAGAAAAACATCTTTCAAACAAGTCATATTAAAACAAAAAACAAAAATCCCTCAACCAGTCCAAGTCAAATTGCTTAAATATATGATCCTTCTGAAATGAAATCCTTCTCACAAATGTAGACAAGGGAACAACCTATTTATCCTGACATTACGTCAAATGTTAGATAGAGATTTTTGCCCTGCAACCCCCACCACAGATATAGACAAAAGAAAGAACGATGCATCATATATTTGCATTAGATATTCATTACAAATCACTTAGGTATGTTGATAGTACTTGAATTGCACATATTGATTGTACTTGAATTCTATATACACATCAATAATTTGATATCTTTGACATGCAAATCTTTCCATAACTTAGTTATGTTTTCTTATATCGAATTACCCAATGGGTTGACCAACATAACCTGAAAGAATGTTGTGAACACATCAAGAACAATGAAGACTGAACTGATTACACTGCGTCACATTTCCATGGGGCACCAGAGTTGCATGCTACGCTCACAACCTTAAATTACCCATGCTCATCCCCAAAGTAGAAAAACCTCCCACAACATATTTCCGTAACCTATAGCCATTGATTTCTAGTGCTATTCTTCTAGATCCCAAAGGATACATGTATATGTGTGTGTGCATCTATATGTGTATATATACAAGACAAGGCAGCAATTCGGCAGCCAGACCCTGTGGCCAACCCTCCAACTACCCAATCTCACGCTGCACACAGCCCTTCAGCTCCCCTCCAACGACCATTGCTGCGGGGAGGTGTTGGTACCCAGGCCCAAAAACGGACCCCCTTCATTGTTTTATTGAAGCCCTAGGGAGGTGGTGGTCCCTGGGGCTGTGGGGTGCGGTTGCCCCCCCATTATATTTGGTGAAAGCCCTGTGTAGTGGTGGTCCCTGAGGCTGTGGGGTGGCTGGCTGGCCCTGTTATATTTAGTGAAAGCCCTGTGTAGGTGATGGTCCCTGAGGCTGTGGGGCAGCTCGCTGGCACCCATTATATTTAGTGAAAGCCCCAGGGAGGTAGTAGTCCCTGGGGCTGCAGGAGGACCAGGTGGCCCCCCGTTACAGTTGGTGAAAGCCCTGGGGAAGTGGTCGTCCCCAGAGCTTCGGGCGGGGGCAGGTGCCCCCCCATTATATTTAGTGAAATCCCTGGGTAGGTGGTCGTCCCCAGGACTGTGAGGGCCTGGGCGGCTCCCTCGTATGAAGATTGAAGTGCCCCTGAGACCTGGCCACCTAGGATCTGCAGTTAAACAGCCACAGGAGTCCACACTTTGTTTTCCCACTGGATCCGCTGCAAATTGCAATGAATCTTTTAAACAAAATACTTTTTAGCATTGGGGTAGTCCCTGTGGGACCCAAGCACCAGGGCTTAGGTGTCAGGGTGTTGCTATCTTGGCCCTTTTTGTTTTTGTTATTCTTCTTTTTGGTACTCAGCTGAAGCCAAGTCCCAACATGGCTTCCAACACTTCCTTGTCAAAGTGTTGACAGCCAATCAGATCTCAGCCCGAGATCTAGAAGGTTTGCGGAGCCTTCACGTCTCTAGATATACAAATTTGGCTTTTCTTTAATATCTCAAAAAATACTGAAAGGATTCACACCATATAACAAAAAGGTCTCTTTCTGGAGCAAGAGCTACCTTTCTGCCAAATTTTGTGTAATTCCGTCCAGTGGTTCGGGCGCTATTGCTGTTCAAAATCCCTGTGGAAAAAATAATTGGGAAACAAAAAAATTGGGACCCCCCCCTTTTTCTTAGCACCCGCTTGATGGATCACCCCGAAACTTTGCAGACAGCCGCTGAAATGAGCACCATTTTTTTCAGAAAATTTGGTGAAGATTCATCAAATGGTGCCAAAGTTATTAGCAAAACTAAAAATGCTTTTTCTATAGAAACTAGGTCGTAACTATAACTACCTAGTATATACATATTTTGTGTCCCCAACTATCAGCACTGAACCCTGCCTACCAAAAGAGCTAAATAGGTGCAACAACCTAATTAATATTTATTAGATTGCTTTATGATCATTTCAAGTAAAACATTTCCTAAGGTCTCCAATACTCAAAGTGAAATATCTATAAAATGATTTGCAGAGAAATATATTTCTTTATAAAGAGACAGCCTCCTTGTACATTCAAAAGATCGACGGTAATAACTCAAATATACATACCATATATCTAGACAATAAATAGTGCCCATGGCTATCAAGCAAATCTTGTCAGAATCCATAACAATCTGTCAGCCCCAGAATAAGGGATACTGAAAGCCAAAATAGAAAGAATGTGCCAAATAATGGAAATGGCCAATCATTTAAGGAAAAAAGCTTTTTGTAGGTCTCACCCAACTTTTTGCCCCCATTTGGACAATTACCTGCTGGCTTTTGACTCTGAGAGTGCACTGAAACCTGATAACCAGACCTCAATGCCAGTTTTTTAACACTACACAAATTGCATGTCAAATTGGAGATACCCAACTGGCAAGACCCAACTTGCCTATAAGTCCTTAGTATATGGTATCCACAGCAGGTAACACAGAGCGTCCAGACAGGGCTGCAGCACTGTTTTTACCAACATTGTGTAACAAGGTACAAAATGGCCCCCAGCCTGCCACTGCAGACTGGACGGACAATGTTTTCACTGTCAGTTCAACTTTGTCATTTAAATGTATAGCAAAGCTACCCTATCCCTAAACATTAGACTAGGCTGATTGAGTCCTATTCAGGGAGCTGTATTTTGTCAAATAAGAGATATGTTTTAAGAAATGTCTTTTCAGCAACACCTCCGAATTGTCATTCTGCTGTGGGTAAAGTTGGTAGCACTATTAGCTAATACAGAGTTGCCGAGTGGCATCCCAACCCGGCTAATTTTTGACTGGGGCTACCAAAGTGGATCATGTAAGGTATCAAATTAATCATGACACTACATGTGACTTGATGTCCAAGTCGAAATAAATGTCACTTGTAAAATGAAGCTACTTGTACAAAGTTGCTACTCTGTGGCCCAGCTAGTCCAGTGGCCTCACAAAGACACTGGCACACAGACAGCTTTCTGCCCACCTGGGGAGACATGTAAATGACTCCCAGGTCAGGAACAAAGGCTGTTGCCACACTGGAAGGTGGGATCCCCTCCCACAGGATGGATGCCCAGGGTATTAGCCCAAAAGATGAACTTCAAAAGTGAAGTCACCTTTGAAGGGCCACTGTGACAACACTCTTGGGCAGGGTGCCTTTTGTTTCCTGCAGACAGAGTAGAGCCAGGGACACAGGAGGGAACACCAGTTCACAAACTGGTTTTCCATGGGTGTGCTTCCCCATGGTAGCCACACCTCTTGGGGTGGGCTTTCATGGTCCTTTTAGTCAAGAAGGATTCTGCCATGTTGGGTGTGCCAAGAATGTGGTACTGGGATAGCCAGATGCCACTCATCACCGGACCTGTGTCACCAGAGAGGAGGGACCAACTAGCCAATTGGCTAGTGACTATGGCCCTCATTCTGACCTTGGCGGGCGGCGGAGGCCGCCCGCCAAAGTCCCGCCGTCAGGTTACCGTTCCGCGGTCGAAAGACCGCGGCGGTAATTCTGACTTTCCCGCTGGGCTGGCGGGCGGTCGCCTTCAGACCGCCAGCCAGCCCAGCGGGAAAGAGGCTTCCACGATGAAGCCGGCTCGGAATCGAGCCGGCGGAGTGGAAGCTGTGCGACGGGTGCAGTTGCACCCGTCGCGTATTTCACTGTCTGCTCAGCAGACAGTGAAATACATGTAGGGGCCCTCTTACGGGGGCCCCTGCAATGCCCATGCCAGTGGCATGGGCACTGCAGGGGCCCCCAGGGGCCCCGCGACCCCCCCTACAGCCATCCGGATCTCGGCGGTCCGACCGCCGGGATCTGGATGGCGGTAGGGGGGGTCGGAATCCCCGCGGCGGTGCAGCAAGCTGCGCCGCCGCGGAGGATTCAATGGGGCCGCGGTACACTGGCGGGACCCCGCCAGTGGTGCCGGTCCGACCGCGGCTTTACCGCCGCGGTCGGAATCCCCATTGGAGCACCGCCGGCCTGTCGGCGGTGCTCCCGCGGTCCTCCGCCCTGGCGGTCAAAGACCGCCAGGGTCAGAATGACCACCTATGTTGTCTCCCAGGGACAATTTGATGGGAACCCCTGGCACAGGAGCCATCAGTACTTGCTTGACATGGAAGGAGACCACTTTGAACCCAAAGGAAGCCCACAAAAAGAGGCTACGACACCAGAGTGACTGCACCTACTGCTCTTTGGGTAGCAGAGATTGTACCCTGTTCTGCATGCCAGGCTTGGAAAAAAAGTTGATTCTCACTCCCAGTTCACAGCAGTGACTTCAAGGGTCAGTTGGCTGACCTCCTAGACTTGCACTGGCACATGTAAAGTTTGGGTCTTGCTCTAAAAATGCTATGGTGTGGAGGTAACTGTCTAAAGTGTCCATTCTGGCCCCCATAGACCTCTGTCCTGTTGGACGTGGTCGCCCAACTCGGGACAGAGTTGTCCAACTAACTGTTCCAAACTTTTCAAAGCATTTCAAACATTTTGCTGGCCAATGCCTGTTTGTGGTTGTTTTAAAAGTTATTTATTACTTTAAAAATCTGTATCGATGGTGGATTTTGATGATAATAGTTGCTACAAATTCATAAAAATAAGTTATATTTTTATAAATTGATATTCTGTTTCTTTCATGTTGTGTGACTTTCTTATTTCTTTTTTTTGGTCCTGTTAAATGATTTACACATTGTTCCTCTGATAAGCCCTATTGCTCACAGCCACAGCTACCCAGGGTTGAGCTTGAGGGTAAGTAAACGTACCTGACTGGACCCAAGGTGGTAGTTGTGAGTGCACTGCCCGACAGGGCTACCAAGCTATATCATACAGTACACCCAAATCCTCACAATGGTGCTATCCATTTTAACACTGTAGCATTAGAACCACTCAAAAATAATATATACGAATATACAAATTTATCTAGCCCCCATCAGCTACATAGCCTCCTCCTTAAGCATCCTTGATTGATTTCCTCACCACCTCTCAAAGAACATAATGCCGCCGATGACGCCTGCTACATGGTGAAACCGAGCCATCCACTATCCCTATCTTTATATACTATTCTGAAAAGTTTGCCAAACAATCAGTGCGTCTGTTGCAACCAGAAATAAATCCCAAAGCTTCCTGCAGAATTTACATTTCCAAATTCTCTCGATTATCGTGTTGCAAAATAGCAAATGATTGTTGATTAACCAAAAAAACTTTAAGAAGAGAGACTACATTAATTAATTTTGACACCAATCCCTGCAAATTTGTATGTAGAATATAATGCCTTGTTTATCTCTAAAACAAAAATTTTAAAAAATAATTATAACCCACCCTACGTTTTGAGTCCTACTTGTACTGTGCACAACAGTCAAAGGCTTCGTCCTCTAGGCCGCACCATCCATTCATTATCGCTATGCAATGTTCGTTTATTTCAATAAGCAGATACACAAAGACAAAATAGTTAGATTAACACCAATACTACTTTTTATCAATACCGATTCATATCTGGACTCATATGAGCAAAGAACTATCTGTGTTTCGAACACTTGTTCTGTTATCCTTGATATTCAAAATCTGTATCCACTATGCCAAATCACCAAATCCAGATTGCGGTTATACACACATTTCGTTTTTTTTTACAAGAATAAGCCTCTTATAAAATAAATTCAATTCAATTCAATTCATTGTGACACCAATATCTTGATATGAAAATAGTAAATCACAAAACCGCTCAATTAAAACTCACCAAAAGTATCCAACTTAAATGTCACATCAATAGCAATCGATAATTGATACAAAGCAATGAATACAATGTTGCACCATGAAACTATCCGTATTTCAAACCATGGCTGGCTTAACATCAATATTTTGACATTTTTTCTACTAGATCACACAGCTGATGTGACCAATTTTTTTCTACATATCCATTGGCACATGTATCCACATAGCTGAAAAGACACATTACTTCAAAAACTCCTCATAACAAAATTCTGAACAGGAAAAAATATTATAAGAAATATAAATTATGGATTTTTAATAAGAAATACAAAAACAAATTGGTTATGAGCAGAGCCAGATTAATGAGTAACACGTTCCATTCTAAAGAATCTCACAGTCCATTGTTAGTGATCAGAAATTATGACCTCTGAGCCCCCCAGTTCTTTCATTCCTAATAAAAATCACATGACAACCTGAAACTCCAAGGTTGTATTCATCTCTGAACTGTGAGATTGAATTCTCATTTCAGTTCGGAGCAATGTGTTCAATTCTCTATCCAAATTCAATCTAAATGATACTGTACTGAGTTTATTTAGTACCGTATTTTCCGGCGTATAAGACGACTGGGCGTATAAGACGACCCCCTACTTTTCCTGTTAAAATATAGGGTTTGGGCTATACTCGCTGTATAAGACTACCCCTCTTCCAACGCACACCAAATAAAAATTTAAAAACATCAGATTTGATTTTAACATGGTAATTTTAATTCAAATGCTTATGACATGCAGGTACTTAGTAGGAAAACTGTCGCTTATAAACAGAAGGCTGTTTGTCATCAAACATGTAAACATAAAACAGTGCAAGTGGAATAGCCTGGAGCACATGCTGGAATACGTGCCTGTCCAGACAACTGCCAGCGAGGATTGCGGCACACGGTAAGGACAGCTCAACTCACGGTTGACCAATCAGCTCTGTGTCCACAAGTAGCTGAATCTTGTGGGATGCGGAACCCATCATACGCTTGGAATCGATTTCCAAATGCAACGCACGGTGGCTCAGCTACAGGGCGCCTGTCCCTGAAGTTTCAGCACACCGTATACCGGCGTATAAGACGACCCCCGACTTTTGAGGAGATTTTCAGGGGTTAAAAAGTCGTCTTATACGCCGGAAAATACGGTACGTTTTCTTTGCCCTAACTGTCTTCTCAAGATCTCCACCTCTCCTATCACGAATAATGTGCTCTATATTCAAAAAACAAATCTTATTTATTTCCGATAAAGAGTGCTCCTTATGAAAATTACTAACCATGGGATATTTAGTATCATTATTTTTAATTGCCCTGATGTGTTCCTTTCATCTCCTTTTAGTTTATTTGTTGTGGAGCCAACATAATGCTTGTTGCAAACACCAATCACCAGATAAAACAATTTGAAGTGTTGTTTTTAATAAATGACCCAATCACAAAATTGTGATTCCAATTTGCATCAGTAAGAATTCTCTTATTATCAGATACAAATTTACAGCAAATATATTTCCCTAATTTATACGAGTCTTTTGCTTTGGCCAGTAACTATTGTCCAACTTCGGAAAGGGACTCTTTATCATGATATGTCATAGTGTCACTAGGTGCTGGAAAGTCATCCTTTCTGCCCTGAGCACCCCCATTTTTTAGAATGCTACTGATGGCAACTGACTCTGAAAGTGCCCTGGGTTATGTTCACCAAGCCCATGACCAGTCCTTAAAAGGTGTATGGTAATTGTTTTAATTCTAATTGATCAAGACAACCTACCTGTAAGTCCCTAGTATATGGTAGGGCATGCAGGTTTAGGTACCCAAGTGGGCTTAATGTGCTTAAGAGTGCACTGCTATGGTGTCTGGTGTCATTTTAAATGCAGGCCTGTTTTGCCGGCTGGTTTTAAATAAAACTGTGTCCAGCTTGGACTTTGAAATTAAAAGTACTTCCAAAGTCCAAAACTACATTTTATTACATGTAGGTCTGTCCTTGGTGCCCCAAGGGTAAGGTGCCTTGTTATAAACAGCAGGGACAATATAAAACATGTTTTTATGCCCTGGTGGGGAAAACAGCCAAATATGTTTTCCCTGTTCTAGTGTTGCTAGCTCCATAGGCTAACATGGGAAAGCTTTATTAAACTTTGATAAAGTCTAACATTTGATTAGAGTTAGCTAGCATCTTGATTCAAAGTATCAAAATAATAGTTACAATAACTTGCCAAAGGCCTGATTTGTTATAACTATTACAGGAAAGTATTTTTATAACTTACTATCCTGAAGTTACTGAAAGCAGCCCTGTAGAAGCCTCTTCTGATTGGTAAGCTTTTTAAAGCCTGAGCAAAGCTGTTCCCTGAGTAAGTTTGAAGAGTCCTGGGCTGAAACAATGCAGCCATCTGGTGGGATGAGATCTGTGTTCTAGAGAAGCAAGGAAAGGAAGAGGATGAGGAGATAAACTGGACTTCAAAGGGAGAAGTACATATGTCACAGGACCTAGGCCAATCCCCCCACATCCTTGATCCCCAGCCAGATGGGAGCCCAACTAATTTCATTAGGAGAGGATTTGTAAGGGGAGTGTAGTCAAATTCTAGCCACATCTGTGGGTTGGCTTAGCCAGACCTACACTACAAGGATAGCATTTCTCCATTTTCATTTTTGAAGAAATGTGTGTTTAGGGACAAAGATATGCCACACTTCTCAGGAAGTGGTCATAACAGAGGGTAGCAACTTAACCCCTTTTGGTTGGGGTGTCGCCCCCCACTTGCCAGCCCAGAATATGGAGTAAATATGTGAAGTCTCCAGGAGCACCTGAGATCCCTGACTGAAACATTTGATGAAGAATTTTATTATTTCTATTTTCTGTATCTGTGGTGGAGGGGGTAACATTGAAAGGACGATCTTATGAACATTTTATGTGAGGGCAGGTTAAATAGGTTTTTTATTTGTCTACATTTGTGAGAAGGATCTCATTTTTGAAAGATTAATGTAATTTTTTTTATAAGGCGTTTTCTCATTTCTGATTTAACAGCCTTTAAGAAGCAATGGTGTCACAAAACACCTGCTGGCTGTCTCAGTTGTTGATGTAGAAATGGAATAAAAACAGAATATGTTAACTGCAAAATAATTGATCATCTGTTGAAAGTATGTCCTCGGATCATATCTTTATTTTTTCCATACAAGCAAACATGGCAACTCTTAAAACGCAACAAGTGAGATCGTTCAACAGAAACAACACCATGCCTGGGACATTAGCCACTGCACTAATGGAGAGAGGCACTTTATTAAACTGCAAACTGCCTGTTTTTGGAGCTGTATAAACACTTGACCTCAACGCTACATCCCTTAACTCCTGCTACGGGGGTTGTCTCTATGCCACTGAGAGTCCTAAGACTCTGTGTGGCTCTGGCACCAAACCCTGCATATACTCCTTTTGTAATGTAGCTGAGTGGGGGCATACCCCAAGATGTAGCTCTGAACCCCCATGGTAAGTACTGCCTATTTGGGTAGATCACAGTAAAACAGTGGAATTGAGCAGTCAGAGACTGGGTCAGAGAACAACTACATGCTATAGATAGCACAAGCTTCTCACTTGGAGGTTACCCTGCTCTGGGAATACAAACACTAGCTTCAAGAGCTATTGTGAGTCATTATACTCCCTACTTGAACACATACACCATTCCAGGTTTATATTGCAGGACAATTTAAAAGACATGATTTGATAGTTCTGCTATGCATCTGTGAAGTGGTGGAATCTCAAATTCCCGAGAGTAGACTTAAATGAGTGCTTATTATCAGGAATGGTCATGGATAAGGCAAACAGCCCAGTCAAAATTAACAAAGTGGACAAATACACAAGATCAGCCCCAAAGAAGCAAAAACAGTAGCATAAGATAAAACATGATAACCCACAGGCTACAGCACTCACTAATCCAACTCTTTCAATAGAGAATGTCTTGGTAGTCATTTGAGACACCAGAACCTCCTTGGAAACAAAAACAGATTCCGCAACAATAGACTTCCACCTGGTAGACATCTATGTCAGCTAGCGGATCATGTTACAATTATGAAATGATTTTACAGCAAGCTATTGAAATACCCTTTTTCAGCTGCCTCAGACATTAAAGGATCTGCCAAAAGTGATTAAACTTTGAACCTCAAGACTGAAGAGGTGGGCCAGGATGGTGGGCCTGCTGGAAAGGGCAGTAGAGCAAAATATAAAAACTTTTGTCAAATACTCAAATATCACTGTAGATGTCTCCTGTCCTTCTCTGTGGAATGGACACAGGAACCATACTTGCTCACACCACCCACCTGATACTCTCCAGGGATATTATTTACGGCACACTTATTTATAGGGACAGAGACACTAAACCGATACACTTGGACAAGTCACAGATGCCTCAGTTTCCTGACATCACCGAGAGAGTACACAAACAAAGATCAAGCTGTGATGCAGCCTGAAGTTGCCTGCATGAAATACTTTAAATGCCATTGCTAGGACGGTACACACTTCTTTACAGCGTAGGAAGAGGCATAGAACTGCTTAGAAAAAATGCTGTCATGAAAGCAAGAGTATAGAGAAGATTCCATAGACATACAATACACTGGTATAAAATGAGGTAGCAATGGACTCTTAGCTTCAGCAGATTTGATTATGGGCTACTACCAAACACCACATAGCGAATGATCAAGAACCAGTGAAATGGAGCAACTCCAATTGCTCTGGAATGGTGATTATAACAAATGTATGAAAGTAGGTGCAGCACTAAAAGAGAGTTTTTTTTCTCCTGGTGACAAAGATTTATGGAAGAGGTGAGTGCTCAACATGCTGTGTGAACATCAAAAATCTGTGAGGCATAACTTAAACTTGTTTTGTGTTGAGACTGCTAAACACGTATCCATTCTATCAAGGTGCAAAGGGAGTAAATTATCCATGGGCCAAACAGTAACATCAGAAGCCCGTACGGAAGTTGGGTAAAAGGTCACACCACTGTGTTTTACAGTTTTGTTGCACTGTGAGTATGTAAACAAAACCTTGAAATTACCGCTATCATGAGTCCTTAGTTCTGAAGACCTAGTTATCATTGTTGAGAAGAGCATGGTATGAGGGAATAAAAGATGCAGGTACAGCTAAAACTGTTAGGCAAGGGCACGTTTGAAACTACACAAGGACTGTGAAGTATGACAGTGTCATAAAACAGTGAATGTCCTAAAATATGAATACATGAAGATGTATTAATGCAAAGCTTTTTTAAGCAAGCAGTGATACTCAAACTTACAGTACAATCTGTTCAAGAGATATGTACCATGTATTGATTCATACCGTTGCACAGAACTTTGCTGTTTAAACCTATGAAAGTGTGAAGCAGTGATGGACAGCGAAACAGTCCCTTGCATCAACCATATTAAATTAGTACCATCAGCTGGAGAAAAAGGTGTCACTTCAGAGACAAGATGACAGACTGTTTCCTTTTTAACAACGTACCACTGACATGATGTAGGGAGTGCAGACCCATTAAGGAGTGATCACAGTACCCTATGTGATTTAAGATTCTAGAAAGGTCAGCATAACTGGCCAATTGTACATTGTTAAACTTATTTTTGATAAAGTGAATACATGTTTTCTTTAATTATCTTTGGAACTGATGAAGAGGTAGCAGAGAGTGAATAGACTTGTTTAGATAACGTTTGCAAATTATTATCAATGAAAGACAAATGTGTCCTGCAATACTTATGTTTCTAGCTCCCTAATACATATAACAGCTCCTTTCTCAGGCTAAGAAGCACTCTCCTTTATTAAAGCACAAATTACAGAAGGGGAAGGTACTCCTCTTTTCTCTCACAGCAGTAGTATCTGAAAGAAAATCAGTTAAATCAATGTTTTCTTAAATCTTTATCATATGTTTTCGATAAAGTAGAGGTTACATTCCAACAACCATTTTTGACATCACATCATTTCTGATACACTACATGTGGTAACTGAAGTGCTTGAATATGTAGAATCAGGTGTATTTACCTAGGGTCCGGAGGCCTTTGATAAAAATCTAGAAGCACATTTGTTAGTATTGATTGACCACACCATATCTCCACTTGAAGCTCACAATGACAAATTAAATGTACCATTGATAATTAACTTATTTTTTGGATCCAATAAAACATCAAAATTTCTAAGGGAAGCAAAACTGTTGAAGGTAGTTTGCTAAAGTTTCACTGAGAAAAACACCTTTCTTAGATATTATCATGCAAGGAATTATGTATCAAATCCCATAGTGTTCTACATTTACAAGGATCGTAGTGTGTCAATATATGTAGGCTTATTATCAAAAGAACTCGGTATTAAAGAATACATAACATTGCTGGAAGATCTTAGAGCTCTCAACGCACTGAGTGAAAGTGTATAATTCATGTAGACTAGTTGATTGATGAATGCAATGATGTCCATAATGGTGAAAACAAAACGTTTCTTTAGAATTTATTGCATCAAGATAAGGATCTTTACAGTTAGGTGAGTCATAAGTATTAAAATTCTCTAAGAGCTATTTAATTACTTTAATGTCTTATAGACTTGCAAAAGAATGTGGCATGACAATGTCATCAACTGAAATGTGTGTAACATTTTGTATCTATACCACTTCAGTTGGCCTCAGTATATAGCACTGGAGCCCTGTCCCAAAAAAAGCCATCAGGTAATGGAAATGCACGGATGTTGACAACATGATAGCTCTTTACCACACAATATGAGGAGGTATATATCTCCAACTCCCCGTGTATCACAGAAGATTGTGGAGGATATTCTGAAAGAAAATGCATATGCACCATTCTCTTCACCAGCAAAAGGTGACATAAATTGCCCACTAGCTTTAGACAGTGGCAGTTCTGTGAGAGACAGAAGAAAAATTACTTTTGTTTCTTCAGGATCAGGAACATCTCTTGACAATGCAACGTCTTGTAATACAAATGAATACTTTATTGGTTTGGATTATTGTAATGTTGGTGTTAAAGGAGGTTCAGTTGTTGAAGTTGCTGCTTGGCCCAAATCAGGGTTTGACTAGATTTCAGCTGGAGACTCAGAAGCCACTCCAATTGGGGAGTCTATCCCAACTCAGGTTATCTAGTCTAGGAGTAACTCATAATAGGGAGAGCAAATGTTTGACTAACATGGATGCCCCTCTACAGTGGTGGAGGCAGCTAAACAAAATCTGCACTGCTGTTCCTTACATTGTCTGTAATTTGCTCAACTGACATCTTCCTGTTTTAATTAGTACTAGGCAAAAGTGCCAGGATTACACTGCAAATACTTCTACCAAGAGAATTGGAACATGTAATTGGTGTGATGGTTCAAAAGCTGCCTTTTCAGGAATCCTTTCTTGGACTAGTTGTTCCAGATCTGTGTGTCATCAGTCTGCAGTTTTCAAATGCGGACTGAAATGAACTCTTCGTATTTTCAAGCTTTCCTCTAAGTAATTAGGTAATAGACTGATGCATAATTCAAGTAAATATTTGCATCTTTGCCTTCCCAGGGAACAGTAAATCATGTACGAATATTGGTACTGCAAATGAGAGCTTGTAAGGTGTGTGACCATATCATATGCCTCTCAGCAAATTACTGTGTGTTTATGGAGCTTTATATAGATTGTGATACAACATTAGTTTTGTGTCCAATACTCTCATGGTCAGTGTGTGTAACATATCATTTGCGCAGTCTACCATCCTGTTTGACTCCAGATGGAAGGAGTACAGCTATAGGACAGAATGCGCACAGCAGGTCAGCTCCCAGTACTTTTGTGTTTAACATCGGGCCACTGTCTGAATTAAAGACCTGCACTGCTCTAATAGCTACTAGGTGTTGCAAGTCATTTATGACTGTGAAAGCAATGGCACTCCTGTGTGGTTCTAACTACAGGAATATAGTGCATGAATCTACTGTAACTAATATATATTTTTAATGGCTGATGTTAGAAATTTGGTCTCTAGTTAGCAGACGTATGTACCTTGACCAGCTACGGACCTCAATCATAATCAGGGAAAGTCTGTTACACCCCTTTAATTAACCTGTGCTCACCCTCTGGTAGCTTAGCACAGCGCAGGCAAGCTTAACTTAGGAAGCAATGTGTAAAGTATTTGTGCAACACTTTAAAACGGTGTAACAGTGAAAACACCATGCAAAAATAATCCACACCAGGTTATAAAAATAGATTGTTTGTATGAGTGATGACCAAAATGACAAAGATCCAATAAGTAGAAATCGAGATATGAAGTTTTAAAGAATATCTGCAAATATAGTGCTTAGAAGTTCAAAGTGCTAACCAGGACTATATGGTAGCTCTAAACCGAGCTAGATCTGAAAAGTCAAGCTGACCACAATGAAGTGCAAGTCGGATACACGGACCAACCTTGTCCCGCTGAAAAAGTGCCTTTGGTTGCAGGATGTGCCGACGTCGAAGACCTTATGTGAGGAGCTGATGTGGCAGTGGGTGGGCGTTGATCCCTTTGAATGGAGGCGATGCATTGCTTCCTATCAATGCAGATGGATATGCATCATCGGCGGGGCCTTTAACATTGACAGTGGTTCCTCATCATTGAATCGTGCAGATGGCGATATGAAGTCCTCCAGCAGCGATGCAGCAGCATCAAAGGAGATGCAGCTGTTCTAACCGGTACAACGGCAGCAATACATGGATTCTGCTGACTCAGCACAGGTACACCTTCCAAGGGCCCAGGACTGGATTAGCAGCACTTGGCAGGGAGGAATCACAGTTAGCAGAGCACAGGTGCTGTTGTACAGTTTCTGGAAGACTTTGATGTCCCTGAGACTTCAGAACAGGGAGCAAGCAGACAAGCCCTTGGAGTCACTCTGGGTTCAAATGTTGTAGGTGCAGTCCTTCTTATCCAGCCAGAGAGGGCAGGAGGCAGGTCACCACAGCAGAAAGCAGTTTTTCCAGAGCAGCAGTCCAGCAGGGTAGGAGTTCTTGTAGTAGCACAGCAGTCCTTCTTGCTGGCAGAGTATTCATAGGTCCAGAAGTGTAGGGATTTGTAAGGGTCAGATGTCTAGTTCTTATGCGCAGTTCTGTCATTGAAGTGGGTATGACTTCAAATAGAAGACTCAGAAGTGCACAAAGGTCCTCCCTTCCTAGCATAGCTCCAGACTCACTACATGGGGGTTAAGCAGTCCTTTGTGTGGGAACAAGACACTACCTATTAAGGTCTAAGTGTCTGCTTCTCTCCCCCATCCTGAACAGATGACCCATCAACATGCAGATGGCCCCTCTAGCACACAGGGCTAAGAGCAGGAAAATGCCAACTTTCTAGCATTTTCAAAATTGTAATAGTAAATCCAACTTTACCATTAAAGAGGATTTATCATTACAATTCCATAAGTACTAAACATGATAGGTCTACTCCTTGTCAATCAGGAATTACACTTAATTAAATGTAATAAGGAATCCCCAATGTTAACCTGTTGAGAGGGGTAGGCCTCACAGTAGTGATAATCAAATTTGGGAGTTTTTCACTACCAGGACTTGTAAACCTTAAAGCTATATGGCCTGCCTTTGAATTACAGCCTATCTTAAGGGTAACCTACAGGTAATAAAAGGGAAATTTAAGTATCGGCAAGGGGTTTCAATTGCCAAGTCGACATGGCGGTCAAACTGCACACATAGGCTCTGCAGTGTCAGGTCTGAGACATGTTTAAAGGGATCCCTAAGAGGCTGGCACAATCAGTGCTACAAGCCCATTAGTAGCATTTAATTTACAGGTCCTAGGCACGTATAGTCAACTTACTAGGGACTTTGAAGTAAATTAAATATGCAAATTTGTGGCTACACCAATGTTACCATGTGTTCGAGAGACAGCACATGCACTTTAGCACTGGTCACCAGTGGTAAAGTGCTCAGAGTCTTAAGGCCAACAAAGAGAATTCAGCAAAAAGTAGAGAGAAAAGGCAAAACATGTGGGGATAACCCTGCAAAAGGGACATTTCCGACATGACCCTCTCTCCAACCTAAAGGCAGGGGAAACTAATGGAACATGGACAGTGGCCCACTACTGCAGGGGCACTTGTCAGTTCTATGCCTCTCTGAACTCAGTTGGATCCCTCTGTCTATACTCTCTTGAGCCACTGGCCTGAACTACGGACCCCATCTGTGCACCACCTAACCTTAATTTGCTCATTGATACCACCATACCCAAGAGAGTGATTTGACCCATTCCACCCCTTGGATCAGACTTCTGTCCCCAAACCCAAAGAAAAATCTGATTACAAGGACAGCAACCAACGGAAGTCACTGACAGCTGTCAGTGTCGAGAACCAGGCCCCAGGCCATTCCAGGGGTCTCTGACCCCTGAGGTTTCTCAGAGTGGGGGACAGTAGCCCTAGGTGACTTGCAGCCTTTTTCTCGCTACCTCCCACCATTTCAGGGATGGTAGCCTGAAACCGGTCCTTCAATCCAGGGACTGCAGCCTTAGGCTGAACTGGGGACAGGGGTGAGTCCTCCCTCACCCTGGCCCTACATCTGGACTCCAGTACCCTCTATTTGGTAGTGGTGTCCTCTGAAAATTGAACCATCAGGGCACCCTGAGGGGCCACCCCTCTAAGTTCTTCTGCCACTGGGGGCAACCCATTCCCCACAACGCAGCCTATGGGTGTCTGGGGACTAACTACGACCCGCCTCTGGGTCACCTCCCCATCCCACTTCAGGGGTACCAGGGCCATAGGGCGGAAAAAGTCCTGCCCATGGGCCAGGGTTACCCTTCACTCCTGGCTGGTGTAGTGCTCTGGGGTGAAATCCTTTCCACTATCATTGTGTGGCTAAAGCTAGTGTCCCTCAGAGCAGTGACTGGTAACCAATTCACCTCCACCTACTGGAAGTGATGACTCCCACCCTCAGGGATCACCAGCTCACACTCTGAGTCTCTCTCCCAACCAAGGGAAATTATGGAATGTTTTGGCCCCTGCCCCTGGGGACAACCACATGGGCCACTCCTGTAGAGTTTCCGTCAGTGGGTGGCTTTTTGAAACTGACAGAGCCTCCATGCTTGTGTTCAAGTCAAGAACAATCAAAACAGTGGGGTTAGAAATGGGGCAACTGGGCCCACCACCCACAAGAACCTCGCTCCATCTTCCCAGAACAGGGACATGGAAACCCTTTCCTTCTGCCTTGATCTAGGTCTCCCTTGAGCTCCCCCTCACTCTGCTGGGGGGAGCCTGAACCATCCTTCTTGGGGTCACCCCAGCTACCTTTTTACTCTGATGCTGTCTCGGATGTCGGTCTCCTCAGCAAGCTTCCTGGGGTCAGTCAGTTTACTGTCAACCAGGTATTGGAGCAGCTCTGTAAAACAACTATCAAGCATGTGCTCTTTCAAAATCAAGTTGTACAACAAAGTATAATCATCAACTGGGCTGTTCCTCACCCAGCCCTTCAGTGCCTAGCTGGAATAATCAAGGAAATCCACCCAGGTCTGTGTGGGAGGTTTGTGGCCATTCCTGAACATCTGCCAGTATCTCTCAGGGGTTAACCCAAACATATTGATAAGTATGGCCTTCATGGGAGTGTATTGTGTCTGGCCCCCCACCCCTAGTGTCGGGAGTGTGTCCCTCCTCACTGTGGGAATATACCTCCATATATTACCCCAGATATGCCTCAGGAACCTTGTGCATCCTAAGAGCCACCTTCTAGGCTTAGAGCCACTTATCTATGTCATCCCCACCACATACTTGGGCACCAAGGGGGTCATTCTGACCTTGGCGGACGGCGGAGGCCGTCCGCCAAGGTACCGCCGTCAGAACACCGCAGCGGTGATTCTGACATTTGCCCTGTGCTGGCGGGCGGCCGCCAAAAGACCGCCCGCCAGCCCAGGGCAAATCAACCTTCCCACTAGGATGCCGGCTCAGAATTGAGCCGGCGGAGTGGGAAGGTGCGACGGGTGCAGTTGCACCCGTCGCGTATTTCAGTGTCTGCTGGGCAGACACTGAAATACTTTTTGGGGCCCTCTTACGGGGGCCCCTGCCGTGCCCATGCCATTGGCATGGGCACGGCATGGGCCCCCAGGGGCCCCGCGGCACCCCCTACCGCCATCCTGTTCATGGCGGGAGAGCCGCCATGAACAGGATGGCGGTAAGGGGTGTCAGAATCCCCATGGCGGCGGAGCGCGCTCCGCCGCCATGGAGGATTCAGACGGGCAGCGGAAAGTCGGCGGTACACCGCCGACTTTCCGTTTCTGGCCGCGGCTGAACCGCCGCGGTCAGAATGCCCAGCGGTGCACCGCCAGCCTGTTGGCGGTGCTACCGCCGACCACCGCCATGGCGGTAATTACCGCCATGGTCAGAATGACCCCCCATATCTTTTCAGATACAGACCCTTTCTTCAACAGTGGATACTGTAGGTATACTGCCACCTTTACTGCTGGCCTCCACTCCCATTGCCTTTATGTCTAGCTGCCTGAGAATGAGCTCATGGTCCATCTTTCTCTGCTCTGCCCTGCCTCCATGGCCATCCTCTTTTTCTCCATTGCTAAGTCTCTCCATCAACGCTTTCGCCTTCTCTATCAAAGCATTTTCTCTCTCACTTTTTTAAATTTGCCAGCTCCAACTTGAGCTTTCTCTCCTCCATCTTGTCCTCCAGCTCTTCTTGGGGCAGGCCTCTGGATGACATACTGCTTCCCACCCTGGCGGGTATCACTGCTCCTACCAAGGTATTGTCCTCCAGCCTCCCAGGCAGTCCCAGATTCTCAAGTGAATCCTGGTCCAGTTCCTGATCCCTAACCAGTATCTCATCTTCCTCCTCTGGGGTCACAGCTGCTGCATCACAAGCTTCTATCCAGGTGCTCAGAGCCTTTTACAGCTCCACCTTCCTGGTGAAGCCTTTATTTGAAAGCTCAAACCCCTTGCAGAAATCCTTGAGCTGGACCTCACTGCAGCTCTGAAGCTTGATCAGCTCAAAATCCATTTTTCCAGGTACAATGGCAGGTGCAGATGTAGAACCTCTAGTCATAGACATTATTTTAGAAAAAAGCAAAAATGCCAATCAGGGAGATTAAAAAAATTTAAAACGCCAGTTAGAGAAGGTACGGAAAAAATGGCAATCAGGAAAAAATTATTCAAATTGGTTTTAGGTATGGATTGGGAGCATACACTAAATTACTGTCAGGCACTGCACAAACACAAGTTGTATCCTCACAGCTGGTCATCTATGTTAGAAATTGGGTCTCTACTTGGCATAGGTATGCACCCAGTCCAAATAGGGACCACAATCCTACTCAGGGCAAGCCAGTTACACCCCTCTGCCAGATTGGCTTAGAGCAGGCAGGCTTAACTTAGGAGGTGATGTGTAAAGTATTTTTACAACACTTTAAAACAGTAAAACACACCAGGTTAGAAAAATAGATTATGTATTTATGAGGGAAACAAGAGCAAAACAAGACCAAAACAATCATAATCCAATAAGTAGTAATCAAAATATGCATCTTTAGAGAATATCTGCAA
Source organism: Pleurodeles waltl (assembly GCF_031143425.1). Classification (NCBI taxonomy): domain Eukaryota; kingdom Metazoa; phylum Chordata; class Amphibia; order Caudata; family Salamandridae; genus Pleurodeles; species Pleurodeles waltl. The sequence goes on from NC_090447.1 coordinate 978,413,967, forward strand.
ATATAGTGCTTAGAAGTTTAGAACCTTTTCCCACTGAAAAACTACCTTTGGTTGGAGTATGCATCAACAATGAAGACCCGATGCAAGGAGCAGATGAGGCAAAGCGTCGGCGTTGGTCCCTTTGGATGCAGGCGATGCATTGGCATTGGCATATCTGTGCAGTCGTATATGTGTTGGCAGAGGGTCTTTTGACATTGAAGACAATGCATTATCATTGAGTCACTCAGCCAGCAATGCAAAATCCTTGAGCAGCAATGTGGTGGTGTTGAAAGAGATGTGTGGGTTCCAACTTGTGCAGCAGCAGTAATGCATGGATTTTACTTTCTCACCACAGGTAAACCCATTTCTAGGGGCCCAGGACTGGATTGGCACCACTTGGCAGGGAGCGCTCACAGTTAGCAGAGCCCAGGTGCTGTTGTAGAGTTGCTGGAAGTCCATGATGGCCCTGAGACTTCAGAATAGGAAGCAAGCAGACAAGCCCTTGGAGTCACTTGGGGTTCAATTGGTGTAGGTCCATTTCTGCTCACCCAGGCAGACAGGGCAGCAAGCTGGCCAGCACAGCAGGAAAACAGTTCTTCCAGGGCAGTAGTTCAGCAGAACAGCAGTCCTTGTAGCAGAACAGCAGTCCATCTTCCTAACAGAGTATCCACAGGTCCAGAAGTGTACTGATTTTGTAGGGTCAGATGCTCAGTTCTTATACGGAGTTGTGCTTTTGAAGTGGGGTGACTTCGGAGAGGGGTCTTTCAAGTGCACAGAGGTCCTCCCGTCCTGTCAGGCTTTGCTGGTTCCTCAGGAGCAGTACCCTGAAGAAGCCCACTTTCAGCAGCTCAGACTCTTGTACACCAGAGGATCTGAGTGACCAGACAAGGGAAAGGAAATTAGGGAGGGTACTGTGTGGAAAGAGATCTGGAACAGAATGATCAAGCTGTTACTAACAGGTATCTCTGAGTTGTTATCTCTATAAATACAACGCTATAGTAGCAAATGCAATATACATTGTATAGCTGTTACTTGTGAAAGGAAGATACTATTCTTCTGTAACTTCATATTACGAATGGTTTCTGGGGCTGTTACTTAGGGCCTAATTTAGATCTTAATGGTATTACCCCCAATCAGTCTCAATGGTGGACCCGTGTATGCCATCACGTAGACGGTGTTCCAACCAACATATTTAGATGTATTGCGGCTGTGCCACCACACCGAGTGCTCTTCTGAGATGTCAGGCGGGTGTGTTCCCATTGACCATACTTAGATGTTACAGTCCTGCAGGTGGTGCACTGGCTGCGGATTGCTGATGGAGGGATGCCATTGCGGGACCCACTGGACTTCATACAATGGTAATGACCATGGAAAAGAGGAAAGTCACACAAACACACACTGTACTTTAGCCATATGTGTCCCACTGCACTGCACACTACACAATACACCACATACACACTATTATACAGTGACATTCCACCATAACAAAACATGTACACTCCGAAAACACACATTGCCATACACCCATGACACAACATACACACACTATTGATATTACACCCACACACGACACAACCATGTCAGTCAACACACCTTCACACTCATTTACACAAACACACACACAAAAGCACAACTCATCCATCATGACAATGACCATCACACAACGACACTCACCTGAATGTTACACACAGCAACACAACACACAACCAAACACAATAACATCAAACTCATATGCAAGTGGCACACAATCTGACACAACCACATCACCCACTCCAGCTCTCTCCACCTCAACCAGCCAATCAAATCGCAGATACATACAGGGAGTGCAGAATTATTAGGCAAGTTGTATTTTTGAGGATTAATTTTATTATTGAACAACAACCATGTTCTCAATGAACCCAAAAAACTCATTAATATCAAAGCTGAATATTTTTGGAAGTAGTTTTTAGTTTGTTTTTAGTTTTAGCTATGTTAGGGGGATATCTGTGTGTGCAGGTGACTATCACTGTGCATAATTATTAGGCAACTTAACAAAAAACAAATATATACCCATTTCAATTATTTATTATTACCAGTGAAACCAATATAACATCTCAACATTCACAAATATACATTTCTGACATTCAAAAACAAAACAAAAACAAATCAGTGACCAATATAGCCACCTTTCTTTGCAAGGACACTCAAAAGCCTGCCATCCATGGATTCTGTCAGTGTTTTGATCTGTTCACCATCAACATTGCGTGCAGCAGCAACCACAGCCTCCCAGACACTGTTCAGAGAGGTGTACTGTTTTCCCTCCTTGTAAATCTCACATTTGATGATGGACCACAGGTTCTCAATGGGGTTCAGATCAGGTGAACAAGGAGGCCATGTCATTAGATTTCCTTCTTTTATACCCTTTCTTGCCAGCCACGCTGTGGAGTACTTGGACGCGTGTGATGGAGCATTGTCCTGCATGAAAATCATGTTTTTCTTGAAGGATGCAGACTTCTTCCTGTACCACTGCTTGAAGAAGGTGTCTTCCAGGAACTGGCAGTAGGACTGGGAGTTGACCTTGACTCCATCCTCAACCCGAAAAGGCCCCACAAGCTCATCTTTGATGATACCAGCCCAAACCAGTACTCCACCTCCACCTTGCTGGCGTCTGAGTCGGACTGGAGCTCTCTGCCCTTTACCAATCCAGCCACGGGCCCATCCATCTGGCCCATCAAGACTCACTCTCATTTCATCAGTCCATAAAACCTTAGAAAAATCAGTCTTGAGATATTTCTTGGCCCAGTCTTGATGTTTCAGCTTGTGTGTCTTGTTCAGTGGTGGTCGTCTTTCAGCCTTTCTTACCTTGGCCATGTCTCTGAGTATTGCACACCTTGTGCTTTTGGGCACTCCAGTGATGTTGCAGCTCTGAAATATGGCCAAACTGGTGGCAAGTGGCATCGTGGCAGCTGCACGCTTGACTTTTCTCAGTTCATGGGCAGTTATTTTGCGCCTTGGTTTTTCCACACGCTTCTTGCGACCCTGTTGACTATTTTGAATGAAACGCTTGATTGTTCGATGATCACGCTTCAGAAGCTTTGCAATTTTAAGAGTGCTGCATCCCTCTGCAAGATATCGCACTATTTTTGACTTTTCTGAGCCTGTCAAGTCCTTCTTTTGACCCATTTTGCCAAAGGAAAGGAAGTTGCCTAATAATTATGCACACCTGATATAGGGTGTTGATGTCATTAGACCACACCCCTTCTCATTACAGAGATGCACATCACCTAATATGCTTAATTGGTAGTAGGCTTTCGAGCCTATACAGCTTGGAGTAAGACAACATGCATAAAGAGGATGATGTGGTCAAAATACTCATTTGCCTAATAATTCTGCACTCCCTGTATACTAACTCATATATACAACTGGAAGCACAACAACACAGGTACAGGTCCCCTTGCTATGTGCACACATGGACATAGTTGACAAGTGTGAATGTTAGGTCATTGTGGTGCCAAACTTCACTTGGCAATGAATACTGACACCAACATGACATCTGTGTATGTGTGCGATATGTGCTTAGTACCAATGTGTCCCCATTCATGACCAACACAAATGTGTCCCCAAAGTATGCATGTCACAGTGAATTAAAAAAATTACTGTGACGTATATGAATACAGTGGTCCCGAGCTCCTGTGCAGTGACCACAAAACATAGATTGGCAATGCAGATACCCTACGACAGGAGAGGTTGAGGTTTCTCTGAGGTCCAGTAGCAGCGCAAGGGAGGGTGTTGTGCACTCATGTCCATGTGAAAACGGAAGTGGAATTGGGAAAAAGGTAGGGTTTTTACCTCATTTTCCCCCCTCCAATCCGCCAACTCAGGTGTGGAGGTAGCACTGCCAAAGTTGGCTTGATGGGAAGGCGCACCCAAATCTGCTCGGCAGGAAGGATGGCTGGAGGCCCACCATCAGCCGCTTTCTTCTATGGTGCCATCAACATGATTGGGAAGTTCTGGCAGAGTTGGCGGGACTCCGGCGGGTTATCGACTGTGGGACCACCAACATCTAAATCGGGCGGGTGGACCGCCTACTAGGTGGATGGTTCTTTTTATTGGAAAATAGACGGTGGGGCCGTTACTGCAAAGATCTAAATCAGGCTCTCAATCTTTATGAGTGGGATTCATACTATGACTCATTATGGCAACAAACAGTCTTATTCTTGCTTAGTCAAGATCTTCAAGATATGCCCAATACTTTAAACTCACAGTGTCTCAATGTTCAATCACTGGTCTCAGTAATACTCACAGTATTTACCTTTTTTGTGTAGTGTTTCTTTATTGACGAAACAGTACATCATGATGCAAATACATAACGGGACAAAATGGGAGAGAATAACAATAATAATCATGTATTGCACAGGGAGAGGCATAAAAACAAAAGAGGTGGGGAGAGAGGGATGAGCAGGGGAGGACAGTGATGGTATGGGCAAGGAGGTAGTGAACAGCGATTAAAAGGCAGCTATCAAGGATCGAAGATCAAACATAGAACTCAGATCCTAAAATTTGAAACCCAGAATTGGGGGCTCAGAATTCTGAGCTCAAAACTCATGGCCCCCTCCATGGGTACATTTGGAATGGGAGAGTACAGTTGCATGTTCCCTCCGAAGAGCAAGTCCTAGGGTTGAATAATTAGCTATAGGTGCATAGAATACCTGTACAGGGGTAATGTTGGGTTGGGCTCAGGGTCAGATATCAGGAGTGTAAATGAAGGGATGACCCAGAGAGGCAAGAGGTGGGGGAGGGCCCTCAGGTTACGTAGAGAGGAATGACGGTAAGGTGGAAAGGGGTGGCCCTTTCTAAGGTGATCCTTGAGATTTTGAAGGGCATCTGGTTAGTCAGGTGGGGCAAGCACTGTATTGATCGGTGGGTCTGTGGGTGGGGAGAGGGGGTGGCATAGGTGAGACAATGGAAGTGGAGAGGACAGTATATCAGCTTCTTCCAACACCCAATGAGAAGCAAAAAGTCGAAGGCCCTCCCTGTACTAAGGGATTATCACTGATAAAAGGTGCCTAGGTCTGCGTAAAGAGTTTCACCTTATCCTGGAGGGCATATATGATCCTTTCATGGGCCGCGGTGCATATCATTGCTACTGTCAATTGATATGATGGAGGGGTAGGGGATCTCTAGTGTCTTAGCCATCGCAAGACAACTCCGGAGTGTCTCCAAGGTCATGGAGGAGAATGAGCAGAGGTAACCGTTTGGGCATCACAGTTCCTAGTGTGGGTCCAACTTCTTCCCAAAAGGGCTGAACAGAGGGATATTCACAGAGGATATGTGCAATGTTACAGCGAGTAGCTATGCACCGCCAGAAGTTCACATGCAGCAGCAGTCCCAACCTATCCAATTTCACTGGCGTTCAGTGCCAGTGGTGTAATGTTTAAATAGACAGAGTTTCAATTGTGCTTCCCGCACACCTCTGTCCAGTGCCTCCAGGAGGTCAATCCAGTCCTCCTCCTCCATGCATATTTGTAGCCAGGTCAACCCCAATGCAGCAACGCAGGCAATGCAGTAGCTGCAGGTGACCCAATTTTTGTTGCGAAGGGAGACCATATTCCTCCTGCAAGCGCTCAAAGGTTTTAAACTCTTCCTCTGTGATTAGTTGATCAGGAGTAGAAAGACCAGCCGTTTTCCACAGTGGCCAGTTGAGGACCGACCTACTAATTCGTAGACTAGTATTAATCAAGAGGGGGCTTGCTTATGAAGGCGGGGTGAGTCTCTAGAAACTTGTGTGCCCTACGCCAGGCCATCTGCATAGCTTGGACCATGGGGTTAGTGAGTCGAGGCTGAGGTGGTATGTCCCCGCATAGAGGGCAGAGGCCCCTACCAGTCATATTGGACAGCAGATACCGTTCCGTGGTGACCCCCTGTAGGGGGTCTGGGGCTTCAGGGATCAAAAATGCCAGCTGGGAGAACTGTAAGGCTAAAGCATTATGTTCCACTGATGGGAGCCCTAAGCCTCCACTGGCGCGGCAGGCCATGAGCTTAGTGGAGGCCAATCGAGGACAAGAGGTGCCCCACACAAAGTTGCGAATCTCCGGGATGCCAGGACACTGGCAAGAACTTTAACGTCACTACTCAGAAGAGAAATAGGTCTGTAGGTACCATATTGGAGGGGATCCCTCCCAGGTTTGGGGATCACCGCAATCACTGCCTTGTTGGAGAGAGAACCCAGGGAGCCCTCTCGCAAGCCTCCAGAAAAGCCCCAGGCAGGGGGTCGACAGCCTCCTCCCCTACCCACTTGTAGAATTCTGCCAGGAGTTCACCTTCCCCAGGGGATTTATGATAGGGGAGGCTAGAGATTGCATGCATTATCTTGTCTTTGCTGACATCCCCCTCCATCGGCGCACAACTTGGGTAGGCATACTCTCTCCAGGACGTTCGCTAGAGACACTGGCCACTGTCTCTGGAATATATAAATATTTTTTCGAATTTGGTGAATTCTTTTACTATTTCCTGTGGCTTCGTAAGGATCTCCCCCTGAGAGGAGGTAATGGCAGGTATTGCCTGTGCCGCCTCAGCTGTCACAACTGAGCTGCTAGTAGGCATCCAGCCTTTTCACCCTGTTCATAGTGACGGGTCTTGAGCTGTTGGAGTGCATATTCTGCCTTAGACATGTAGGCCCTCATTGAGACCTCGGCGGTCTTTTTGAAAGACCGCCGAGGTACCGCCATGCTGAAGACCGCCAGTGCAGGCGGTTTTCCGCACAGTGTATTATGACTGCTGGCAGCCCTCTGTCCTTTTTTGGATGGAGGGCCGCCAGCAGTCATACTGGCGGTCGGCGGGGAAGTGGAGGCTTCTCCACCTCCACCGCCACGTCATCAGAACACCGCCCACCGAATCACATCCCATGATTTGGCGTGGCGGTGTTCTGGTGATGGGGAGCTGGCGGAGGAGCAGCCCCCATGGATCCCGTTCCCTCCCGGAGGATCACCGGACCAGGTAAGGTGATCGTCCGTTAGGGGAGGGGGTGTTGTGTGCGTGCATGGGGTTGTGAGTGTGGTATGTAGAGGGGGATGTGAGTGCGTGTATACATGCAGGGGGTGTTGTGTGTTTGGAAATGTGTGCGTGTCTGTCTGTATGTATGTCTGTGAGTATGTGTGCATGTATGACTGTGTGTGTCTGTTGGAATGTTTGTTAGTATGTGTGCGGGTATGTGTGGTGGTAGTGTCTGTAGTGTCTGGTTGTGTGTCGATGTGGGGGGGTTTGGAGGGGGTCCTGCCACCTTTAGGGAGTGGTAGGGGGGTTGTGGGTGTGGGGGGAGGACTCTGGGGAGGAGGAGGGTGGCGGGGGAGACCCCTATCAGTGCCAGGGAACGAATTCCCTGGCACTGATAGTGCATACCGCCATGGATTTTGTGGCAGTTCCAAACCCCACGAAATCCATGGCAGTATGCAGGGTTCAGATACTGCCAGCGGTCTGGTGTCGGCTGGCAGGCTGGAGACCGAAGTCTCCAGCCCAGCGGTCGTCACCACCCTGGCGGTCGGAGTGGAGAAGTGGCGGGACTTAATTCCATTTTTTGGTCCGCCGGCCTGCTGGCGGTCTTACCGCCACTTCTCCACCGACCGCCAGGGTCATAATGAGGGCCATAGAGTTCATTGAGAGCTACTCATGCTTGTTCTAGATGTTGAAGCACAGGCAATGAAGGGCAAGCCATATACAGGCAGGTGAGAGACGAGATCAGATCCTCAAGCTCACATTGACGGTTCACTGTTTGCTTGTTCGCTAGAGCTGCATCCTGCCTCAGTCATCCCCTTATGGTGGCCATTGCTGCCGCCCACAGTACCCTCTGGGAGGAAACGGAACTCCTGTTATCTTGCACGTAAGTGGAGACATGTGATCAGAGCTGCATCTTGCCCTGGGGGGGGGTATGATAGTGATGTATAGCCAGGCGCCAGGGTTTTCAGCCAGGAGAGGTGAGTCCAAGATTCAATGTCAACAGGACTGGGGCGTGATCTGAAAGAGCTGTCTCCAGTATCTGCAATTCTGGTGCTGCGGTTACCATATTCTGTTAGACTAGGAAGCAGTCCAAACGCAACTGGGTGCCTTGGACAGGGGAAAGAAAGGTATATTCCTTGTCTGCAGGGTGTGTAAGCCTCCAATGGTCAACCAGGCCATGATTCGGGATGAGGTCCCTCAGTAGGGCCCTGTCTGAATTATTGCAAACATCAATGGGCCCTGCCTTGTCAAGGACAGCGTCCAAAGCAAGATTCCAGTCCCCTCCTATTATGTAGCGGGAAGAAGAAATCTTTATGAGAAGGTGGTAAAGGTGGAGTAGGAACTGGCACTTAGAGCCTGTAGGGGCATAGACAGACCCCAGGCATAACAAATTGTCCCCTATTTTCAGCTTTGCGAAAGCGTACCAACCCTCAGGGTCTGACCATGTCCTGACTATGGTAATGGACAGACTTTTACGTGACAGGAGCACCACTACACACTTCCTGTCAATCTCGCACTTTCTTGCATTTCATGTAATGGGTTATACTATGGACGTTCCATGTCAGAACTCAGAGTGGGTGGGGGGGGAGAGGTGGAGGTGACAGCCACTTCAGAGGGGATGGAAGGAAGGTGCCGGAGGATGGGAGGCCATAATATCCAAAGGGAGGGTGATGCAAGGTGGGTTGAGGAGAAGTAATGAATAAAGGTGGAGAAAGAGGGCAGACACGTACAGTAGGATAAGAGGGGTAGAGGGGGATTCCTATAGACCCCAGTCGGGAAGGCAGTGTTAGGACCGCCGCCTGCAAGTGCTCAGAGAAGAAGAGTGTGTATAAGCTTAATAAATGGAGACAGAAGATGCGAGAGGATGTTGCAAGACAAGAAGGGGGAATGAGAACAAGTGGAAGGGAAAGACAAGGGTAGAGAATTCGACACTAGTCCAAGTCAAGCTACCAGGGCTCAGATCTGTAGACTGCAGGTCCAAACTTGAGGAGTCAGTGCCCCGGACAGGCCCGACCCAGTAGATAGGGCTCCCACCCAAGGGTATGCACTAGTTGGTGTTGGTGCCTCGTGGGGGGGTGCCCAGGAAGTGAGGTGAGCCCACCACAAATAGTAGATAGCATTGGCAGAGAAATGGAGGATGGAGGGGGAGAGGCTGAACAAACCAGGAATTAAGCTCTTGTTCAGCTATGAGAAGTTAGTGGAGCTGGAAGATGTCCTAGCAGTCAGACCTGGGGATCCTTGGTGAAATAGTGAAATGACTAGGGGGGAAGGAGAGAGGAGAGGGGAAAGGTAAAGCCCTTGGGTAGGGGCATGGCAGCAATACAAGAATACAAGAGAACAGGTAAAAGCATGAAAGAGCATGAGAGTGTAAGAAAACATGAAAGAGGATGTAGATGTAGGCACGTGTAGCAGACAGAGACAGAGCAGTGATATCAATAGGTGCAGGAGAGGAAGAGAAGAATGGAGAGGGACACAAAATTAAGAAGACACAGCTAACAGGCATTGTGAACAGGTGGAAACAGGGTGATAATAATTGCAACAGAAAACATCATAGTGGCATGTGATAAACACAAGTGCAGCCAGCGGCCGTGCTTGCACACAGAAGGGTACATCAATATATCCTCAGTGCATACCACCTCACATCAAATGGTGCTAGTGCCAAGTGGGGTTTGTAGTATTAAGCTTTCTTCAAGCAGCTAGCTAGAGCCTTTGGGGAGGGTAGTCACAAGAGTAGATGTAGTCACCATCTTATCTAGTATAGTGCCACCGATGATCGTAACTAAATAGGCCAACCTAGGGGGTAACTTGCCTGCTCAACACCGTGAAAAATTAACATTGGTATAACAATCACCACATCGGCGTATATGATGAAAGCATGCTATAAACACATGAGTGGCTTATGGCCAGACCCACGCTCCGCTGGGTGCAGCGGATTCGCTGCAGGGGGTCTTGCCCGTGATATGGTTTATGGTCCTAAATGTCCCTCTGGTAGCCATCTAAGGCTTCGGGGAAATGGTGGTACTAGTTGACCTAAAATGTAATCAACAAAAGTACATTACAGTTTTCAAGTGCCTTGCTGATCCTGCCATGGCAGATAAAAGGAGGCTGGTGGCCCACAAAACATGCAGCATAGTACTTATCCATTTGCTGGGGTGCTGTTCCACGGTACAGGCCGACGTCCAAGGTGACAGGGGAGTCGGTGTTGCAACAGTCAGCCTCAATCAGAGGACGGGGCAGACTTTAGTGGTAAATGAGATTTGTTCTTATCTTGGGACTGGGTGACGCAAGCCACTGCCAAAAGAGCCTGATCCCTGTCATCCTGAGGCCGCGAGGAACTCCAGAGGTCCCTGCCTCTGTGTTGAGAGTCATTTGTATTGTACTGGTGGAAGTCCCAGAGAACAGGATTGGGCAGAGCTGGTAAAGGAACCACAGTAAGTGCTGTGGAAGCAGCCAGTGTTTCCGTGTCCATGTTTTGATTCAGAAGATTGTCCAAAAACAGACATCAGTCCTCTGCATCAAAGAAGTCTCTTGATTTGGCATTTCTGGTGATCCACATCCATGCGGGCTCAAATAGGCCATGTTTTGGCCCTCATTACAACATTGGCGGTAAATGCCGCTTACCGCCGTGCAGAAGACCGCCAACACACCGCCGCAGCTGTGGAATTCCGCCACAGCTATTACAACCCACAGCTCAGAAACTGCCAAAATCTAGACACCCACACAAGTCCGCCACACTAAAGGTCATTGATAAACTGGCAATAACAAAACCGACACCGTCACGCCAACAGGAATACGCCCACACTATCACGACCCACGAATCCACGCGGCGGTCTTTCAACCACGGTATTCCATTGGCGGTACACACCGCTGCGCTCAAAATACACACACATTTACAAAACACTACCACATTGGACAAAGCGAAATACACACACCTGATACACATACACACACCACTCCCATACACCCAATACAATATAAAACACACACCCACATTACCCACAATCCCTTACTACCAAAATTTTGAAGAAGGCCAGAGAGACAGCAAAGACAACACCAGCATACAGAGGCACACAACACCATCACACATACACATCCACACACAAAACACCACACACCCCTAAACATCACCCCACACATCACAACACACACCACCTCACACATCACCCACACCACCCCATGGCACCGCAAAGACACTCAGGTTTTCTGAGGAGGAGCTCAGGGTCATGGTGGAGGAAGTCATCCAGGTAGAGCCACAGTTATTCGGATCACAGGTGCAGCACACCACCATAGCTAGGAAGATGGAGCTATGGCGCAGAATCGTGGACAGGGTCAACGCAGTGGGACAGCACCCAAGAACACGGGATGACATCAGGAAGAGGTGATACGACCTACGGGGGAAGGTGCATTCCGTGGTCTCAAGACACCACATTGCGGTTCAGAGGACTGGCGGCGGACCTTCACCTCCTACCCCACAACTAACAACATGGGAGGAGCAGGTCTTGGCTATACTGCATCCTGAGGGCCTCGCAGGAGTAGCTGGAGGAATGAACTCTGGTAAGTTAAATCTTTCACTACTTCATCCCCCACCCTACCTGCATGCTATCACATACCCCCACCCTCGCCCTCACCCCCATCACTCCAACTCCTCACATATGTCCCACTATCACAAACCACACATCCCAACACCAAGCCCTGCATGCAACAACAAAGCATGGACACCCATCACCAATGCATGTCCACTACACATACCCACACAGACCCCTAAACAATTATCACACAAGGTCCCACACAGGAAAGGAAGCAGTGGGGTACAGGGTCACCCACCCATTGCACACCATGGCACACACAGATGCAATAATCATGCCTTTACACCCCTGCAGGACCCCTACCCAACGTCACCGGACAGGAGGTTCCAAACATGTCCACTCCACCCACAGAAGAGGCCCACAGTGATGACAGCAGCTCTGTCCAACTGGATCTAGATGACCAGCCCAGCCCATCTGGAACCTCGGGACAGTCGGTTCCCCTGACACAGTCACAGGCCACCACAGAGCCTCCCCCCTCAGGAAACACCACCACAGCACCCACCCAGCGGGCCCATACCTCTGTCCCCAGGACACGTCAAGCAGCAGTGTGTCCATCACTACAGAGAACCAAGGCTAACCCACCACCCCAAGAACAGCAGGGACCTGGGGGCAGTGGTACTGGGCACACAGTTCAGGGGACAGAGGCCCAGGAAAACCGGGGAACTGGGAGGGCTGCTGTGCGACAGGGGGAGGACAGGCCCAGGGAACCCACTCTCCACGAGGCCCTCTCCAACATCATGGGAGCCAGCGGCTGCAGGAGGAACAGTATTTGGGGTTCAGGGAGGAACTCAAATCCATCAATACCACCCTGGGCACCATTGTAGGGGTGCTGAAGGACCTCGTGAACACCAGGAGGGACACTGTGGCCCAACAAGGGGCCCCTGACACTAGCCTGGACGATGAACTTCCCACCACCTCTGCCGACACTAGTGGACAGGAGGCACCACCACAGGACCACGACACCAGCACCCCACCCCCTGCAGATGGAGAACCACCCCGCAAGCGGTCCCTGAGATCCAGGACAAAGACAGAGAACAATGCCAAGACCCCCGCCAAGAAATGAGACCACCCTGTTTGTCATCCTTCTGTCCCACTTTGTCACCCTGTCCATCCTTAAGCTGCCCTAGCTCCACTTCCTATGCCCCTTTGGACAATGCACCTGTGAGACGAATAGACTGGACTCTGCCATGGACATTCCTCCACCATCACCCCTGACCATTTTACAACCCCCTCCACTATTTAGCACTTAAATAAACACCCTTAAATCACAAAACAATCTGGAGTCAGTCTGTGCTTTCACAATTGTGTATTTGCAATAACGGAGGGAAATAGCAATGTCCATTGTATTGTCAACATACCTATGTCACACAGTTCTAGTCCATGAGGTAACAAAGCAGAGGTCACACAGTGGGACCCACATCTGTGAAATCGAAAGGCAAAGTGACAAATCAGGGTCCATGCACTGGGTGAAAGTGACAGACAGATGAGAGGTCGAACAATTTTATCAGATGTAGGAGGCAGTGATGTCTTCTTACCTGTGTCTCACTGGAAGTATTGATGGATCACGGTGTTTCTGTTGTCTATGTCCACCTGTTGTCACAAAGCCAAGTTGTGCAGCATACAGCAGGCCACAATGATCTGGCACACCTTCTTTGGTGAGTAGTATAGGGAACCACCTGTCATATGGAGGCACCTGACCCTGGCCTTCAGGAGGCCGAAGGTACTCTCTATAACCGTCCTAGTTCGCCCATGTGCCTCATTGTAGCATTCCTCTGCCCTTGTCCTGGGATTCCTCACTGGGGTCAGTAGCCATGACAGGTTGGGGTAGCCAGAGTCACCTGCAAATGTCGAGGGACAACTGTTAGACACACACTAACCCTTAGGGACAACCCCAGACCCAGACAACTATTCACACTGTATAGGGTCCATGTCCTCACCTAATAGCCACACACGGTGCCTCTGGAGTTGCCCCATCACATAAGGGATGCATCTATTCCTACACTGACTATATAGGTGCAGTACATGGACTTGAATTCTTGGTGTACATATTTGTTAATAGTGTTTATATATTTTTGAGTAATGAATTTTTCCTGATTGCAATCGTTCAACTCATTTCCTTTTGTCCTTGCGTTCTTCCAAGGGGGGTTGGGAGGGGAATATAGTGTTTCAGCGTGATTTGGTGTGTGTGTTGTTGTGTGTGAGTGTAGGGGTGTTGCGTGTTGCGTGTGTGTGTCACTCTCTTTTACCTCCCTCCCTCCTCCTCCCTCCCCTGTGTCGTAGGTGCAGTACTCACCGTGGTCGTCTCCGCCGTCGGTCGTGCTCCTGGTAGAGGAGCAGGAAGACTATCGCAGGGAGAATTTGGAGTTCCGGCTCCATGGCGTCCTGGTTCCTCGTGGGGTGTGTAGAGGTGAGAGTTTTCCCTTCCAAGTCCTATTTCCGCCGTGTTTTTGTTCGCTTTGAATCCGCCCCTGAAAAGGTGGCGGATTGGCCTCTCATAATGGTGTGGGAGGTACATTGTCTTCCGCCTGTCTGTTGGCGGTGACCGCCATGCTGTTTGTTTGTACCGCCATGGTGGTCGGAGTGTTAAAATGGCTGTCTATGTTGGCGGTTTCCGCCATGGTCGTGATTCCATTTCTTTTACCGCCGGCCTGTTGGCGGTCTTACCGACGCTTTAACACCGATCGCCAGGGTTGTAATGAGGGCCTTTATGTCTAGTTAACAAACCTTAGGGTGTAGGGACAAGAACGCTTTGCGACTGTCATTAGTCTCCTTGGAAAAGTCTGCCATGATGTGTATCTCCTGACCTTTGTAGCGATATGGGCCATGGCAACGGGCCACGGTAAGGACCTGATAGACCAGCTTATGTCGAAGGAAGCAGGCAATTATGGGGCAAGGCCGTGTCACTCCTTCTGGCATTTTGGGCCCATGCGGTGCACCCGCTGGAACTCCAATGGTGGGTTGAATGTGAGCCTGGGATCTCAAGGAGGGCCGTGCAAAGAAATACTGCAACATTTTTTTCCTCCAAATTCTCCAGAAATCTGAAAAAACAGGCGCTGTTCCTGCAACTCTTGTCCCCCAAGTCAATCACTCTGCTATGCAGGGAGTTAAGCTCCTGGACACCATCAGGCACTACATTGAGGCGATCCTCCACAGTCGTGATTCATGATTTCAAAACCGTAACTATGTTCTGGAATCCCTCAATATCCTGGCAGATAGAGTTGGTCTCTGCCACCAGAATGGAGATGGTGGTGTCCAGTCCCTCTACTCTGCAGCTCACAGCTGTAATTTCCTGCAGTATTCACTCCATAGATGATTCCTGCGCCAGGTCAGAGTGGACAAAGAAGTGGCCTGATGGTGGTGTTCCCCCTGCTGCAGCCAAGGAGTGGGGCTGCCTAAGCGCTTCTGAGAAGTGGAGTTGCCGTGTAGGCTTACAAGCAGATTTGCTGTTAGGTTTTCCTTAGGGCATCTCTCAACTGACCTCGAATCTCACAAACACGGGGGTGGGGGAGTCACCGCACCCACCTGTGGCAAAAATTGGTGAGGTATAGGCAAGGGTAGGTGTCAGATACAACATATTCACAATGATAAAATTAAGACCCGGTGTTTACCACTGAGGTGTATCTGTCAAGAGCACAGTGGCTGGGGTCTCAGAAGAGGCACCGCCCAAGTAAGATGGGCACCACCATTCCTTGTCCCTCAAGAGATGGATGGTCTAGGCCACTCAAAGGCCAGCTGCTGCTGCTCTGCCCTGCTATGCCCCAAGAGGCACGTGTGGCCACGATATACGGCAATGAAGATGCCCAGTTTCGGGAGTTAGAGGGGTTTCCCAAACTCAGAGTCAATAGAAGGGGGGGGCTGCAAGAGCACTCTCTGCTTCAAAAGCCGATTTTGGGGGACCCCCAACCCCTATACCTCCAGGCCCGCTCCTAGTTTTCAGTTATCTTTTGTGGTTAAAGCGGGCGGCAATAATGGAGGCAGGAAGCTGGAGATGGGATTGAGGCCCTTTGGAGATTCCCTTGTCTGGCAGGGATAAATCCATTTCAGGCCCATCCCCGGCCTCCTCTCGTCCCCGACCTGTGCCCGGGATAGTCAGGCAGGTGAGGAGCTGCGATGTCTGGGAGGGAGGTTGCGGTTGTGGCAGCTCTCCCAGGACATGTCCAGCTGCCTGGAGGCCGTTCGAGCCCTGCGATCGGGGTAGAGGCGGGTGTCCGAAGTCCAGAAGAGATGCCGCTGCGAAAGCCAGTCCTCTAGGCCTTGCTGACCCAGGAGCGTTGAAAGGGACGCATCAGTGGTCTTGGGGGTCCATGGAGTTGTCACCCCCCAATCCTTATGCACAGGTTGGCTCTGGTTGCAAACGCGCAACCCCTCCTCCCCTGTACACAAAATGCCTTTTTCCACTGTTAGGGCCTGTAGGTGTGCGCAGCTCCATTCTCAAGCGGCCATCTTGATCCATGGCCAGACCATGCCCCCACAGTATTTACCTTAACATCAAGGTGTAAATCCCCAGTGCTGCAATATATACTTTGCCTAGGATTAGGCACTGTCTCATTACGCTTCAAACATCATCTCCAAAATATGTCTTTCACGAGTGAGTGTTCAATACAGCACACAGATTTTCCAACAGGTCTTTAATATACATTTAACATCATGAGTGATGCATAGGAAGCTGGACAAGACTCCTCTTACCTGGATTCTGATGCACTCTTCAGGTGTAAGAGTCCGCTCCTCCATCCCATCCTGCCCAAGATGACTCATCAACATGCAGGTGGCCACTCAGTCACACCTACCCTTCCTTTGTGTGAGGCTTTCTAGAGGGAATGCAGGAAACCAGCTGTCACCCCAGCCCAGATGTGTTTTGGAGACAGGCCGCAGCTACACAGGGTTAAGAGCAGGAAAAAGGCAACTGTCTAAAAGTGGTATTTCCAAAATTGAAGTTATAAATCCGATTTTACAAATAAAGAGGATTTATAATTGTGGATCCATAGGTACTAACATGTGACGGGTTTACTCCTTTGCAATCAGGAATTACACTTTATCAAATGTAATAAGGAATCCCCAGTGTTAATCTGTGAGGGGAGTGGGTCTCACAGTAGTGAAAAATGAATTTAGGAGCTTTTCACTACCAGGACATGTAAACCTCAAAGGTATATGCCCAGCTTTGTAATTACATAACACCCTGCCCTGTGGGCTACTGTAGGGGTGACATATGTAGTAAAAAGGGAGTTTAAGCTTGGCAAGGGGTTTCAAATGCCAAGTCAACATGGCAGTCAAACTGCGCACACAGGCTCTGCAGTTGCAAGCCTGAGTCATTTTTATAGTGCTACTTCAGTGAGTAGCACAATCAGTGCCGCAGGCCCACTAGCAGCATTTAATTTTAAGGCACTTGGCACGTATATTGCACTTTAAATGGGACTTAAAAGTACTTTAATATTCCAATTGTGGATACACTAATATTACCATCTTTTAGGGAGAGAGCACATGCACTTTAGCACTGGATAGCAGTGGTAAAGTGCTTAGAGTCCTAAGGCCAACAAAAATGAATTCAGCAAATATTGGTGGGGAAAAGGCAAAGGTTTGGTGGTGACCCTGCAGAAAGGGACATTTCCAACAGTTGATAACAGGCAAAGGACCGAAGTGGGGTGGATAGACAACATCAAACTTTGTATCTGATATACTCAGAGGAACACGAGTTGGGTTTGCAGCAGCAGATGAGTTTGTTTGCTTGTAAATAGTACACTGCTGTTTTGTATTTCTTTGTAGCTTTTTACATGTACAGCCACTGATGTATTACTGTTGTTATGATACTGTAGGAGATGTCTTTCCTTAATGACCTGCATTAATTAGGTCTAAACTAACTGTTTCTCATGGAACACGTCTATCACTTGTGCCTGGAATAAATGCCATAGCTATATTTTCCTGTGTTAGAAATGCAACATAAAATACTTCAGGGGGTTTCACCCCTCTCGCTGTTGCCTGTATCATTGCTATGATATATGCAATGATCTCAGATTGATAACATTTTACAGCAGCAATCTTAAAGGTTTGCACTGCTTTTCTTGTATCTACATGAGCTGCACAGTCCCCTTTACCATGAGTCCCTTCATATTTATGTGTCACTGTCGGCAGTTCTTGGACCAATGCTAGCTTATCATGTACGACTATAATGGATTTCACTTGCGATAATGTGAAAGAGAAATAAGTTCTTTAAAAAGCGAACCTTGATCAACTCATTTTAAATATATTGAATGAAATAGATGTCTTCTTTGATATGAAGAAAATTAAGATATGTAGTACTTTATAATTTTGATGCGATTGAATCCATAAACATTAAAGTGGTATCATATCCTAAAACATAAAATTATTTTAGTGTAATGTTATTAAATACAGTAGTGAAGAACTTTACATCACTGTAGAAATAAAATTGAGGAGAGGCAGTGCTCTGATGAGACACATCTTTATTTTATATTAAACTGCAAGAAAAATGTATGAACTCTGTGGAAGGAGATTAGTGGCTTCTGTTTTTACGGCACTAGTCTATAAAACCACAAAAATATTAGCTGTGCTATTTAAGGACTAGTATTGGAGGGACATTCTAAGAGTGAGCAATGATTTCCTGAATGTGAATGACAGCGTGATCAGTGACATCCCGAACACTATGTGCACATTTTGTATCATTACCTGCTCCCATGTGTTTGGTAATCCTTTGGGGGCAAAAACTATGCTCGCGGAAATAAGGTCAGTGTTCTATATATGACAAAGACCATTCAGAACTGAGGCATTGCAATATTTATACAAACAAATCTCTTAGCACTATTTTTACATGGCAGGAGTGAATCACCCTTTAAAGTAAAACAAATTAAATAAGAAGAAGAAGCCACAATAACTGTAATGGTATAAATCCATGTTTGAGCTAAAAGCCATAATACATTTATTAAATGTGAGAATGGTATTAGATGTGGATTTTTCTTTTTGATTAAAATATTTTAAGTTACAGTACTGAAATAAACATAAAAAAGAGGGCCTCCTCTTGATCCTGTATGCACTAAAATGAAATGGAATCTAGAATTGGACAACTTCTTTTCCCCTTTTTTATCAATATTTTTGGGGGAGCCGAAGAAGGTACAATAAATAATAAATTGTATCACCCACTTTGAGGCTTAGAACAAGATATTTTGAAACCAATTTTATTTATTTTGAAGTTTATGCAAAGAATGAGCCTATTAGGCCAACACACAACCATGCAATGATTAATGATTGACCTGCACACATAACCCCCTCACTCCACGTCCAGCAATAAAACACAGAATTATTCCATAGGAGACTATCCATATCCCACACCCACCCAACCGGCTCTTATCCACGAAGGTTCAGACTTTGTCAAGAACCATGTGAGACCTGGGACAGGTTCTAACTCCATTCTCCGGTAATCCACCCATCTCTGCCATATTGTAGGGTGCTTCTGGGGGCAGCTGCTTACAACCCCATATAATGGTCTATTCCCTTCTCCCATACTGCCAGGAATGGAGGAGCTTCACCATTCCACTCCTGCACTATGTCTCGCTTAGCTAAAGTCAGGCCCAAATACAGTAGAGGTAATCAATATCTGGTATCACCCAAATCATCAGTGAGATATAGAAGGGTAAGTTTAGGGTCAATTGGGAATGACAAAGAGAGAACCCCACCGAGACTGGCCTTCACTCTACCCCAGAATCTATGGAAATTGGGACAGCTCGGGACTGTATGAATAAATATGCCTTCCCCAATGCCACACTGGAGACAGGTCAGGGAGGTGATCACACCCATGCACCAAAGTCTATGGCCTGTGAAATATATTCTGTGGAGGTATCTGAATTGGATCAGCCTGAGCCAGGCCACAATAGCAGCCGTACAAGGCACCGGCAGCACCTCAGTCTAATCCTCATTCTCAAGAGTTCCTACGTCTGCCTCCCATGCAGACCTAAAGGCTGAAAATGTGTGTGGGTGATTTGAGATAATTGGGAAATCTTTGCAAATGGATGACACCCAGGTCATCCTTAAGGAGCTTGCCCTCTAACAGGTTAAATTCAGGAAGGTCAGTCAGGGAAGTAATGAAAGGGATCAGGGCATGGCAAAGCTGAAGGCCTCAATGAAACTGGCTATGGTGGAGCTGATATTCTGTCTGTAGAATCTGAAACAACTTCAGCACCATTCTGCGTATGACATCTCCCACGGTGGAGATCCTAATTAGGTCCCACTTACGGAAAACATCTAGTGCTGCCACCTGTGAGAACATGTGAAAGTTTTTTGACGAATTAAAAACCAAATGATACAATCCAGGCATACTGAAACACAAATGAAATGTACATCTGTCCTTATTTTAAGTCAAAATAAATCAATTGTTGATATTTACTCACTGAGAGATTAAATACACTATTGACATTCAACTAACAAATTGATAATTAATTGATAGTCTATGTATATACAGGTCAGCTGGATGAAATACACACCACTGTCCATGTTCAAATGAGAAAGTACACATGGAAGTACTTTAAAAAAACCTAAAAATTATAAAAGAAACCCACGAATAAGGTAGGTTATTCAGGTAAATAGAGAAATATCTTTAAGGAATTCCTATTGAGATTATGGGGATGATGAGACATTATCTCACTTTGATTATACCTATTTTTGTCTACTTAGAGACACATCTAATTTGAAGATATATAAACATAGCCAGCCACAAGAATATGTGATATTCTGATGAATGCTATATTTAACGAGGTGAAACTATGCATTCATGGTCAGTAGCTTCATGCTAAATCACTGAAGAGGAGCTTGTTTGTAATGAAGTATATTAATGTAGTAGACTATTAATTAAAGAAACTGTGTTATCATATAAAAATCCCTCCCCCACAAGTTTTGACTCTTTAGTGAGAACAAGATATATGCTTGGATAGGTGTTTGTAATATTTTTATGGATGTCCAATGTGATGAAATGTTGACATTTAAGATATTTTGTACCAGTATCCACACGAATTGCTAATGTCTGATCATGAGAGAATGAATTATACAAATAAAAATTGTTAGATAAAAGTGATTTTCTTTTTCAATGTTTTGATTAATTTTGAGATTAATTATTGTGTTTTGGGACGGTATAATTATATTGATATAAAACTAAACAGGATAATTGCTGCTGCTCAGACTTTGCTTATATACTTAGCGTGAGCGTACAGTGATTTATATTTCCCAACGTAGGACCCATGCTGCACAGAATCTCCCCCATCCCCCTATTACCAGAGGGCTGAAAGGATTTACACAAATACACAGAGTATCAAAATACAGACCATTTCAAATGAACTGTAATAAATTCAGTCGAACACCATATGTAAGTGATTGGTGCCATGGCTTCAGCTTTGCCCCAGTCTAAAGCCTGTAAGAAAACATCATATGGAGCTGGAAAGCAGTCTGAGAAGCTGTTAGAAATGGGGGTCTTTGGTTGGCAGTCAGGTTACCCCTGTCCAAGCAACGACCCTCACTCTAGTCAGGGTAAATCACACACAGTCCAAATTATCCTGTGCCCACCCTCTGGTAGCTTGGCACTGAGCAGTCAGGCTTAGCTTAGAAGGCAATGTGTAAAGTATTTGTGCAATAAATTATGCAATAACACAGTATAACACCACAAAAATAAACCACAGTGTTTAGAAAAATATATAATATTTATCTGGTTAAATGCAGATCAAAACGATCAAGATTTGATAAGTACACGTCGGAATATAACTTTAGAGAATGATAAAAAGAGTCTTTTCGTTTTTAAAAAGCAACAAGTGTCCCTTGCAAGCACAAAATACTTGGTTTGCGTCGAAATTATCCGCAGGGGCAGCAGAAGAGGAGATGCGTGGAGAACAGGGAGGTGTGTGTCAGTTTCTCTGGGCGCACACAGACGATGAGTCGATATTTTTCCACGCAGACAGGAACTTGCGTCGATTTCCGGCGCAAAGACTTGGATCCTATTCGGGTTGCGGGGTATTTCAACGTCCCAGTGACGATGCAGAGAAATCCTGGGCATGAAGGACGAAGTCACAGGAGCTGCGTCGATCCGGTGGATGATGCAGGGAAGTTTTTGTTGCACGGCAGGCGCTGCGTCGATTCTTCGCGCAGGAAGTCGGGCTGCGTTATTCCGGTTCGGCTATGCATCGATCCAGTGGGCCGTGCATCAAAGTTCTGGTCACAACGCTGGCACTGCGTAGTTTTTTTCTTGGGGAGCCAGGCTGCATCATTCCGGTTCGGCGTGCAGTGATTTTCATATTACGATGCAGGCTGTGCGTCGCTTCTGGCAGGCTGTACATTGAATCTTCACCACACAAGGAGTTCTTTGCAGGATGAACTCTTTTTGGCCCTGAGACTTCAAGTAACAGGAGGCAAGCTATATCCAAGCCCTCGGAGAGCACTTCTCAGCAGAGCGAGAGGGCAGCAAGGCAGCAGGGCAGCAGCAGGGCAGCAGTTCTTTGCAGAAAAGCAGACAGGTGAGTCCTTTGGGCAGCCAGGCAGTTCCTCTTGGCAGGTTGCAGGTTCTGGTTCAGAGTTTCTTCACCAGTGGTATATTGTCTAGAAGTGTCTGAGTTGGTAGAGTCAGAGGCCCTGTTTAAATACCCAAATGTGCCTTTGAACTGGGGGAGACTTCAAAGAGTGGCTTAGAAGTGGACACGGTCCCCTTTCAGTTCCATCTTGTCTGCCAGGGCCCCAGTAGGGGGTTTGGCAGTCCATTGTGTGAGGGCAGGCCACTGTCCTTTGACATGTAAGTGGCAGGCCCTCCATCCTCCCAGCCCAAGAAGACCCATTCAGTATGCAGATGTGTGCAGGTGTGACTGAGCATCCTGTGTTTGAGGCTGTCTTAGGGAAATGCACAAGGGAGCTGTCAAGTAACCCATCCAGGCATGGATTGTAAGGCATAGAAGGATTGTAAGTGCAGAAAAATGCTCACTTTCTAAAAGTGGCATTTCTAAAATAGTAATATTAAATCCAACTTCACCAGTCATCAGGATTTTGTATTACCAGTCTGGCCATACTAAATATGACCTCGTTACTCCTTTCAGATCAGAATCTACCACTCAAACAGTATATGAGGGTAGCCCTAATTATATCCTATGAAAGGAGCAGGCCTCACAGCAGTGTAAAACGAATTTAGGAGTTCTACACCATGAACATATAAACTACACAGGTATATGCCCTGCCTTTTATATACATAGCACCCTGCCCAATGGGTTACCTAGGGCCTACCTTAGGGGTAGCATGCATGTAGAGAAAGGGGAGTTTAAGGCTTGGCAAGTACTTTTAAATGCCAAGTCGAATTGGCAGTGGAACTGCACACACAGGCCTTGCAATGGCAGTCCTGAGGCATGGTTAAGGGGCTACTTGTGTGGGTGGCAAAATCAGTGCTGCAGGCCCACTAGTAGCATTTAATCTACAGGCCCTGGGCACATGTAGTGCACTTTACTGGGGATTCACAAGTAGATTAAATAAGCCAATTGTGATATGAACCAATGTCACCATGTTTTAAGGAAGAGAGCATATGCACTTTAGCACTGGTTAGCAGTGGTAAAGTATGCAGAGTCCTAAAAACTGCAAAAAGTGTCAAAAAAGTGGAAGGAGGCAGGCACAAAGTTAGGGGTGGTCACCCCAAGGCTGCCAGGTCTAACAGGAGCCTATTCACAAAGGCATTTTTCAGTGACTAAAGTAGTACTCCTGTGTTGTTCCCTTTTACCTGTTCTTTAATGCCTTTGTGGACTGGCTCCAAAACATCTAAAATGGGAATAAAATTGATGTTTGGGGAATATTCATTTGTATTTAGTACAAATAGAAAGGACAGAGACCTCTGCACTTCTAATAAGATGGACATTTGATGTTTCATGCTGATTCACAAAGGCATATAAGAATACAATAAAAAGGACTCCTGTGCCACTACTATTCCTGTACTCATAATTTCGTTTGTGAATTGGCCACACTGTCTTCTTTGTTGCAAATGCACATGGACACTCACCAATCAAAATATCTTATGTGACGAAAAACACTAAACATCCGAATGAAAAACAGCATGTATTTCTCCTAAATTCTACAGCAAAGTCCAATGAAGACACAAATAAAACTGCATCCCATTTGCTCTCTGAATCGACACTTGTGTGTGTTCTTTGATTACTTATGGTTTGCAAGAGAGCTCCAACTCTTTGTAGCTAGACCTAAAAAACAAAATGCAAGCATTTCTTTACTTCTGAGGAAAGTAATCTTCAGCCAGTTTTATTTAAAAAAAAACTCATGGCAGCTTTCCCAGGAGAGGATGTGGCATGAGGTCAGACCTGTCGAGTTTGGAGCTGAGGAACCTAGTTCAAGTCTTGGCATCGGCTCAACATCCTGTGATTCTGGGCAAAGCGCTTTTGTCTCCCTGTGACTGAAAAAACATGAATGAGTCTAATGGAACAGGTGCTCATGTAGAGCACTGCAATACATTTTGGTCAAGTTCATGCCACATACAACTGGAGGAAAAAAAAGCCTTTCAGAAGACACCATAGGCAGGATCACAATACATTGCTGAATGGCTCTAATACATGCCCTTTCTGGTAAGGAAGATAGTGGTTATTGAAAACAAGTTTCACCATGTATCACGAAAACAGATTTCTTAACGGTGGTAATATGTGCCCAAATATTTGTGTATAATTGTTATGTAGCATTTTTGTTGTGCTGTTGCAAATGCGTTTTCATCCTTCGCAGGAATCAAACGCTTCACTGAGGTCGACGGGCCTTTTGACTCAGAAAAAACTGTAGTGAACAATACACAGATTTGCATCAATACCACCCCAGCAATTTAGACACCATGACCAATGTGGCCATGGAAGGAAAACTCCAAACAGGAATAAAGTTCAAAGCTTTATTTTACAACTACAAAATTAGTGTCATAAAAACAGTATGTAAGATCAAATTATAAAGGTATCTAAGCACTACAGGCTGCACAAAGAGGCGAAACAAGTTAAAACTAATTAGCTTCAACACAATTAGGCATTCAAGAAGAATCATGCAAATCATTATTAAAATCATTTGAGATACAGAAATAAATGTAGGTCTGATTGTATCAACATTTGTCAAGTTCAATTAAACAGAGTATGATATTTAGGGCTGGACAAAGGTTGTCCCTACAGCTAATCAAATTAGGAAATGCATCTGTGGGGACAGACACATGCGGGCAAAAATACAAAAGGAGAAGAAAATAATTTAGAAAAATGTATCTGGGACTACAAAATACTAGCGAGAAAAATAAAAGAGTGAGTATCAGCATAATAGATTCTATTCTAAAAAAAGGGGCATGTCCAGGGGAAATGGCACTCATTGGAGATAGGTATACCTCTCCAAGGAACAGCATTCAAGAATTCTTCATCAGCAAATCTTCTGGATCAGCAGCAAAGTTTAGTAAGAAATGCAATCAGCGAAGGTGCAGAAAGATAATGCCTGATGAGGGTCTGAGTGTCTGCTCTGGATCTGATCTAAACTTTTTAATTCCATCCCTAATATAAAACATGTAAATCATGTTGATTCGCTGGATTCATGGTGTCAGGTCATGCAAAAGGGGCTTCATCCAATCATCGGCAACGGGTGATCTTGAATTTGCAACAGTCCGTCAAATTCTCAGCCAGTGGTAGCAACATTTTATTTCAAGACCAGCGGCCAGGATGTTATTTTCAAGGCCACTAAACTAAAAGTCTCTGAGCAATTGAACAATGAACCTATTGCTACTTGCAAAGCTTCTCATGAGAATGAGACCTAGAGAAAAACATTAGTAAGGACAAGGATACATCACTTTTGCATGACTGCAAAATACACTTTTACATGTTTGCAAAAATATCCGCTCTGTGGACCCCATTTAAGTTAACAAAAGAGAAATTAGTTGCATTACATTAGATTATTACAATTTAATAAAACATAAAATATAAAATTATAAACTCATCAATACTAATAGTTCTGTAGTATGAACAATACATTTTACGTTGAATGATAACTTTGTCAGTACATTTCAGTAAATGTGGCAGAGAAGTGCAATTATTTATTTTCTACACATATCTTTAGATTCCTAAATCACACATTAAACATAGGAAAATGAAATTGGTTTTGATACTAGCAATTAGTCTGGAGTCTAAAATTCACTTTAACATTATCTTTATTTCACTAAAGTTATTTTATAAGGAATTGTGACCACCAGAAAATGAAAACATTACCACTTTTAATATAGGTATCAGTGCAGCTTTCTACATTAGGCTGTCAAACATGAGACATAAGTTGTCACCTTCTGCTGAGTTTGGGTCACTAAGGGCCACATTTGTGGAAAAATAGCACAGCGGGGTGCTGCGCCAAAATTGCCAGCGCTGCGCTGCATCACTTTAGAAATGCAGGGATGTGCCATATTTAAGTGTGAATACGGCGTACCCTTGTGTTGTCCCTTGTGCTGGCACTAAATTCATCCGCCAACGTAGGCATCCTTGCACCATCGTGCAAAGATGTCTGCGTTGAGGGGTGTGATCGTTTATGTGCGGGAAGGTGTCCCTTCCTGCACATAAACAATCATTTGAAAATTACGCTTTGGCACTTCTGTGGGTGCTGCATTGTGCCAAATCATTGTGCAACACCCACAGAAGTGCCAAAGCGACACCTTCCCGCACATAAACAATCATTTCTGGCATTTTGCTCTGTCGATGCTTGCTACAGAATGCAGCAAGCATAGAAAAAGCAAAAAAATGAGGAGGAATAAAAGTATTCCTCCTCTTTGCGCCCTGCTAACGCCACCCCTGGGGGTGGAGTTAGAGTTTGGCGCTGCCTCAGGTTTATGAAATTTCATAAATCTGAGGCAGAGTCAAAATACAATGGGTGTTGCTGCGGCACGCCCACGGCAACACCCATTGCACGCCCCTCCACGCACAGTGCTGCATGGGAAGGGCTGTATTTCCAAGGTGATGTTAAGCCACAAAAAGTGTAAATACGGCGCAGTGCTTAGCGCCACAGGAGCATCACAAAAGTGACGCTCCTGTGACCTGTGGGCCTATAAATACGCCCCTAAATGCATTAATAAAATATATGCTCCAACACTGGTGATGTACTGTAATTGTTTTGAGCTGCATGACAGCATTGTGTTTTGATGGGCTGCACTGTGGTTGCTGTACTGCATTCTAACTGTTTAGCTCTTTGTTACCTGTAATATTTTTGTTATGTTGCATTTTTCTTTATGTTATGCGATTGTGGTGTTTTTTTGTTTGCCTTAGCGGCGTTTAGAAACGTTGCAATATTTCCTAACCAAAGCAGAAAATTAAGGTAAAGTCCAAGTGGCAAACCAGTTAGCCCTGTCTAAGGTGGGAAATTACCACTGTTCACACTGTTCGACTATTTCAAACACCACTCAGCCCCAAACTGTGGCAGAGACTTGTCTAAAGTTAGCAATTTCAGTGTTCTCTTTATATATACACAGGGCCCCTTTTCTACTAAAAGTGAGGCACTTAGAGACTGCCTTAGAAGCAATCTACCATTTTCATGGAGCTGTTAAATGTCATATAGGTATTTTATAGTACATCATATTCCAATCAAGCACGTTGTAAGGAAACAGCCGGTCACCTCGGAGATAGGTGCCATTATAAAGCACTCACTCAGCAGTCTCATGGATTATTTGCCACAAAGTCCTCTGGTGACATATGATATCCTTTTGATGCACAGCTAATTGCACACTGTTCTCCATAAATTGCATAGGTCAAATGTACTACATACTACAAAGCAAATGTATGTACATGTTTCGTTCTGAAAAGTAATTTGCGAGATTAATATTGATTATAGTGCAGCCCGGGGAATATGATATAATACACTGAGCTACTAAATACACTTTGGCCAAACCTAAAGCACTGCAAGTTGACCACAGAAACTCCCAATTAACCATGTTAAATGCTTTCTCAGCATGAATAGTTATCCCAGCCAGTGGTTTTCAAATACTACCGTCACTATCAATTATAAGAAAAGAAACAGCTGTAAAATGGCACGTTGGAGGTAAAATATAATACATATTGATATATGTATGAATAGTCAAATAGATCTAATTACGCATGTATGTGAGCACTCTTGGGCTACAAAGCCCAGAGTAAAGGCGTGTTCATAACACATAGACACACATTAAACAGTGGTACAATTATCCAGAATTCACTGTCATCTTATGTGCACAAGAAAACGTTTAGAACTACTGATGTGATAGGATCAACAGACTGCGTATAAAATGCAGACGAGTCCACCACACATTATGCATTGCTGTTTTGAAAACTTTTAAAAACAAAATATATGTAAGTGGAATTAGAGACCCAAATTCCTACCCACAAGTGCAGATGTTTTCTAATGTTTTGTATTACTCTGTAGGTAACGTCTCAGTTGTCCTTCTTGTTATATTACAGGTGTCCATTATATTATGATTTTTTTAAGTTTTCCGACGAGTACCATGCGGCACCTTCCACTGATCTCCCCAACATATGTGGGGGAATTATGTGAGTTTATCTCAACCAAGTTATGATTTTCTTCTACGTGTACAGCTTCTAACTGTATTATTTTTTTATTAATTTGAGAAATGTGCTCTGCCATGTCACAATCTCCCTTACGATCGGGTTTGTAATGATCGATCAGAACAAATATTATAAAATGCAATGTTTGAAAATGCATTAAGCGAACATTTTAATAATTAATTAAAATGGTTTGGGTGTGCTGGGTGTGGGTTTTTCTAGATTATAGGTCCGTTTGTGGATTGCATGTGCTGGGTGGAGGCATGTGCGGGGTATGGGGTAGGGAAGTGATGGGCCTGGATGTAATATATGTAACTGGATCGTAGAATATGGATATGGGGGTTGTGTCAGTCTTTAGGGATTTTGTGGAGGTAAGCAACATATTGTAATGGGGAAATGAGTTTGGTGCTGTTGGAGTTCACAATGTGGAACGTGACCTTTTTAATTCCTTAGTTAGTTCACCCTTGCATTTCTCTGTCGTGCTATTTTAGTCTTCTTTTTGGGTCTATCATTAATTCTGGCTCCTAAAACTTACTGTCTCACCCCCAAGTGGTCTTTCTGTTTAACTTCCTCCGCGAAGAGGTAGAGAGACTTCTTTAATCATCAGTGGCATGATTTCGCATGCATGAAGATGGAAAGGTTATGGGCTCCAAATGGCAGGTGAGGACCCTGTTCTGTGCACTCTAAACTATTTATGGCCCCCCTTCGTCTGCAGTGGTATAGTATTACTCTGTTTTTGTTGCTGATGTAGAGCGTTAACTGTGAGTGAGTGTGTTCTGTCTCCACAACAAGATGTACTCCCACTGCATTTACCAGATGCAGTATTTTTTTCTAGACAGTTCAGGAGACGATAGTGATATTTCCCACCCTCTGTCACCAGGTTTCTCTGACAGCTGGCTTGTTGGGCCTATGAAATAAGATTCGTTTCAGCCCATTTGCTTCAGCCCACCTTCAGGTTTACCTACTGCTCACAGAACTTGGGGTCCACTTGTGGAACAGTTCTCCAGCTACATAGTGTTCCCATGAACATTAGGTATGTACCGCTGCATGGAAGTCCCCTCCATCCATCCTTCCCTCCATGCACTCACTCATTCATCGTTCCATCCATTTATGAATATGTTGACCCAATTAACCACTCACCCATTGGTCGATTCTCTCATTTCCCCAGCCATTCATTAAGTCATTGACTCAATCTCGCATTCACCCACTCACCCGTCCAAATACCCACACATAATTCACGAATTGAAGAAAGCACTTAAACGTAAAAAAATAGACAGACCTACGAGCTTTTTCAATGCATGTTATTTGTTGTGTCCATCCTTTATTGGTATTACTCTGTTCAAATAAGATTCCAAATAGTAGGTTTGCCTATAGTGTCATTTCATATTGTGGTACTAAGAAGTTTTCTGCATATATGTGGACATTGAGCTGCTGAGTTGACCACGCTGGACTTTTAGAAAATACACCACCACAAGTGGAGGCATGATCACAAAAAACGTAGAGAAGTGGAAGCATGGAGGCAATCCTGTTAAAAACAAAACAAAAGCAGTGGTCTAAAAATAAACATGAAACATGGAGTTACTAAGATTTAGACGGGGTAAGGGGTATCTTGCACAATAATTTAAAAACAAGAAAGGAGGACCCTCATAAAATAACAATTTTTAAAAAACAGCACAATAAAGTGGCTCGGGCCAGATATTTAGATGAGCCACGGAGCCCACTCCGACTCAGTTTCAAGGCTCCAGCACACCACCACAGCTACCTGATCTGTCTATACCAGGTGTCGCCAACAACTAGCTTGTGAGCTACCAATAGCTCTCCACCTATCTGTGAGTAGCTCTCTTGTGTGTAGGCCAGGCGCTTTTGCTTGGATGAATTATTATATGTATACTAAAATTAAAAGAACATGTATTGAAGATGAAAATGTGTGTAATTTCAGAATTCATAATGTGATGTTTGGAGAACAATGGTTGAATGATCAAAATGTATTTAAAAGCTATTTTGAGTTGGTGAGGTTTATTCCTCATACTATTACCTTAGCATCAGGGAGATTGCAGCTACAGCTTTTAAGTATTCCAAATTGTCAAAGCAGTTGTTTTTTTAATTACTGTTGGAAATCCTGCCTCATGCACTAATGTGATCACTGCTGACAATCTGGGGTAGGGTAGCGACTATTACATCAATATACATGGATGTTTTTTATTGAACATAAGTAGCTCTTATTGCAGAAAAGTTTGGACACCCCTGGTCTATACCTCCTCTGAGAGAAAGTGGTAAAAAAAATAAAAAAACGCAGTTAGGTAGCAGTTGGGGAACACATTGAAAGAAAGTCATCAACGTAGTGCATGAAGCAGGGACTTCCAACAATGAAAAGTTATAGACCTTTCTGCATCACTGTGCTGGTCCTTTGTTTTTCACTAGAGGAAGAAACTTTTAGGAGCATGGGTGTCTTTCTATTGTCTCTGGCATCCTTGTTCATTGTTTACTGGCAAACAGTATACAAATGAGGCAGGATATAACTGCATGATTTAAAATGAAACCCTACACAATGGGAATATTTTGAAGGCAACTTGAAAAGAGAGAGAAATAAAACAGCTCTAGTATTCAAGTACGGCACGTCAAGTGCAATCAAATAAATAAAATCATACAAACTTTTAAATGGCTTGCATTTCTCTTACTCGCTTGGTCCTAAAACTCATTGGTTTCTCCCGTTTTGATCTTAAAGGGATATCTCCTTTTGACCACCTGTGTATCTGCCCTGACTGGTCGCATTGTAACGTGGAGCATATTTACGACTAGCTGGGGGTTCTGGAGCAAGATGGCACCTGTGTAGCACACTCGGCTGGTCACTCTCCCTGCCCTAGCAACCTGAAGACGCTGACCCACTGAGAAGGATAGTTGGACCTCCTCAATCCTCTCTGTAATCACCACTCGGCACTGCTTGATACTGCTCAGCACCATCCTGCCTCTGCGGCTTGATAGGTTTGCTTGGGATACAGTGGTGAAGTCGGCGTCCCACTCTATCTTGGGCGGCCCTGAAGATCGCTGCGTCATTGTTTCCTGCCTTTATGCTGGTGCACCGTGTATTATGAGTGACCGGCTGTCTCTCCCTCTGGCGGCCTGGGAGATTTGCAGAGCACAGATTATGCCCAACAGAGGCATCAAAGGCATTAGAGAGGTCAAAGGCACGAAGAGTCATCCTAGGGTCGGTTTAGCATCTGCCCAGTGCGGCACTGGGCAGACTTAGTGGAAAAGGGAGGAGTGCCCCAGCTGTGACACGGGCAATGGCCCCAGTGCAGGAGCTGGTGCCGAAGAAGCAACTGCAAAAGACGGGCCGGCAACCCTACCTGCCAGCTAGCAAGATCTCCCAGCCTTTCATTATAGAAATGTTCTCCGCTGCACCCCCTACAGACCCACCTGTGACATTGGAAGTGCTACATGAACCAGTAAAGGTGCCTCTCATTCCTGTGGGAGGCCTTGGCAGCACAGTCACTGTGCAGTCTATTGAGGATATTGAGAGCAGGCAGGAATTCCTTCCCTGGCACTGATAGGGGTCTCCGCCACCCCCCTCCCCCACCCCCGAGTCCTCCCCCCACACCCGACCCCCCTACCATCCCTAAAGGTGGCAGGACCCCCAACATCAACATACACCCCCCCACCCCACCCCCCACATCAGCAAACACACACCCCCTCCCCACCCCCACCCGACCCCCAACATCAACATACGCACCCCCCTCCTCACCCCCACCCCCAACATCAACATACACACCCCCCTGCATGCACAAATGCACTACAACAACACATACCCACACACATACAAACAGATATGCAAACAGACCGACACACACACATTTTTCAGAGACACAACACACCCTTGCATGCATACATGCACTCACACCCCCCCCTCTACATACTCACACGCACACCCCCATGCACGCACACAACACACAACACCCTCCCACACCCCTCCCCTAACGGACGATCACCTTACCTTGTCCGGTGATCCTCCAGGAGGGGACGGGATCCGGGGGGGGGGGCTGCTCCGCTGCCAGCTCCCCGTCACCAGAACACCGCCACACCGAATCCTGGGTTGGGATTCGGTGGGTAGTGTTCTGATGACAGGCAGTGGAGGTGGAGCAGCCTCCACTTCCCCGCCGACCGCCAGTATGGCTGCTGGCGGCTCTCCGTCCGAAAAAGGACAGAGGGCTTCCATCAGTCATGATTCGCTGTGGGGAACACCACCTGCACTGGCGGTCTTCAGCACAGCGGTACCTCGGCGGTTGTGAAAAAAGACCGCCGAGGTTGAAATGAGGGCCTTAGTATATTTATTATTTCTTGATTTTTTGCCAGGTTTCAGAATTTCTCAAATCATGAAAGTATTTGCTTCTCTTCTTTTCCATTTTTATTTCTTCCCTCCTCTGTTCATTTTTCATTCTTTGTATGCATCTATACAATTTGTAAAATTTGATTATGCAAAGGACACATACAACCACTATTAATAATGGTTTAAGTCCCATTCCCACAACACCCTGACCATGTTTTTCCAACCAATTGTTCACTTCAGTAAAACTTTTGCCTATATTTTCCCATACACTTAGCTCTTTCAGGTCTTTTATTTCAGAATTTCGATCTGTCAAATTTTTTACAATATTTCTAATTCCTTTACTGTTATCAGGGATAAATGTACCACAATGTTTGCTTTGAGCATCTGACAGTCCTCTTTTGCTAAAATAATTTCTAAAGCAAGATGGTTCTGAAGAACTATCGAATGTACCACAACCATTTCAATATCCATCAATATAATTGCTCCAGAAAAATCTGTTTGCATTTTATCTACAATGGTACACAGCTTTCTAATTTCCATGTCATTCAGAACAACTCCTACAGACGGAATAATTGCTCCAAATACATCTCCAATTATTTCCAAATAACTTGCCCTTTCAGATCTTGGTCTCACATTCTCATGTGTTTCATCTATGTTGTCAGCTTGATAAATTTTGGGAAAACCACTCCCAGGTAGCAAGTATCATACCATCCCTTAGGAAGACGATAATAAGCATGTTTTCCCACAGATGTAATAAATCCCAGGAATCACAGGATCTTGTTCATTCAGCATAAAGACCCATGTTTTCTTAAAAAGAAATACATGTCTGCATTTACTCGTTCCCACAAACTTAATATCACTGCTGGATAGTGGTCTGTATATACAAATATTTCCTACAAGTTGATAGTCTAAAGCAAGCTTCCCTTGTGTGTTAGTTACACTATATGCAAAATCATTTTTATAAGTGTGTTTCACTAAACCCTTCTCTATCTTCTCCTTCAATTCTTTTTTTCTACCATCAGTCTGATCCAGGAACGTTTTCTCAACTTGTGAAAGTGTACATGTTAAATTGTTCCCATGGGCACAGACTGTCCTAAATGTTAGTGTAGGTTCAAAGAAACCTCCTACAATGTCAATATTCCCGAGTTTAGCAATACTATTCCAATGTTGGTTAACTGGAACAAAAGAAAAGACAACATCAATATTTTAACAGAAATATTGGATGTATTCTTGACTATAAAATCTTGTTAATAAAATACTGCAACTAATTCCATATGTTTCTTCTTGCACTGATGAAGGAATTTGTGTACACACATAACATTCTTACAGAGCCATTATCTCAAAATATTCATGCAACAAGCGATAGAAAACATTAGAGGAAAGAGCTCCTTGTGAGCTGTCTAAGTATTTCTCATCTTTATTAAACTTCTCTGATTTAGAAAGTGTAGTAGTCTATGGAGGAGGTGTATCATTAGTTTCAGCTTTATTAGAAACACTCATATTCACAATCAACAAAATCTTTTCAACACACATACAACTGCTAATCTAACACACATACACTTGCAACACCCATTGTCTATTGTGATTATGATTGTTATCCATGACCTGTTAAGAATCAGAAAGTGAAAGAAAAAGAAAACTATGATTAAATATGCAGCCAAACAAAAAATCTAAAATGTAATCTTCAGTCTTCAGTCTTCTTTGCCATTATTTACAGCAGCTTTCAGATTTTTCTGCAGAACTTGTCAAAAATCGGTTTAGCAGCTTTGTCAAAATCAGTTTCAAATGTCTCTTGTTAGATCATAATCTGCTGATCACTAACTATTACTTCCAGTGTATAATGTATCTTGTTCAATTGGCAATGTGATTTTAAAACTCAGCTTAAATGCGATTTCAAGTTTCAAAATGTAGAACTGGATTCTCACGGTCAAAACAAAAGGACATAAACTTGTGCTCTCATTCATCAGATGCAAGGTATGCCCTCTCAGGACCCGAGTATCTTTGACCTGTAACTCTCTTTCTTTTTGATGTTTGATTTGCACTTGTCTCTTCTTCACTCTGATCTGTTCCATCTCTTGTTTCTATCTCCTCATTTATTCTCGACAGTACATCAGGAATCTTTTCACTTTCCTGCAATGTAGACAACTTGTCTCCTCTTACAGTTTTTCTAGACAGTGATGGCAAACTGAACTTACAATTCTTCTTGTTTTAGCAGGAATTTGACAAGCACTTCTTTGACTTTCACATCCGTCATCTGCACCATTAGCCACGTCAGGAGAAGTCAAATCTGCATGACTTTGATTCAACGCATCTCTTCTTTTGGCTTCTTTAGGAAATGAGATCGGTTTTATCTCTTTTCCCCAATCGTTTGCTTCTGGGAGACTCTCCTGCTATATCTGCTTCTATTTCTGCTGATAGAGGAATATCAGGATTGACCTCTATATCATCTCTCAGGGGTATACGTGGATCTTCATGAGTTTCCACTGTCTTTGTTACTTGTTCTTCTTGAGACTGTACAACTTCTGCTGGTGGTTTCAGCAACACTGGATCTTCTTCCAGAGGATATGTCACTTTGCGAGTATGACTCGCACGGACCCAGTTTGGAACTCCAACACACTTCACAGCAGTCGTTGTCACCAGATTAATCTGGTAGGGTCCTTTCCACCTAGGCTCGAAGCAAGTCTTCTGCATGTGCGTCTTGATCACCACCCAATCTCCAGCCCGAAGACTGTGACACTGGTCTTGGGATGGTGGCAGGGCTATTGCTTCTACCTGGTGAGAAAAAGAGTGAACCACATCAGCTAAACCCTTGCAGTAATCCAGCACTTGCAGGAACAGCTGGCAATCTAATTGCCCTGCCCATTAGGATCTTGTTGGGAGAGAGTCCAGTCTTTCTGTCAGCTGTACTTCTCATGTTCATTAGAACCAACAGTTTCAGATTTGTGGATGCACATATTTTTGCCAATTGAGCTTTCAAAGTTCCATTCCTTTGGTCTACTAATCCAGAAGCTTTAGGACAGTAGCTACAATATAGCTTCTGCTCAAAGTTTAAGGCTGAATGTAGTAATTTAATCACCTCGTTATTGAGGTGACTCCCATTGTCTGATTCTAAAGAGGCTTGGAACCCAAAACATGGGATCAACTCTCTAGATAATAGCTTTGCTGCAGTAAGGTATCATTTCTATGTGTAGGGTAGGCTTCAATCCAGTGATTAAATATACAATCA
Organism: Pleurodeles waltl; assembly: GCF_031143425.1. Lineage (NCBI taxonomy): Eukaryota > Metazoa > Chordata > Amphibia > Caudata > Salamandridae > Pleurodeles > Pleurodeles waltl. The sequence continues at coordinate 978,449,592 of NC_090447.1, forward strand.
CCAACATGTATCTCAAACCACCACACACATACATCTCAATAAAATCCATCTGCATTCTGTTAAATGGACCACCTGTGCTTCCAATGTGACTTAAATTGACAACAGTTCTCTATCCCACATTCATTGGTTGACATGTAATGCATCTGTGACAAATTGCTTCAGCAAGTTTGAGGTTTGCTAAGGATTCTGGGTAACAGAACCTGGTGAGAGCCCCACAAGTCACCCCATCTTTGCACACCTCAAGATTTGTCTAAAAAAACACGTTTTCCTCACATTTCGGTGACAGAAAGTTCTGGAATCTGAGAGGAGCCACAAATTTCCTTCCACCCAGCGTTTCCCCAAGTCTCCCGTTAAAAATGATACTTCACTTGTGTGGGTAGACCTAGGGCCCGCGACAGGAAATGCCCCAAAACACAAAGTGGACACATCACATTTTTCTACAGAAAACAGAGGTGTTTTTTGCAAAGTGCCTACCTGTAGATTTTGGCCTCTAGCTCAGCCGGCACCTAGGGAAACCTACCAAACCTGTGCATTTTTGAAAACTAGAGATCTAGGGGAATCCAAGATGGGGTGACTTGTGGGGCTCTCACCAGGTTCTGTTACCCAGAATCCTTTGTAAACCTCAAAATTTGGCTAAAAAAACAAATTTTCCTCAAATTTCGGTGACAGAAAATTCTGGAATCTGAGAGGAGCCACAAATTTCCTTCAAACCAGCGTTCCCCCAAGTCTCCCGATAAAAATGATACCTCACTTGTGTGGGTAGGCCTAGCGCCCGTGACAGAAAATGCCACAAAACACAACGTGGACACATCACATTTTTCTACAGAAAACAGAGGTGTTTTTTGCAAAGTGCCTACATGGAGATTTTGGCCTCTAGCAAAGCCGGCACCTAGGGAAACCTACCAAACCTGTGCATTTTTTAAAACTAGAGACCTAGGGGAATCCAAGATGGGGTGACTTGTGGGGCTCTCACCAGGTTCTGTTACCCAGAATCTTTTGCAACCCTCAAAATTTGGCTAAAAAAACACTTTTTCCTCACATTTCGGTGACAGAAAGTTCTGGAATCTGAGAGGAGACACAAATTTCCTTCCACCCAGCGTTCCCCCAAGTGTCCTGATAAAAATGATACCTCACTTGTGTGGGTGGGCCAAGTGCCTGCAACAGAAAAAGGCCACAAACTTGTAGAAATTATGGGGATAGCACAGCGAGTTGCTAAGCACATATTCTTCTTTTATACATCTTTAGGCTGACTCTGCTTTGGGGACCCACACAAGTGAGGTGTCATTTTACTTGGGAGACTGAGGGGAACGCTGGGGAGTAGAAATTTTGTGCTGGAACGGTGATTGTACAAACAAAAGTCAGGAAAATATGCTTTTTAAGCAAATTTTGAGGTTTGCAGAGGAGTCTGGGTGAGACAATGTTGGGGGATCCACGCAAGACACACATCCCTGGACTCCTTGGGGTGTCTAGTTTAAAAAAATGTCTGGGTTTGGTAGGTTTCCCTAGATGAAGGCCGCACCAAGGACCAAAAACCTAGGTGCCCCCCCCCAAACACAGGTAGCTTTGTAATGTATCATTTTGATGTGTCCACATACGTCTGTGATGTGCCAAACACTAAAATTGTGAAAAGAAATGCACTTAGGTTATGTGAAAAAGACCCCTCACCCACCAACCAAGTTGGTGGCATGCTTCATCATCGGGGTCCCACCTGAGACACCCAGCGTGTCACAAGTGTGCTGCGACGCCTGATCACAGCGGAGCAGGTTTTTTAATTTTTACCTCACATACTGGTTAGATTTGGCACGAGGGTGAGTGATGGTTCAGTAGATCAAATTTTATTAACAAGAGATTTCACAAAAGTGAAATGCACTGTTAATAACTGAAAGGCCAAAAAACTGAACCAATGACTCACAGCTTGTGAGCTGTAAAGCCACGGCAAGGCACCAACCGCTTTACAGTCCATACACACACCTTTCATCATGACATGCACAAGACCATTCACGCCGCCAGCCACGGGCCCAGCACATTGCAACACTCGCATCGACAGACAGCGCCAGTCAAGAGCCCATCACTTTCATACCCCCCAATGCCTGATACAGCAATCACACCAGCTGATGGGTGTGTGGACTGGCGATTGGCTGGCACCGCTAGCCAAGCGCCACCCCACCCATACCGCCAGCCAAGCGCCACCCCAAGCACACCGCCAGCCAAGTGCCACCCCAAGTCAACACCGCCAGCCAAGCACCACCCCTCGCAACCGCCAGCCAAGCACCACCCCACGCACATCGCCAGCCAAGCACCACCTCAAGCAAACCGCCAGCCAAGCGCCACCCCACGCACACCGCCAGCCAAGCGCCACCCCACGCACACCGACAGCCAAGTGCCACCCCACGCACACCGGCATCACTTTTTTTTTTGTTTATAAACAACAAAGAAACCACTAACTAATTATAAAATAAGTACAAAACTACAAACACAAAAGCTCTAACTAAATACATGACAGTAATGCCAACAGTGAATCTGAACATATGAAAATATAAAATAGGCAGTTTACGCTCACGGTATTTCCCAAAAGTTTTTACTGGTGTGGTAACTACTAAAACATCCGGGCACACACAGCCCAGGCTTTGAAGGGCAATCGGGGCAGTACATCCGGCTCTCCCTTCGGATTGCTCTCCGGGCACATACTCTACATTTCTTTGTGGGCAAGTCTTTTTTGAGAGTGAGAGGAATGTGATCTGGAAAGTGACGATCTTTCAATCTAGCCACATCCTCCACCACTTCTACTCTAGGAACTCTTGCCTGTTCCACCACAATAAGGCTTTTTATCATTGACTCCTGAAATTTAACAAATGTCATCCTTGACTCAGGTGAACCATCCTTGAACACAATAAAAGCATTAAAAGTTGCCAAATTAAATAAATGTAGGGCCAACTTTTTATACCACATGTAAGACTTACAAAGAGCAGTGTAAGGTTCCAACCTCTGATCTACTCTATCAACACCACTCATGTGCCTATTGTGGTCTAAAATGCACGCAGGTTTGTGCACTTCCTCAACCTGACCCCAAACAGTCACAGGGGAAGTACTCTCATCATGGATGGTAGATAGAATGTACACATCCCTCCTGTCTGAAAATTTCAGAGCTAGCAGCTCATTATTCCACAAGGCACTGCACTGTCCCCTATCAAGTTTGTTACAGACAAGCTCCCTTGGATAGCCTTTCCGGTTAGAACGGATTGTGCCACAAGCAACAGTGTCCACTCTAAACAACTCCTTGAACAACTGCACTCCAGTGTAGAAACTACATACAAATGGTGACCTTTGTTAAACAGTCGTCTACCAAATTCTCACACAATTTTTTCGCTAACTCCAAAAGTGGCCGGACAACCAGGAGGGTCAATACTGGAATCCCTACCAGTGTAGACCCGGAAATTATACACATATCCTGTACTGCTTTCTGATAGCATATACAATTTAATCCCATACCGTGCCCTCTTACTAGGAATGTACTGCTTAAAAACTAAACGCCCCTTCAAAAGGACCAAAGACTCGTCCACACTTATCTCTTTGCCAGGAACATAGACCTCTGAAAACCGATCTACAAAATGATCAACGACAGGCCTAATCTTAAAAAGAAGGTCACAATCAGGGTGATCTCGTGGCAAGGCTAAAGCATTGTCTAGAAAATGCAGCATACGAAGAAGAAGCAAATAGCGATTACGTGTCATAGTTGCAGGAAATATAGCCGTTGCCATCAAGGGACTAGTAGACCAATAAGAAGCCAGTGACGGCTTCCTGATCAACCCCATCAAAAAAGTCAAACCTAAAAACGTTTTCATCTCTTCCAGATATGTGGGAACCCACTGAGTAGCTCTAGACTGAGGCTTAAGTCTGGCAGCGTTGTCCCTCAAATATTGCTCTGCATACAAATTAGTCTGCTCCACAATCTCTTCCAAAAATACATCGTCCATAAACAAGTGAAAGAAATGGACAGGCAAAAAGTTTTCCGTTTTGACTCTACACCCTGGGAGACCAGTAAATGCAGGAATCTGTGGCTGCTCCATGTTTGGGGCAATCCAGGTGTCAGGTCTTCTAATGGGAAACCCTTCAGCCCCAGGCTGCTGCACTCTTGGCACATCAATGTCCTCCTCTAACACAGGCCCTTCATCTGCACTGAGAGTAGCTTCCTCATCAGAAGAACACTCTCAGACAGAAAACTCACTGCCAGAATCTCTCACTTCCTCCTCTGCCTCTGATGCAGAGTCAGTCTCGTAATCATGGTCTGAAGACGACTCAAAGAGCATGCCAACAACCTGCTGAGTGGTCACTCTGCGGCTAGCCATGATCCTCACTAACAACAAATGGATTGCCAACAACAACTAGCACTAAAATAAGTAATAAACAAAGTGTAGCTTTATCACAAAGAATTATGTACTAAAAAACTATACCACTCACTTGCCTGAAAAAGCTACTCACCAGCAACTACTCTGCACAGACACAGCAATCACCAATGATATCCCACTAAAAAGAAAAAAGAAAAAAGAAAATTAGACATATGACAACACAAATATCATTGTGCTCAAATCTAAGGACAATTTCACACACAATACTGCATTTAGTACACCACCTACAAACATGTCATTCATGCATGTCAACAATACTCCTTTGGAGTAAATTGCTTTCACTTACCTAAAACATGCAACTATGCAAACCGCAGGACAACTACTGCCAAAACCGCAAGGATCCACAGCAAAGGAAGCAAAAGCTTTGAACTAGAACAAAAAGAAGAAATAAACTGTTATAATTCCAAATACAAATTCTTCGCCTGTTGACAAACACCCCGCCAACAAGAACTTAGAAATTGTCCCTGGTGCCTAAGTGGCTTCTGCCCCACTAGGAGGCAGATGGGCCTAAAAAAAAAAATAGGCTGATCTGCCCCCAAGTGGGGCAGAAATGGCCAACAGCTCTGTACCCTGTTTGGGGGGGGCGGCCCTTGCCAAAGGGGGCAAATGGAGGTGCCCCCAGCACACAAAAAGCAAAGGGAACCAAAAAAAAATCTCTGACATCTTGGTGCCTTCATGGGCCTAAAGAAAATAGGCTGATCTGCCTCCAAGGTGGACAGAAAGGCCATCACTAATGTGCCCCCTTTGGGGGGTGACCCTTGCCAAAGGTGCCACCCCCCCCCCACACAAAACACACACAAACACACAGGATCCCTGGTGCCTAACTGGATTCTACCCCCCTTGGGGGAAGATGGGTGTAAAAAAAATGGCCAACAGCTCTGTGCCCCCTTTGGGGGCGACCCTTGCCAAATGGGGCAAAAGGGGGCACCCCAGCACAAAACAAAAAAAGGGGAACAAAAACAAAATCCCTGGCGTATTGGTGGTTTCTGCCCTCCTTGGGGGCAGATGGGCCTACAAAAATAGGCCCATCTGCCTCCAAGGGGGCAGAGATGGCCAATCCAAAATTTGGAGGGGGCGACCCTTGCCCAAAGGGTGCCCCCAAACACACAAAACACACACACACACTACACAATCCCTGGCGCCTATTGGGTTTCGACCCCCCCGGGGGCCAGATCAGCAAAAACATGGCCGATCTAGCCCCGGGGGGGCGAAACATATAAAACATTATTGCCCCCGGGGCAGTGATCCTTGCCTAAGGGGTCGCTGCCCAAAAACATAAAGAAAATAAATTCCCTGGTGTCTAGTGGTTTTTGGACTCCCCCCCTCCACCCCCCCAGGAGCAGATTGGCTGAAAAAGGAAATAGGATAAAAAAATAGCCCCCAATGGGAGCGACCCTTGCCCAAGGGGTCGCTCCCCTAAATCGCATTAAAAAACAATCCCTGGTGCCCAGTGGGGATTCCTGCTCCACGATCGCGGGCCCCGCCCGCGATCGTGGAGCAGGAATCCACTGAAAGCAGGCACAGGGGGAAAGGAAAAACCCTTTCTTTTCCCCCGTGTCTGTTTTCCGCCCCAAAACCCCCAAAAAGCAAAGGACTCACCTGTTTGGGTCCTCTCCCTCGACGCGCTGGAAGCAAATGGCTTCCAGCACATCCTCAGCAATACTTGATGACGTTGGCGCGCTGTGAGCGGGTTGACGTCATCAGATTGTCGAGGGGGGGTTGGGGGTAGAAGGGGAAGGGATTCCCCTTCCATCCACGACCGGGGGGTGTGGGTCGGGTGCAGGACAAGGTGACCTTGACCAGGGCACCGGGGAACCGGTGCCTTGGACGAGATCACCTCGTCCAAGGCACAGAAGGAGTTAAGCCGTGCTGAAATACAGCATCCTCTAGTATGACCCATCAATTCAGCCATTTGTGCAGAAAATACTCCTTGAAGCCATGAAGCTTCGCGTATTCCAAAGATAGTGCACACAGCATAACCAGAACTCAAAGTTTCCACATTGTCTCTTAAACAGGAACAATCAACAAAAGTTATTTGATCATTTTTCTCTAACTGAGTATCCTGAACATCAGGTCTGGGGTTGGTGTGTAGTTCGGTAACCTCTAGGCAGTCATGTTCAACTTCATTGTCATTTTCAGATTAATCAATGACTATAGATAGCAAGGTTGCTGGATTAAGCACAGTGCAACCCTTAAGGGACACATTCAGAGAACCTAAAATCAGTAATTCCTGTTTAGTCAGTCTGGCATTTGTCAAATACTGAGTCTTGGTCCTGGTAGCAAGACCTCAACTGAGTGACGGATCAGAACAGTTAAAGGATGTCCCATCACAGTGCTCTCACTTTGAGCAAGGCTCAAACCAACCGCAGCCACATTTTTTAGACAGCCGGGCAAAGCTGCAGCTATGGGGTTCAAAGTATGAACAGGGCGCTGTACCCCACCATGTACTTGTGTAAGGACAGAAAGTGCACAGCAATCACGTTTAAGGAAAAACAGTAAAAATGGCTTTGTGTAATCAGGCATTCCCAGAGCTGGTGCTCTGCACAGACTCTCTCTCAGGTCAGTAAAAGCTTTCATACAAGCTTCATTGAGGGGCACGGGATGATTCATATCCTTGTGGGTCAATCTCTGTAATGGCTTGGAAATAAGAGAAAAATTGGGGAACCATTGGTGACAGTAACTCAGCATTCCCAAAAACATCCTGACATCTCTTTGAGTAACAGGAGGATTACTTTTTAAAATAGCTGTAACCTTTTCTCTTGACACTTTCCTTACACCTTTCTCTATCTGATGTCCCAAGTATTTCACTTCTTTCTGACAATACTGTAATTTTACTGGGGACAGTTTATGTCCATTTTCAACCAGATGATTCAATAAGGCAATCGTATCCTGCTTTCATGCTTCCTGTGTCTTTGAAGCAACTAGTAAGTTATCAATGTACAGAACCAATGTTGATTGGAAAGGCATTTCCAATGATTTCAAATTCATTTTCAACACCTGATTAAATATGGATGGGGAGTCTGAAAAGCCTTGTGGGATCCTACACCAACAATACACATGATTGCAGGATTTAAAACATAATAGAAACTGGCAATCCTCATGTAGAGGTACTGAGAAAAGTGCTTGTGACAAGTCCACTACTGTGAACCATTTTTCGTCACATAGAATTTGGAACAAAATCACTGCTGGATTGGGTACAACTGGACAACATTTGAACACAATATCGTTATTTTTTTCTCGAATCCTGAACAATGCGAAATTTCCCACTTGGTTTTCGCAAACCCATAATAGTTGAATTACATGGGCTGCTCAGCACTTCTTTCAAGACTCCCTGTTTAACAAAATCTGCAATTACAGGAGTACCTCCTTCAATTACATCTGTTGTCATGTGATATTGAGGAGTTTTTGGGAAAACTGCATTAGGTTTCACTGTGACTTTGATTGGTTCAACTCCTTTAATTAGAGTAATATATTTTCCAGAAAGATCCCAAACTTTTGAAATAACTGCATCTTGTAAATCAATTGGCAGGTCTGATACTGTAAATGCGTTTGTAGCCGGTTGTCTTCGAACGCGGCTATGGACTCCTCCGACTGGCGCTGTTCGCGCGCGTCGGAGGAGAGCGTCTGTCGTTACCGTGGAAACCAGGGGGCTGACGCCTGCACCATGACCCCGGATTTCCGGATCCCGGGGGGAGTAAAAATAGAAAACGGACCACGGAAGGAGGAGGAGAACGACGAAGACGCAGAGGAACCCAAAGAGACGACGGACGCTGGAGCGGAACAACCAGAAGGAAGGCCTGGGAATTCCGATGTTCCCAGGGAGACAGCGGACCCCGTGCAGGAGGGAAGTGTCGAGGAGACGCACAAACACCGCCACGTCCCAGGAGGGGCGTGGCTGAGCAAGGTACAGTCCTTTTTTAAAGGACAGCATGGTGAAACCAAGAAGAACTGGGACCGAGGGGAGGAGGGCAGGAACGGTGAGGAGGGGTTGAGAGGGGAGCAGTTGGGAGGGGTTGAGAGGGGAGCAGCTGGGAGGGGACAGGGAGGTCAAGGGAGAAACTGGGAAAAGGACACTAGAGATAATAGCAGCCTTTAATCCTAGCGATATCCTTTGGAGTTCTTAGGTTCAAGACGCTCTACTTGGGAAGCACAAAAGGGTGACTGAGTAAACACCACCTGATTCATCCATTACCACACACACTCATGTCTCTCTCTCTCTCTCTCTCTCTCTCCCTTCTAGTCTAACTCTCTTACGATCTACATACCTCCATACCCTGACTTACCATCCCTTTCGTTCCTTTTTCGGTACGCTTGTGGGGAGTCTACCAGAGAATCATCGCCAGTCAAGAAGGGAGCCTGGGAGGAACGACAAGAGAGACATTACGGGAGAAGGACACACCAGCGCACCAATTTGACATTATACAGAACTCATAAATAAATTATCACCTCCACCCACTCGAGTCTCAGAGTCCTTTCTTATCACCTAACCCACTGTAACAATGGTGTCAGAAGTGGGATTTTAAAAAGGTGATACGAAGGAGTCACGGAAACATGGGGGAAAAGCCAACCCTGGAGGACATGATCCAACAACTAGCCGAGGGCCAAAGGCACCTTCAGCTAGTATGGGAGGCACACCAGAGAGAGGCGAAGGAAGATCAGGAAGCCCTACAGAGTGCGCTAAAAAGCCAAGCCACCATCATGGCTAATAATCAATTAGTGCACGAGACGGCACTACAGAAACTGACGGATACCATAGCCGCGAGTAAAGTACACCCTAATGTCCCTAGCTCTGTCCTCCAGAAGTTCCAAGACGGGGAGGATCCTGACACGTTCTTCACGAACTTTGAACGGGTGGCCTCCTCTGCCCAATGGCCAGAAGAGCGTTGGGGACAATACATTGCACCGCTTTTGACCGGTATTCTGCAAACAGCGTATCAAGCAGCCAACCCGGGAGGTACCACGCCCTATAAGGAGATCAAACGAAGTATATTAGAAAGGGTAGGCCATGACTCCAAATATTATAGATTGAGATTTCGGAAGATCAAGTGGGGACAGAGAGAGGATCCCAGGACCTTCTATTTTAAAGTTAAAGACCTAGGATTGAAATGGTTAGGTCCCTTCGGTACGGAGAGGGAGGATGTTATCAAGGCAGTAATATTGGAGCAATACCTAGAATCCCTTCCCTCATCCACTAGGAGTTGGATAAGACAACATCCAAATGTGAACACAGACATGGCGGTAGATTTGGCTTGTGCCTACCATAGATTGGCTGAGTTTAAGAACCCCGGCCCTAAGATGACAACCAAACCGACTATTGTACCTTTCAAATTTCTTCCCCGAAGAACCCCGGAAGAGCCAGGACCTAGCCGTAGTGGAGATATCCCTCCCATGCAACAACCACAATGTTACAGCTGTGGGGAGTGGGGCCACATAGCCAGAATGTGCCCAAGAAAAGGAGAAAGGGTCTTGTGCACCTGTAAAGGAAATCTCAAGTACAAACAAACCCTTAAAATAAATGGTCGACCTATCCTGGCTCTCATAGACTCGGGGTGCAGTCAATAGGTGATGCGAGCGGGTATATTAAATTTCTCAGACCAAACCACCAACCAATGGGTGTCCATCTGTTGCATCCATGGGGACAAAAACAATTACCCTTTGGCACTTGTTCAAGTAGAGTGGGAAGAGCATCAAGATTTCCTGCCGGTTGGGGTCATGGATCGATAAGTAGAAGAATGTATTCTAGGGACAGATTATATAAGATTCTCTGAACTTCTAGACAAGGTGAAATCTCGCACCCTGTCCACCGACTGGTGGACAGAAGCACCCTTTCATAACAGCCACATCGAAATCACCCCATGCCGGATCAGACTGACAAGACGAGAAAAGAGACAGGCAAAACAAAGTTATCTGGCCGCGGGACACGGAAAGGTTACAGAGAAAATGGTGGCCAGTACAACTACGCCTTCACACTAATTCCGAGCTAGTCAGCGAGAAGACCCTACGCTATGTCATGTTTGAGGACCGCAAAATCAGAATCCACGAATGAGGTGGGTCCCTACTTTCTGGTCCAAAAGAACCTCCTACATAGGGTCGTCAAATCTAACAATAGGGAAAAGAAACAACTAGTAGTGCCCGAACCATACCGTAGCCAAGTCCTTTTTCTGGCACACAACCAACCAGGGGGTGGGCACTATGGCAGGGAGAAGACAGAGGAATACCTACTAAGAAGATTTTACTGGCCCGGGGTCTATGCCCAACTCAGACGATATTGTGCCCAGTGCCCTCGGTGTCAAATGATAGATCCAGGACCCCACAGGAAAGCACCACTTCAACCACTTCCTATTATCGATATTCCCTTCTCCCGAGTCGGTATGGATCTGGTGGGGCCCCTATTACCCTCCACCAAGGGATACACATCTATATTAGTCTTAGTTGATTATGCTACGAGATATACCGAAGCCATTCCCCTCTCTAGCATGACCACTAAGGCAGTAGCCCAAGCCATGATCACCTTCTTTTCTAGAGTGGGATTTCCAGAGGAAATCCTGACAGACCAGGGAACGCCTTTTATGTCCGCCCTAATGAATCAGATCTGTAAAATCCTTGGGATCAAGCAGTTAAGAACCTCGGTTTATCATCCTCAAACTGATGGCCTAGTCGAACGCTACTACCGTACTATTAAGACACTACTCTGAAAGACTGTCTCTGAGTCAGGAAGGGATTGGGACCTGAAACTCCCTCTAGTCCTCTATGCTATAAGGACCCACGAGCAGGCTTCCACCGGACACAGCCCCTTTGAACTAGTCTTTGGGAGACAACCCCGCAATCTATTAGACATGGCAGCAGAATTGTGGGAAGAAGAGGGAGGGGAGGAGAAACCCCTGTTAGAATATGTAAACAAATTAAAAACCCATCTCCAGTTCGTATGGGAAGACGTCCAAAGACATTTAGAAAAAGCCCAGAGCACTAAAAAAAATTATTATGATCAAGGAACAAGAACCCGTTCCTTTCAACCAAACGATAGAGTCCTGATATTAAGGCCCTGTTCTGAAAACAAACTCTTAGCCAGGTGGCAGGGACCATACACTATATTAAAACCCATTTCCGCGGTCACGTACCTGATAGAACTGTCCCGACACCCCAAAAGAACACAAATATATCACGTCAACTTGTTAAAAAAATGGGAAGAACCCAATGAGACTACAACAAACACAGCTACGGGGTTTTTAGTAACCCCGGCGACAGCCCTAGGAATGGAATTATTTCCTACAAATCTGGGAGAAATAAGGGAAACACCCCATATCAATAGCGACCTTACAGAAACGAAAAAAAAACAGCTTGAAGGCTTATTAAAAGCACATCAACAGTTTTTTTCAGGAAGCACCGGAAGAACCACACTAATGCAACGCCATATCAGGACCCCTGAGGGAAAAACTATACGGTTACGACCCTACCGTATTCCGGAGGCACGTAAACACCTCATTGAAGAGGAAGTAGAAAAGATGCTGAAACTAAAGGTTATTGAGCCTTCAACTAGCCCCTGTTGCTCTCCAGTGGTCATAGTGACAAAACCCAACGGTTCCATCCGTTTTTGCATTGACTTCCGCTGACTTAACGAAATATCCCTTTTCGACACCTATCCCATACCCCAGGTTGACGACTTACTCGAGAAGTTGGGGAAAGCTCGGTATATGTCAACCCTAGACCTAACAAAGGGATACTGCCAAATTCCACTCACACCTGCAGATAAAGAGAAAACAGCATTTTCCACTCAATCGGGGCTCTATCACTTTACAGTTCTTCCTTTTGGCCTACATGGGGCTCCTGCCACGTTCCAGCATTTAATGGACCACCTGTTAAAACCATTCCAATAGTTTCCGGCAGCCTATTTAGACGCTATTGTCATATTCGGTAATACATGGGAAGAACATCTACAACATCTCCACAATATTTTCCACACCTTGCACGGGGCAGGCCTCACGGCCAACCCGAAGAAATGCAATCTAGGGAACAATCACATTGCCACTCGGGTCTCTCTCTCTCTCTCTCTCTCTCTCTCTCTCTCTCTCTCTCTCTCCCTTCTAGTCTAACTCTCTAACAATCTACATACCTCCATACCCTGACATACCTTCCCTTTCGTTCCTTTTTCGGTACGCTTGTGGGGAGTCTACCAGAGAATCATCGCCAGTCAAGAAGGGAGCCTGGGAGGAACGACAAGAGAAACATTACGGTAGAAGGACACACCAGCGCACCAATTTGACATTATACAGAACTCATAAATAAATTATCACCTCCACCCACTCGAGTCTCAGAGTCCTTTCTTATCACCTAACCCACTGTAACAGCGTTATAAAGAGTATTATAAATTCCAAATGGTAAACAGGATTCTTCATCATCATTATTTATTTGGAAGGCAATTCCATCATTTGTGCAAGTAATTGAACATCTTGTTTTGCACAACAAATCTCTTCTAAGAAAGGCTTACAGGACTTAAGTCACAGACTATGAATCTGTGCATGCCTTCAAAATTACCAATTTTAACAGAAATTGGCTCAGTAATTGGATTTGTCAATGCTGACTTGCTACTCCTATAACATGTACTGTTTTCCCATAAAATGGCACATTAGGAACTTCTGCAGTTCTGACAGTAGAGCGTGTAGCTCCTGTGTCAACCAGGAATGAAACACCATGACCCATTACTGTTCCATTTACATAAGGACCACTCTGCTCCACCGCTAATGAAGCTGCTAACACACATTCTTTTTCATCCGAGCATTCACTCACAATTTCATCATTCAATTTATCCTCACTATGTAAGGGGTACTATGCAATGCATGGTTGACTGTTTTGACTTAGCTTTGACCCATGTTCTGCTGAGGAAGTACTATCTGCTGCTGTGCCATTGGAGTTTGAGGTATTTGCATTTGCTGCTGTGGCATCATTTGCATATACTGTTGCATTTGGTGTTGTGGTACCTAAGAATGTGGCGCCTGCTGTTGGGGAATTTGCATTTGCTGCAGAATTTGCATTTGATTATCCATATTTTGGACATTTAAATTAGGATTCTGACTTCTCGGTCCTCTTAAATTTGGAATTTGATTATGTTCATTCATCTTCACAACACCTTCCTGTACCATCATTGGACACTCTTATTTCCAATGTCCTCGAACCCCACAAGTATGACAAGATAACATCATCTTCATTGTCTGCATATCACATAATTAACATTAGTATTCAAATCAACACATACACGATTTCCATTTCCATTTCCCTTTCCAAAACCACCACGTCCTCTGCCTTTCACCAGTTCCTGACTCTGAACCATTTGTATGTTTCCCTGTTGTTGTGGAATCACCTGCATCCATACTTGTGCTGCTCTAATTTGCATCACAATTGCCTTTTCTTTTAATCTCTTCTGCTTCATTTCAATCACATCACTGCAGTATTTAGCAAACTGTAATACTTCATCAACCGGTTTTGCTTGCCATCAAACAAAATGACTCTTAAGCATATTACTAATTTCCGGTCTCAACTTTTCAACAAATCTGAACACAAAATGAATCATGTCTTAGGCTCAATTGTTTCTGTACCACTGTAATGTTTGAATGTCTGCAGCAACCTTTCATAATATGCATGTATTGACTCCTTTGCTTCTTGGGCTGTCCTATTAATTCTCTGCCAATCAATGTTTTTAGGGAAAATTCCCTTTTTTAAAAATTCAATCACTTTGTCATAACTTTTCATTACTTCAGGAGAGTGGGCACCTGTTCCTGAATCGTGTGGAGGCTCTCTTGTTGGCCAGTCAACACTCCTTTTACATTTAATCCAGAAATCAGCTGGGACTACTATTTCTAAGAGAGTATTTAAATCCTTTCACAGGCATTTTGCGAGTTTCACAAACCTATCTATCTGCTGGTACCATTCCACTGGTTTCTCTCTCAGTCTCGGGTAATCATTTGTAAATGATAAAATTTCATTCCTGCTACAAGATAAATGAATATAATTCCATCCAGGAATTTCTCTCATTGGCAATATCTTTACTGTACTATCGGTCGGCTCTGTATCAGTAGAGTTCAAATTAGCAGATTCTATTTTCTTCTGATCTCTTTTCTTTATCCAGCTGCCTACCCATTTATTTAATGCTCTCCATCGTTTGAATAATTTGGATTAATTCTTTAATGTGAATTTTCATTCCAGGTGATCTCATGTGCTCAATGTCTTTTGAATCGAATTCTAATCTCTAACTCCTTTTCAATGGCTTTGATTTCTCAAATTCCACTTCATATTTTTCTGCAAGTTCTGATCAAATTGTGATATGCCAGTCCTGCTCTATATGTGACATATTTACACAAGAAGCCTAACTCATCTTCATTATACGAGTCATAATTTCCTCAAGATCTTTATTCTTTTTGTTTGTCTTTGGTCTAACACTCTCCTCTTTCTCTTGTGTGATTGCAGGATACATTCCAATACCCTGTGAAGTTTCTGTTCTCCAAAATTTCTGCTGATTTGCCCATCTTGCGTCTAGCAATGTTTTCTAACCTTTTCTCATTAGTCTCTCAAATTTTAATTTCTCTTGTTGTCTGGCCACTAACTCCCAAATAGCTAAGACTTCAAATTGTGCTGCTCTCGGAAGGGGGTTTAATTCATCAAGTACTCTTCCCAAATTCTCTAAAATTCTCATATTAAAACTTCCATGAGCAGGAAATGCTAAGCTTCCTTCCTTCTCTGTAACTTTGCACCACTGTTTTAACCAAATATATGCTGAAGGACCCCTCTCTTCAATTACAATGTATGCGGGTGTACCTTCGGGCGGGGCAATTTCTCCTACTCTGACTGGAATGAAAGCATGTCCTCTTATCGCATTCTTTAACACTTTGAAATATGTCATTTTTATCTTTAATTGACTGAAAACTACAAATTAAATTCAAAACAGGAAGCAATTAAATCCCCAAATCCTTTTTGCTTGCTACTCTTGACCAATAGGGCTTCACCGTTGTCCACCAATATGTTCACGGCTCCCTTTCCTCAACTGACCAATCCCAGCGCAGACCTAGTGACATCACACAAACAGTGGCTGACAAAGTCTCGCAGCTCATCCTCCAAACTCCATTCACACAAAAACTAAATGCAAAAAATTGTGAGCGCTAAAGAAAAATCAACAAACCAACCTGTCTGCTAACTACAGGTAGAGGCCCAATCACTTCAGAAGCTTTACATAATTTTTGACTGCGGCTCTTAGCTCTGACAGCTACTTTTTCGACTTTAGCTTTCTCTCATGCACAAGTAAAATTCGACCAGCAAATTTCACCTTTCACTAATACCAGATCCTCTTTGAGCTTTTAGGAATAACCAATATCTGTCAAACTAGCACTCCCTCAACACCCACACTGAAAATTCTATTTGTCAACCACGCCCGATTGACCTAACACAGCAAACAAGTTACAACAACAACCAAGTGTCTCATACACTTGTACAGTCTTAGTCCACAAAGGGTCCGCACATCAACAACCACGTGGGCAACCTTTGAGCACAAATCGCCACGTTCACTTGAAGTACGACGATTTCCATGCACTTACCCTTTAGAGTACGCCAACTCCCTAATCAACTACATTGGAGTACGCAAACTCCCTATTTCTCTCACACATCACAATTCACCTGCGATTTGCCAAAGCATTTGCAAGCGCAAACTCTACTCAGAACTCAAACAATCACTAGGAACATACCATATTTAATCTAAAAAAGCATTGGCAAAAAACAAATTCATCTAAACAAGCATTGGCAAAACCAAATTTCCAAAAATTAAAATTTCAACAAGCATTGGCAAAACCAAATCTCTTGAGCTAAAACCATCAAGGCTATGATGTTTCCCTCCTATTGAGATGAAACCATTCTCTGCTACCAAGTTCTGTGGTCGTGTCAGACATTATGGGGGTCATTCTAACCCTGGCGGTCGGTGATAAAGCGGCGGCCAACCCGCCAACAGGCAGGCGGTCCAAAAAATGGAATTCCGACCCTGGCAGGAACCGCCAACACAGCCCGCCACATTAACACTCCGACCGCCACGGCGGGACCGACAAACAGCGCGGCGGTCACCGCCAACAGGCAGGCGGCAGACAATGTATCGCCCACCCTATCACAACTCACCAATCCGCCACCTTTTCCGGGGCGGGAGCCCCACCGATAAAAACACGGCGGAAACAGACTACGAACGGGAAAACGCTCACCTAGACACACTCCACGAGGAAGGAGGACAGCATGGAGCCCGAATTACACATCCTACCGGCTATTGTCTACCTGCTCATCTACCAGGAGTACGAACGCCGGCGCAGACGACAACGGTGAGTACTGCACCTACGACACAGGGGAGGGGGGAGGAGGAAAGCTTACGGGCACACACATACGCAATACACCCCCCCCCCAACCCCCCCCCATACCTACACACCAATGCAGAGCAACAAGTCAGAGTGAAACCCCCCAAACCCTCCGGAAGAATGCAAAGACATAATTCAAATGAAGTTTAAAATTTATGTATAAAATAGGTTCATTTAAGTCATGGTAAATATGCCATATCAAATATACAAAAGTAATAATGAACATAGTGCAAAGTATAAACATAGTCAACAAGTCCTGCACAGTCCGTTCAATATCCATAGTCCGTGGGCCAATGTGTACAAACACATGGGCCAAGCCCACACAGGAGACCGGAAACCATTGGAGAGAACACTGCTGGGGCATCAGATGCGAAAACAACAGGCCCCTCAGGGGGAAGGGAAATGGGGGCACCTCAGCCACATGAGTCCACGACACCAGATCCACGAGGGGCCTCCATGCCCACTGTACCATCCTGGGGAGTGCAAAGCCACAGTCCATCATATGGATAACCAACTCCACTGGTATTGGAGGAGGCATGGTGCCCAGAGTGCTTCGTGAACACCTGCTCGACACAGAACCGGCACTGTCAATGGACCAGCGGTGCTTGAGACGGCGGTGCCCAGCGGAGCGGTGCTTGAGATGAAGGGCCCAGCGGAGCGGTGCTTGACAGGAATGGCCCAGCAGAGCGGTGCTTGACAGGAAGGGCCCAGCGGAGCGGTGCTTGAGATGAAGGGCCCAGCGGAGCGGTGCTTGAGATGAAGGGCCCAGCGGAGCGGTGCTTGAGAGGAAGGGCCCAGCGGAGCGGTGCTTGAGATGAAGGGCCCAGCGGAGCGGTGCTTGAGAGGAAGGGCCCAGCGGAGCGGTGCTTGAGATGAAGGCCCCAGCGGAGCGGTGCTTGACAGGAAGGGCCCAGCGGAGCGGTGCTTGAGACGGCGGTGCCCAGCGGAGTGGTGCTTGAGAGGAAGGGCCCAGCGGAGCGGTGCTTGAGATGAAGGGCCCAGCGGAGCGGTGCTTGACAGGAAGGGCCCAGCGGAGCGGTGCTTGAGACGGCGGTGCCCAGCGGAGCGGTGCTTGAGAGGAAGGGCCCAGTGGAGCGGTGCTTGAGATGAAGGCCCCAGCGGAGCGGTGCTTGAGATGAAGGGCCCAGCGGAGCGGTGCTTGACAGGAAGGGCCCAGCGGAGCGGTGCTTGACAGGAAGGGCCCAGCGGAGCGGTGCTTGAGACGGCGGTGCCCAGCGGAGCGGTGCTTGAGAGGAAGGGCCCAGCGGAGCGGTGCTTGAGATGAAGGCCCCAGCGGAGCGGTGCTTGAGATGAAGGGCCCAGCGGAGCGGTGCTTGGCAGGAAGGGCCCAGCGGAGCAGTGCTTGACAGGAAGGGCCCAGCGGAGCGGTGCTTGAGACGGCGGTGCCCAGCGGAGCGGTGCTTGAGAGGAAGGGCCCAGCGGAGCGGTGCTTGAGATGAAGTCCCCAGCGGAGCGGTGCTTTGGATGAAGGGCCCAGCGGAGCGGTGCTTGACAGGAAGGGCCCAGCGGAGCGGTGCTTGACAGGAAGGGCCCAGCGGAGCGGTGCTTGAGACGGCGGTGCCCAGCGGAGCGGTGCTTGACAGGAAGGGCCCAGCGGAGCGGTGCTTGAGAGGAAGGGCCCAGCGGAGCGGTGCTTGAGATGAAGGGCCCAGCGGATCGGTGCTTGAGACGGCGGTGCCCAGCGGAGCGGTGCTTGAGATGAAGGCCCCAGCGGAGCGGTGCTTGAGATGAAGGGCCCAGCGGAGCGGTGCTTGACAGGAAGGGCCCAGCGGAGCGGTGCTTGACAGGAAGGGCCCAGCGGAGCGGTGCTTGAGACGGCGGTGCCCAGCGGAGCGGTGCTTGAGAGGAAGGGCCAAGCGGAGCGGTGCTTGAAATGAAGGCCCCAGCGGAGCGGTGCTTGAGATGAAGGGCCCAGCGGAGCGGTGCTTGACAGGAAGGGCCCAGCGTAGCGGTGCTTGACAGGAAGGGCCCAGCGGAGCGGTGCTTGAGACGGCGGTGCCCAGCGGAGCGGTGCTTGAGAGGATGGGCCCAGCGGAGCGGTGCTTGAGAGGAAGGACCCAGCGGAGCGGTGCTTGAGATGAAGGGCCCAGAGGAGCAGTGCTTGAGACGGCGGTGCCCAGCGGAGCGGTGCTTGACAGGAAGGGCCCAGCGGAGCGGTGCTTGAGACGGCGGGGCCCTGGTCAGCGGTGCTCTTCACGGCGGGGCCCTGTTCAGCGGTGCTCTTCACGGCGGGGCCCTGTTCAGCGGTGCCTCTCTTGGCGGGCCCTCTTCAGCGGTGCTTGTCCTGTCTTTCAAGGGAGCCAGACCTGGCCAAGACTCCCCGCTTAGTCGCCCTCCGACCTTGCGTTAGCGGGGCCCTCCTGTGATGGAGTCTTGTGCCCATGGGTGTCGTCCATCACACCCGGTATGGGGCTGGTGGGGCCCTCCTGGTGCGCTCGGCTGCTGCATGTCTTCTCCGCCCTGCTGCCCTTGCCCTCCTTCGCTGCAGCTCTCGGGCCCTTGCCTCCCTTAGTTGATGTGGCAGGTGACGTGGCAAGGCCACTCTCCGTGGTGGCAGCCGTCTCAGGCTTTTCGCGCCGGCCCTTAAGTTTTCTTGTCCTCTTCCCAGGGGGTGGGCTGGCTGTACCCTTGCTGCTGGCCGATGTTCCTTCTCTAGGAGCTGGTGGACTCCAATAGCCCTGCACTATGGTGATACTAGATGCAGGGCTGGTGGTGGCTGAGGTGCTCTTTGGACTCTTACCAGATGGAGGGGGTGGGTCAGGTGAGACAAAGAGGTTAATTTTGGAGAGGAAAAGTTTTTTAGGAGCAATGGGAACGGTAGGTGCAGTGGGTATGGGAGTGGAGGAACAGGATGTGGTTGTAGGAGAGTCAAGTGTGCTGTCTTTGGGTGCAGGTGCTTGGGCTGGAGGCTGTTGTGAGGTGGATGGCTGTTGGGTGGGTGGCTGCCTGCGTTTGTGTGGTTTGGAAGAGGGGGTGACAGACACAGTGGGAGAGGACACAGGGGACGTGTAAATGGCAGTGGGGGTGGTGACTGCACGTGTGCTGACTGTAATGGAGGGTGTGCTGGTGATGGAAGTACTGGCTGATGGTGGTGTGCATGCAGGTGTGAGTGGAGACGTCACAGGGAGGGAGGAGGGAGACGAGGAGGAGGGGGACACAGAGGTGGTAGTGACTGTTGGCATGTCTGCATCTGGATGTTCTTTGTGTGAATGCTTGTGGGATCTGTGGTGCTTATGTCTGGATGAGCTTGCCTTGGGTGTTGAGGTGTGTGCAGGCTGGTCTGATGGTGTGGATGGGATAGGCTGAGGAACAGGAGACTGGGACTGGGTGGAGGGAGTTAGAAGAGGGAGGCTGGACACAGGGACAATGGCTGCCGTCAGTGCTGAGGCCAGAGCGTTGAACGATCGCTGATGGGCAGCCTGACCCGGATGAATGCCCTCCAGGTATGCATTGCTCAGATGCACCTCCCTTTCCGCCCCCTGGATGGCATTCAAAAGGGTAGACTGCCCAACAATGAGCGTCCGGAGGAGGTCAATGACCTCCTCACTGAGGGCAGCAGGGGTAACTGGGGCAGGGCCTGAGGTGCCTGGGGCGAAGGAGATGCCCGCCTTGGTGTGCGAGCGGGCACGGGGCGAACGCTGAGGGGCTGCTTGGAGGGCGGAGCTGGTGTGCTGGGTGGCGGCTGTACCTGTAGTTGCGGTGGGCACGGATGTTGACGCCACCGCAAGGGAGCTCCCTTCCGAGGACGTGTCGGTGTCGCTGACGTCTCCACGGGTCCCCGTTGTGGAGCTCCCCTCGCCCTCCGTCTCACTGCTGAACTCGGAGTCCGTTGCATGGCCCTCCGGGGCCATGTGAGATGCAGCTCCCTCGTGCGCCGATGCCACTTCTCCTCCGCCTGATGATGCTAATGCACACATGCACAGGAAGAAAAAGAAAATGGGTGGGGGGGAAAAATGAAGACAGGTTGAGTGCATGCATTGGCAACACCGTTGGCGGAGAGGACAGACACAGAAGCCCCCTGAACTACGCTGCGCAATCGGGGTACACTACTCAGTTCTTGTGACTAGGCCTACAGGTCTATGGACGACAAATGCACACATGGGTGATGCAGGACCATGGATAGCTTTACTTGGCACCCTACAGAGGTGGGGGACGGGGGCACAGGGCCATGGCTAACGGAGGGGACTAGCCTACAGAAAGCGCCCTGGCCTTGAGTTACCCACAGCCCTCCTCCCCCACCCAGACACCTCCACTGCGCGCAAAGTTAGCAGAATGTGCTGATACTCACCCCCTTGTGTCTGCTGTGATGTCCTCACGCGCCCATCCAAATCGGGGTAGGCCACCGCCAGGATCCGGGACATCAGGGGGGTCAATTGGTGGCTGGCACCCCTCCTACGTTGGGAGGCCATCCCCAGCAGAGACTCGGCGGTCTTTCTGGTCCCGCGGCGGATGTCCTCCCACCTCTTTCGGCAGTGGGTGCCCCGTCTGTTGTGGACCCCCAGGGCCCGGACGTCCTTGGCGATGGCACGCCAAATGTCGACCTTCTGATGGGCGCTGACCTATTCGACATGTACAGGGTGGGAAAGGAAATATCATCACTTTTCTGCATGGTAGATGTGAGTGGCCCCCCCTCCCCAACCTTGCCATGTGGCACATGTTCCTATCTGTCGTGCGTTGCACTCCTCATTCGCTCCCCTCCCCACCATCTTACATACACCCCACTCAACACAGGCATAGCCCATTCAGCGTGCACCCTGTGTACTAACCTGTTGGTCTGGAGGACCGTAGAGTAGCGCATACTGGGGGAGGACCCCATCAACAAGTTTCTCCAATTCTTCGGAAGTGAAGGCAGGGGCCCTTTCCCCAGTCGCAGCAGCCATTGTATCTCCCAGACCGAGGTCACAGCAGCACTTGCAGTATAGGTTCTCTCCTGTGGATGATCAGGTCTCGAGTGATTAATCAGATAGAAAATGGCGGTCACGCCCGCGGCGGTGTGTACCGCGACTGCCGGCGCACATCGTCATTGGCTCCTGAGACCCATAGGGTTCAATGTTAACCAATGCTGCTTTGCGCCGCGGTCTTCGACCGCCTACCGCCACGGTGTGCCACACCAGCGCAGTGACCTCACAACCCACTGTCACACTTCACAGGTCAGGCAGCCGCCATTTCAAGGGCCCACATGGCATGATTTCTACTGCGTCACACAGGCCTAGGCCTTGCATTGCCACTCATACAAGCCGTTCCATGCATAGCGATTCGTGTACTGTGCAAGCTGTGTGAACGAACCTGTGGGTTGGTTGACTCTGTGCTCCATGTTGTCCTTCCTAGGCACCGTCCGCTGGGACTTGCGAGGAGAAGGATGAATCCTCGCGTGTACCGACCGCTGGTGGACCTGTCGACAATGGAAGAACGACATATCATACTTACATACCGCCTTGACAGAGCAACTATACATGAACTATGTGCCCAGCTGGTGCCAGACCTGATGTCCCCCATCCGCCAACCCACAGGGATTCCCCCTCTGGTGCAGGTTCTGTCAGTACTCCATTTTTTGGCAAGTGGGTCGTTTCAGACAACAGTGGCCATATCATCTGGGATGTCTCAGCCTATGTTTTCTAAGGTTTTGTCCAGAGTGTTGTCTGCCCTGATGAAATACATGCGGAGCTACATTATTTTCCCTGAGGTGGGCGAATTGGCTACAGTGAAGGGTGATTTCTATGCCCTTGGACATATCCCCAACATCATTGGGGCCATTGATGGGACCCATGTGGCTTTGGTTCCCCCCAAAGACAGTGAGCAGGTGTACCGAAACAGAAAAAGTTATCATTCGATGAATGTCCAGGTGGTCTGTTTGGCTGATCAGTACATCTCCCATGTAAATGCCAAGTTCCCTGGGTCAGTGCATGACGCGTATGTCATGCGAAATAGCAGCATCCCTTATGTGATGGAACAGCTACAGAGACACCGTGTGTGGCTAATTGGTGACTCTGGTTACCTCAACCTGTCGTGGCTACTGACCCCAGTGAGGAATCCCAGGACAAGGGCAGAGGAACGCTACAATGAACGCTACCATGGGTGAACTAGGAGGATCATAGAAAGGACCTTCGGGGTCCTGAAGGCCAGGTTTAGGTGCCTGCATATGACAGGGGGATCCCTAATGTACTCACCAAAGAAGGTGTGCCAGATCATCGTGGCCTGCTGTATGCTTCACAATCTTGCATTGTGACGCCAGGTGCCTTTTCTGCAGGAGGATGGTCCAGATGGTGGTGTTGTTGCAGCTGTGGAGCCTGTGGAGAGAGAAGAGGAGGAAGACGACAGGGACGACACGGACAACAGGGATACAGTCATACAACAATACTTTCAGTAGCACACAGGTAAGAAACAGCCACCCCAATTTAAATTTACTTGAGGCCTCATGCGTCTCCACTGTCTGTGTTTCCCCCCAGTTACTGTTAACTGATTTGTGACTTTCCCTTCCCTTTTCAGAACTGTATGACCCACTGCCTGACTTCAGCTTTGTTTGCCCATGGACTAATGCTTATTGAAATTGGTATGTTGTCATCACAAAGTAACTGGACAATATTGAACCGTTATGCGTAATACATTTGTTAAGAATACAAGCAGACTCCTGTTTATTTAAGTGGAATAAGTGATTTATTTAAAGTGCTAGATATAGGTAAATGATTGGGAAGCGGGGATGGGTGGGGGTGGAGTAATGTCCATGGCAGAGTCCAGTTCTCAGTCGCACAGGTGCATTGTCCATATGCCTGTGGAAGGATGGAGCAGGGGCAGTTCAAGGTTGGACAGGGTGACAATGTGGGACAGTGGGATGACATCAGGGGGTATCTTAGGCTGGCGGGGTCTTGCAATCCTACTCTGTCTTCTTGTGAGATCTCAGGTTCCGCTTGCGGGGTGGTTCTTCTTCTGCAGGAGGTGGGGTTCTGGGGGCCTGTCGTTGTGTGGGGGCCTCCTGTCCACTGGCGCCGGCGGAGGTGGTAGGCTGTTCCTGGCATGGGCTAGTGAGAGGGGCCCTTTGGGTTGCCACATGGTCCCGCAATGTGGTGACGATCTGGGTAAGGGCCAGGACGATGGTCCCCATTGCGGAACCGATGTTCCTCAGTTCCTCCCTGAACCCCATGTACCGTTCCTCCTGCAGTTCCTGGATCTCCTGGAACTGGGCCAGTACCGTCGCCATCGTCTCCTGGGAGCGGTGGTATGCTCCCATGATGGTGGAGAGGGCCTCTTGGAGAGTCGGTTCCCCGGGCCTGTCCCCCCCCTGTCGCACAGCAGCCCTCCCAGTTCCCCTGCGTTCCTGGGCCTCTGTCCGCTGGCCGGTGTGCCCACTACCACAGCCCCCAGGTCCCTGTTGTTGTTGGGGTGGTGGGTCAACCTGGGTGCCCTGTAGTGGTGGACACACCGCTGATTTACGTGCCCTGGAGACAGAGGCATGGGCCCGCTGTGTGGGAGCTATGCTGGTGTTCCCAGAGGGGGTTGGGTCTGGTGTAGCCTGTGGCTGTCTGTGGGGAACCGACTGTCCAGAGGTCCCCGATGGGCCGGGCTGGTCGTCTGGCTCCAGGGAGACAGAGCTGCTGTCATCGCTGGGGGCCTCTTCTGGGGGTGGGATGGACATCTCGGGACCCTCCGTGGCGGTGTGGTGGCGTTCGGGTCCTGCAGGGGTATAAAGGTATGGTTATTGCTTCTGTGTGTGGCATTTCGTGTGATGGGTGGGTGTCCGTGTACCCATGTGCAGGCATTTCCTTGTGGGGGCTTTTGTGAGGGTGGCTTGTGGGGGTGATGTGTGTGTGCAGTGGGCATGCTTTGGTGATGGGTGTCCATGCTTTGGGGTCGCATGCAGGGCTTGGTGTTGGGATGGGTGGGTTGTGATGGTGAGGCTTTTGCTAGGGGTTGGTGTGATGGGGGAGGGAGTGAGGGTGGGGGTATGATTTGGCATGCAGGTGGGGTGGGGGTGGGAAGCAGTAGTGAAGATTTTCCTTACCAGAGTCCATTCCTCCGCCTACTCCAGCGAGGCCCTCAGGATGCAGGATGTGCAAGACTTCCTCCTCCCACGCGGTAAATTGTGGGGGAGTAGGTGGTGGTCCGCCGCCAGTCTTCTGCACCGCAATGTTGTGCCTTGATACCATGGAACGCACCTTCCCCCGTAGGTCGTTCCATCTCTTCCTGATGTCCTCCCGATTGCGTGGATGCTGTCCCACCACGTTGACCCTGTCCACTATCCTTTGCCATAGCTCCATCTTCCTGGCAATTGTGGTGTGCTGCACCTGTGCCCCGAAGAGCTGGGGCTCTACACGGACTATTTCCTCCACCATGACCCTGAGTTCGGCGTCACTGAACCTGGGGTGTCTTTGGGGTGCCATGGGGTGGTGTGGTTGAGGTGTGGGGTGGCGTTTGTGGTGATGAGTGTGGTGCGTGTGGTGGTGTGTGGTGTTTGGTGCGTGGATTCTGTGTGGCTGATGGTGTTGTGTGCCTCTGTGTTGTGGGATTCTCTATTCTGTGCTCTGTCTCTAGCCTCCGTCAATGATTTCGGGTGGTAGGGGCTTGTGGGTGATGTGGGTGTGTGTTTTATATTGTGTTGTGTGTGTGGGAGTGGTGTTAGTATGTGTATCAGGTGTGTGTATTTCGAAGTGACCAATGTGGCTGAGTTTTCTATGTGTGTGTGTATTTTGACCGCGGCGGGGTGTACCGCCAATGGAATACCGCGTTTGAAATACCGCTGCGTGGATTTGTGGGTCGGAATGGTATGGGCGTATTTCTGTTGGCGTGACGGTGGAGGTTTGGTCAGCGCCATTTTTTCGCTGACCTTTGGTGTGGCGGATTATTGAGGATGTCGGGTTTTCGGCGGTTTGGCAGTTGCGGGTCAGAATGACCGTGGCGGTTTACCGCGGCCGCGGCGGTGTTATGGCGGTCTTCTGACCGGCGGTAAGCGCCTTTTACCGCCGAGGTCAGAATGACCCCCTATGTTATTTTATATTATTGTGATAAGGTGAAACGCATAGGGTAAAACATCCATTGCCCTCAGTGGTTGACTCAGCCAGGAGTGTGACATCATCCAGTCAAACACTGTGAACTAATAAACATCAAATATAACATCCAACAATCAACAAAATTAATTGGAGCCAGTAATTTAAACACACCATGACCTATGTGGCCATGAATCACCACACCAGTTTAGTAAAGATTACACATCTAAACCTTTAGATTAGCAATGCTAAGATCACGTAAATTCTATGCAAGACCAAATGATAGAAATACAGAAACATCACAGGCTGTCCAAAATGCCTGAAAATCTCAATCTAACTAAAGCATTTACCTAACATTAAACAACTCCAAAAGAATAATGCAGAATACAACAACAAAATGACATACATTTAGTTTGTGCGACTGAATGAATCACAATTAGTTAATGTACATTCAAAATTAGATATTAGGTCAGGTATCCCTAACCGGCACTCTAATTCGAAAAGCATGTGGGGGCTACATGCAAAAATTAAAATAAGGAAAAAATTAATTTGGAAAACATTTAACTGGAGCTAACCAAAATAAGCGGTTGGAATTTCTAAGGGAGAAAAACCTGCAAGAAAGACAAATGCACATTGGTTGTACCGCTCCTAAATGGATCAGCAACCAAAAGAATCTTCATCAGCAGAGCACAGGAACATCAGGTCTTCAGGTAACAACATCAGGACATCAAGGGAAAACAGTTCAGTAAAGTAGGGCCTAATATAACTGAACTGTTAGAATCATAGGCAAAAGCTAAGACACATCTCATAGGTTGGAAAACGGAGAACTGAACAGAAGCTCAGAAAATGACGCACTTACTTATATCACCTAAAGCTTTGCTATATTAAAGTCCCAAAAGTTACTAACTAGGCCTCCATTTGACACGACTATCAAGTGGTTTAGTTTGCAGCCAATAAAACATAATCTGCTTTTCAGATGTATCTCTTTACGTTTTATGCACCCAGGATTGGTTTACGCTGTCACTCCTCTCTCGTCTCCGATCATCATCTTCAGTACGCAAATTACATTTAAACAACGTAGAAACATGACATGTACTTCCTGCCAAAAACTAAAACTCAAGCAGGAACAAAATATACAACATGAAAACAGGACAACCTTGAGCACGGAGGCTCATTGTTTCAAACTAACAATTTTTATCTTAAGGAAATGTACAACATGAGCAGTAGAAGCAGGACAGAAATTTCCACTGTGCAAGTCGCACAGGATGTTTGAAGAAACATTATTTTGCAAAGTTAAAACTCTTTTAAACATTGTGCCTCTGGAAAATTACTAAAACGAGAGGCCTTTTCAACTAATGCTAAAACATGAAGAATAAAACATTTTGTTTACATTTAACCCATTAACTTTTTAGTACATATTAATAATCTTCTTGTCAGTATATTTAATTATGATTAAACAAAATACATTTTCATTAGACTTTATTATTTCATGTCAAATTTTATTGTAGCTGACACCAGAGCAATCACATTTCGAAACACACGTTTTTATTTTTCTAGCTCACAGTTTCAGTTAGGCCTTTTAATACACGTTATTTCACCTTACATTTTAGTGACACATCTTGCATGGCCCTGCATGGCTTCATCAATCTTGAGTAATGTAATGCAGCACAAATCATTGCGTTACATTATTCTGCGCCAGGGAGGCATTTTCATGGGTTTGCATCAGTCTTTAACACACAACATCCATGGATTTTGATGCATTCCCAGGATTTACAAGAACTTGTAAACCTTGGAATGCACCAAAAAGATATAGCTTCCCAGGAGAAGTGTAACAAGGAGACAGCACACATAGAAAGAGGAGAAAGTCACTCAGGATTATTTTTGTGCAGGAAGGTGCTCCTTCCTGCACAAAATCATTCCTGCATACAACGCAGGCACCCTTGCACAATGGTGCAAGGGTGCCTGCGTTGGGCAGCAGTGCAGGGGAAAAGTGCAGGCCTAAAGGGCAACAGTGCAGGGGAAAGGAACATGCAGTAATCTTTTAAATACTGCACATTCCTGCCTTTTCTCTGTGACGCAGGCAGCACAGCGAGATGACTTGCTGCGCTGCACCACAAAGCTCATAAATTTGGGCCATAATGCTTAAGTCTCTGCACCTTCCACCCATTCCTTTTACTATTACACTGACCTATGTATCAACTACATATCCTCCTAAAATCCCTCCCTGGATTTTGACAGGACATGGAGCTTCACTGATGGAAGAACAGGCACCACCAATCCTCACTCCAAGGGCCTTAAGGCTCGTCTTCAGCCACTTCGGGACCCAGGACTGGTATTGTTTGACCAATAGTCTGCTGGAAAGGTGCTGTCCTGTTGAGATCCAAATGGGACTTTCCTGATCTGAGTTGCGCTAGCAGTCAAATCCTCTTAAGAGGTTTGCTGTATCTCTTCCTCATTGATGTCCTCTTCTATCTCTCGGTGTCCATCAAACACCTCCTATTCCTGTGCTATTTTTTAATTGTTTCTTTATTTTTAGTTCCGTTTTTTCTGTTTTCCTATCCCCCTGGGGTTAATCCTCTTTGTTCCTTTTTTTCATCTTTGCTCTACGTTTCAAGGTCATATGGGGCCCGATTTCCTAAACAGAGATTCACAGCTCTAGTTTCTAATATCAGGTATGTTCTATCCTATATAGGGTCCCAACTAGAACTCTGTAGATGGAAGGACTTACCTATTACTGCTCTCCCTGTGTAAGGTCTAAAGCAGGGGTCTCCGACCTTTTCTGCAATAAGAGCTACTTATGTTCAATAAAAATCATCCAGAGCTACTAATATTATTGATGTAATAGTCGCCACCCCACCCAAGATTGTCAGCAGTGATCACATTAGTGCGTGAGGCAGGATTTCCAACACTAATAAAAAAAAAAAACTGCCTTGACAATTTGGAATACTTAAAAGTCCTTGCTGCAATTCCCCTGGTGCTACGGTATTAGTATGAGGAATACACCTCTCCAAATCAAAATAGCTTTTAAACACATTTTGAACATTCAACTATTATTCTCCAAACATCACATTATAAATTCTGAAAATTACACACATTTTCATCTTCAATACATGTTCTTTTAATTTTAGTACACATATAATAATTCATCCAAGCAAAAGCGTCTGGCCTACACACAAGAGAGCTACTCACAGATAGCTGGAGAGCTATTGGTAGCTCACAAGCTACTTGTTGGAGACACCTGATCTAAATGTTTGTATTAACCGTGGTCCCATCATTTTTATCTTTTTTTATAATAAATATAATGTTTACAAACATTGCAAGCAGTCATCGATTTCCTACTACATCACCAACATTAACATGAGCGAATTATGGTAAAGAGCTTGATGAACATTTCTGGTACACCTGTTAGTAGGGTTACTTATTATTGATCTAGCCTCTACGCTACACTAATAGATGAAAGAGGATTTGGGCAAGGGTGCTGATCATGCCCAAAAAAGGATAAAATAACTAACTTCTGTTCATTATTTGGCCTTCCAACTTCATGAACAATGAAGATTACCACTCAAAGAGGTGTGTCTTATCTGGGAGTACACTGCATACAAAGCCCTGATGGCATATGGTCGGACAGTTTCACAGCACTGATAACAATGTTACAGGGTTGACTTTCGATATGGACACCATGAACCCCATGAGACGGTTGTTTAGTTTCTATGGGAATTATTTCTATAAGTCGACAGTATGGGAATTATTTCCTTAATTGCACACTCTCTTCATAATGATGCTGTTATCGCAGAAGTATAAAAGACTGCAGGAAGTAATCAGGTGAGGAAAGGAGTGCACAAGTGATTATCCAACACCTCTACAAGCAGGCCTCTGGGAGATGAACAACATGAAAGTAAAGACTAAATGGAGGTAGGACCACATATGAACTTTTCATCCCGTCACAAACCATAAAATACCCTGGCACCAACTCATCAATCCCAATCGTGGTTTGTTGCATTCCAAGTTGATGGGTAGGATGTGTTAGGTGTACTTAAAGTGTCCAGAAGGTTTTCCAGCTCCTCTGCAAACTCTAGTTTGCCCACAGGTCAGAATTATGAAATTCCCAGTCTTTAATGCAACCAGTAATTAGCAGGTCAATAAAATCTGCAACCCAACTTATACTTCACAAAGTCAAACCTGCCAGGCTGTACCAGGGGCAACCCCATAAATCCACAAAGTCTCATGATACAACCACACCCTAAGCAAACGCAAAAAGGTCAATCATTCTACATCCAGCTCAACACTAACCAATCATTCAGTATATCTGGGTCAGGTAAGAGTTTCATCCATAATTTCTTCAAGGAAAATATGTGAACAGAGTTGGACAGGGATGGAGACCAGGAGATTTTGGGGCTTGCTTGCAGCTCTACTTTTTATCTTCCCAGGCATGTAAACTGTATGTGAGTTGGGCTACCAAAAAGAAAGATGGGTGTGAGAGCTGATTTGGTGGACTGAGGGAGAACAGAAGATCCCGGAGGGCTGCAACCTCTACTTTCTTTCTTTCCCAGGAAGTACACTCTACCCTGGTCCTCAAACAAACAAGTGGGAAAGGCCTACCACTGTCCTAAATTCTGTGGTTTGGCTGCCGTTGACCACTTTTAGTTTGTGAATCCTTGAAGTAATAAACAATAATGTTGTTTTAGTAGAATGAATCAAAGCTGTAATGTGGTTAGAATGAGTGAGGAGGAACATTGTATACTGTGTCTGTCGAACATGAGCTGTTCAAGGAGTTTGGAGAAGAAAGGAGGTTGTGAGTAGGTTCATAATTTAATAGGCGGGGGAGTCAGCAGGGAGCATTCGGGGCATGGAAGGACTGCTTCCCTTCTGAAACATTAAGGATACTAGTCAGTGATAAGGTTATGGATGAGTACATAGGTGAGGGGGCGTGGCTTGGCCAGCCAAGATGGAGGGTGCAAAATAGTGGAGCTCCGCGGCAGGACCCCGATTCTAGCCACCTGACCGGCATCAGGTGGGGATGGGTCGCTGCAACTCAACAAGTAGGCGAGCGGGACCCAGAGGGAGCTGGCAGCGTGATCAGCCAGCAGAGCAAGGCACCTGGGGAGGTGCTGGAGCCAATGAGGCCTACACGACACAGAGCCGGCCGATGAGCGGTGAGGGGAAGCCCGGCCTGGGAGGCCTACATTGGAGGTTTGACCCGGGTGGACCCGGCAAGGGCCTGACTACCGGCAGGACGAAGGGGTGTGGCAGATGGCAGCGCTTTGCCTGTGCAGCGGTGAGATGGCGCACAGTGGCCTGGGTGCACCAGTAACCACCAAACTTTCCCCACACTCCCACCGCAGGTGACAAGGGAGCCCAGGGGTCCACCGGCACTTGGTCTAAGGCGGAGGGGGAAGGGCCCCGGCCTCTGTCCATCTCCTCCTTTCCCCCCCTAACTGCCTGGACTGGTTGTGGAACAGTCGGAAGCCCTGAACCCATGTGGCATTGCTGCTGTGGGCTGCTGGCCCTGTGGGGGACATTGACTGCATTGGAGGGGCCGCAATAGAGGTGCACACGAGAAAGGCCCTCGGGCAGTCCCTCGAGCAGTAACTGAACTTGGAACCATGCAGCGAGCAGCACAGTGAAGCAACGCCCTAGTTAGGGCCTGTCATCACCTTGAAGAGGGCTGCTCGTGCTGCTGCGCACTGCGACCCGCACACTACGCACACAAACGGGCCCACCTGCCTTCCTGGCTGTTGGCACATTGCACCCTGGCATCCGCTGCAGCCTGAAGCGGCCGAGTAAATGAACCTAAGCTGTTAGGACCCCGAGACTGAAGGGATGGGCCGCCTACACTCTGGAACAGGGAACAAGCAGCCAGGGCTGAGGACTAGGGCCTTGGAATCTGACGGCCACAAACTAGATGTGGTGCTGGCAGCGGTGGAATGCATCGGAAACTCACTGGACCAGGCCAGAACCTCGCTGGAAAGCAAGATTGACAAGGTGGCCAGTGACCTCACCTTGCTTCACTCCCAAGATGAATCAACTAGGCACCTCTATGCAAGCAGTTTTGGGCAGGCTGGCGACTCTGGAGCACCGTGCGGAGGATGCTGAGGGGCGCTCCAGGAGAAACAACATTTGTGTTGTGGGCCTTCCGGAGGGCATGGAGGGCATGGAGGCTATACGCAGTCGCCTCTGCTGCGAATTGGCTTCGAGAACTGGTTCCAGCAGGCTCACTAACACCCTTCTTCTCTGTTGAACGTGCCCATTGACTCCCAACAAGGGCCAGACCGTCGGGCGTGAGCCTGTGTCCTTTCCTGATCTACCTCCCACACTTCGCAGACAGAGACATTATTTTACGGGAGGTGAGATCGCTCCCGACACTTCAGGTTGACAATGCGCAGGTTATGATGTTCCCGGACTACACCATCACTGTACAAAAACAGCAGACCTCCATCCAGTCTGTGAAACACAAACTTTGCACCCTCAATCTAACATACTCCCTTCTCTTCTCCGCTAGGCTGCAAGTAGTGGCCCGCAAAAAGGCTCACATGTTCAACACCCCTGAAGAAGCATGGGAGTGGTTGGAATTGTTGAACGTGGACAGCCAAAAAGAGGCAATGGCAGAGGGGCCGACACTAAGGGACTCCCAACCCCACAGACGGAAAAACCGCAGATGACGCGAGGCCCCCTCGGATCCATGCCACGCTCCTGACCTAGAACAGATCATACGGGAATGACGGCAGGCACTGCAGAACGTAACGTCTATCAGTGAACCACTGGCCTCTTCTAACCCAGAACCAGAACTAGTTGACTCTGATGTTGAGAACAGCTCTTTTGCCGATATGCTTTCTGACACTGGCTTCTCCGCCCCCCCCCCCCTACGGTGACACCGCAGACAGCAGACAGTATCATCTGAGCTTCTATAACCGTCAAATGTAGAACTTTCAGTCTGCAACTTGTTGTTATACGAAATGACTAAAAGGCTGTGCTGCGCTATATATTGTCCCTGTCTCCACATGGTCTAGTTGACTCATTTCTTATGTGAATTGTTGCTCTGTGCTGCCGTCATCCTTTGGCTGGAAGGCGGAGACCGACCTACACCTAGATAGTTAGGTCCTGCATTAGGTGCTGCACTGCATGCCCTTCTGCTGCCCACAACTGTAAACCATCAGGGGCCCCAGAGCTTCCTGACCAACACTCAAACCCCCTCTTTACCCCATTGTTTGCAGGTCCTTCCTTCCTGCATTGGTAATGCTAGATAGGCAAGTCACATAGTTTGGGTAGATAGCAGTTGTCCCTCTGCTCTGATAGTATACTACAGCATTATTGTTATGGCAGCAGTTAGTTTCAAGCTGCGTATGTTTGGTTTCGATTGGAGCTCAATCCCCTCCCCATGCACCCCATCCAGCAACCGTGTAGGGTTGGACCTTCCCGGGACCGGAACTCCAGAGAACCATTCAACCACTGACAATTATGACTTCTACCAACATCCTTACTTAGAATGTGCGAGGCATACACACGCCAGCACACAGATATTCCATATATTCATACCTTAGGCGATACTCAATTCACATAGTGCTTTTACAGGAAATGCACCTTACACAGCTGGAAGTTGCCAGGTTGCAGTGGCGCTGGTGAGGGCAGCTGTTCACGACAAAGTTCTCTTCCTATGCCAGGGTGCCCTAATTTGGATAAGGTCAGGTACTTCGTTTGTGGCTGAAGACAGTGAGGTTGACGCTGAGTGGCGCTATGTGCTTGTGTACAGACGCTTGAGTGGCCAGACGCTATTGCTGGGGTCCATTTATGCAATGAATGCAGATCAGGTCTCTTTCCTTCACCAGCTATCTGGCCCCCTCTCTCGATGGAGCAGCCTCTGCTGGTTGTTGGGAGGTGACTTCAACAGTGTGTTAGACCCCCACCTGGATCGTTCCTTCCCGCGCTGCCTACTGCGTCCACAGTGGTGCCAACATAATCCTGTAACAAGGGTCTACACGTTTTTCTCGGCTCCACATCAGTTACATGTACGGCTTGATAGAATACTTTGCACAACCAATCTGAACTCCTCAGGTCTGCAGACTGACTTAGGCCGCACTCACTCTGATCATAATCCCCAGCTTATGCGCAGCGATCCGGGAGTATTTCGAACATAACACTGGTTCCGCATTGTCAGGTCTTACTGAATAGGAGGCATTTAAGGTCTTTATACGAGGGCACTGTCTGGGTACACAATGGAACCTGCACAAATCCATTGAACATAACCTAACCCGAGGGGAAAGGTCCCTGCCATCACACAGACAAAACACCATACAGCACCCCACAGACACCAGAGGGCTAGCGTCCGCTCGAGCGGAACATGTGACTAGAAAGACTGCGATGTATTCATTATGCAGCCCACTCAGCCCGTACGCATGCCGCACCTGATAGGTCATGCAGGCTGCTGGCCTGGCTGATGCGTCAGGACAAGATCGGCCCCTATGGTGGAGCTGCGCTCAACGGCAGGCTCCTACAGACCCCTTGCGATGCTCAACACAGAGTATGAAACCCAGGCCAAACTTTTGGCAGTGCAACTGGCACCTCTGGTGCCCCGAGTGATCCACCCCGACCAGAATGGATTTGTGCTGGCCTGCAGCACATCCCTGAACATTAGGTGCATTTTCAAGGTCATGAGATACTCAACATAGGACTGGCCTCGGGCAGGTTGCCTGGTGCTCGACCTTGAAAAAGCCTTTGATTCCTTTGAATGGCCCTACTTATTCGAGGCGTTGCGATGACACAGACTGGGCCCCTATTTCCTGTGACTGGTGAAACTGTTATACACCCAACCTCAGCTCAGGGTTAAGACTGGCGCGACCATTTCTGACCCAATTAAGGTGGTAAGAGGAACTCGACAGGGTTGTTCCCTCTCCTCACTGCTAGTCTTCCTTGCAATGGAGCATGGTGGTTGAACTCCACCGGAAGAGGGAGTCCTGGAGTATCCCGCTGGTGGCAGCTCACATATTACATCCCTCTACACGGATGACTTCCTTTTTATACTTTAGAGATATTGACCACATTCCAACCGGAATTGTGGATATACTGCAAAAATTTGCCGCACTCTCCGGACTACGGGTCAACTGGATGAAATCATACTTGTTCCCATTCAACCCTAACCTGTCAAATCTGGGCCTTTACCTTTCCGGGGTACATATTCCCTGGCAGCCTAGGTCGGCATCAAATATTCCACATGGAAGAGGATCCTCATGATTGCAACCTTAAGCGGGTAGTGACCTCCATCCGAGCCCAGATGACTTTCTGGCAAACCTTACTACTCTCATTGATGGCGGTGAATTGCCCTCCTGAAGATGGTGGTTCTCCCTCGTCTGCTCTACTATTTCTCCAGTGTCCCTTATTATGTTCTGGCCAAATTTTTTAGGGAGCTGGAAACCAAAATCAGGGAATTTATTTGGAACAAAGGCGCTGTAGAGTAGCGTTGAAGAAACTGTACCTACCTCTGGATCGGGGCGGCCTAGCGGTCCCGAATATTGAGCAGTAGTATCTGGCCTTCCAGCTCCAGTGGGTGGCGCAGTGGCTCTGTGTTCGCCAGCTATCTGACATGGTGACAAAAAGACCACCCTGGACAATGCCCGAGATACTACGCCCCTTCCACCCTCTTGCAAAGCCAAGAATGCTTGAGGTGCTCCAGGTGATTGTGGTGAACCCCTGGCATGCAGCAAAGTTGCATACACTGGGGGATCTATACAGCGAGGGGACGCTCATCCCATTTGCCATGTTGGCGACAGAGACGGGCCTGCCATCAGGGCAGTTCTTATTATACAATTCCTTCATAGCGACACTATCAGACATTGGGGAGACATAACAGCTGAGCCCCCCGTGCATTTATTGTTACAATATATGCAACTCATGGGGCAACTCAGACACTTGGTACGTTGGTTCACTGATGCCCTTTGAATACACATGGCCCAGACTTGCGCTGCATTCCACCTGGGAAGAAGACCTGGCTAGGCCCTGTCCTGACAAAGAATGGGCAGTAGCATTGTCGAGCCACACTAACATTCCGCGCAATTCTAGGTTTTGCCTCATCCAGTTTTATATCCTTCACAGGGCCTATCTGATGCTGGTTAAACTCAATAAATATTTCCAATGAGTAAACGCTGCCTGTCCTCGCTGTATGCTGGTAGGGGCAGACTTGCTCCATGTGCTATGGTCTTGCCCGTCTTTAAACACTTACTGGCGCTGCGTCATGACACGACTATTGGAATGCACGTCGCGTCTGCTTCTGACCACATGGGAAGCCTGCCTCTTGGGCCTCTTCCCCAGAGCCAAGAAACACAAAGCTGCATCGAGATTCCTATATCTTGGTCTTTTGACAGCCAAACGCCTAATTACTAGGTGATGGAAAGCCATGGGGTCACCCACAATAGTGGCATGGGAGAACACTTTTGTGGGATGGACGGAAGCCGAGGGGGTGAAGCTGCGCAGGGAAGACAACTTGGGCCTACGTAAATAACCCCTGGCTGCTGGCTGGAATGTGATGCTGGATAGATTGCAGGAGTTGGGGCAGCGGGCAGACACGGGAACAGCAGTGGTTAATGACGCATCGTTGATGACTGGATGAGCTGCTTGCGCGCAATAATTGGTGGCTGTACCTCTAGTGATGCGCATATACCATCTACGTCCCTCTTTGTAGGGGATGGTGCCCGGTGTGGATCATAAGGGAGACAACCTCTGTGGTCACGTAGGAGAGAATTCAGTGGGTGGGGTGTGTGGAAACTGGGGAATTGGGGTGCTGGGGGTGCTTTAAACGGACTCCAAGTTGTTAACTGTTCCTGCGATTGCATTGTTTCACATACTATTAATGCTGACTATTTACCTTTAAACAATGGTATGTAACACTGCTGCTCATTGCAAGGGCATCCCAAGACAACTTGTAAGCCTGATGTTCTGAATGATCCCAGAAGACATCTATGTGTTACTAGCTTTCCCCCATGGCAGTGTCGGTTGATTAAATATGCATACTTCATGTGCTTGTAGTGCAACTCTAAATACAGAAAAATAACAATAAAAAGATTCAAGCAAAAAAAATGGATGAGAAGACAGGTGAAGCCAATCAGGACACAAGATATTAAAGCACATGGTGAGAGATTTAAGGTTAAGGCTTGGACCAGGAGGATGTTGCCATCTTAAACACGAGAATGTATACCATTGGCAAGATAGAAATAAAGGATTCCAGATAGAGGCGGTTGCCTAGAGGCAAGATGGTGGATCTGTAGGTTCTATGTGTAGTACAGATGGTGATGATTTAATAGAAACATAATAATAAGTGTTTGGGTGTGAGGCATGATATGGTGGGGAGCTGTATGGGAGACTGAGGAAATAGTTAAGTGTATGGGATATACTTTCTGGATGAGGATTGAATAGAGGTGACAGGGTCCTGTTAATAGTTTAATTTTGCTTTTTCATGCACAGACTATATTGAGAGGTCTTGGTAAAAGTTTATTCTTTCAGAATTGCAAAATGTTTGCCACCATTTGAGATGCATTTTAAAACAAATATTTTTTTAGGGAGACTCACACCTGCAGACTGACAGAAAAAGAAGTAAAGTCAAACTGTAGACGGAATAGTGAGTGAAGTTAGATAGTTATGACTTGTCAGTGATAAAATAAAGTGGTACTGTTTTTCTTCTAGAGATGGGGAATTTAATAGATAGGAGAGATGGGTGGTGGAATGATGACAGACAATTTGATGAAGACGTATTTGGCTGTGGAGGTGTTGATTGTAGGTATAGGTTGAGTAAGTGAGGTAGAGACCAGCATAGGATCTAGTGGTTTGCTATGGGAAGGGGTATATAACAAGTGTTTGAGAAGGGACGTTTGGGCTGGGGTTGGTTGATAGAGTGCACAGAAAATGATTCTAAAAGCCCTGAATTAAATCTACTAAGATCATGAGGGGGAGGTAGGAGAGTTGGATTCAAGATCTTCCAGATAATTTGCTTTGGATCCAGGGGGAAGTATAGAATGATGAGATGTAATCAAGGATCTGAGAGTAGATGTCATGTGGTGGAAAAGCTGAACATATAAGGGGTCTGTTGGTGCAGATGTAAAGTCACCCACCCTTGATGGTTTTCCTGAGAGTATGAGACAATACAATTCTATTGAGAGCCACTGAGGCAGCAGTGACATTCTGATCCATCCATGTCTTTGTGATGGTGAGAAAGTGGAGGAAGTCATGCAGGTCAATGTAGTGGAAAGTGGGCTGTTGTCACTTGGCCTGGTCAGCTGGTAAGCTGGGTGCCTCATGGTTAGCTCTCTTTGATCCTCTTGCTGATCAGCAGACAAATGCTAATGAATAGCAATTAATGTGCATAGTGAAACCCTGAGTGTGAGAGAATGGCTGTCAAATATGCAAAGTAAATCGAAGGAAAAAAAGAAATTTTGAGAATGGGAAAGAAAGACACACAGCGAGACAAATGGAAAAAAAGTATGCTCTACTGTAAAAGATAAGAAAGAATAGGTAATGAGAGAAAAAAGAAGGATGGGTATAAACAACAAAGTAAAAAGAAGGGACGAAAGCAAAAGGCTGAAAGGATGGAAGGAAACCAGAGGAAGGAAAGGTGAAAGGAAGACAGGTGAAAAGAAGCAATGGTAAATAGAAAGCTTGAAGGAAAGGTGAATAAATGATAGATGGGTGGATGGGTGGGTGGATGGATGGATGGATGGACCGATGGATAGAAGGATGGTTGGATGGATGGATGATGGATGGATGGGTAGATGAAGAGTGAATGAACTGAGGGATAGAAGGTTGAAGGATGTATGTGCATGCGTATGTATGTGTTGAGGGATGCATGGATAGATTATGGATAGGTGGATGGAAATGAGATAAAAAGGAGAGGTTCATGACAGGTTGGATAAGCAGAAGGGAAGATGGATATGTAGATGTGTCAGTGGATGGATGGATGGATGATGGGAGGTCTTCTAAGAAGGGCTAGACTCACTTGCATCTGTCTCCTGATGCTATTAAAGATATGGCAGAAAGTGGTGGCCATTTAATTTTCTGGTACTCCCTTTATGCAGTCAGTTAGGTAAGTACATTACATCTGGTATTCTAAATGCAACATGAGAGAGGATGTGTGGTTAAGTATGATTTCAGTGTGAGATCGATAAGGGGGTAATCACATTGTGCGCAAAGGCCTATATGGGTGTTCGTGAAGAATGAAGGGCAGAAGGAAGGGTGCTGGTTGATGTGAGTGTTAGGCATGCATAGGAAAGAAGTGGGAAATAAGGAATACAGTATTATTCCGTAGACCAAGGGCAAGAATGACAGAAATGAGCAAGAGAGTTTTAAATTCGTTTTAGTTTTACTGGGGGGAGACATGAACTGAAGAAGAGGTAAAGTGGTTGTGTATTTGGGATGGTAGGGTTCAAGGGTTTTAAGGTTATGCAATCAGGAAATAAGATTAGGATGTGGAAGAATGCTCTAAACACCATTCAATCAGTTAAGGGGGGCTGTGAGTACATTACGTAGGAAGCTGTGTGAAGGAAACATTCAAAAGATGAGAGGAAGAAGCAGGTACACCACACAGGATGCTTTGGGCACCAAAGCCTCAAATGAAGGGATACATTCAGCACATGGCATTGGGTGCTGTGGTAGCTGATCATCCAAAATAGTAGGCACATCACTTTCAAGGTTGTGGTCACTAATCCCTCAAAAGAGGGGCAGATCAAAATAGATGAATCACATCAGTGGCTGTAGATGCCAAGCAATCAGCAAAGTAATAATATCATATAAGTGGTGATGGCAACAGTTACTCAAGTAAGGGTACACAGAAATCACAAATTGTGTAGGGTACCAATCACTCAAATGAGTGGCACATTATCAGTGCATTACATAGAGATCTGGTGGCACCAAATACTCAAATGAGGTGAGCACAGAAGGCATATTGCCTTTGAGTACTGTGGACACTAGTTTAAAGTGGTAAATACATCATACAGAGTGATGTGAGAACCAATCATTCAAATGATAAAATCAAATTAGATACATTGGTTGCAAAACAAGAGGAAAAACAGAGTAATCCGATATAATGCTTTGAGCCAAAATACTGATAATCTTTGTAAGTGAGGAAAAGTGTTGGGAAGGTTTATGAATGCCTGGATCCACAGAACCAGTGATCAAGAAGGTAGGATATGCAGAAGCAGTCACTGGACAGTAGGCCTTAGAAGACTAATTGAAGATGGTGACCTGTCATGAATGTGCAGGTTTACTGTGTGCCTAAACATGTTGGGAGCAGGTGGAGGTGGTGGGGGTAGTGCAACATCTTTTATCTGTAATGGTTCTGATGGAGTATCTTCACCCACCACTAAAGACAAATACTTTTGAAAAATATTTACAGGGACAAATCCCATAAAATGTGGGAAATTAATGTTAAATCACAGAATGTATGTTTTTATGAATGCTGCGTATGGTAGGGAGTGTTCATGCCGGTTTAGCTGTTTACATGCAGCATTCAATCATACCATCAGGTGCAACCCGTGGGAGGGAAAAGGGGTGGGCGGCGCGTGGCCGGGGTGGTGATGGGGGAACCAAAAACAAATGTATAATTAAAAAATAAAACTTACCTTTTGGCTGTGCCGCAGCAGCACTGCTCAAACTGCTCCTCCATCACAGGCTGCAGGCACAGGCTCCCAGCCTGCCCTGTAGCCAATTCTGAGGCTGCTCAGAGCAGCATTAGGATTGGCTGGGAGCACCCAGGAAGGGCGTCCCAGGCAGACTGGGAGCCTGTGTATGCTCTCTCCAGCCCGGCGACTGTATTAGAGGGCTGGGGAGAGCCTACTGCGCATGTGTGTTTGGCTGGCCCTAGACGGCTGGCCAAACACACATGCGCTCTGAGGGGGAGTGCTATGCACTTCCCCTCTTTCCCTGTCACGCCTCTGGCCCCACCCCTTGTATAGTAGAAACATAATAAACTGAGTTTATCATGTTTCTACTATAAAGTTTTTGCAGCTGCTGCTGCTGGCGTGGGGTGATGCTCCTCTGCGATAGCAGAGGAGCCGCCCCTGCATACCATATCCTTTCGGACACATAAGATAAAAAGACCTGGGTGTAGTAATGGAAATTCCTGGCTCTAGAACTGGTTGAGCAAGAGAGGAATGCAAGCATTTGTACTGCAACCTTTCAGAAGTTGCCAAGAAGGTTGCACCGTGTTATGCTTTTCCACTATATGAAAATCATAACTTTTGAGACGATTTGTGTCAAGCGGGTCCTCGTTTATCACTCTTAAAATAGTTTTCTCTAACATATTCTTTGTGCAAAAAATGATTAGTGTTCCTTTCTATCGCAATTACATTAGGCATAAAAAAACTTTTCAAAAGAAAAACGTGGAGTAAAAATATTTGCTAATCTTTTGCACTGTGCATAGAAAGGCTTCGCACAAAGTAAACATGCAGTAAAATGTCCATTCATTTAGAAAGTTTGCTAAAAGAAAATGCCAGTAACACTTTTCAGAGAAGGAACCCCCAAATAAGGACAATTGTCAGCATCAGCAATATTTAATGTAGGTTTAGAATTAATTAAACGAAGGGCAGTTAATGCATGCGAACTGCAATATGCAGGGTTGGCAGATCTTTATAAGTAAGTTAAACGTCATGTTTTTAGTCCAATATTTTAATTTAACAGTTTAGTGCATTTTGGGGGCCATAATGTCCAAATCACAAAGATTTTGCTACGACCTACTTGTGGGGTACGTCTGGCCTACTCCTGAATTCCTTTACTATAAGAGTAAGTCTCACCTTCTCATGGCAAACGTTTTGTGAATCAGGTCTCGTAACCTTATTTGCTCCTTTTGTCCTAGGTAGGCTTCCTAACTGGATAACAATGATTTGCAAAAGTAGACAATCAGGTAGGGGGAACCCCACTGTTGTGCAATCAATGAGAGATCAAGCCTGATTAAAATGGGATACATGCTAGTCCTAGTGAGGTGTCAATATAGAATCATTTGCTACATATGGATGATCATACCAAAGTAGCCAAAGATGGATAAGGCATGTAGATTGGATACTATTTTCTCCCATCCAATAGACAGCATTTCTCCAATGAGAGGCTGAGATAAACCTAGTGCTTTATCTTGTTTATGTACCCCATTGCTTTCATAATATAGGCATGTGTTCATATATTCATATTCTTGAATATGTTTACATGGATTTTACAGTGAAGGCTATTAGGCTTGCTGTGACTTCATTACCACGTTTAGTATTACCAGGTAGTTCAGCAGTTGTTATTTTCAACAGAATTTCACCTTCTACATTATCAGTGATGTTTCCCAAAATATTAACAAGGTCCTGTCCTTGAAATGGAGACCCACAAACAGGTGAAAGAGCATTGGATTTGTGTTGTTTGTTATTTTTATAAACATTCAGCAAAAGACCTTTATGTTTTTAGGTTGATCATTGAAATAAATTAAATAAAAGGTGTAGAAGGGCACAATATTTAATTAACGGGGTGGATGTCATTTCATGCTTCGAGAGGGGCGAAAATCTGCAGAGGTGACTGCGGAGCAGGTTAGCACCATGTTAGAAATGGGGTCTTTGGTTGGCAGTCAGGTTATCCCATGTCCAAGCAAGGACCCTCACTCTAGTCAGGGTAAGTCACACACAATCCAAATTATCCTGTGTCCACCCTCTGGTAGCTTGGCACTGAGCAGTCAGGCTTAACTTAGAAGGCAATGTGTAAAGTATCTGTGCAATAAATCATACAATAACAACATATAGTACTACCAAAAACACACCACAGTGTTTGTAAAAATACAGAATCTTTATCTGAATAATTGTAAGTCAAAAACTATTAGAATGCAATAAGTATACGTTTAAATATTACTGGAAAAGTAATATAAAATGTCTTTAGAATTGTAATTTTTCCTCAAAGCAATATTAAGGCCCTCATTCCGACTTCGGCGGGCGGCGGGCGCTGCCCGCCGGTCGGAAACCGCCGAAAGACCGCACCGCGGTCATAAGACCGCAGGGGTAATTTTGACTTTCCCGCTGGGCCGGCGGGCGACCGCCAGAAGACCGCCGGCCGGCCCAGCGGGAAAGCCCCTGCAACGAGGAAGCCGGCTCCGAATGGAGCCGGCGGAGTTGCAGGGGTGCGACGGGTGCAGTGGCACCCGTCGCGATATTCACTGTCTGCAAAGCAGACAGTGAAAATCTGTATGGGGCCCTGTTAGGGACCCCCTGCACTGCCCATGCCAGTGGCATGGGCAGTGCAGGGGCCCCCAGGGGCCCCACGACACCCGTTCCAGCCATCCTGGTTCTGGCGGTGAAAACCGCCAGAAACAGGCTGGCGGGAAGGGGGTCGGAATCCCCATTCCCTAGGCCAGGGGAAAACCGGCGGGAAACCTCTGGTTCCCCTTTTCTGACCGCGGCTTTACCGCCGCGGTCAGAATAGCCCTGGAAGCACCGCCAGCCTGTTGGCGGTGCTTCCGCTGCCCTCCGCCCAGGTGGTCAGAGACCGCCAGGGTTGGAATGAGGGCCTAAGTGTCTTAAAGTCTTCTAGAAACAAGTGTCTCTTGCAGGGCAAAGTACCTGGTTTGCGTTGAAAAATCCTCGCAAGGGGCCGCAGAGGAGGAGATGCGTGGAAAACAGGTAGGTGTGCGTCGGTTTCGCCCCTTCGCACACAGACTTGCGTCAATATTTTCCACGCGGGGAAGCCATGCGTTGATTTTCGGCGTGCAGACTCGGATCCTCTGCGGGTTGTGGGGTTTTCGGACGCCCCGGGGTCGATGTGTGGAAAATCCTGGTCTTGCATCGAAGTCACAAGCGCTGCGTCAATTCCAGTGGCTGATTCGTGGAAATTTCCCCCGCACAGCAGGTGCGGCGTTGATTCCTCTCTGGAAGACGGGCTGCGTCGTTCCGGGTCGGCTGCATGTCGATCCAGTGGGCCGTGCGTCGAAGTTTCAGTCGCGTCGCAGGCGCTGCGTCGATCTTCCTGTTGCGGAGTCGGGCAGTGTTGTTCCGGATTCGGCGTGTGGTGATTTTTCACCACGGTGCAGGCTGTGCGTCATTTTTCGCAGGCTGTGCGTCGTTTTTCGGCACGCAACGAATTTCTTGCAGAGGTGAAGTCTTTTCTGGTCCTGAGACTTCAGTTCAATCCAAGCCCTTGAATAGCACTTCTGCAGCACAGCAAGAGAGCAGCAAGACAGCAGGGCAATAGCAAGGCAGCAGTCCTTCACAGAAAGCAGTCAGGTGAGTCCTTTGGGCAGCCAGGCAGTTCTTCTTGGCAGGATGCAGGTTCTGTTTCAGGTTTCTTCTCCAGGGAGTGTCGATCTTGGTAGGGCAGGGGCCCTGTTTTTATACCCAAAAGTGCCTTTGAAGTGGGGGAAACTACAAAGAGTGGATCAGAAGTGCACAATTTCCCCTTTCAGTTCAATCCTGTCTGCCAGGGTCCCAGTGGG
Source organism: Pleurodeles waltl (assembly GCF_031143425.1). NCBI lineage: Eukaryota > Metazoa > Chordata > Amphibia > Caudata > Salamandridae > Pleurodeles > Pleurodeles waltl. The sequence continues at coordinate 978,493,792 of NC_090447.1, forward strand.
GGGTGCGGCAGTCCTTTGTGTGAGGGCAGGCTACTGTCCATTGTCATGTAAGTGTCAGGCCCTCCTCCCTCCCAGCCCAGGAAGACCCATTCAAAATGCAGATGTATGCAAGTGAGGCTGAGTATCCTGTGTTTGGGGTGTGTCTGAGTGAATGCACAAGGAGCTGTCAACTAAACCCAGCCAGACGTGGATTGTAAGGCACAGAAGGATTTAAGTGCAGAGAAATGCTCACTTTCTAAAAGTGGCATTTCTAGAATAGTAATATTAAATCCAACTTCACCAGTCAGCAGGATTTTCTATTACCATTCTGTCCATACTAAGTATGACCTTCCTACCCCTTTCAGATTAGCAGCTACCACTCAAACACTGTATGAGGGCAGCCCCAATATTAGCCTACGAAAGGAGCAGGCCTCACAGCAGTGTAAAAACGGATTTAGGAGTTTTACACTACCAGGACATGTAAACTACACAGGTACATGTCCTGCCTTTTGCCTACACGGCACCCTGCCCTATGGGTTACCTAGGGCATACCTTAGGGGTGTCTTATATGTAGAAAAAGGGGAGCTTTAGACTTGGCAAGTACTTTTAAATGCCAACTCGAATTGGCAGTGAAACTGCACACACAGGCCTTGCAATGGGACAAGGTTAAGGGGCTACTTAAGTGGGTGGCACAACCAATACTGCAGGCCCACTAGTAGCATTTAATCTACAGGCCCTGGGCACATATAGTGCATAGTACTAGGGACTTATAGGTAAATTAAATAGTCCAATTGGGTATGATCCAATGTTACCATGTTTAAAGGGAGAGAGTATATGCACTTTAGCACTGGTTAGCAGTGGTAAAGTTTGCAGAGTCTAAAAACCAGCAAAAATGAGGTCAGAAAAGGAGAAGGAGGAAGGCAAAAGGTCTGGGGATAACCCTGCAGAAGAGCCATTTCCAACACACAAGTAAAGTTAGTCAGTCTAGCTCTTTATCCCTTGGGTACGTTAGGCTCTCTACCACTCAGAAAGGTAATATTCCTGTTTGTTCTGTTAAGGTATGCAGGCAAATCCCAGAACATGTAATACTCTGACAGGCTTTATTAAGTGTTAGAGACAATTTACCTAAAGAAAACGAGGGAGGGGTTTTGTGGCTAACTCAGTATGAACCGTTGAATCATGTTGCATTATTTTTTGATTCATTTCTATAATCACAGCTACTGCCACTGTATTTTTATTTTTTCTGTCCTCATGAGAAACCCCGCCTCTCTGCTTGAGGCTCATCAACCTGTGTCCAGCAAAGTGATCCAAGTTAAACGGTTCAAACCTGAGCAGACACAGCTTTTCACTTCTCCCGGACAAGACCTATGCTCATGGGCATGGCAGTCCCATAGTACATTCCAAGGCGACCAGAAATAACTGTAGGAATTAGCCACGCCGCAAGCCCGGGAGGGGGGGAGAGAAGAAGGATAGTAATCATTGGACTATATACCGGGAGTATTCCCATTTTGCTGAAAATTTTCCCAGATGGCCCAGCATTCATCTCTATTACCCATCGGGCCAATACGTTCTAAGCAAAAGAAATAATCTATAGATGACAACCAATCAAATACATTCGGAGTTGTGGGCATAATCCACTTTAAACATATTTGTCTTCTAGCCAACAGCATCAATAAAAACATCATGCACTTATGCGGCCTGGAGAGCTTCCGGTCCCATGGGGAATCAGGAGAGACCCCAAAAACACTAAAGAGGGGGTCACTTCCACCTCGACGCTTATAATCTTTTTGAGAAAACCGTTGATCAAAGACCAGAAGACACAAAGGTTAGGGCAGCTCCAGAACATGTGTATGTCATTTGCATTAGGCTCACCACAACGTGGACACTTTCTTTCTGACTTCCCTAAAATAGATAACTTCTGGGGGGACCAATAGACCCTGTGCATCGTAAACAAATGATTCTTTTTCAAGGCGGCTGATCTAGATACCGACCAGAGCATAGAGCATGAGGATTCCCAAGTGTCTACTATATCTAGGGCTGGCAGAACCCTTCCCCGTTTCTTCTCTGGAAGAGAAACCACTGAATCTGAAGCATCAAGCAACGCCTCATACCAGACGGAGATTTCTTTATGAACCGAGACGAAGATAATTCCTCTTTCCAGTAATTCTACACACACCCTTTCTCTTGGAGAGAGGCTGCCCAGCTCGCTAGCTGCAAATATTCGAACTTTGAAAGCTTGTAATCTGTTAACTCCTCGAGCCTTGACCAAGACACCAACTTGGACTCCTCCAAGATTTGTCCCCACCTCGTCACTCCCTTTAATATAAGAGCCAATTTATCTAAAAGAAGCTCAGGAGTACCGGGAGAATCCCAGACCTGGGCCCGAGGACTATAATAATGAATACCCAATACTTGGCGTGCCAACCACCACACTCTAGCAGCGTCCTTAAGAAGCTTCAGTCTAATCTTTCTAAAGAATTTCGGATGACCAAACTTATACAAGAAGAAACTGCCAGCCACTAAAAACTCCTGAGTCATTGCACCCCAAAAGGACGTATATTCAGAACTGTCACATAACAAAATCCGAACATTCTTCAGATGAAAAGCCAAGTAGTATTTATAAAAATATGGAGCTGCAATCCCCCCTTTTCCCTTGGGCCTGCACAATTTTTGCCAGGTGATCCTAGCCCCTCTAGAGGACCATACAAACAAAGTTAAATCTGCTTGCATCTTCTGAAACCAACTCATCTTAAATTCCAGGGGGATGGCGTTAAACAAGAATGTAAATATAGGAAGAATAATCATTTTAAGAACATTAACTCTTCCTATAAAAAACAGAGGAAGCCCAGCCCAGGTTTTAAGCAAATTACGGGTCTCCTTGCTAAGCTTATCAAAATTAATCCTGGCTAATTCATTAAGGTTGGGGATAACTTGAATCCCCAGGTATCTGATCTGTTGCTTAACCAGAGGGCTATCAAAGGTAGTATTCCAGCACATGATTTCAGTTTTCTCAGGATTAACAGAGTAGCCCGACACTTCACCAAAATCCTTTAAACGTTGTAAAATTCTGGAAAAAACATATGACAAGTCTCGAGTATAAATCATAAGGTCATCAGCGTACAAAGCGACCTTTTTCTCCCAACCCAGCCATTGAAAAGGATGAATCTCTCTATCTGCCCTAATTGTTGCTGCTAAATGTTCAATATATAAATCAAAAAGAAGGGGGGATAGTGGTCAGCCCTGACGCGTCCCACTCTGAATCCTGAATTTGGAGGAAATCCTATTGTTGATCAAGATACAAGCGAACGGGTCTTTATAAATAGGCTGAATAGCCCCAATAAATTTTGAACCCAACTTAAAACCCTCCATAACACCTTGTAAAAAACACCAATTCACCCCGTCAAAAGCTTTGGCCGTGTCAAAAGTAAGAACCGATAAGGGAACTTTTTCAGAAATCGCCAGATCCACCACACCCAACAATTCATGAGTTAACTCGTGCAATTGTCTACCTCTGACAAACCCCTTCTGGTCCACATGGATCAAGTTGCGAATCACGCCCTGGAGCCTTTTTGTCAAGATATGGGTATTAAGCTTATAATCTGATTTCAACAAAGATATTCGCCTATACTAACTGCAAAAGGCCGGGTCTTTCCCTGGTTTCAGAAGGAGGCTAATAACAGCCTCACCCCAAGACTTAGGCATATCGGCCCCCTCCTGTAAAAGAATATTAAACAACTCTGTCAAAATTGGCACCAGCTCCTCGCAAAGATTGCCACATAACTCATTTGGCAGACCGTCAGGGCCTGGGGCCTTCCCCCTTCTTTAAGATCTGAATTGCAGCTTTCACCTCCCCAAAGTCTATCTCCCTAACCAGTTGTTTCTGATCCATATCTGTTAACTGAGGGAGATGAAGGACATCCAGATAAGCCCTTGCCAATGTTTCAGAAAATAAAAATCTTCAGTGTAAAGATTCTGAAAAAAGCCAACAAAAGCCTCCTCTATCTCAGTTTCGGCTGTGGTTAAAGCACCGGTGACCTCTGATCTAACTGAAGAAATAATATTCTTGGAGCGGTCTGATTTGGTTTTCCAAGCTAAAAGCTTCCCACAGCCTTCCCCGTATTCATAGTGGGTAAACCTGCTGCAATCCCACGTCCTTCTATTTTTCTTCTCAAGAAATAGCCCCAACTTGGATCTGTCCGATTCTAACTGAGCATTGAAATAACCGAACTGGCTCTCCTCACCCTTTAAAGTGGCCTCCTGCATGGAAGCCACCTGAAACTCAAGTTGTTTTAACTGATTTATTTCCTCCCTGTAACTATAGGTGGCCAGACCCACAAGCCTACCTCTAATAAATGCTTTGTAAGCATCCCACAATATCTGCAATGTGGTGGATCCATAATTAAATTAAAAAAAATATTTGGTATCCTTTCTCAAACCATCCACAATCAGCTCGTCCAAAAAGAGAGCGCGATTAGTTGTCCACCTAGGAGTAGACACTTGAATATTAAGGGAGAGAGGCATTTTTACAGCTGAATGATCTGAAAGATGTGCCGGGGCATGGCTAACCAATCTTACCATGTCCCTTAACTGATGCTGTATTAGGAAAAAAATTGATCCTAGACCGATGACCATACTTCTTATTATTGAATGTGAACCTAAGACCCTCCCCGCCCTTCTGATGCCAGATGTCTATCAAACCGAATTCTAACATTCCTTGTTTTATCTATGAGCGAGTTTTACGTGAATTCACCGTTGGTCTTGACGTAGACTTATCTGACATTGGGTCCGATAAAACATTAACGTCCCCACTGACTACAATCGGATACTTGGCAACCAATAAATGGCTATAAAGATCTTGAAAAGGTGAGGGGTCGTCAACATTAGGCCCATAATACCCAGCGATCGTGAACCAGACTCCATGCAAACCGGCCTCCACAATCAACCACCTACCCTTAGGATCCTTTTTGACATTTGCAACCTTCACGCTTACTGGCTTTTTGATAAGAATTGCCACCCCCTTGACAGCACATGATTGGTTGGTACATGCGCAATAGCCCACCCAATTCAAATGTTTAAGATACTCATTCCATTCAGACTCTAACAAGTGAGTTTCTTGTAAGATAATCACTTCTCTTCTATCCTTTTTAAGAACTCAAAGATTCTCCTCCTCCTCCCTGGAACCCCCAAACCGTTAACATTCCAAGATAGAAATTTCATCAAAGCCCTCTTTTGACTAGCCATTGTCCAAAGAAAGAAAATTATCAAGAAAAGACCATAAACTTGACAAATAATTGAAACCTCTCACACGACCGCATACCACAATACTGAGGACATTTTCAAACATATGCGTATTTTCCCGTTTCCCTCCCCTTAACCCATCCCTGGTGATAAAACACCACCAACCTATGTACCAAGTAAACCCCATCCCACCACCACCCCTGGGAACCCTCCCTTGCCTTCCAATAGGGTTACTATTACCACCCATATGAGCTCAGTTTCCGGTCGGCTTCCTAAAAGAAATAAACCATCAACGTGAAATCTTCATCTTTTCAATTAATGCCTGATCTTCTGCGGGCTCCCTAATATTGTACATAGTATTGTTCCACATAATCTTCAAGAACGCCAGGAACCTCATCTGAACTGTGGCACCAAAAGACCTGAGGTCCTGCATATGTTTCCCCAATTCCCACTGCCTATCTAGAGTTGCTTTGGAGAGATCCGAGCATATCCGAAAGGACCAATCGCCCATTGAAAAACTGGCCGCCGTAAGGGTATCAGATAGAATTTTCTCTTTTACGGAGTAAGTGCCAAAGTTAACAAGAATTTTCCTCTGGGTCTTCCTGTCGAGCTTCCTTCTGAAGGGGTCTCAGTGAATTCTCTGAATGTCTTCTTCCAACTTGGACTGATCCACATAGGGAAAACATTTCTTAAACAGCATTATTACGTAACCCTTAATGTCATCCCCTTCCAGCCCTTCAGGAACATTCAATAGCCTAATGTTGTTCCTCCATAAATTATTCTCCAAAGATTCCAGCTTCTCCTGGACCATCTTGCCATTACGTGTCAACTGGGAAATGTCCTGGGAATTGGACAGTACTCGGGTCTCCTGCTCTGAGACTGCCATCTCCAAATTACTCATCTTCTCCACCAGCGCATTAAGTTTACTTTCCAGTGCAGCACAAGATTCTCTAATTTTTCCTTGGTTGTGTTCAGATACTTCAAATTTACCCCTGATCTCCTCCGATAGAGAAATCAAGAGATTCTGTACCACAGAATCATGAGAGGATGGACCTGGCTCTAAAGCCTTCATCAACATAGGACCCTGTACCCCACCATACTCGACAGGTTGAGCTTACGCAGCCTCTTTCTCACCACCCTGCTTCCCATTCCCAAGGGAAGAGGACAGGGAGGCCGGGGAGAGAAGAAAATTCTCAGAGATTTGTGAGGGCTGCATCTCTGAGCTATGAGTAATTCTTCTTAAAAAGGGCGTAAGGGGAGATACCAACCTACCCTCTTCTGTTGAATAGTCTTGGGCGCAGAAGAATTTACTGAGGTTACCTAGTTTGTTACTGTGCCTCTTTATTGACTTAATATCAAGCGGTAGGGGTGCAGAGAAACTCCCTTTTTTAGTTTTTATAACCCCCTTCCCTTGCCCTTTCTTGTTACAGGACCCCCCCCCAATACCGGGTGCCACCTCTCGTGGGTCCTCTTCACCCTCCCCTGTACAGTGTTGCTTCTGTTTCCGTGCCAGTGGAGGGCCTCTACTGGTTGCCTGTGCCCTCAACTTCACTGGCGTCATAAACAATTTATCTCCTACCGTAATGGCTGAGTAAAGCTTGCTGTAGACCTGGGGTGCCTTCCCCAACTCCTTCCCGGAAGCGAAAAAAACAGCTGCGGTATGTGGCCCCCGAAAGCAGCAAAGGGTGAGGCAGCGTCTCCCATGGTGAAGAAAACAAGCAGCCTCTGCCCAGGATCTAATACTCGAGACGCTGAGCCTCGGGGTCTCAGAGCAGGAATTCGTCTCTGCGCCCCGCCCTGCCACTCGCAAGGGGCTGAGACCAGGAGAAAGGCTCATCAGACGGCAGGGCCTTGCAGTGCTCAGGCGCAGCGCTGGCATGTCGTTCTCAGCACACCAACCGGAGAGAGCTCCCGACCACAGAGCTCCCACAGCCGCCATGGTTCCTCTCCGTTTGCTCTTCCAGCGTCACTGTATTATTTGTTTTTATAGTTGCAACTATACACTTACTTTGCACTCTAGAGTTTGATCTTTAAAATAAAAGCAATTTAAAAGATTTCTAGTGCACATTCTTGAATGTGTCCGTTTAGGGAGATAAGAAATTTTGAATCTGCTATTGACACTGTGTGTCGCAGGACTGTTGGTTGTCCAGAAAGTACCACTCTCAATTAACTGCAACTGTGATACAGGACTGTAGTCTAAGGATCTTCCTACTCAAAGCTGATATTTTTACTAAGTGTGTGTTTATCAAAGGGTTATAAGTTCCTAAAAGACATGTTGTAGTTTTGGTTAGGAACCAAGAAATATAGATTGGCCGGGGATTAATTGGGCATTGACAGACTACTACTTTTATCATACTGAGTGTGATTCGTCCCCACAGCAGCTAAATATTGGGTGGAGATAGAGCCTGAATCTCCCAAGCAGCGATTAAGTAACCTTCTAATTGTCCATCTGCCCCTCTGCCCGTCCAGTGTTTATGTGTATCAGCTTATGTGTGCCTTACTGTTGATGTGTCGTACATGACTGTTTGTATGTGTCTGTTGTCTCTGTGTGTTTCAGTCGGTGGACCCTTGTGTGTGCCTAGGTACCTGTCCATGTGCTGATTTGTTCTGTGAGTGACTGTGTATCTGTGGTGTTTGGGAATGGGTACGTTTAGGTCTGACAGTCTTCGTGGAAAAGTCTGGTTCCATTCATGCCTGTAGCTCTGTGTGCATAGATACCAGTATCGGTTAGTCTGTGTGTATGAGTGACTGTGTGTCTGGTTTTTTGGTGCATGGGCTGTGTTCATCCTGTGCTGTGAGTGCCTGGGAGTGTTGATGTAGGGGCACAAATGTTTGTAGGTGTGCTGCTCTGTCTTTAAAAGTGCATTTATCCATGATCTATGCCAATGGGCGCATGGATGTAGAGTGTCAATACAAAATCCTTTATTGCCTTTGTCAGTGGTTGTTCTATTACTCTGCTAGACACAGTTTAAATTGACCCCGTTGTGTAAACATTTTTTGGAGGTCAATCCTAACCAACTCCCAATCTCACCACTCCTTACCTTGCATTGGTTGCCTTAGGATATTATGTCTTGGCTGCACAATTTAGGCCCTTATCACAAGATACCTGGAATTCAGTGGTGGAGATCCAGGGGCCGGCGGTACTGTTTTGGCTGGTATTTCCACTTGAAATTTCATGCATCACACGTTAGAGTTCCTGGAACAGGCAACAACTATGTGAACTCGAAAGTTACAGGGTCAAAAACAGCAGGTTTTCCCAAATTCTGGGAACTTTGGTGCTCACCTTTGTTGGAAAGATGGTAAATGTGAGCATGTAGACTCAAACAATTTGTTCGGGCCACAGGGTAAGAGTTTCATGATTTTCTTTCTACTGGGGGCTGCAACTTTGCACTCTGCCTTCTGCAGCACACAAATGGTTTTATTTCTGCAGCTGCTAAATCAGGCCCTGCACACTCGAACATGGTAGTTTTCAGTGCAGGAACACCAGGCCACTTTGAGTCAGCCAAGGCTGTATCCCCCTATTGATCCAGCTCTGGCCGATACATTATCAATGCCTTTATTTCAGGTATGGCTTCTAAAATCCTGCACAGGCTAAAGTAGAACTATAACTGTTGTAGTAGGAAAGTAATATTGTATTACTAATCCTACTGACAATAGCCAAAAAGTGCAAAAATCGACGTTGACTAATATAAGAAACAGATTTAATTGCAACTACTAAGGTGTCTTCAGCAACATACAACGTTATCCAAAACAAAATACTATACTTAAATACATATACAAGCTCGGCTTAGTTCAAGCAAATACCATAGCCAACAACTAGGTTATTGCTCAATCATTTACTGATATAACAGAATCACTAAGTTGTCATTGATAACTAGTGCAATTTGAGACTGGAATCTCTGGCCTAAAGAGCAAATGCAAATTTTTTGCATGGTGGGGAAGGACTGCTCTGCTGCTTAAGAACCTTCTTCTTAATAAGGACATTTGCCTTGTACTAGGCCCGTTTCATGGGGTCCTTCAGAGGAGGTCCCCATGGGTTAATGACGGCCTGCTAACCTGCAGGGTTGAGCCTGCCTAATTTAGGAAGAACTCACACAGCAGGAAAATGATTAAAATGAATCCTGGGGCTTTGGAGCAGACAGCCCCTTTGCTGTCCATTAAGCAATCAGGGATGAGGCAATGAGAGCGCCTTCGCGCGAGCTCCCGCCAAGAGGAGGCCAGAGGCTGCGCGAACCTGCCCGGATTTTTAAAACAACAAGAAGCCCCATATTGCGACTCTCGGCTTTATTTTATGAAGCAGTCGTGGCGGGCGGCAAGGAGGGGTCGAAAACCCCTTCATGCTTGCAAGTGCTTCATTTAAAAAAAAATCCCACGCTGTTTTTAAATAAAGTCCATGTCATGAACTCTTGCGATGGGCCTTCTATTTATCTCGCCAGAAGCTTCCGTTCCGGGAGGAAGAAGTCAGAATAAAGGAGAGCAAATGGGGTGAAACGAGGGATGTTTTCAATAAAGGGAGCTCTCTGAATGGCGGATAAGGCATGAAAGCGTCGGGTCAGCGCGGGCGGAGAGTGCAGCATGCTTAACTTTGGAACATTATTGAACACGGCCTCCCTTCCTTCATCTGCATTGTGTAAACAATCATCCAGGAATAGCTCTGGACCTATCAGTGTTAATTGTTGAAAATCCCTGCTATGAGAGCAGAGGCTTTAATGAGGTGTTTGCACTTATTAGCGAGCTCTAGGTATAATCCGTGCTTTCTTTTATTGTAATTATGACTGCATGATTCCATTAGGACGCCAGGAGCCTACAGCGAATCGCTGGAAGAGCCAGTAATGCCAGGTGACTTACGGTCTGCAAAAGGAATTTGTAATTATTTAATTTTGTATTTTCATCATGTTTGGCATCACGCATTCGAAGGCTGTGAAACGCCCGTACAGCAGTATAGAGCACAGTGTTTGCCCAGGGGCTGCTAGGCAGGGGAATTCTCCCAGTATTTTTACACTGCCTTCTTGCCTACATTATGTTGCATGTAATTCACTGTAACAGCAAACCCGATTTTGTTTCACGAGAGCAAAACAACAAACACAGTAGTGCCAACTACTTCTGTCTATCGTATGTCAGCACCATAAAATAAGTGGTGGAAATTCACGAATATCACTTGTGCATTGTACATTTTTTCTATAATTTTTACGTTTCTTGATTTTCCTGCTTCAGTTAATTTAGTGTAAAACAAATTGTAGATTTCAGATCATACACCGACTTCCCAAAATGTACTCTTTCAGATTGTCCAGGAGAAGGAAGTACATGCGAATCTGTTTCATGTCTTTATAGAAGACATAGTCCAGCCCAAAATTGGTAGCCTTAGCCCCCTCTGAAGTGAAACACAAATCAGGTCCATTTCCATCTCTTCAGGCCTTATCCGGGAGATGCAGCTCGAGTGCTTATTCAATAAAGAAGTTGGCAAATAGATTAAGGGGTACTCTTGCATCTTAAGGCATCTTACTTTGAGGCGAAAACAAAGATTATTTTTTTAAGGTAGATGTTCCTAGTTCGATAAATGAAACTCGCCAGAACAACTTGTTGTCCTCCACATGTTGTTACCATTCAAACGAGCATAATATTTTAAAAGGGAAAAAGTGTTTTTCATCCAGTTGCTTGGAATCAGTTCGGATCATACTTAATTCAATAATGCATATCTCGAAAATATTAATGGAATTTCATTCACATTACATGTTAAATCCAAAACAATAACTATATTACAACAAACTGCATGTCAGCCATATGAAATCTCACAGACGTTAAACCAAGGGAAAGGGAAAGATAAGGGGTCACACATATTGCTACTAGATTTCCTAACACAGCGCTCAACAGCACAAAGCAAGCTGACTGTGCTAAAGCCACCAGAGACCCAGTGGCATGTAGCCAATTTCCATTACAAGATGGATATCTTTTACATCATGAACAAGAGAGTATTTATTCTGTCATAAATGAAGCCTTGATTGGCTACGTTTACTAAAAAGAGTATAGTAACCTATACCAGTGAGTCACCTTTAATGTTTTTACAACCTTCTCCACACATCTTCTTAAGGAATGGTATCTGCCTCAATGTTGGTGTAAAGAACATAGTTAATTTTGAATTTTGCAATGTGTTTTAGTTTAAGTCTAACAGTTTCCTTCCTTCTCTACAGTACGGCCTGATTAATAATTTGCTTGTTATTGGTTATTTTTCCAGATATGAAATTACCTTTTCCTTTTGACCTTTTGCTGATTTGCTCTTTTTCCTTATCGTTTCTAATGATATCAGAGCACCAACAGTGCATTTTCGTTTCTATTTGCATCTACTGCAGATTAATATATAGGGTTTACATACTGCACCCATCCCACCAAGGGCCATATGTACGAACACATTTTCCCATTGACACAGAATGGGAAAAACCCTTTGCTACATCTGGCCCCAAATCCTTAATCCAAATTTGCTTTTTTAGTCAAAAAATCAAGGAAACTAAAAACCTGTAGTGATTCAATGACAGTATATAAAACATAATTAGAAGTAAAACATCCAACTACAAAAAGTTGGATACTCACAACCTTTAAGGATTACACTCCTCAAAAAAGTTTTTTTTAGCCACAATAAAGGAGTCAATAGGGAAAACTGACTGGGAACACTCCATCTAAAGTGAAAACAACACAAGAAGTCCCAATCAGGTAGTTGCTAATTTATTTATGATTGCGAACTAGTGGTATAATGTTACCTTCTTACAGTTTTCGAAATCCCTTCCAAGTAAAGGATAAGCTGCAGTAGTCTTTAAAACCCCTCCTCCTTCTGATGCCAGATGCTGTGCTGTGGTCCCCTCTTCCTACTGACGCCATACTCCAAATGCCGACTGCGCACTGGCTGTACCTTGGCCTGTGAGCCTGTGCTCGTGCCCTTACTGCCTGCAGAGTATTTGTCAAATTTTTTGCTGTTGTTGTAGAGTGTCTGGAGCAAGCTGCAGGGCGGAGTGGGGGCTGTAAGTGGGGCCGCAGGGCATGCTAATCCTGTGCTCTGAGCCTTGAAGCACAAAGCCAGTGAAGCCAGTGGACCACCGGTGGCCCGCCTAGTAAAAATTTATCGGGAGCACGAACATTTTAACTGTTCAACCTGGAGAACAGCGGTTATTTTGTAGCTTCACCAAGGAATATAAACCACTCAATAAAAGTGGTAGAGGGATGGTGGTGGTAGTGGGGTAGCACTTCACAGCTGAAGATCTTAATAGCAGGAGGGGAGGTGTTTTCTTCATTTGTTCGAATGGTTAATATTCAATAGTAGTTGTTTGTTTCGAGTTGTCCAAGTTTTCCCAAGATGCCCCCTTTGAAGAAAAAAGGTACAACACCTGTGGGATCAGGGAAAGGCAGGAATGCCTGTGGGAGGAGTGAAGATGTACTGTGATCAGAGTAGTCTGGGGCCCCCGCACACATAGAAGAGAACCGAGTGGAAGCTGGTGGTGTCCAAGTAGTGGGCAAAGCTCATTCTTCAGCAAAATCTTTGGCGGTCTCAATAAAGGATTTTGTGGGGAAGCACTTTAAACCACCAGCTGTGCCTGAGTCTACAAACCTGGGACATGTGATTACTTCAGGAAGGGGCGCCAGGAGTTGATGGAAGTAAGGGAAAAGGATATCATGGACCTTTTTGGAACTCCAGGTGTGATTCACCCTCAGCTTTCCTCCTCCCCATGTATGTTCCGACCAGAAGAACTGATCTTTACAAGAGGGGACCGGGGTGGAAAAAAGCACTTCATCAAGTAAGGAAAAATCTGTGGGTGGTCAGTGGGGGGGTGTGCAGTCTGGCTGGGGACCTCAGGATGGTAACCAAGGAACATTGCCTATGTCAACAGCAAATATTGACTTTCTTTAGTCATTGTTGGTTGTCCTGCTGTTATTGCAGAAAACACTGCATGGGCTATTTGATGCTTCTCTTGCTGCAAATGAGTCATTGCGAAAAGAGGCTGGGGTGTTAAAAGAGATTTTGTTAGAATTAAAAGCAATTAATTCTTGTATGCCCTAATTGGTAAGGCCAGTATCTTCCCAACCTGTGAGCAGTAAGGTGCCACAGGGCCAAGGGGAACAGGGTTAGCCATCCGTATATGCATCCAAAAGGCCAATGCTGGTGAGGAGATGGAATCTTGGATGGGGAATGGGCTGGTGGTTGGGTCAATTAAAGGGGAGATTGGGGAGAAAGGGAAGGAGCTCTAGATCAAGGCTCCTCATTTCTAAGCCTAGACTAGTCAATGCTCAGAAAAAAGCCCACCCCTATGAAGAGGGAGCAAATGACAAGAGGGGTGGTGTAGAGAGGAGGGGGTGATAAAAAGAGTGGAAAGTAAGGGCTAGGTGGACTCTACAAATTTTAAGGTGTGGTTTAGGGCTAAGAGTGGAGCTCATGCCACCCAAAGCACTAAGGGAGTAAAGTGTTCCTGCATGTAAGGGGAGCAGGTATACCATACCTGTAGTGAAACAAGGGTAAAATATGTGTCTGCTTTTACCTCTATTAAGTTACTGGAGGAGATTGCACCAAGAGATATTGAGTATGTAGCTTTTGTCCAGTCCAAAGCAGGTAGGGAAGTAACAAAAGTCAATTTTAGTTCTACTATCTTTGTAGACACTGGTACTAGAGGCTCTGATGCTCTTAATAAACTAGGATTCAGAACAGTGCAGGCAATTGAGGTAGAACTTCCCTGTGCTAAACTTCCCCTGTTGGTAAACCATGTAGGCCTAAATAAGGAACAGCTAAATTTGGTGGTGGGGGTAGTAAGTCCATCCCGACCCCAGGTGCAATAGATTTTCACACTTAAATGTTGACAGGGAGAGTGATCCTTTTTGGGGAGGAGAATTAGATTAGGTAGTGGCCCCACCCGCCAGCTTGGGGGTTGTCTCCTGGAACGTACATAGATTGTGGAATTTATAAGATCGGCAGACCTCAATGATTTATGGGAGGGGAATAAGATAATTTGTTTCCAGGAGACTTGGTCGGTGGGTGATACATTCCATCAGAGTGGTTTTATGAAGTTTGTAAAGGGAGGAACCAAGATGGGGCCCAGGCAGGTGAGAGGTGGGCTTATGACTCTAGTTTCAACCAAATGTAGCAAAGGGGGAAGTATCATTGAGACTTGTAGTGATTGGCTCATAGCTTGTTTACTGGATCTTTATGAGGGTATGTAGGAGGCTGGCCTGGTTTGTAGTGGGTACCACAGGTACCTACACCTTACACCAGGTCCAGTTATCCCTCATTAGTGTATGTAGTCAGTGTATAGAAGCCAGGCTCTCTAGTGGTAGTGTGGATGAGCAGCCAAGGCCTAACTAGGAGACTTGCAAAGCTCATGCAATATCACTAAAATCATGCAGTACTTACACTCATGAAAGAAAATATTGAGTGGTACAAAAATAAAGGTACTTTATTTTGGTGACACACTTTCCAAAAATACCATAGAGACTATACTCCCTTAGGAGGTAATTACAATGCAGATACACAATATATACACTAGTATCCAAAAACAGTTAAGTAAACAGTTAGAAAACAGTGCAAATAGTGAAAATCACAATAGTCAGAAATGGGCCTGGAGGAACACAAACCATATACTAAAAAAGTGGAATGCGAATGTCCGTTTCCCACCTAGGCAAGTGTAGTGTGTAGAGGGGTGCTGGGAGTATTAGAAAACACCAAAGGTAAGTAATAGAACCAACTCCCAGAGCCCAGGAAAATAGGAGTAAATCACAGGAACTTTCCCAGAACACACAAGAAAATGAAAATGAAGATAATGCAAGAACCAGAAGAGACTGCAAGACACCAACGATGGATTCCTGGACCTGAAAACCTGTGGAAGAAGGGGACCAAGTCCAAGAAGCACTGAAGAGTCCAGGAAGAACAGGGGCCCCTGCTAGCCCGGATGAAGGTGCAAAAGAAGAACCACCAGTGAAGAACAACAGTCAGCACTGCACCCAAGAAGACGGATGTGGGTTTCTGGTTGGTGTAGATGATGTCCCACACCAGATGGATGAGTGCAGTCTGGTTTGCATCACTGGATTCTGCCAACAAGCCTTGGCACACGCAAAGCTTGCCGTTAGCGGAAAATGGCGCTACCTGGGACCAGGAGGGACCAGGTCGACTCTTCCTAGGAGGGGGAGTCAGAGGTGACTCCCAGCAGTCCAGAGAGCCCACAGAAGACCAGTCAGTGTGCACAGGAGTCCCACAGCACGGGGACAAAGAAGGTGAAAATCGAGGCCCACGCAGCACTAAACAAAGGGATCCCACGACACCGGAGAACCAAGCAGTAAGCTGTGCATCGCAGGAAAGAGTGTTGGGTGCTTGAGCTATGCTGTGCACGAAGAACTTCATGGAAGGCTGCACACAAGCCTTGGCAACTGCAAATCACGTGGTGCACAGGGGTACTGTTTTGCGTGGGAAGGCAAGCTCTTACCTCCACCAAAGTGAAACAGCTGGACGTCTGAACCATCAGGACCACTTCAGTCCACCACCCATGTTGCTGGATCCACGCACTTCTTCAGGAAAAGGGACCCAAGCCAATGGTCGTCGCTACAGAGGGGTGTCTGCTGAAGCAGGGAAGTGACTCCTTCACTTTAAGGGAGATTCCTTCATTTTTCTGGTGCAGGCTGAAGACAGGCAGTCCTTGGAGGATGCACAACGTGGAAACAGTTGCAGTTGCTGGCAGGAGCTGAAGATACAATGTTGTAGAAGTCGTTTTTGCTTCTTTTTTGCAGTTTGTAGAGTCCCAGTCCGTCAGTAAGAAGGTGAAGTAAAGGATGCAGAGGATTTCTGCTGGAATCTTCCAATCCGAATCTGACAAAACATCCAGAGGAGAGACCCTAAATACCCCTGAAAGGGGGATTGGTCAGCTACACAGGTAAGCACCTATCAGGGGAGGGCTCTGGCGTCATCTGCTTGCAATGGCCACTCAGATGCTCCCAGAGTGCCCTGCCAACTTGGAATCTAAGATGGCAAAACCCAGGGACACTCTGGAGGAGCTCTGAGCATCACCCCTTGGTCACTGTCCTTTCCTTTGTCCAGTTTCATGCCAGAGCAGGGAATGGCAGTCCCTGAACCGGTGTAGACTGGATTATGCAAGGAGGGCACCATCTGTGCCCTTCAAAGCATTTCCACAGGCTCTGGGAGGCTACCATTCCCATGCCTGTAACACCTATTTCCAAAGGTAGAGAGAGCATTAGCACTGGGGTCCTTGTTAGCAGGATCCCAGTGACACAGTCAAACACACTGACAAACAGGCCAAAAATGGGGGTAACCATGCTGGAAAGAGTCTACTTTCTCACAGGGTTGCCTACGGCATAATAGGGTAATAGTAGCAAATGTCCATATAAATCAAGAGGAGACCCAGAAGGAGGTGTGGGAGGTGTTTTTGGGGGATGTGGTGGGATTGACAGAGTACCTGGGGAGGGGGTTCCCTCGGTGCGCCAATGGGACTTTAATTATTGTCTTGATCGAGGTCAGGTTGATGCTGGGGCCCCAGATCTACTAGAAAGCTATGGGATACCCTGTGCAATTTTCCCAAAATGTGCTAAATCTATGTTTAAAGGAAAAATTACACGTTCTCTTTTTGAATTAGGGTTTATTTGTTTAAATGGCTGTTTTAAGGGAAATTTACCAGCAGCCCAAACTTTCTTGTATGGGAACCAGCGGTGCCCAAATGATTATATTTTCATTCAGGCATGGTGTTTACCCTTTGTGCAGAATTGAAGGTGTTAGATTAAGGGGTAGTGACCACCGGGGGTTAAAAATGGCCATAGCAGCAGCACCTTTGACCAGGGAGCGGGTGATACCGATGGTAGTAGATTTCCCAAAATGTCTGACAATGAGGATAGGTGAAATATATATGGACCATTTGAGGCAGTATCAAACTACTCATGAGATGAACCACTGTATGGCTGTAGGTAAATCATTCCTGGTATGGTATTCAAAAATAATTGCAGAAGTAGTTGATCGTTTGGTACCAGTGGTAAAGCTTTGTAATAAGAAAGCAAAAAAGGATTTATTCCATCAGCCTTTTAACCAGCAGTGGTTTGATGAGGAGTGTGTAGCCCCTAGAATGGAGCTAAGGAAGGCAGGAAGGATGAGGCATCTTAAGAACTCCTTAAATGTAGTTGAGGTCTATAATTGTAAGTAAAGGGAGTATGTGGTTCCTGGTTAAGATAAAAAAGCAGGTCTTCGTCCAGTCAAACTGGAACCTGATGATTAGGACCCTTCAGAAAAAGGATATGAGAAAGTTCTGGTTGTTGGTCCAATCTGGTTATGGTAATGAGCCCCCACCAGCAAGATGCATGATCCCTGAAACTGAGTGGGTAACCTTACTAAGTGATATTTATAAGGGAAAATATCACTAGCATTGAGATCAATGCAACGCTATGCATTAACCACCCTGCCATTCCCACGCATATGCGTTTACTATGCATGCATTTAGCATGCCTGCCTTTACCACACATATGTGTAGTAACGGCAGAGAGAGCAGTCCAGGAGGAACAGGAAGTGACCAGAGAAGAGAGGTAAGTGGGGCCAGGTTTTGGGGGTGGTAGTTTTTAGGACAGGGTCAGAGGGTCAGGTAGTTTTTAGGACAGGGTGGGGAAGGTTTTAGGGTTCGGGGTAGTTTTAAGGACAGGATATCTTTTACTGTGGGGCGGAGAGTTGGGGTAGTTGTTAGTACAGGACAGGGTAGGCTTTAGGGTGGGGGATTGGGGGAGTTTTTAGGACAGGGTGGTGTACTTTTTGAGGACAGAGTAGGTTTTAGGGTTTAGTGTGGGGGCAGGTGGTCGGGTAGTTTTTAGGACAGGGAAGGGTAGGTTTTCAAGATTTAGCGCAGGGGAGGGGTAGTTTTAGGACAGGGTAGGTTTTAGGATTTTGGATGGGGTGTCAGGGTAGTTTTCAGGACAGGGTGGGGTCAGTTCTAGGACAGGGCAGGGTAGGTGTTCGGGTTTAGGGTGAAAGAGGGGGTCAGGGTAGTTTTTAGGACAGCAATAAAATATAAGCAAGGCAACAATAAGCTTGAATTGGCCGCATATTCCTATCGTAAAGTAGTGTAAAGCGGGTGCTCTAAACACATAAACATATCGTTGCCAAATATGTATACTGGAAAAGGGACCTTAACCAGGCAATAAACTACAAAAATATAAAAATATGTGGAGCACTCCTATCCAATAAGTAAATAGTATCTAAATAATCATGAAAAAGAAAAGAATATGATTAAATATATAAGAAGATCATACAAATGTATACAGGACGTAAACCAGAACAAGAAAAACGTTTTTTGGATTTTACATTCAGAGCTACAGTACATAAAAACCATAAATATACTGTCAATCTGAAAAATTAATATTTATTCCATTTAGGACAACATTTAACACATAAACTAAATAATACAAATTGGACATCAGTACATGTTAAACATGTATAAATCAAGAAAAGAAATAAAAAAAAAAACATTAAATTGGTGTACATAATAAATCCATCTTGAGAAATTCCTAATGATAACAAAGAAGTTACATCCGATCCTAAGAGTCAAACATATATAGTTCCGTGCTTAACCATGTAGTTCACTCTGCTCGGAAAAGACAGTCAGAAACTCCAGCCGACACGTGTTTCGTCCAATTCTGGACTTTATCAAGGCTGAATTAACAATAAACAATAACACAATTTCTGATAAGAATCAAGGTAATTCTAAGATGTCCAATATTGTGAAATTTTTGCTTTTCTTAAAAGAAAATCATCCAATTTATTATAAGAAATCTGTGAGTTAGTTGCCAAATCTTGTGTTCTGCTAAAAGGAAAGTCCAACCAGAAATTACAATCACCCACACGTGTGGTAGTCAGTGCGCTAAAACCAAAGAGCTAGAGCAGTATAATTAAACAGGAAAGCAAGAAGGAGGACCAAATTAATGTCTGTGGTTAGTTACTATGGACAATGTGTATATTTAAAATACCTCAGAAAACCCAAAGTGTCATCTAATTACAAATACCTCTTGCAGAAGTGTATGTCCATGTCCTATTCTCCAATACCTACAGGTATAAAACCACACATTATATACTATTTGTATGCACCAAAAACCATAAGGTATGTCGAAATATATATGTGTTGCCAATTCAGCAACGCACCTTACTGAGATCTTTGGATTGTGTAGTGATAAATTGAGCCTGTCCAAGGAAGTGCAGAAAGCATTTGAACAAGTCCCTCGTCTGGTAATAGCTCATCCAACAGACCGCATTTGAAATTGCTCTAAAATGGTTAAACATAAGTACTATAATTAATGTTAGGGATCTGAAAATAAGTCCAAATTACCCATTTATATGACCACTCATTATCATACAAATATAAATAACATCTCTCAAAGGGAAATTTATCCATCCAAAATCAGCAAGATAGCCAACAAAAATAGAATCTCATGAGTATAACAACCATTCCCAATAAAGGAACCAATCCCTTATCTGCCATAAACACGTTGCGCTCCCTTGGAATTCAACCGTGTGAAATACAAAATCGATACCGCAAACAGAAGGAAGTATTAAGAATGAGGACTAGACCCCATCTACATATGCTGCCATAGCGAGCACAACCAGCTAACAAGGAAACAAAGAATAAAGGTAAATCTTACCGTTTTGCATTGAAACTACGACAAAGGAAAGCGGCATTACGCCCGTATCAAAGACGCAGGAACTCACTGTTCGTGACGCGCGGCCCTTTACATGCCGATAATAATGGAAATGGGTGACGGACTATGCCGCCCTGAAATTATTTTATTTTTTTTAAGATCTCTTTTATTGCTTTATAATTGCATGAACGCATACAAAAACAAATAACTTCCCATCTTTTTGTAACTCCCCCTCCCCCTCCCTCTCCCCTTTCGCACTTCCCATCAATTATACAGAGGTATTTGTTCGGTTCACAAATGAATCACTTATTTGGTCTCTTGTACGATCTTCAACAGGAATGTCTTGAACAATTATACATGATCTGTTTCTGGTAAATCTGCCTCCGCATCAGAGTTAGAAGTGTCAGGTGTTCTAAAATTCTCCAGTATCATGTTCCAGTGCTGAGCATTGTCTCTAGTTCCTAGGCCCCTGAGTGTTTCCCTTAGTAATACTGTCCCTTCAGTTTCCGCCCACTTGATTAATGCATTTCTCCAACTATTTATCTGTGGTCCCTTCGGATCTTTCCAGTGTGAAGTTATTTCTCTCCTTGCAAGTATCAAAGCCAGGTCTATGAATCTGTTTGTGATTTTATGCTTGCTGGGGCGAGGGAAATCTCCCAAAACCGCCACCATGGCTGATCGGGATAATTTTCTGCCCGTGCAAGTGGAGAGGGCTTCAAATATCCCCATCCAGTAGTCCCCGATTAGTGGGCAACTCCAGAGCATGTGCAACAACCCTGCTGCTAGTTCTGCACATCGGGGGCAGCTGGCATTTTCTACACCATAAATCTTTGATATCATGTAGGGGGTTAAGTAAGCTCTGTGATAAACATATATGTTTATTAATTTAAACCTGGCATTTCTGGAAACTGTATATATGTGTGTGGTTATTCTGGTCCACTGTGCGTCATCTATTGTAACATCCAGTTCCCCCGCCACTTGTTCTTAAGTTTATTTAAGGGAAGACATATGCTGGTTAGTAGAGATGTATATATCCCTGAAATCAAATTCCCTTGGTCTCCTATAGTACATATTTGGTCACAGGTGTTATGTCTGGGGGGCTCTTCTAGTCCTGTACCCCATTGTCTATGAAGAGTCCTAGCAATTGTGTTAAAGGTTAGGAACAGCCCTGGTGGTATCTGGAACCTTTCCTGCAGTTCTGCATAAGTGCACAGTTTCCCGTTATTATATAGAGCCCCTATGGTGTCGATCTGAAGTGCCATGAATTGGGTGATACCCCTTATTACATGATTACCTGTGACGGTTCCTATACAGATCAGGGGGGCCTCTGGCGAGTACGGTGTTCTAGTGTGTGTTCGTTTTAGGTATTGTTCCCAGCAGTGACGTGATGCTTCCCATTCTATCGGAAGTGTTTTATTCTGTTTCTTGGGGTTTAGTAGAATGCCCAGAATTCTATCACGGGGGCAGTGGAGAGGGGTTCTCAGTGCTTCCCCCACTGGGGGTGCTCTGATGAATCGTGCCAGCCATTGGAGTTGGCTCGCCCAATAGTATAATTCAAAGTCAGGAACAGCCAAACCACCCTCTGCTATTGTTCTCTGGAGGGTGCGCAATGCTATCCTTTGTCTGTTGGTTCCCCATATAAATCCTGTAATCAAGGACAAAATTGTTTTAAATACCACCCTCGGTATAATGAGTGGGATGGTTGCAAAATAATATAACATTCTAGGTAACACTATCATCTTAATCAGTGCGACTCTCCCAGTAACCGCTAGCGGGAGTGTCTGCCAGGATATCATGCTGTTTTTGATACTCCTAATTGTGCTCTGAATGTTCCCTTCTAGTAAATCCTCAGCGGAGTGATAGATATTGACCCCTAAATATTTGAATGTGGACGGGGACCACGGAAGACCCCGATTGTCCATTGGTTCTTCGATACCCCTAGCAGCTGGAAAAATGGACGACTTCCCCCAGTTTATCCGGAGTCCAGATGCGGCTCCAAAGTTGTCTAACATTGTCATTGCTCCTGGTAGATCGGTCTCTGCGTTCCTGAGGAAGAGTAACATGTCATCCGCATAGAGAGCAATATGATGCGTCCAAGCATTGATTGTAATGCCTTCGTAGAACCTCTGGGACCTAGCTGATTGGGCGAGGGGTTCAACTGCCAATGCAAAAAGCAAAGGTGAAAGCGGGCATCCCTGTCTTGTACCCCTACCTATGGCAAAGGAAGGGGATATTGTACAGCCAGTGCGTACTCTCGCTGTGGGGTTTGTGTAGAGAAGCCTCGTCCATTTGACAAATCCTTCTCCTAGTCCTAGCTGCAGCATCACTCGTTCTAGGTAGTCCCATCGTAGGCTATCAAAAGCCTTCTCGACATCAATCGAGATGATTACTGCTCTATTTGCATCAGGGGGTAGGGCATGAAGGAGTGAGATCAAACGACGGATATTTTGGGCAGTGCTTCTCTTTGGGATGAATCCCGATTGGTCCTGATGGATTAATGAGGACATATATGGTAAAAGTCTATTAGCTAGTACCGTGCTTAGTATTTTATAATCTAAGTTCAACATTGATAGTGGGCGGTATGATTGAACTTCTGTGGGGGGTTTGGTAGGTTTCAGAATGGGAATCATTATTGCCTCTGTAGTGGAAGGAGGTAAGCTGTTGTTATTCCATGCCTCTGCATATAAGATGCTGAGCTGGGAGGTTAATAAGTCCTGATATGTAAGGTAGAACTCCAGAGGGAGACCATCTGCTCCCGGTACCTTGCCCCTTGCCATACTCTGGATTGCAGCCTTTATTTCTGTAAGTGATATGGGAGTCGCCAGGGCTATTCTATCTTCCCCTTTCAATGCTGGGAGGTTGAGGTTCCCCAGATCTTGTAATTGAGCGTCACTGAGTATTTCGGAGGGAGGCGCATACAGCTCTGAGTAATATTTAAGAAAGGTGGTATTGATCTCCTTCTGTCCATATACTTTTATACCCGGGGTGGTCTCCAACTCCACCACTATGGTTTGAAGTTGGGGCGGTTTGGCCAGCCATGCCAGTAGGGCGCCTGCTCTGTCGCTCTCTGTGTGTTGCTTCTGCAATAATTGTTTGTAATCGAAACATGACAATCTAGTGTTAGTTTCTATTATTCTAGTCCTTGTCTCTTCTAGTTGTGTTGAGAGGTCGGGTTGTGATGGGTGCTTACGTTCGAGTTCCCTAAGGAAGTTCTCGAGATCGGTTAGTTCTGTCTCTAGCACTTTCCGTACTCCCACAGTAGTGCTAATACAATATCCCCTGATCACAGCTTTAAAGGATTCCCATTCGAGAGATCTGGATGAGGCAGTTCCAGTATTGTTCTCGAAGAATTCCGTAATCTGCGTGCCCAGTTGGGTTCTAAAAGCTTCGTCTTCAAGTGACTCTGCTCTCAGGCATTATGATCTGAGATGGTGCGGCCAAGATACTCGGCCTTCGCCACCACAGATTGCACCTCTGGAGATGCCAGAACGGTGTCCAGTCGTACATGCAGGTCGTGAACTGCTGAATAAAAAGAGTATTCTCTATTGGGGGGGGATTAAGTTTGCGCCAACAATCCGTTAATTGCCAGTGTTTTTGCCACTGCTGGAAGTGCAGTGCTGTTTTATGAGTTACGGATTGTGACAATGGTGGGTTCGATCTATCCATTGCGGTATCCACTACACAATTAAAGTCTCCTCCTATTAATGTAGTGCTAGTGAGAAGTGTGCTCATGATCAGTGATAATCTGTCTAGGAATTTTCCCTGTTCGTGATTTGGGGCGTATAGTCCCGCAAGAGTTATCTCTCTCCCGTCCAATCTACCAGATATTACTGCGTATCTCCCCTCAGTGTCGATCAAGGTATGAAGAACCTGTAATGGAACGCCTGGTCTGATCCATATCAACACTCCCCTCGCAAATGCTGAATGGTTAGTGGCGAATATTTGTCCCCTCCAGCGCTTTTTCAAGGCCTTGATCTCCTGCTCCAACAAGTGAGTTTCTTGTAAGATAGCTATGTGCACTCCCCTTCGTTTAAGAAAGCTGTGAACTTTGTACCTCTTGGACATGTTATTTAGGCCCCTGACATTCCATGTGATTATCTTGTATTCTGTGGTCATAATTTAGGGAGGGGTGTGGAGACGGTCCGCTAACACCGCTCTATTACTACTACTGGGCAAACCTATTGAGTCTCGTAACCTAAGGTGTGAACCGTTTGGGCTGTGAGATAGATGTGCCTGATAAACCCTGAAGACAACACAACCAAAATCAAACCCCCTTTGTAACTCCCTCTCCCCAGGACCGGTACCTACAACTCTCCCCGTCCAAACCATTACAACTATTGTAATCCTAATTATCAACCTATTGGAGGGAGGCGTGCCAGAGACCAAGAGGCAGCGTCCCGGACTCTCCCCCAGACCTGATTATATGTAATGTGCCGGTTAAGAAATGACATCTAGGTTCCTATAGCTCTATATTTACGGTTGGGTCTTATCAATGTCCTTAAACAGATTGAGATTCCCCCACAATTGTCCGCTCACTTGCCAACTTGTTCTTTTAGCGAGGTCAGATAATCTCGCCTGCCGTTCCTGGGGTGATCAAAGGCAAGCCGACGAGAGTGTCCTGGGAGGATATTGAGGACTGTTCGCAGTTTGAGTCAACGTCTGATGTAGCATCTGGGGTCCGGCGTATGTGGAAGTCTCCCCGCTTAATGCTGCTGCTGTTTCCACCGCATCACGCATCTCCTGTTGTGATTGACGTTTCGATGGAGCCGCTTCTGTGGTCTTTTTCCGGGATCTGCTACGTTTCTTCCCGGGGTTTCGGAATGTCCGGTCGCGTGTTGCTCTGCAGTGGATGTTCAGCGATTCAAGCCATTCCATCGCCAGCTGAGGTGTAAGAAAAAAGTGGGTTCTGTTATCGTATTCCACTCGGAGTTTTGCCGGAAAGAGCATGGCATATTTTATACCATGCTCTCGCATGGTTCGTTTTACTGCGATGTAGGATGCCCTTTGCGCCTGTGTTTCTCTCGTAAAGTCTGGGAATATCATAACCTTTTGGCCATCCAATTGAATCTCACCTAGCTGGCGGGATTGTGATAGTACGTAGTCTCTATCTTTGTGGTGGAGTAATCTAGCGATTATTGGCCGTGGCCTGACTCCCGGTGGGGGTGGTCCGCCGGGGATCCTGTGGGCACGTTCCACCGCAAAGAATGGTGAGAAGCCCTCTGATGCTATCGTGTCTCTGAGCCACTGTTCTAGGAATACTTCTATATTAGCTGCGGAGGCCTCCACCCCCTCCGGAACCCCCACTAATCTGATGTTGTTCCGTCGGGCTCGGTTTTCTGCATCCTCTGCCCTTGCCTCCAATGTTTTCAGCCGGGTGGTCAGGTCTTTGATTTCTGAGGATGAGCCTTTGTGCTCCGCTAATACTCCTGTCAACGTGGTCTCGTGCAAACCCACCGTTTCTTTTAATTTACGGTGGTCGTCTTGCAAAAGGGAAAGATCTGTGGTGAGGTTATCGATTTTACGCTCAAGCGCTTCCCGGGAATCTTTAATAGCCAGTAGCACAGTGTCCAGAGTTGTTTCTTGTTGTTCGTGCCCCGTTTGCGATTCTCTGGCGGGCGTTGGGGGTGGATTCTCAGTGTGCGGGGAGTCCCCTGCTGGTGATTTGTCTTGCTTTTTTGGTTTTACCATTGTAACAGGTCTCAGACGCTTCTATTCACTTTTTGAGATCTTAGGTTGTTATTATGGCAGTATCTAAGCTTTGGGCCTGGATTGTGGCCCGAGGGCGCTGCCCTACACTGTATTCGCTGATGTTCCGTACTGTTGCTCTCGTCGTTAGTGGCAAAAGTGACTGAGTCCTTTGCACTCTTCAATGGATCGAGGGCCGCTGCTGTAGTTGATTTCCTGCTCCGTCGCAGCCGCCATTTTGTGTCGTGGCAGCCGCGAACTTGTCAGGGGGAGTTTTTTTTTGGGGGGGGGATCTCTGCCCCAAAGTGGAGCGCCGCGGTTCCTACTTGTGCTGTATATTCTCCGATCGCTTCTCTACAATTTTTAAGACCTCCGGTCGTTATTATGGCAGGATTTAAGCTTCGGGCTTGGATTGTGGCTTGCGGGCGCCACCTTACTCACATTCGCTGATGTTCCGCTTTGTAATGTTGGTGGTGAAGGTGTCTGAGCCCCTTGTATTCCTCGATGGATGGCGTTAGGGTCCCCACCTCCACGAGACCCTCGTGTCCTCACAACCGAGGGCCGCGGCCGCAGCGAGCTCTCTGTTCTGTTGCGGCTGCCATTTTGGGTTGCGGCAGCCGCAAAGTTTTCGGGGGGAGCTTTCCGGGTGATCTCTGCTCCAGGGTGGGACGCCGCGGCTCCTACTTATGCTGTATATTCTCCGATCGCTTCTCTTCAATCCCCAAGACCTCCGGTCGTCACTATGGCAGGTTTTAAACTTCGGCCTGGATTGTGGTCCAGAGGCCCCACGTTATGCTGCTTTCTCTGATGATCCGCTTCATACTGTTGCTCTCGCCGTTTGTGGCGAAGGTGTTTGAGCCCCTTGTATCTCCCAACGAATGATGTGGGGGCCCTCACCTCCACGAGACCTTCGTACCTTCTCAGCCGCGGACTGCGGCTGCAGCGGGTTCACTGCTCTGTCGCGGCCGCCATTTTAGGTCACGGCAGCCGCGGAGTTGTCGGGGGGAGTTTTCTTGGTAAACTCTGCCCCAAAATGTATCGCCTCGGTCTCTACTTGTGCTGTATATTCTCCGATCACTTCTCTTCAGCTTTTAAGACCTCCGGTCGTTATTATGGCAGGATTTAAGCTTCGGTCCTGGATTGTGGTCCGAGAGCGCCGCACTACGCGTGCAGCTCCATTGGTCCCAGGCCACGCCCCCTCATGCCGCCCTGAAATTATTTAACATGAAGGCTCAAGTACTTACGATCGTGACCTCCCTGAGCGCCATTTTAGTAGTGGGCATGTATTATCCGTGTCGCATAGTGTAACTATTATAAAAATATTATATAAGGATGCGTTTTGCCCATAATGTGTCATCAAAACTATATTTGTACTTAAATCACAGACCTTAATGATAAAAACGAAATGCAGAAATATATTGCGATAATTGGCAACGTATAATGAGAAAAACGTTGGTCACATAACTATAAGTGACCTCAATGAGAAATAACTGCTAGACAAAGTTATCATCAGTAAAAGATACTTATCTCATATATATATCAAGTGACCCAATTGTAACATCATTGCACTACTAATTATTTTTGGGCGCCATCTTAGAGTGGGTAAATAGACAATCTCTAAATGTCCAAATTTATTACAGTGCCTGAATCTCTCATACTGAATCCTGTATTCCATGTGTGGTTAGATACATATATTTACAGTGATGTTAAATCAGTGTGAAACGAATCAACAAGCCGGTCAAACAGAATGTGAGCCCAGTCCCTGCTAGTATGCATATTCAGTGGTGTGTTAGTATATGCTTTATTTTGCAATAACTATTGGACAAATGGAATTAAACAATTCTCCATAACATTCTACATGATGGCAAAATACCTGAATTGTTGACCACAATCTCATCGAATCCAGTGATCATATTGCATAAGGTAATGTATTATCATAAGAAGTAATGCATTTCATGATCAATATTCATGCCCAGGTTTATACTTCTTAGCCTGATTATCCATTTGGCCTCGCTTCTTCTAAGTGCAATTTCACGATTCCCCCCCCCCGGGGTGTGGTAAAGTCTGTCTAATGCCTATAAATCTAAACTCGGGCACCTCTGCCCTGGGATGATCCAAATTGATGTGACATACTATAGGGGATGATAAATCATTATTATTTAGAGCACGTATATGTTCTTGTATCCTCTCTTTCAGGGGACGAATGGTACTTCCTACATATATTTTATTGCATTCACATATCAGTATGTAAACCACAAATTTGATGTTACAATTGATGAAGGTAAGAATTGTATATGATTTACTGCCATTAAAGTTGAAAGTGAACGTTTTATGTAAGGCTAGCTTGCACATGTTGCACTTACTGCAACTATAGAAACCACTTGGCTTTGTGGGAAGCCATGTTTCCAACTTGTCCCTCAATGGAGGTAAGTAGCTCTTGCAAACCATATTCCTGATGGTTGTCCCCTTTTTATGAATCATTTTAGGTCTGAATGGTAGTATTAGTTTAAGCGTGTCATCCGTAAATAAAACATTCCAATGTTTTAAGAGAATCTTGTAAATGTCTTGACTGTTGTGACTGTAAGCTGTACAAAAAGATATTGTAGATTTTGATGTGGAATTGCTGGTTTTATTCTGTTTCTTTAGAAGAGATGTTCTTGGCACTTTGCTGATTTTGTTTCTAGCTCTCCTAATGATTTGTTGCGAATACCCCCTATGGATGAACCTATTACCCAGTTCATCTAGTTCTTCCTCACATAGGTCTGACTTACTGCAATTTCTCTTTGTACGGATCATTTCCCCATAGGGGATAGCATTGATTTGAGTTTTGGGATGTGAGCTATCAGCATGTAATATGGCATTACAGGCAGTCGGTTTGCGGTAGACACCTGAGTAGACCTGATTATTTTCAACAAATATGTCTAGATCCAGGAATTGTGCTCGTTCTTTGTTGTATTCATATGTCATTTTGATGTTAAAATCATTGCTGTTAATATGATTCATAAATTCTAATAATGCCAGTTCCGGTCCTGCCCAAATCATCAGTATATCATCGATATATCTTCCCCAAAAGAAGATATATTCAGTTAAATTTGGAGGGCCATTGATCCAGATATGTGTCTTCTCAAATAGGCCCATATCCAAATTGGCATACGATGGTGAAAAGCGTGAGCCCATGGCTACTCCTTGTGCCTGTTTATACCAAGTTCCCTCGTGGATGAATACATTGTTATCTAATATAAAGTCTATCATTACCAGCAACATGTTTGTATGTTCAAGGTAAGACGCAGATCGATTAGAGAGAAAATGGTGGATTGCCTGTAAGCCCTTCGATTTAGGTATGCATGTGTATAAAGAACTCACATCCATAGTAACCCAAGTCATTTCTGGGGACCAAGTAACATCCTCTAGTTTCATCAAAACATCATGTGTGTCTTGTAAATAAGATGGTAAATTCGTTACAAATGGCTCAAGATAGCTATCAATGTATTCAGAGAGTGATTCAGTAGGTGAATCAATGCCTGAAATATTCGGTCTCCCCGGGGGCATGGTTGCGTGTTTATGTATCTTCTGCAACATATAAATTCATGGCGCCTTAGGATGTTTATTGAGAATGTATTTAAATTCCATATCGGATATAAGGCAGTTATGCAACCACCCATGTAATAATGACTCTAAGTCTCGAACAATCTGGGATAAGGGATTGTTTTTCAATTTAATGAATGATGTGACATCTGCCAATTGTCGATTGATCTCTTTCACGTAAACAACTCTATTTATAATCACTTTATTTCCTCCCTTATCTGCCTCTTTGATGACCAATGATTCATCTTTCGATAAGTTGAGTAATGCCATTCTTTCTTTTTGAGTTATGTTGTGTGTGATGTTTGATTTCCCAACACGTATTTTATCTTCTAATGTGTGGAAATCATGGACCACCAGTTTGTTAAAAATATCAATGGCACTATCACTGGGCAGTAAGGGGGTAAAGACAGATTTTGGTTTGAAACCACTATATAAAGAGAGATCTTGTTGAATGCCTAGATCAATGAGAACTTGCTGTAAAGTGGCATCCTCCCCACTACTATCATCTAAGGATAGTATGGTTTGAATGTCATATAGGTCCCTTATTGTGTGTTGACTAGGTAATGACTCGATGGGTTCAAAGAGAGGTCTGCCTTGTTTCTCTGTGAATTTTTTGTTTTATTTGAGTTGACGTGAAAATTTAAAGAAATCAATTTGCACCTGAGTCATATCACAATGACTGGATAAACAAAATCCCAGACCTTTACTTAGTACATTCATTTGTTCCTCCGACAATTCACTGCTAGATAAGTTGATGATGGATATGCCCTTATTCGGGGTATTGATGTCTTTCGTAGCTTGAGAGCTAATCACTGTTGGTTGTTTGAGTGTTTCATTCTGGCTGCTCTGGTTTTTAGGACAGGGCAGGGTAGGTTTTAGAGTTCAGGGTGGGGACGGGGGTTCGGAGTAGTTTTTAGGACAGGGTGGGTTAGTTTTTAGCACAGGGTAAGTTTTATGGTTTAGGGCTGGGGGTTGGGGTGGTGTTAAGGGCAGGGCAGGTAGGATTTAGGGGAGAGTAGCTTTCAGGGTTTAGGGTGGGGGCGGGAGGCAGGGTAGTTTTTAGGGAATGGTAGGTTTTAGGATTTAGGGAGGGGGATTGTGGTAGTTTTTAGGACGGGTAGGGTAGTTTTAGGACAGGGCAGGGTAGGTTTTAGGGTGAGGGGTGGGGTAGGTTTTAGGATACAGCAGGGTAGGTTTCAGGACAGGGTGAGGTAGGTTTTAGAGTGGTGCAGGGTAGTTTTTAGGACAGAGCAGGGTAGTTTTTAGGAAAGGTCAGGATAGGTTTTAGGGATTAGGGCAGGGAGGGGTAGCTTTAGGACAGGGCAGGGTAGGTTTTAGAGTTAGCGCAGGTGTTTGCGGTAGTTTTTAGGACAGGGTGGGGTAGGTTTTAGGAGAGGGTAGATTTCAGGGTTTGAGGCGGCGGGGTCGGGGTAGTTTTTATGACAGGGTGGGGTCGTTTTTAGGACAGGGCAGAGTAGCTTTTACGGTTCAGGGCGGGGGGGTTGGCGTAGTTTTTAGTATAGGGCAGGGTTATTTTTAGGACATGGCAGGGTCGCTTTTAGAGTTTAGGGTGGGGGATCGGGGTAGTTTTTAGGACAGGGTGGGGTAGGTTTTAGGTTTCAGGGTGGGGTTGTAGTAGTTTTTAGGACAGAGATGGGTAGTTTTTAGGACAGGGTAGGTTTTATGGTTTAGGACGGGGTTGGGGTAGTTTTTAGGACAGGGTGGGGTAGTTTTTAGGACAGGGTAGGTTTAAGGGCAGGGTGGGGAGTCAGGGTAGTTTTTAGGACAGCGCGGGGTAGGTTTAGGATAGGGCAGGGTAGCTTTTAGGGTTTAGAGCGGGCTAATTTTTAGGACAGGGCAGGGTAGGTTTTAAGGTTTAGGGTGGGGGTTGGGGTTATTTTTTACATCAGGGTGGGGTAGGTTTTAAGACAGCGTAGGTTTTACAATCTAGGGCGGGGTCGGGTAGTTTTTAGGACAGGGCAGTGTAAGTTTTAGGACAGGGTGGGGGTAGCTTTTAGGGTTTAGGGCGAAGGTGGAGGGTCGGGTAGTTTTTAGGACAGGGCAGGGTAGGTTTTAGGTTTCAGGGTGGGGGCAGAGGGTCCGGGTAGTTTTTAGGACAGGGTGGGGTCATTTTTAGGACAGGGTAGGTTTTAGGGAGGGGGATCGAGGTATTTTTTTTCGAAAGGGCAGGATAGGTTTTAGGACAGGGTAGGGTTTAGGACAGAGCAGGGTAGGTTTTAGGGTTTAGGGCAGTGGTGGGGGTCGGAGTAGTTTTTAGGACAGGGCGGGGTAGTTTTTAGGACAGGGCAGGATAGCTTTTAAGGCAG
The DNA here is from genome assembly GCF_031143425.1 of Pleurodeles waltl. Taxonomy (NCBI): domain Eukaryota; kingdom Metazoa; phylum Chordata; class Amphibia; order Caudata; family Salamandridae; genus Pleurodeles; species Pleurodeles waltl. The sequence continues at coordinate 978,525,249 of NC_090447.1, forward strand.
GGGTTGTGTAGTTTTTAGGACAGGGCAGGGTAGGTTTTAGGGTTTAGGGCAGGGATTGGGGTAGTTTTTAGGACAGGAAGGGTTCGTTTTTGGGACAGGTAGGTTTTACTCTTTAGGGTGGGGGGATCAGGATAGTTTTTAGGACAGGGCGGGGTATGTTTTAGGAAAGGGCAGGGTAGCTTATAGGGTTTAGGGCAAAGGTGGGGGGTCGGGATAGTTTTTAGGACAGTGTGGGGTAATTTTTAGGACAGGGTAGGTTTTAGGGTTTAGGGCGGGGCATCGGGGTGGTTTTTAGGACAAGGCAGGATAGCTTTTAGGACAGCGTAGGATTTAGGACATGGCAGGGTAGGTTTTAGGGTTTAGGCAGTGGTGGGGTGGTTAGGGTAATTTTTTGGGACAGGGTGAGGTAATTTTTAGGACAGGGCAGGGTAAGTTTTAGGTATCAGGACAAGGTTGGGGTAGTTTTTAGGACAGGGAGGGGTAGTTTTGAGGACAGGTAGGTTTTACGGTTTAGGGCGGAGGGTCGGGTAGTTTATAGGACAGGGGTAAATTTTAGGACAGGGCAGGGTAGCTTTTAGGGTATAGGGTGGGAGCGGGGATTGGGGTAGTTTCTAGGACAGGGCAGGTTTAGGGTTTAGGGAGGGGTGGGGGTCGGGTAGGTTTTAGGACAGGGCTCTGTAGGGTGGGGGGTTAGGGCTCAGCGCAAGGGGTGGAAGGGGGAGTGTTAAGGGCTTGGGCGGGTGGAGTATGATGTCAGGTATAGGGTGCATGAAGGGAGAATTTACCACACATGTTCCTTTACCAACATGCTTTTACAACAAATTTCATTGTAAATGCATGTGTGGTAAAGGCATGCGTGGTAAAGATGCGGTTGTTGTAGAGACCGCGTTGTAAAGGCATGCGTGCTCTATGCATGCGTTGTTCCATCATACATTCATCTATAAGGGTGGGAATGTTGTTCTCATGAATAGGGCAGACTATGACAATGAGATCCCTTCACAATTGAATGATAGGGTGTGTTATGAGAATGTTGCTGGTAACCCTATCCCTAACCTGGTGGAAGTGATCAATAAAAGATTGTTCTCTTGGCAACAACAAGGGCTACTTAATAAAAATGAATACCTGTATTTAAAGGTTATTCATCCCAGATATCCATGTCTTTACACACTACCCACGGTTCATAAAGGCTTGCCTTTTCCACCGGGAAGACCGATTGTTTCAGGTTTACTAGGTCCAACTGAAAGACTTTCAGAATTTGTTGATTGTTTTTTACAACCAATGGTATGTAACCTCCCATCTTTCATTAAGGATACTACTCATGTCTCAGTATTTTGAATGATGTGGAATGGGATAAGAATATGTTGTTAGTCACACTGGACATAGTATCCTTGTATACTTGCATTGAACATGAGTTAGGACTGGAAGCTATTCGCTTCTTTCTAACTAAAAGATCAGCAAGTTTATGGCAACACACGACAATGATAATTGAAATGATTGAGTTGATTCTTACTAATAATTTATTTTTGTTTAACAAAAATTGGTACAGACAAAAACGGGGTGTTGCAATGGGCTCCAAATTCTCTCCATCCTATGCGAATTTATTCATGGGCTGGTTTGAGCACAAATGGGTTTGGGGCCCTGAATCCACCCAATGGCAAACCGATATTTTGTTTTGGGGCAGATATATAGACGATTGCTTTCTGATTTGGACTGGTGGAGAACAAAAGCTGTTGGAATTTTGTACCTTCTTAAACTCCAACACCATGAATGTTGAATTTACTTATCAGTATAGTGCTGACAAAATTGAATTTTTAGACGCAGAGGTTTTTATTGCAAACAACAAAATTCAAAGTAGACTCTTCCGTAAAGCCACAGCCTGCAACTCTATTTTACATGCTGCAAGTGCACACCCGAGACATCAAATTGCTTCTATTCCCTTTGGTGAAATGGTAAGAGCACGACGAAACTGCAGTTTGGATGATGAATTTTTGTATCATGTTAACGATATGGGTAAAAGATTTAGAGCATGTGGCTACTCTAATAAAGTGATCAAGAGAGCACAATCTAGAAGTAAAAGTATAAACAGGATAGATACTTTGAGAACTAAAAATCGGCAAATTACGAGTGATGAATCCAATAAGGTACGTCTCATAACGGATTTTAATGATGCCTCTTTAATTTTGGTTAAGTTCGTGGCTAAATATTGGAATATACTAGCACATGATGAGTCAATTAAAAATTTAATACCAGAAAGAGTGCTTGTAACTTACCGTAAAGGAAGGACGTTGAGAAATATGTTGAGTCCTAGTTTTACTACGTTGCCTTGCAACAAAACTTGGCTATCTACACAAGCAATGGGTTTCTTCAAATGTGGTAATTGTGGGACATGTCGTTGGGCATGTCATAAAATCAAGGAATTTTCTTTGGATGGGAATGTTTACAAAATTTGTACAATGATTAACTGCAATACCACTCATGTTGTTTATGTAATACGTTGCAAATGTACCCGTATTTATGTGGGAAGTACAATACGCCCACTAAAGGCAAGAATTGGAGAACATATTCGAATGTTAAAAAATGGTGATGTAAGATATCCATTAGTTGCTCATATTACAACTTGTAACTCACAATCAAATCATAAAAAATTTGAATTTTTTGGATTAGAACATGTTCCCCGTGATCCGAGAGGGGGCAATAGAGAATTAATGTTACGTAAAAAAGAGGCATTATGGATAATGAGATTGAAGGCTGTGGAATTGGGCCTTAATTCAGACAGAGAGTTGGAATTTTTCTTGGGTGATCAAGGATAACACGATACATAGTTGTGATAACTAACTTATCAGTCAGTTCTAATTGAAGGTGCATAGATATGATGTTATGATATTTGTTTAAATTTGAATGGAATTTTATTTAATTGTAATTTATATTCACAGTTAATGTAATTATGAACCAAGATTCTCAAATTACATAATTGTCGCAACAAATTTAAATTTTAAATATATGAAAATTTGGGATTTATAATTTGATTGGTTCCAAACCATTTCTATTTCTATTTCTTTTTCCAAAAAATCTTTTTCGATTTCTCTTGATCACGTGGGTTTGTGCTTGATTTAAACAGGGGTGACTACTAATTGAGGTTAATGGTTTTTTTTGGAACTTAGTAGGAGAGATATGTTTCAGGTACAAATATTAGTACTGCTCTGGAGGTATTTATAATTTATAAGTTTGAATGACCTCTTCTTTCTTTTTCTTTGCTTTTTTTTTAGGTGGCTTTTCCTTTTTCTTTTGAATGAGTATGAGGATCATATGTGCCTACTTATTCAGTTGATATTTAATTTACATCTTTATTAGTTGTAATATATTGGAGAAGTTATAGTGATGATGTGGGTTTTTTGCTTCACAATATGTATTTCTTTGCCGCTTGGATGATGAATTAATTGCCAAGTAAGAATGTAAACGTTAATTATATCGCTTCATTTGGCTGTGTTCAAATTTATGTTTACATATTATGAGTAAACTAGTGTTTAAATGGGTCTTTCTATACAGAAACACATGTTATGGTTCCTTTGATCGCTCGAGATATTGTTTAGTCCCGTTGTATATTATAGACGGTAGTCCGTCTTTGAAGGTGGATGGCAAGTTGCTACGCGCTTCGGAGAGGTGTATTTAGCCTCCACTTTTAGCTACACGGGTAGTAATAACACTAATTTAATGGATGGCAGTCCTTCTTTGCTTGATGGCAAAGTGCTATGCACCTTTGAGAGGTGCATGTAGCCTCCGTGTTCAAATACACGGATAGTAGTAGTTCGAATTTTGGCATGGTACTTTCGTGAGGTAAACATCGGACAACAGTCCGCTTTCTATGTTGGGTCTGTGTACGGTTACTGCAATTCCAGAAGGGTACTTAACTTCCGTTTTTTGGACGCGCTAGTGTGCGTACTCGCAACATGGCGGTCCTGACTAGCTGAATGCCGTATCTAGATCGGATGATACTTGGCTTGGTAAGTTTAAATAGAACAATGTCATTTGATGGTGTTGGCTAGTATATTTTAAGTTTGAATATTATGGAGGTTATAACTTACATTTTTATTTAGATTGTAGCTCTGAATGGGAATCGGCTTGCAAATACAGCATGCAGCAAACAAGGAACTTGACGTAAGAAATTCAGTTTGAGTTTTTCCCCTTTTTTTGCCATCAGGCTACAATTAGGAATGGGAAATAATCGCCATGGGAATTGTGGCTATGTTATTTTTATTTAAATAGATGTTTATACTTTCTTGTTTAATAGGTGCGATTTATGTATACTAAACAGACATATTAGGAACACAATCTACTAATGTAAAGGACTTATCAATATTTGGAATCTGGAGCGTATAAGGTACAATTAGGAGCCATATATAATTCAATACAGGTTTTTTGTGGATGTTCACTCTTAATCCACTGGATTTTTTCTAGTTTAACATTTATTGGGTGTTGTGATATTGGTATAAGGTGTGTTTATTGGTGAACAGATATTGGATTACACTGTTACACGGTTGGAATTGCATGTGGAATGTAGTCTACATGGTAACGGGTAGCACTTTTATGGATTTCACGTGTGATTCTCTTATTGGTGAGCTGGTTGTGCTAATTGAATGGATTTTTGTTGGATTTTTATAACAAAAGGGATCTTTCTTCTCGTTTAACTTTGGGACCTGTTAAATTGGTATAAAGGGGACCTATTGATTTTATTTAACATTGTAGTTTGAGTATTTTGGTTTCTAATATAAATAATTTGCTTATATGTAGAGCCCTGAAGAAGTCATTGGGGAAATAGAGGACTTTCCCAGGACGAAACTCGTGTTGGCTCGGAGTATTTTTTCCATTTTTTCCATGGACGATGCTGTAAAATTTGAAGACGTGATTCAATACATTTCTGGATTGGACTGGACAATATAACTATTGGCGTACAATTTATCAAATGTGTTTTTGTGAACTTCATTTACTTAAGCTTTGACTTATTGGATTTGTGGAACAGGGAAGCCTCACATTGTGTGAAGTATTGTTGGGTTTATTCGAAACCTTCGAGGGATGGGTGTTTTCCCTTGTGTAGGCAACCCATAAGCAATTACTTGGCCACTTGATATCCTGGAGCACCATTAATCCCCTGTTATTACACCCCATTTATTGAGTAGACAGGGCAGGGTAGGTTTTAGGTTTCAGGGTGGGGGCAGAGGGTCCGGGTAGTTTTTAGGACAGGGTGGGGTCATTTTTAGGACAGGGTAGGTTTTAGGGAGGGGGATCGAGGTATTTTTTTTGGAAAGGGCAGGATAGATTTTAGGACAGGGTAGGGTTTAAGACAGAGCAGGGTAGGTTTTAGGGTTTAGGGCAGTGGTGGGGGTCGGAGTAGTTTTTAGGACAGGGCGGGGTAGTTTTTAGGACAGGGCAGGATAGCTTTTAAGGCAGGGGTTGTGTAGTTTTTAGGACAGGGCAGGGTAGGTTTTAGGGTTTAGGGCAGGGATTGGGGTAGTTTTTAGGACAGGAAGGGTTAGTTTTTGGGACAGGTAGGTTTTACTCTTTAGGGCGGGGGATCAGGATAGTTTTTAGTACGGGGCGGGGTATGTTTTAGGAAAGGGCAAGGTAGCTTTTAGGGTTTAGGGCAAAGGTGGGGGTCGGGGTAGTTTTTAGGACAGTGTGGGGTAATTTTTAGGACAGGGTAGGTTTTAGGGTTTAGGGCGGGGCATCAGGGTGGTTTTTAGGACAAGGCAGGATAGGTTTTAGGACAGCGTAGGGTTTAGGACATGGCATAGGTTTTAGGGTTTAGGCAGTGGTGGGGGGGTTAGGGTAATTTTTTGGGACAGGGTGAGGTAATTTTTAGGACAGGGCAGGGTAAGTTTTAGGTTTCAGGAGGAGGTCGGGGTAGTTTTTAGGACAGGGAGGGGTAGTTTTGAGGACAGGTAGGTTTTACGGTTTAGGGCGGAGGGTCGGGTAGTTTATAGGACAGGGGTAAATTTTAGGACAGGGCAGCTTTTAGGGTATAGGGTGGGAGCAGGGATTGGGGTAGTTTCTAGGACAGGGCAGGTTTAGGGTTTAGGGAGGGGTGGGGGTCGGGTAGGTTTTAGGACAGGGCTCTGTAGGGTGGGGGGTTAGGGCTCAGCACAAGGGGTGGAAGGGGGAGTGTTAAGGGCTTGGGCGGGTGGAGTATGATGTCAGGTATAGGGTGCATGAAGGGAGAATTTACCACACATGTTCCTTTACCAACATGCTTTTACAACAAATTTCATTGTACATGCATGTGTGGTAAAGGCATGCGTGGTAAAGATGCGGTTGTTGTAGAGACCGCGTTGTAAAGGCATGCGTGCTCTATGCATGCGTTGTTCCATCATACATCCATCTATAAGGCCAGAGAGTCAATATGAATGGAGAACCGGCTAAACTTGGGGGAGGAAGCTTTGGAGTCCTTTTCAGTGCAATCTATGGCCAAGTTGATAACTTCCTTAAGTTTAACAAGAGCAGCTGGTCCAGATAATCTTCCAGCAATTATGATTCTCAAACCCAATGTGATGGGCAATGTTTTCAAAATCAAATGTGTTTTCAAACTCAAATGTGTTTGAAGTTATATCAAAGACCGGTACATTCCCATTTAGCTGGAAGGGAGCTATAATCAAACCTATACATAGAAAGGGTGAAATTAATGTACCAGCCAACTATCGTTTGATAAGCTTACTGGATGTAGGTTGAAAATTATATTCCAAGGTTATACTTAGCTCCCTGAAGAACTGGATAGAGCGCAATGGAATAGTACCAATGGAACAGAGGGGTTTTAAGTCAGAACACTCAATGATAGATCATTTTTTAATTTTATGGGCCTTGGGACAGAAGGCAGAAGAAACAACTGGTAATTTATTTTGCTGTTTTGTTGATTTTCAGTCGGCTTTCGATTTGGTAGATTGGAGTATTTTATGTGCTAAATTAAGGCAGCATCTATTGGCGATCCTGCAGGAACTGCACTTACCAAATTTGGCCCAGGTGGAATTAGATCTGGAAGGGGACCTCTAAGGAAGAATTCCTTGAGGTAATGGATTAAGGCAGGGTTGCATTTTGGTACCCACGCATTTTTCTCTGTTCCTAGCCTACCTTCTGGGGATGCTGGCGGCAACTCAATCCTGCTCACCAAAAATAGGGAGGCAACATGTGTTGTGCCTCTTCTATGCAATTTTGGATCTGACACAAGTAGGCTTAGAGAGAAAGCTGACTAGATGCAATAATTATTGTGAAGCAAATAAATTGAAGGTGAACCTGGAAAAACCTAAATCAATTCCCTTTGGGAAAAAAGTTAAATCACACAAATGTCTGCTAGGCAATAGTAGGGTTGAGGTGGCATTGTCCTAGAAGTATCTTGGGATGATGTTTACAAGACAGTTGAGTTGGGCCCTTTATAAAGAATTGGTGGAGTTGCAGGCTGAGGCAACAATTGGGGGCCTACTCCATTTCAAGAATGCTTTTGGGGGGCCCTCTTGGGGTCCCCTTTTGACAGCTTACTAGGCTAGGCTCCCCACTCAATGTTTATATGAGCCAGGGGAATTGTCTCTAAGTATGGAAAGAAGTTGGTAGACAGAATAAGTGTTTGAAAAAACTGATAGCCCTACCAAATTTTGCAATGAATCTGGCAATAAGATTGGAAATGGACTTGCAGGCTTGGAAATTTTAAGCTTGCAAAGCAACCTTGTGAATTTGGGACACACTTTGGGCTTCAGGAGGACATGGGATATCTGCCTTGTGAGCTGCTGAGATAGGTGCTGAGAAAATGTGTAACTATTGCAGGGGCCCTAAAAATGGAGGAATTTAAGATAATGGAGACATCCCATTTGTCAAAAACTGAATAGAAAATGGCCTGTAGAAGTAAGTCTAGATTGACTAACATGGTGTATGTAGCGAATAGACTCTCTGCTAAGTATATGGAAGCATCCTGGGAAAATAGGAGGGCATTCGTACATATCAGCACTGCGGGATGCCCAGTTACGCTCTTGCCTGATAAAATTCCAGCTACGTTTGAATTTTCAATAAGTATAGGCATGAAATTTGCAGTCTTTGTAGATGCAGAAAACAATACCGAAATTTTAATGTTCATTTGTTGATTGTCATCATTTTATTAGGATTAGTCATTCGATTTTAAAGCCATTTTTCAGAAGATATGATATAAATCATCACAGTGAAGCACTTGCACTTTTGTTGAATATGGAATTTTTAGATGTTGCATGCGCCTTGGCAAAAATCTTAAAAATGTGTCTGGATTAGTGATGTAAGAGGGCTGCTTGTGTGGGTTAGATATTTGAGTGCTGGGGTATTGGGAAGGACTGTTGATATATTAACTGTTGTTTTGTGTGTCATACCTTGTTTTAGAAGCGTGGAGCGCAGCGGGGGGTAAATTATGATTTTATCTGTTTAAGTGTTTTAAAGGCAAGTGTCTAAACATTAATACATTTTACTACGGCTACTACTTCAGAACCCCTACTCTCAAACAGTTCTGAAGAAATGCAGGAGACACCTCTCAGGAGCAAGCACGAGGGACTGCAGTTATAATGTCAATCAGGTCCAAAACATCTCATCACTGACGAACCCACTAATGTCACATGAGAGGACTTATGTATCTTGTGTAAACTAAAGACCTTGTAGGTTACTACTTTTACCCTTGTAACATTGGCAACATAAAAATATCCTGTACTATATCTTTTCCTAAACCACCTCAAAGATAGGAGTGGGTGCAGGCTACTAGATACACTACAGATGTAGTGAGGTCCTCATCTATGAAAAAGGTGACCAGAAACTCTAAAAATGTATCAGATGATTCAATGGGAACAAATAGATAGTGATCACTCATTGTGTGTATTAAAAGGTGTTTTTAAATTAAATATTAATGTAAAATAATTTATAATATTTATTTTTAAATATGTAAGAAAATCTCACCTAAACGTTTAAATTTATATTTGATTATCGTCGTAAAATTATTAAAACTTACGTATAGGATTAATCTGAATTAATGTAATTATATTTTTATATTTTTATGAAAAAAAGTAACATAATTTCTAAAAAGGTTACTAACAGATTTTTAGAATGAACTAAAATGTATTTAAAAAAACAAAGGTTAAGGCCAAGCTGTAGGTAGAAAGACATTATTTATTCATTCTTTCTGTATCTATCAATCAATCAATAGCTTTATTCAATCATTTAGAAATGGTCATAAAATACATGCAGTAAAAGAACATTAAATAAATAAAAAGGCACAAAATCGTGTATTCTCATACAAAATTGAGCCATGCCAACATCACATAATGAAAGTATATGTACACAGTCAAAGGGCGATTCTTAAGACCTATTCAGAAAATACCTAATACAATTAAATAATTATAAAATCTAATGATATATTAAAAATTGATACAAAACCTGGCACTCAAAAAAGAATAAATGAGGTTTTGTATGGACAGTGAACTATGTTTACGGATAGCAGATTTTAAAAAGCAGCCTACATGGAAACAGACTAAGGGATTCACCAGCATACATAGAAAATACAAAGAGGGTCTGTACTATATGAACCCATAGCATTTAAGCACAGGTTTAAAATATTTTCTTGTTAAAGTCTCGTAATATTTATAAAAAAAGACAAAGGGGGTCATTCTAACCCTGGTGGTAAAAACCGCCAGGGCGAACGACCGCGGTAGCACCGCCAACAGGCTGGCGGTGCACCGCTGGGCATTCTGACCGCGGCGGTTCAGCCGCGGCCAGAAACGGAAAGTCGGCGGTGTCCCGCCGACTTTCCGCTGCCCTTGAGAATCCTCCATGGCGGCGGAGCGCACTCCGCCGCCATGGGGATTTTGACACCCCCTACCGCCATCCTGTTCCTGGCGGTTCTCCCGCCGGGAACAGGATGGCGGTAGGGGGTGCCGCGGGGCCCCTGGGGGCCCCTGCAGTGCCATGCCAATGGCATGGGCACTGCAGGGGCCCCCGTAAGAGGGCCCCAAAAAGAATTTCAGTGTCTGCCTAGCAGACACTGAAATTCGCGACGGGTGCAACTGCACCCGTCGCACCTTCCCACGCCGCCGGCTCAATTCTGAGCCGGCGTCCTCGTGGGAAGGATGTTTCCCGCTGGGCTGGCGGGCGGACTTTCGGCGGTCGCCCGCCAGCCCAGTGGGAAACCCAGAATGACCGCCGCGGTCTTTTGACCGCGGTACGGTCTTCTGGCGGTTCCCGCTTGGCGGGCGGCTACCACCGCCCGCCAAGCTCAGAATCACCCCCAAAATGTTCTAGAGTTTGAACGGAAAGTTCATCGCACAGGCATAATAAAATAGACTATCAAGCTGCCTTAAGGGAAAACATAGCAGAAATCTAATAGTTCAGAGCTCTTTCCCATGGACAGGAAACCCAGGTCAAATAGGGTTCCAGATAAGATGATGTTTCCATAGCTCCTCTTGTTGTCTACAAGCCACCTTTATATCCACAATTAAAGTTCTGACTTTAACCAGGGAGAGCAGAGAAGACAACAGCTAACACCACCCTATAGCTCTGGAAGTGGGTTGCACATACTTTAGCCATGGAATAGGCAGGCCCTTTCCACAGCCCAGATAGTCTAAAATAATCTCCCTAATAAGGGTCATATGGCTATTGGTCCAGATAAAAACCCACAGCATTAAGGGGGCGGCTTTAATTAAATCAGTTACATAGTCCAACCCCAGTTCCTCATGTTAAAAAGAGTATGGTCTTGAAGGGGGAAGACAAAGGAGATGTCAGCAAAATCTATTCTTCTCCACCTGGGCATTGGCAACATCTCAATAGGCCCCAGATTTCAGAGCCATATGTCAGAACTGGTAAACACTTCCGCAAGTTGTTTAATAGGCCTGCTACCTACACAGTGGGCAAGGTCAAACAAGGTCCCCACAGAGTGGGAAAACAGCATACAGCAGTTAGCTAAGCAAGGGAACCAGTACCTTTAGAGTTAAACTGTATTCCGAAATAAGGGAAATTAAGAGCCCCTTCTAGGCGCTTACCCTTTAGCAGAAATGGGTCTACTTAGACCGGTTTTGCACTTCCCACCATATATTCCGTTTTGGAGATGTTTAAGTCCAAATCTAGGTTATCCATATAGGCAACAAAGCTGTTAATTAGGGCCCTTAAGCCATTGGTAGTATGTGAAATCAAAACGGAATCATCCTCATAGAGCAGTTTGGGTACTAGAGTTGTCTTGATTTTAGGTGGATCCTTCCTGGCAGACTGGAAGACCGATGTATAGGAGGAATCAAATAGGGGCGAGCACAAATCCCTGATGAAAGCCACATGACATGTCAAAGGTCATTAGTTCCAGCCCCTCTAGGAAGGCACCCATGCCCGACAAGATCCTGATCATGCTCCTCCCAGCCCATATCTTACGGAGGCGTTCATCCCAGAATGCAGAGCCTGCAAAAAGACAACAAGGTCATTGTCAAGCCCTATATCCCGGATGATTTATCACGATTTGCTGTGATTGACCCTGTCAAAGGCGCTGCTTAGGTCCATAGAGGAGAGATGCAGGTTTTGCCCCCTTTATTATTGACTATTTGCTAATAATTAAATAGAGGTTAAAATGTGCTCTACTCTGTTTAGTCCCTCCCTAAAGCCATATTGCCATATTGAACAGGGGAGAGCAAATGACTAGAGGCTGCCCAATTCTCAATTCTAATAAGGACAATGCAACCAGTGATTTTAACAGTTGAGTCAAGCACAGATATCGGGCGGTAACAACAGGGATCAGATCTACAACCATTTTTAAATACAGGACCTGTCACTGCTGAATGCCATGATCTCAGGAGTCCACTAGACAGCTGAATTAGCCACATTGATAATGACGGGAGCCCAGAATTCCATATTTTCCTTTAAAATATCCATCAGGATCTTCTCGTGCATGGGTGCCTTCCTAGAGGGGCTGGAACTAATTGCTTTATACACCTCAGTAAGGTCAAACCTAAGGAAAGGCTAAAAGCGGTGCCTAGTCATCGCTAACTGGGTTATTTGGAAATGAATAAATAACCTTAAAGTGCTTGAACCAACAGTCAGCGCTAATATTCATTCCATTCCCATTAGTCAGGGCCTCTGATGTTTTGGGCTAATTGACACTTTTCCACAACCCATGAGTGTCTTTGTTATAGAGAGATATAACTAAGTTAGCCCACATTTCCACTTTAAGAGACTTTGGCCCGTATTTATACTTTTTTAGCGCCGCATTTGCGTCACTTTTTGACGCAAAAGCGGCGCAAACTTGCAAAATACAATTGCATTTTGTAAGTTTGCGCCGTTTTTGCGTCAAAAACGGCGCAAATGCGGCGCTAAAAAAGTATAAATACGGGCCTTTATTTCTAGCAGTGATAGCCTTTTTATAATCAGCATAATCAGCATGACATGCAGCTAAATAAGGCCTATCTCTAGGGGAAGCTTCAATAGCTGCACTGTTGGCAATCCTGCATTCTTCATTAAACCAGGACAGGCTTGCATTCTTGCCTGCAAAGGCAGGACTAGACAGAAAGTTTTAATACTGCTATTTAAGGACAAAAAAGCTAAAACAACAGGGCAAAAACATATATATCAACGAGAGGGGATGTGCAGCCCTGTACCCAAGCCATAAATAGCCCTGGAGGGAGCAGCTGTTTTTTGCATATTCCCTCCAGGCAGGAGTGTGGGCAGGGAAACAGAACCGAAGTCTGCTTCCACCCAGCTGGAACTTCGTTAAATCTCCTGCCTGCTGACAGTGGACTTGAATGCTTGCTCTCGTTTGGCGGGAGATTTAAAAATGTTCACACAAGGCGGGAGTTGTTGCCACAATTTCGCAGTAGTCCTGAGAGGTCGTGGGAAAAAAAAGGGTTTTTTTAGCCCCATGGGGAGTCCCCCTTGGCCCTTGAGCTGTATATACACACACACACACACACACACATATATATATAAGTTTAAATAAGTTAATATATATAGATATATATACACACACACACATACATATAGTTCAAAAGTTTAAATAAGTTAATTGAATAAAAAAAGCTGAAGTCCCTGTCTCCATTATTTTCTATGGGAAGGTGTTGCAGTACCAGTGGCTGGCACTATATGGTGGCAGATGTACTGCAGCTCTGAGATGAAGTGCATTTACTACTGTTTTTGGACTTTTGGCAGTAGTAAATATAGAAGTGTTGTCTGTGACTATTAATGGGCTTACTCTTTTGTGGGTCCCTCCCAGCACCCCTCCCTTCTTTACACGTCTCTTAACCCCTCTCATTGGTAGTAAGTCCAGGTCTTCCAGCTACTTCCACTGTCCCTCTCACATTTACTACTAAAGCATTTACCTACACGTGCACAGATCTAGCAGTTGGGGCAGAGATCTCCGCACATAAAAGACAGGAGAGGTGGAGGCATTGACCTTTGCATGTAGGTTAAGGAATAGCATTTGTAGCATGTTAGTATTACTATTGCAGTACTACTAAACGTTTTTGAAAATGCAGTTTGTGAATAGGCCCTTTGTTTTTAAACCCTTGAAACCAAATATCACTCCTAAAGGTTTTCGTTTTAAATATGAATTCACCAAAGCTGGGTAATTAGAGGACTTCTGGTCATCAACACCGAGCAATAAAAAGTGTCATACCACGCCTTTCTTCTTACAAAACACTGTTATCTGGCACTGTAGTTCAAATCAAGTTAAATAAAACTATAGGTAAATCCTGAAATGAAAACCCATTTAGTGGTCCAGGAGTCCTCTGTGATAGAAACAACACTTTAAAAGCATCACTTTTTAAAGATTGCCTATTGTTTCCGCTTTTCTTTAGTTCACTATCCTAGCTAAAACACAAGTTAAAGACCTTTTTATTTCCAAAATAAGCCTGTAGCACTACTGCCCTCTATTTAGCTGATGCTACTTTAATGAATAAGTAACTACAAAACACAACTACTTTAAAGCTACTGTGAACTTTGATTATTAAACACGTCCCTTTGCTGTACACACTTACCTGCTTATATTAGACTGTCAATCTGAAATCAAAGGTGGGATGAGAAATAGTGTGCAGCTGATGTTTGTAGTCTCACGCTGCTGTTTCTGTGTATTTGTCAATGACTTGAGGGGCGCAGAAGGGCGTTCTGCAGCATGTTCTTTTCCCCCATTGCTCAGCAGCAGACATCTGGAGGAGGAGATGCAGTCACTCAGCTGTTATTACTCAATTAGGCGCTCATTGTGTGTGACTGTTTTACACAGGGGTCGACATGACAAACTCTCGGGTCGGCTGGAGCTCTTCAATTGAGCAATTTGTCTTATCATGACAGCCTCTTTGTATCGCATACAATGTAAAAAGAGCTCGAAGATTAATGTTAAAATTAAGTGCCTAACCAGTATTACAGTAAGGGGATGGCTCATTCATTCGATTAATCTGTTTAAAAACATTTATTCTAGTAGGGAATTCTAGAAAGATTTTCGTTTTCTGTGTCGTTATTCGATGTAAATGATGCTAAAGGAGAACATGTCTAGCCAAATTAATAAATTCTGCGTAGGGTGACCACACGACTACATGTCATCAGGGCAAAACTTTTCCAGTTCTGGGTTTTGATTTAACAGATGAGTGCATTTTGGGAGTTCTAGCCTTTGTTCATTTAAATTGAGCCAGTTTGGCCAACACACCCAATAATGACATGTGAAAGCAAAATTCAGGAGTGGAAAAGTGGTTTGCCACTGAGCCATCCGGTGACCCGAGTTTTGCAGGTTTTAATAACCTTTTGCCTTTCCAGTGGGAGATATCCTGCTACAGCAGGCCTGTAATTCACAATAAAAAATGCCATACCAGGGCAACATTTTGATAAATAAGTTGAGGTTCAATGAGATAGTCCAAATAAACACGAAGGGAAGGGGCACCTATAAAATAGTTATTTTGTCCGGATCATTTTGCAAATGTGGGCTTCCACTTCATCTCCATTTCACTGGGAAACTATTTCCTAAGCTGTGCTTACCCTCGATAGCCTAATGTGTTTGGGAGTTGCAGTCTTGATTTGCTTGAATTGAACCAACTGTATAAACAAACCTGTCAGCAAAGTTTCTAAAAGAAAAGCCTAGGACCTCGAGCATGGTCTTCTGACTATAAAGAGCAACATGGCAACCCTATTACAAATACAATCAAATGCAGCATCTGCAGTGCTGGATGGGTGTCAACAATCAGGGAAACCACTGCTTGGCCTATATCCTCTATGTATCTGTGCGGTGGCTAGAGTCCAGGTTCTGAATTTCGTTTTATGATGTTTTTTAAACATATTTTATTTATGGTAGTGAGAGAGCGTAGATTTATATAACGTATATAAGAGTAGAATATCTATATCAATGTGTGACGATATTGCATAGAAAACTGTAATAATAGCAAACTTGCTTAAACACGCATCTAATTTGTGACTACGGTAAATGGCCACCAATGTATACGCAAACTAATAGTAATGAATAAAATGTTTATATTAGATTCAATTAAGCTTATATTAATGTTCGTATTGATGAAACCATATTGAAATTCCTTGTAAGCCTTAAGTTCGCGTGAGCTGTAAGATGTAGTTGCTTAGCTCTCAAATTAAATGCATTTTTCTGTTTTCCAGTATGCTGACTCGCAAAGGGCCATGACCCTGTAAATGTTCTTTTTCTTCAAACTTGGAAAGTAAATGTATCTTTGTGATTCCGTTCCCAAGCGCATATTTGGTGCCTTGGTTTAAGTTTATTGAAACAAGTGTAGATTAATGTTATGTACAAGGTCACTTAGATCGGTGAACGACGAAAACTGCTGACCAAAGGACGTGCCAAGAGGTGCCAAAAGATGAAGTAACCCCGGACGTGCCACCTCCGAAGACGTCAATTATGGAGACCAATCAAAATGTCATGAATAATCGTGGGGTGACAATTGGGATTACCTAATGTTTAATTTGATAGGTTAAAGATAATGGGGTATAGTAAATGACCAATAAAATTTTGGGGGAATGTACTACGAAAAAGGGATAAAAACCAATGTTACAGAAGGGTCAGAAGAATTAGGTAGGGAATGCTATTGATTTTATCCAGAAACTCTGTCACTTTGTTCGGTGACTTTGAGAATTATTAAAACCATCCTCATCCATAGACTGCCCATTTTTACACTTCTCCTCCTTATGAGGTAAGTGTCCCCTTTGCCCTTTAGTTGAGTCTTATTTGATGGCGTTTTGGCTGATGTCCTGAAGACGAAGACTGATCCTGGGTGCTGACCTAATCCTTGGAGGTTAATTATGACAATGCAATCTGTAATTTGTCTGTTTGCTTTTCCTTTCTAGGTGCCAACTGCTCATTTTGATAGAGACCATAGCTAGATGTTTTCCAAATTGGTGTTCTAAATTGTTTTGCATGAAGCCCAACATGCTAATGCTAATCAGTGGTTAGGACAAGGGTTCACTTAAACTGACGCAAATAGACAAACGACTGACATTATGCTATGCTGAATTGACGTGTGTTCAAAATTCTGTTATCTTGATCTATGCTTACGCCGTGTTATGTTCTAATATTTGTGATTCTCGCATTAATAAAATCTTATCACAGTTGCCATATCGTGACTATGCTATTATGCTTTTTGGTATTGAGATTGACTCTATTGCTCGTAGATTGTAATCAATAGGGAATAAAATACATAAAATCCTATTAAAGGTGTGGTTATTCATGGCTGAAAGGTCATGGTTGCGTCACTAAATTTTGATTAATGTCTTTTACCAAAGTGAAGTGTACTGTTGTAGTAAATATTGATGACATTATTGATATATTGATTAACATATTGATCAGCTATCTCGTCATACGGTGTCTCACAACTGGGTCACAAGATTCATTGGCCTAAAACGAGTCCTAATGTGTAATAAATTAACATAAAAGGATGCGTCAACAGTAGCACACTCTGCACTTTACTTAAGCATTTGGGTGGAGCCTGTTAAAGCTCGCCCAGCATATTTTCTGCTCGCCTCTTCGAGGGAGAGAAATATTTCCTCCTCCGTCAGCCATTTTGGGTGAGGCCACGGATAGGAGGAGGTTAGCAATGAAGTTACAACTTGATGAGGCTAAGCACAGATAAAAAGAGCCCTGGTGCATGGCTGTGCAATGGGTGTGCTGCAGGCATGCCAGAGGCATGCCAGAGGCAAGCCTGTCTGTGCCCGTCCATGTCTGGATGGCACCAGGGGCTAGGTAGGCTGCCTGTTGCACTCAAGATGGTAAGTCATATGTTTACTCCAGGTCAGAATTACTGGAGTGGAGGCCAGAAAGAGGGAATGAGGATTGTATATTGTTAAATTTAGATGGAGGGGAATATGTAGGGCGTGCGCATTGTCACTGGGATCCAAGATTGTCCTGAAGTTTGGGGATTCTACACATAACTTTAAGGGAAAGCAGAAAGTGAGGGTTGAGTCGGCCCAAGAGGGTACTACATGTGCTTTGGTAAATGCCAGGTCCTTGGTTTAACATTGCCTTGAAATACATGAATTGATTGAGTTATATAAAATGAATTGTTAATTTCAGAATTTCGAACTAAGGAAGATTCTGTCTCTGAGCTAGTAGTGGCCACCAATCTTGGGTACTCAATTACAAGAGTAGATCGTCCCTCCTGGAGAGGTGGGGGACTGGTGATCACTTTGAAAATTTCCCTCAATTGTCCCCTGGAACCAATTGAGACAGAGTTAGCCGTCATTTGTGAAATGGCGCATTTTAGATTAAAAGACAACAAAAGAGTCTTGCTTTCTGGACTCTTGATATATCTCCCCTCCACCTCTGGTGCATGCACCCAGTACATTGCAAAATGGGATCAAATTATTGAACCCTTTATTGCCAGCCACAATTTCACAATACTAGGTGATTTTCATTTACAACTGAAGAATAAGGAGTGCAAAGATGTTGCCACTTTCCTCGATCATATGAATAAATTTGGATTCACTCAGTTAGTGAAATCCCCTACACACAAGGCCGGATATTTCCTTGATGGCATAATTACAAATTTGTCAGACCTAGAGATTGGGGAGACATTTCCACTTAGTTGGATGGACCATAGGGTAATCATGTTTATGATTAGATTACAGAGGGAAGTAGGAGCCACTCTCTGTAAACAAATTTTGTTTAGAAGTTGGAATAGAATCTCCCACACTAATTTAGAAGCTACATTAAGTAGATCACTTGAGGAAAGAAATACCATGCAGAACCCTAACCCAGAAGTTTTTAATGATTGGATTAGCGCAGCAATAAAAGAGATTGCCCCATTAAAATGTAATGTGTGTCTGAGATCGAAAGCATCTGCACGTTGGTTCGCCCTAGGGATTAAGAGCCTTAAAAATACATTGTCAGAGACAAGAATGTAGGTGGTGGGCCACCCTGACTCAAGAAAAGAGGATTAAAAATAAAGATGCAATTGTTAGTTACAAGCAGGTTTTTGCAGAGGCCAAATCAGCCTACTGTACAGGTAAGTATGGGAATCCATGAATATTCCAAAAGAGGACTTTAAGATGGTGAAGGTTGTCTAACTCTCCAAATCAGTAAACTCTAAAAAACTCACTATGCTTCTGCAACAGTATCACAGACTGTTTTAAGGAGAAATTGTGAACGTTTTCTCAGAACTGAATTTTATGGAAGATGGGGCCCTTCCCCAGTGGGAGATAGAGAACTCCAAAATTAAAGAGCTTTCTGGTATTCTATCTTCCTTTCCCCTCAGAACCTGTACTCATACCAAAAATGTATTAGTGCAACTAACATCAGGATCCCTGAAGGACCCATGTCCCCCCAGAGTTCTCCAATTGGTACCAGATCTTATAACTACCTGTCTAGTAAAGGTTCTGAATCACGTTATCAGCACAGGAATATTTTCACACTTATAGAAGGAGATGATTGTTATCCTTCTAAAAAATAAGCCAAATGGAGCGTCAGATGATCCTAAAAACGTACGCCTCATTTTGCGGTTGCCTGCTCCAGCTAAAATCTAGAAAGATATATGAATCAGATTCTGATGGAATTCATTGCCACTCAAAACCTCTTAGACCATTTTCAAAACAGATTCTGTAGCGGATAGAGCACATAATCTGTTTTGGTGGCAGCGGCTGACTTCATTCAGACCCAAGTAGACCCTTTTGGTGATGTTGGATCTATCTGCAACATTTGATGCGGTGTCCCCAAACCGCTTGGTGCACGGACTGTGCCACTCAGGGATAAGGGACACCGCACTGGTCTTACTGAGTTCTTTTCTAACCAACACAACTCATACAGTTAGCTGCAGTAATTTTAGGGCTCCCCTTTTCCACAGGGGTCTTCACTTAGCCCAACTTTGTTTAATCTTTATGTGGCTCCACTTGCAACCCTGGTGCGGTCTTTTGGCTTTCAGGTTCAGTCTCATGCAGATGATACTCAGATTATTGTTTCAATGTATGAGGATAAACAGACTGTGGCTGAAAAGTTCAAACAATGCATGTTAAACATCAGCAGTTGGAAGAAGAATTGCCTAAAACAATGCTAAAAAAGGCAGAGATTCTGATCTTTAGTGCCCAGCATTCGGTGTGGTCAGGGATGTGGTGGCCTGATATAAGTGGTCAAATTCCCACCTCAGTTGACACAGCAAAGAACATAGGAGTCATTTTTGACAATAGACTGGCTTTTGACTCACAAGCTAACAGAACGACCAGTACTTGCTTTTATATCGTCTGAGATGCTGAGGAAGATATTTCCCTTTATTCATTCCAAACTTAAAACTGCAGTAGCAATTGGTCTGGTGACTTCTAGGCTTGACAACTGCTACGCACTTTATCTCAACATCAATAAATCATCCCTCAGGCAACTTCAAGTGATCCAGAACGTGACACCCCATTTGGTTTTATATATACCTAACCATCGCTCAGAAAGAGAGGGCTTGTACACCCTGTAGCAGCTGCCGATCATACAGAGAGTGTATTTTAGAGCCCTATGTATGGTCCATAAAGCTTTGCACCAGCAAGGGTCACTCTCTCTGAGCTCTGCATTTCAATGGCACCGCCCTGTAAGACAACTAAGATCCTCCTCTATGAAGAAGGTGGTCGTTCCTGAGTTTAGGAAGGCCAGATAGGGAGGTCACGCCTTTTTGAGAGCAGCATATTTGGAATATGACGTCACTCATCCAGCCTGTATAGACTCTCATATGGCCTTCGGGTAGCAATTGAAGACTTAGTTATTTTCCTTTTCCTAATTTCCCCCCTTCTTGAGGGTTGCTTCTTTCTGATGGTTAGCATTTTGACGCCTAGTGGGCATAATGTGCTATAGAAAACACAAAATACAATGTGGGTGGCAGGTATTTCTTTCCCACCACCACCATCAGGGAAGCCAGAGTAAAGAGGGATGGTCTGGTTAGGTCGAGCCTACCAGACAGAGCAAAATGTCTGGTTGCAATATACCTATTGTCAGCTTACTAAGAGCTTAGAGAGGACTTAAAGGCGTTCTACTGCTAACTTTTGGTTAGCTTTATTGTCCCTCTCATTTGCTTGCTTCTTATTCTATAGCTTGCCTTGCTCATCTTGGGTCTGTCCATCCCCAGGAGCATAGCCTCTTAATTAGATTGGAGCCTTCCAGACAGCTCAAGTG
Organism: Pleurodeles waltl; assembly: GCF_031143425.1. NCBI lineage: Eukaryota > Metazoa > Chordata > Amphibia > Caudata > Salamandridae > Pleurodeles > Pleurodeles waltl. Next base: position 978,545,848 of record NC_090447.1, read on the forward strand.
GGACCTACTCGCTTTACCAATGCTTGTTTTACCTTACTCACTATGAACACTTAAGATGTGGGGCCAAATTATCTGTTAGGCATAAATCACATGTTTACAATTGTGCACATTACTGGATGCGTTTGTTGTCAAAGAACAGAGCGCAACCAGTTACAAAATAAAATGTACTCTTTCAACTGAGATGGTTGTTCTGGATTGTGTGATTAATTACATAATTTTACTTCCTGATGACTCCAGTGTATGAATCCTGGCCACTCCTTTATCGGAAGGGCAGGAGTAGCCTTTAAGCAGAATTGGGACCATATATACAATGCTTTTAAATATGCACAAAACACAAACTGCAATTCGGTAACAGGTTACCAAATCACAATTTGCGTTTGTGATTCGGTATTTGGAAGTGGCATGTTTAGGGAGTCCTTTCCAAATACAGAATCTGACTGGGACAGGTGAATGTTTTGCGACCAAATTACAGCTGCAAAACATTCATATTTTACGTACTCCTTGAAGGAGGTGGTAACCCATTCACAAATTGGAAGGGGGCCTCAAGGGACCCTTCTCCTTTGAGAATGGAAAAGAAATATATTTTAAGAAGAGGTAGTACCTACTCATAAAAAATGAAACTTCAAAGTTATTTTTTTTTTCTTATTGAACGCATCCTGTATTCTCAAGGAAAACGGGCTGCATTAAAAGAAAGATTGTCTTATTTAAAAGCAATAGCTGACATAGGCCCTCATTACGAGTCTGGAGGTCATTAGACCACCAGACTCGTGGATGGAGGTCAGACTCCCGCGTTGGCAGCAGTCCAAGTGTCATATTTCAACCCTGGCAGTCAGGCCGCGGAGGGACCACCAGCTCTGCTAGAATCAGGGATCTCGGCGGTAGGTAGCAGTCCTAATCCACCAAGGCAGCGCTCAGGATTACCACCTCGTTCTCCGCCAGCCATTTCATGGCGGTAGCACTGCCATGAAATGGCTGGTGGAGAACGGGTGCAAGGGGCCCCAGGAGGACCCCTGCACTACCCATGCACTTGGCATGGGCAGTGCAGGACCCCCCGGCCAGCACCCTCACAATGTTCACTGTCTGCCTTGCAGACTGTGAACATTGTGAGAATGCTGGTGTACCCTGCATCCTACAGCATTGCGCCGGCTCGACAATGCTGTAGGCTGTTTCCTGCAAGGCCAGCGGGCAGAAACTCAGGTTTTTGGCCACTGACCAAGCAGGAAACTCTTAATGGGCCCGGAGGAGAGGTAACCAGTATGACAGCAACTTCCCCATCAGGAGTTCAGCAGACGGTGTAAACCGTCAGCCGAACTCATAATCAGGCCCATTGTTTCTGCTGATCCCCAGCAGGCCACCATCCCTGTGATAGCTGCAATTCCTAATGGGTCGCAAATTGTGACCTACCTCACTAATATTTATGAGGTTGCTCTATTTACCATTCACTAAGAATTGCAAATGAAACTCAAAAGAGTTTTATACGTTTAAAATAGTGATTTCCTAATTGTGATTCACAGGAAATTTCAATTAGGAAATCACTATTTCAAATATTCATAAATGTAGCCCTAAGTTCTGCAAGCAAGCAGGCTGCAGTTTCAATCGGCTGGCAGAGGTGGTCATCGGTTGGACAGTTTGCTCCGGTACATTGAGGAAATTGCAAACTAGGGACTACAGCCCTCTGCACTCATCATCCTTCACGTAGGTGGCAATGATTTGGTACTCTTAGGAAGAGAGGCTTCTTTAGGAACTTACTGAAGGAAATTTCTTGGATAGCAAAGAGGTTCACTAGATTTCATATCATCCTAAGAGGAGTACTGATAGTGGACCATTCCACAAATGGATTTAATGAATCGGTGAGGTGCTTGAACAGTCATCTGAAGTGGTTGCCTAGCAAAGCATTGCTTAGGACAATTGCTCAAGGTTGCCTCAAAGGTGAGCCTCATTTCCACAAGGGTAATGTTCACCTTTCAGCACAAGGTAGTGAAATATTTGTAAAAACTTTAGTAACCTTTGTGGTGCAGCATTTCTCATGACCATAGGTGGCCAAACCTTGGGGGAGGCTGGTCAGTCCGATTACCATCCAGGCCGATGGCAGGGGCAGAGTTGTGTTTGGCCACAAAGTAAGTAGACACCTTGGCATCAGGAACAAAAATGCAGGTGAATTCAGGAGTGACTTGGTATTAAGTCTTATTTCCAACCGAAGCAGTGGTTCTACAATGTGTAGTGTACGGCCAGTGAACTGCAGTACAGTGATTGCCCTTTGTTCTCGGGGGTCGTCTACTGCAGTACCCTGGGGGTGTTGGGAGTGGCCTAGCTGCCTGAGCCAATCACCTGAAGGATGCCAGGGGGGTCCCTCTTTTGGGTTGGATCTTGCATGGTTGTTTGGGGGATGAGCTTACATGCTGGCCCAAGTTCCCTTCATTGACTTTGCACAGTCTAAAGAGTTGCACAACTTCCTACCTATGAATAGTAATAAAACATGAGTCATTCTGTGACCCCCTGAGCCTGAATGTGAACGTAAGAATATAGTCCTTCATGGGACAGTAGACCTTCAAACTTTCATTCACATCCCTAGAAGGAAAACATGTTGAGATTTTATGATACAAAGTTATAACCCTTGACTACATGTTTACAAAGCATAGACAGGTGAATGGTACATATTTCAATTGTTGTACAATATTCATTTCTGACCTTGTGTTGGGTCTCCATTCCTGCTCACCATCATTCTGCACTGGTGTACCTTACTCCTGTGCCCACCCAATCTAAAGAAGATCTGAAAACAGCCTATTGCTTCATAGTTTAGTAAATAGATATGCTAAGGGCCTCCTTCATACTGGCAGCTATATTAGCATGATGTAGGGGATAAGAATCAGCAATCACCTGTTCTTGAGTCCCAGAGTTGTTTGCTCAGTACATAAGGAGGGGCACTCTAATCAAGGGTTAAGCATACTCCGCTAATGGTTTCTCCATTCACGATACTGAAAAAAGGCATCTCCAGGACAGGCCAGGATTCAAGGTGGTCTATCATCATCTTTCCCACTGTCCTTATAGGCCTGCACCAGTTCATCCCATCTTGCTCTACGAAGCGCCTTACTTTCAGCTGTGGCCCAGTATTCAGCCTCTCTCCTCTATGGGCCAGATGTAGCAAAGGGTTTTTCCCATTCTGTGTTGATGGGAAAATGTGTTCGTACATATGGCCCTATATCACTATAATGGAAGACAGCATATATTTTTATTACATGCTTACTATCCATTTAGTTAGCAAAAGGGCCAAGTTGGTAATTCTCACTGCCACTTTAGCTATCTTGCATCTGGAACATATCCCCAGCAGGTAACATTCAGCGTTCTCTAGATTTGGGGGCAGATTTATCATCATTTGGTGCAGCTCAATGCAGCAAGACAACTTGCTGCACTGGATCAGAAGGAGAGAACAGGAATTTACCATATCTAAAAAGATATGGCCCATTCCTACTCTCTAACTGCTGGCGCACTCAGTGCAGAAAGATATTTCTCCATGTCATGCATCTATCGGGAAGGAGTACAATTTGGACTCATTCCCAGGTTTACCAGTCTTGATAAATCTAGGAATGTGCCAAAATCCATGGGTGGATGCATAGGAACACCCACTCTACACCCATGGAACACCTTCCCAGGGCTGAGTAACACAAGGCAGTGACTACTCCAGATTTATAAAGCAATTCAGGGCCAAGCAAGATGGCCTTGCATTGCTTGGTAAATATGGATTACGTTGCCCTGCAATACCATGCACAACGCAAGGGTAACGCAATCCATTGATAAATCTTGGCTTTGGTTTTCTCGTTATCTGGGAGACTACTTGTATTAGCACAACCTAGAAATTTCTCAATTTAGAAAAAACCCACACCATGCGTAGAATATCTGCTAGTGGTTAATGGCACCTGGGGAAATTTCCTTGGGTATCAGGATTGATATGGTTGAGCTTGCCCGGTGTAGGATAAGCTCTTTTGAATTGAGTGAACTTAATGTAAGCATTCCTTGAAACCTTCTGTGTGTATTCCAAAGCTTTCTGACACTTTTTATCATTATAGACATGTTTTGAGTCTGCTTCCCATTTATTGCTAAGTAAGTGTAAGGATACCCCTTTGGTGCTCTGTAAAATATCATCAACACAATACTCTCTACAGACCGTCCCAGACCTTCACACAAATGACACTAGCATACAAATTATGGTTCTCTATGAGTTAGGCTCTTTCTCCTGGCATAACCTATTAAAGTTACACCAGCCTTTCACTCTCCCAATGTCAATAAATTGAGTACCATTAAATTGGGCTATCTCAAAATCTGTAACTCTGGATTGCGTTGCCCTGCGACACCATGCACGATGCAAGGGTAAAGCAATCCAATGGTACATCTAGACTTTGGTTCTCTCATTATCTGGGAGACTACTTGTATTAACGCAACTCTGAAATATCTCAATTTAGAGCAACCCCACACCATGTGTAGAATATCTGCTAGCGGTTAATGGTACCTCGGGAAATTTCCTGGGGCATCAGGATCAATATGCCCGAGCTTGTCCGGTGTAAGATAAAATCTTTTGAATTGAATCAACTTAAAGCAGGCATTCCTGGAAACCTTCTGTGGGTATTCCAAAGCTTTCTGACACTTTTTATCAATATAGACATGTTTTAAGTCTGCTTCCCATTTACTGCTGAGTAAGTGTAAGGATACCCCTTCGCCGCTCGATAAAATATCACCAACACAATACTCTCTACAGACCCTCCCAAACCTTCACACAAATGACACTAGTATAAAACTTACCTGGCATCTGGTTTGGTCACAATCCATTAATGTTTAACCCACCAAAGTTACATCAGCCTTTCAGCCTCCCGAGGTCAATAAATTGAGTACCATTAAATTGGGCTATTGCAAAACCTGTTACTTACAGTGCTTATAAAAGGAACAATCTCTGGGATGAAATAATACAAGAAAACCAAGGTATTATTGCTAATGTGTATATGTCAATGTGGTGCCCTCCGACAGCATAACCTAGAACAACCTCCCTAAGTGATAAAGACACTTGTGCAATAATAAACTAAACAACAAAGTCATATGGCTGCCAACAGGAACAGACTAGACAGATCAACCTTGAGGGCACATTAGCGATAACAGTAGACCATCCCACTCCGTCACACAAACAACATAGCTATGAATGCAATAAAGATGGCAAAGTGAAGCTCTATTTTTACCACATCCCAGCATTATACACTCATGATCTGTTCCCTGATCTAGGATTACATACTTCAGAGAGCATCTCACACCCTTGTGCAAATATTACTGCATCAAATGCTAAATAACTGGTAACATGATGCTGTGCAACAGCACAACCCAGCAGAACTGTCTGGTAATGGACAACTGGAACCCTCAGGCAAGCAGATAGGTTAATATTAGGGTTCACCGGAGGAACAGACTAGACCCTCCCAGGCCCTCAAGCCAACAAGAAGCCATCAAAAAATATATTGATGGTAATGTAATGCTCCGCAAAAGCACACCTACTACAACTCTTTGGCAATGCACAACTGCCACGCTTGTGAAATGTAGAAACCTCACGCAAATGTCCACAGGCTCGCTCACTCAGACATAAAACACAGACCTGGGAATGCAAAGGTTTGATTGCACCATCATGTGCAATCAGAAGTGACATCATCATGTAATTGACATTGCATATATTATGTGTCTTAATGTTAATAATGTAAAGTGGAACCTCTAAATCGTATTACTGAAGGTGCATTCACAGTAGGAAAGTAGTAATTCATATATTTGTGTGTTCTAATACTTGAATTTAACATGTTGAATTTTAATACATGTGCACTTCTGTACTTGCACATTCTAAATATGGTACTATGGTGCGATGGCATATAATCACCTCATTATAAATTTTGTTTTTAATTGTAAGATGCACTTATAATCATGTATTTCGAATGTGCAGTGAAATGTCATATTAAGTTATCATAAGTAAAGGGCCTGAAATATTGATTTAATGTATCTAACCTTCAATATGAAGTTTTGCTTGCGTTGCAATATTCGTTATTTGCAGGTGCGTTTGTGCAAGTTTACAGCTAATGAAAGGCGTATTGTGTATCTGAGATAGTGGAGTGTGGGGGAATACTTTGGCAAGGGCAAGGAGAGCTAACGAACTGAAAAGAAAAGACTCCTGTTTGTGCACCATGCTCCTAGAGACACTCAAGGTTGTGCTAATGTTCGATTTGTGGGGTGAGAACCTGATGGGAAATGCCAACTTCAACTGTGCAGGGAAGATGGAAAACTACTGGTGTTGATGATGTAGAATTCTCGAAGGTTCTATAGGTTTGATTGGTATGCACTTAGTTTGATGAGGGTAGACTCTTTTACAACTCCGATGAGAGCAGATTCCCCTTGAGAACTGTAGAGCTATTGACCTCTATACTTTTTATCCCTTTGTGTGGCTTTATGCTACAAAACACCTCTTTATATCAGTATTATGTTTCTGCTATGCTGACACTTTCCTATATTTCCTGAGAGATAATTCAGATCTCCTTTCGCTTAGTTTACGGTACTTAGTTTGTTTTAGGTTCCCTAATAATTAGCCAAAAGGACACAAATTTATATACTGATCATCAGCTCTTGTTGATTATCTTTTTTATTGCTGCAATTGAAATTCTTGTAAGCCTTATGTGTGTACTTTTCAACCTCATTTGATGCTTCACTTCACCTTTTGTGATATTGTACTTATATAGCATGTTTTTGAGATTATTTTACATAAGTTTGGCCCTTAATTTGTAATAAACTCTTGAACTTTACTCTCTGTTGTCAGGATTTAATGTGTGACCAAATAGGTTAAACTGTTAATTCATTTATGTGCTGATTGTGACTCCCCTTTACCCCTCGAGACTCCTAAAAAGGTCTGCTGGAAGAAGAGAAGCAAGAATGTGGGCCTAAGCATCACCAGACCACAAGGATGAAAAAGTTTGGAACTAGTCAGGGAACAAAGGGAACATTCAAAACCCAATAATAACACACACAATGGGCACAATACCCATTGCTAAGCTTCCTTGCCCATCAAATCCAAAAATACAAGTTTTAAGAACACTAGGTATAGAGGTACATCCTGGTTGGTAGTGACAGGGGTTTGGGAACTACCCAGGAGTCCTCTAGGTCTTCTGTGTAGGATTGGCCACATGGCGTAACTTGACATTGTCGATGGAGACAAAGAGGTTTCCTTTAGAACCAGGCAGCGGTGGTAAGATCTGGTACCGTGTATTCCCAGTACTGGACCAGGTGTTCTATATGAAGGGCCACATTTTATTTTCACAGAAAACTTTTTCTCACACCATATCCCCAACTTTTGGGATCCAGCTAATAGGTGTTATTGGTGCATCCCTCGTTCCCAAGGTGGTGGCATATGCAGATATGTTTTCATCAGGGAACTGCTGTAATTTTTGCAAGACAGTGACACGTTCATTTATGTCAAAAGGTGTATCTGCCACCACCGTGCCAGAGCCATCAAGATCAGGGACATTCATAGGTATGCCAAACAGAACCTCGTATGGGGTGTGCCCTCCCAGGGACCTCCAACGCAGATTGGTAAGTGCTCTCTGCACTCCATATAGGTAGTTAAGCTATCTACGACCCATACCTAATACTCTTGATGTTAACAATTGCTTTAAATCTTGTTTTTTTCACTCCACTATACTGTTTCCCCAGGATGATAGGGAGACAAATAATGCAATTGGACCCCCAACACCACCATGGTGTCCCTGAATGTCCTTGAGGCAAAAGTAGGACCCTGATCTGAATGAAATGCCGCAACTGCATATGTCCTGATAAAGACATGCAAATCTTTAATAACAGTTTGAGTGTCAGCTGATGGAAGTGGCCATACCCCTCGGAATATGGAGCAAAAGTCAACAGCAGCTAGGATGTATTTGTGTGTGCCATCAGGTGTCAAAGGACCCAAATAGTCCAGGTACACATTTTAGTGGTTTGTTGGAAATTAGGAGGGGTGTCTGCAGTGGGTGCTTGACAGTGGATTATTTTATTTGTTGGCAGATATCACAACAAAGGACATACTGTTTGGTCTGTTTATATGTTACCGAAGCAAGGGGAGAACAGCAGCATGGCTGGTGCTGGGCACAGATGGGCTTGCCGTTGGTGCGCCTTTGGCACACCAGTGATGCGCCCGCTGCACACAAACAAGTGTGGTCATTTTAACAAGGAGGTCGAAGCAATGGCCATACCCCTTCAACAACCAGAGCAGACAAGAAAAGCGGAAACCAGAGCTCTCGTGCCAACTCTGCTCATGAGAGAAAAATAAGGTCACAGATCGCCTGAGTAACTGAAACACCAAGCAGTCAAAGAAAAGTATTAGGTTTATGAACCCGACATTAAAGTCCCTGAGTTATTAAAAGTAATACTGTACAAATTTGGCTACGTAAAGCACTTCAAAAAAGAAAAGCTTTTTAAAAACAGATCAGTGCCTACTGTCATCGGCGCTTCCGCACTTTTGTGCTCATTTTAACGAGGAGGTTGAAGCAACAGCCTTGCCCCCTGCAACAACTGGAGCAGGCAGAAAAAGATGAAACAGGAGCTTTCTCCAACTCATTACTCCACCATGAAAAGGATCATCTCGCAAGAAAAAATAAGGTTCACGGAACCCCCAATTAAGTGAAACAGTGATATTGTGCAAAACTAAATAGTTAAAGAAAGACAAACTTCAAGTTTATAAACCCAACATCACATCCCCCCAAGTTGTAAAAAGGAATACTTTAAAAATTAGGCTACGTATTGCATTTTAAAAACAAAAAGTGTTTTGAAAACAAATGAGCACTTACTGTCAATGTCGGTGTAAAACCTACCAAAACTCAAACTGCATGAGCAAGAGCAAAAAAGTAGCATTTGCACTGTTAAATGTTTGATGTGGAGAAGAAAGTTTTTAATACTTCACTAAAACAAATAGTATATGTCCCATTTAGAGAGAGGGAGTAGGAGGGTGCCAGAAACAAGGAATCAACAGTGAAAAAGCCCAGGAGGAACACTGCCATTTTCAAAATGTATGGATTTCAAGATGCAGAATTCCTTGCTCCTGTTTGCCTGTGAGCATTTACCAGTATAAAAAACAAGCTGTTTAAAGACTCAAAGGGCCTGATTTAGAGCTTGGTGGAGAGGTTACCTCATCACAAACATGACCGACATTCAGACCACCGTATTAGAAGTTACATAGGCTATAATGGAATTGTAATATGGCAGACAGGATATCCGTTGGGAGAGTACCCCCCCCCCCCAACCTCTAAATCAGGCCCAAAGTTTTTAATTTCAATTGGATGTGGCACTCAATGGACAGTCAGTGAAGAGACTTGAAGTTGTGGTAGTCCTATGATGTTTTCTTGACCCATCAGATGGGTAGCAGAATTTAAAATGTTTTTCAAAGGTTGCACTACACATTTGTGAAGATGAATAGAAGCGTTACATTTCCCGGATGAGAAGACCCTGCAGCTGTAAAATAGAACAAACACTGTCAGGTAGAACTAAAAGTTGAACCTGCCATAAAATATACATATGGTTTTGAGCTGCTTGTGCTTTCATTGAGACATGCACATGTTCACAAAAATGTTCTATTCAGCTACAATCTAAAGACTTAGCTGGCTCCACCGTGTTGTCTTCATTGGCGATAACTGACAACCAAGACTGAAAAACAGAGTGAGCTGCCATGTAGAGATAAGCAGTTACTCCTTGTTTGATGAATGGATTTACAAGCAGCTAATTACAAGCTGAGGTGACAAACGTAGACTCAGACTATACCAATGTGAGAAAATGGATTATAAGATAGGGGAAATGGGGGCCCTAAGTGTCAGCAGAAATTTCTAAGGGGGTGCATCATTTTAACTTCACCCATCCTGAGGCAGCATAACACTACTGTGGCCATAGTATTACGCTGCACTGTGAGCCTGCACACCAGGCTTTACCTATCGGGGGCATGCCGATGCCCATGATGTGGGCCCATCACAAGCAATAATGTCACTATTCTTGTCAGGCCCAGTAAGTTTCAGTAATTCAAATCTGAGCTCAACCTCTGATAGCAATGGCATAGAGCAGATAGGCCTAACTTCAGAAAATGTGTAAAGCATTTAAAAGTAACAAAACAGTTAAAAAGTTGAAAATACAACACAATAAAAATCCCATTCCAATTTATAAACATAGAGAAATGTTATTGAACAAAATGACACCAAAAATATAAAAATACAATAAAGTGAACTGGAGTGCTACATTTTAAAAGTTTTAAATACCAACAGTGCAAAAAGTGCAATGCGCCAATAGCAGGCAACTAGTCAATCAATCAATCAATCAATCAAAATAATTTATAAAGCGCGCTACTCACCCTTGAGGGTCTCAAGGCGCTTGGGGGGGGTAGGAGGGTCACTGTTCGAACAGCCATGTTTCGAGGTTTTTTTCTGAAGAGCAGGAGGTCTTTGGTTTTGCAGAGGTTGGTGGGGAGGGAGTTCCAGGTTTTGGGGGCGAGGTAGGAGAAGGACCTGCCTCCTGTGGTGGTGCTTTGGATGCGGGGGACTGTGGCTAGGGCTCTAGACTGGGACAAGGGTAAGGTTTAAGGCTGACCATGATGTATTGCAGGTCAGATACAGAGACCAGGTTCATCTCTGTCTGAAGTTTTACCTTCTAACTTAATCTCTAGAATGGAAGTCAAAACTCCTCAGCAGGGCAAGATGAAGTCCCAGTGAAGCCATTCAATTTGGCAGGAAAGCTCGAAGTAGTAGAATTTCACAATTCATGCGTATGTCCCTCACCAGCCAGATACTTCTGATTTCTACCCCACAACTTAGTCACATTTTTGAAGCTCGAAAGTGAGAACCACTGTGTCAAGCCTTCTCCACAACATCCTACTGAAATAGACATGCTGAGCATAAAGGGTCTGAGTGGAAGCAATCTCAATATTTGACCCAGCGGCAATGCACCTTGGTAGGATCAACTTGGAAAGTTTTGTCCCTGTCCTCTGTTGGTTCTCCAGGCAAATATAATTGAAAACATGTCTAAGTCAGAGGTTTACGGGTTAAGCATGAAGAGTAAGCTTGCCTATATTCTGGTATGAAGTCAGGCTATGTGGTCATAATGCAAAAGGAACAATAGTAAGAAGAGTGGACTAGCATTGCATAAACTGCTCAGCAAGTATAAGAATAGCCTGATTAATGAAAATAGGGCAATGTGAGCTGAATCTGGGGTATGCAAATGAATGGAAGCCTTAGGAAGTTCCTGGTTCACATCCCTATTTCCCTACCCAAAAGCTTGCTTCCCAGTGGTCTCCTTTGGTTTGATTTTGCCACCACATGCCATGTGACTTTGTCACATGATCACAGTAGAGATGGAATGGCTTTGTATACCTTCTGCTGATGGAATGAGTCAAGGCATGCAACATGGTGACAGGTTCCAGGAAGACCTAGGGTCAACTAATGCTTCCCTGATTGGCCCTCCTTATTGCATTTGACCTGATCACAACACCAGATTAGGAATGAGCTTCAAGAAAGTCTCTTATTATTAAGGACCTCTATAATGGAGTGCAGTTTGAGTGCCATAGTAGTGAGATTTTTCAAGGAAGGCCAGCAGTCTGTTTGACACCTACTTAGCCATGTTATGCCCTGGAAGGAGCTAGGGCTCTATTTAGCCCTTCCCACTGCCGAACAAGCTCAGCTTTGACTAGCCTCAATTACTGCATAATTTAAGCCCTCTGCTGACCACCTTCCAGCCTAGTCTCATTATAACCAAGAGACTACAACATTAACAATGACTAAGACCATGAATAACAAAGGGACAGAACAACCTGAGCATAAGGAGATTTGGCACTACTGTGTCCTGCTCATCTACATTACCTACAATGTCACCTGCACTACACCTCACTAATTAGCATATCACCAGCTGAACGCAATACCTGCTTGCATGACTAGAAGAGGCACACAACAATACAGAGGTGTACAAACCCAGGGATTTGGATGATAAATATATATATATATATATATATATATATATATATATATATATATATATATATATATATATATACCATTCAATAAGCATGTGGATATCCTAGCACTTAATCCACTAATACAGCATGCTTATCATATGCCATAACCCACACCAAATAGACAAGACAGTGAGGGATCCTCAACATGGTGAGGTTAGTAAATTTTACACAAAAAGGGCCGTAGCCCTTCTCCCGATGGTGTAAATAAAATACAGTGCGTCTGCATTAATGATTGAACCTCCAACAAACGTTAGTCACCCCATAGTCTGTTGAGGGATCAGAGGTCACTCTTACCTATGGATGGTGGAACATTTTAGCTGTAGCCTATATCCAAGAGAACATTTTGCTCTATTGAAAGAGCAAAAAAAGGCTGAAAAATCCCACTGTGGGCTCCCATCTGTAGACTCCATGCTGTTGACTTTGACATGCTGGACGGGCCACTGTAAACTCCCTGTTAAATAGTATTCCACTTCATCCTGATTTAGCTTGTGCTTATGTAAGAATACCTGATGTGAGGAAATTCACCATTTTGTTGTGCTCCCCTCTGTCCATCTGATATTTTTTTACCATTGCCATGACTATGGTGTGTTAAGTAGGTATTTCTATTTAAATGTACAACAGTTTATATTTCCAATTTTCCATAACTGGCACTCTTGCTTGACATTTGGGTGGACACCAAGTAGATGTGACATGTTAGAGAGAACGTGGTGGAAAATTCCTGAACCCGTATGAAATAGGGTTTTTTCTCTGGAACTGGATATGGATTTGAGAAAAACCTCCTGCATCTGGAAACATAGATTGTAGGAATCAGTCCTGAAGAATTGAGAACTTCTGTTGTCAAGGTAACAGTTCTATAAGAAGGTTTCCTCAAAGTTGGGAACATTGAGAATGTCCACCTTTGGAGAACTGAAACAAGAATCTAAAGCTCAAGCAAAAAGACCTGTCCATAGCAGCTTCATCCTAGTGTTTTTCTATTGGCAGCATTTTGCTGGAAGTCTGATGCTACAGCAGGACTGTTCCAACAACATTTCTCCCCTTCCTGGCTACATTGTCCAGTTTTGCCCTGCTGACGTTTTTTGACAATCAAAAGAATTTCTAAATTTGGAGGTAAATATTTTCAATTGGACCAACTACTTCAGATTATCTAGTATTTTCTGCAGTGTAACAATAAACACATTATTTTACAATTCATGTCACTGGAGGGGGTTTACTTTCATTCAAACTTTGTTGGGGTGGAAATGTCACTTGTATGCCTCTGGAAAGCTTGCACTATTGCCCTGAATTCTCCAAGCAGTGACTCTCATGTTATTTTTAACTGTTTGACTGTGACACAAACAATCATCATGTGTACACTGAGGGCCTGGGTGAAAATTGACTGAGACACAGATCACCAAATGATCAGGATGGATGGTTACACCTAAGGAAGTACTCCTTTACTGAGCATGACTAATGCTAATTCACTGGACTGTAGAGGACTGACAGTGGAAACACCGGCTGATTATACCTGTAGGAGAGGCCTTTTTTACTTGTTATTTGCACAAAGACGTCTGTCAGCCCCCTGCACCTGGGCTCCTTGCTCCATGTAGGACATGGATGTCACATGTAGGTGTAGTAGAAGGATGAATGTGGAGTGTATGTGATGTAGTTTACTGTAATAGCCAGGAATCCATTTTGAATGTGCTGTGTGTGGATGTTACACAAGGTGGATGTTTGGGGAGACAGAAAGACAGTCAAGTGAATTGCAGAACTCCTCTGAGTTATTCCTTAGGTTATTTGAAGAGGACAATACTCTAGGGTGTGGAGGATAGGAGATAGAGGGCCCCTTTGAAATTCAAGGACAGTCCTTTCCACCTTCTTGCTCCATTCTTCCTCAGGGGTGTTATCCCCCACAAGTGATTTAAGAGGCCTACCCTTCATTTGTGTCTTGGTGTAGGAAAGTACCATCTTGCCTGGCATGTTACCCCCTTATTTCACTGTATGTATGTTGTTTTAGTCTATGTGTCACTGGGACCCTGCCAGGCAGGGCCCCAGTGTTCATAAGTATGTGCCCTGTATGTGTTCCCTGTGTGATGCCTAACTGTCTCACTGAGGTTCTGCTAACCAGAACCTCAGTGGTTATGTTCTCTCTGCTTTCCACATTTGTCACTAACAGGCTAGTGACTAAATTTACCAATTCACATTGGCATACTGGTACACCCATATAATTCCTTTGTATATGGTACTGAGGTAGCCAGGGTATTGGGGTTCCAGGAGATCCCTATGGGCTGCAGCATTTCTTTTGCCACCCATAGGGAGCTCTGACAATTGTTACACATGCCTGCCAGTGCAGCCTGCGTGAAATAATGTCCACGTTATTTGACAGCCATTTACCACTGCACTTAAGTAACTTATAAGTCACCTATATGTCTAACCTTCACCTGGTGAAGGTTGAGTGGAAAGTTACTTAGTGTGTGGGCACCCTGGCACTAGCCAAGGTGCCCCCACATCGTTCAGGGCAAATTCCCCGGACTTTGTGAGTACGGGGACACCATTACATGCGTGCACTACACATAGGTCACTACCTATGTGTAGCGTCACAATGGTAACTCTGAACATGGCCATGTAACATGTCTAAGATCATGGAATTGTCCCCCCAATACCATTCTGGTATTGGGGGGACAATTCCATGATCCCCCGGGTCTCTAGCACAGCTCCGGGTACTGCCAAACTGCCTTTCCGGGGTCTCCACTGCAGCTGCTGCTGCTGCCAACCCCTCAGACAGGTTTCTGCCCTCCTGGGGTCCAGGCAGCCCTGGCCCAGGAAGGCAGAACAAAGGATTTCCTCTAAGAGAGGGTGTAACACCCTCTCCCTTTGGAAATAGGTGTGAAGGGATGGGGAGGAGTAGCCTCCCCCAGCCTCTGGAAATGCTTTCATGGGCACAGATGTGCCCATCTCTGCATAAGCCAGTCTACACCGGTTCAAGGATCCCCCAGCCATGCTCTGGCGTGAAACTGGACAAAGGAAAGGGGTGTGACCACTCCCCTGACCAGTACCTCGCAGGGGAGGTGCCCAGAGCTCCTCCAGTGAGTCCCAGACCTCTGCCATCTTGGAAACAGAGGTGTTGGGGGCACACTGGACTGCTCTGAGTGGCCTGTGCCAGCAGGTGATGTCAGAGGCTCCTTCTGATAGGCTCTTACCTCTCTTGGTAGCCAATCCTCCTTCCTTGGTAGCCAAACCTCCTAATCTGGCTATTTAGGGTCTCCGCTTTGGGGAATTCTTTAGATAACGAATGCAAGAGCTCACCAGAGTTCCTCTGCATCTCCCTCTTCACCTTCTACCAAAGGATCGACCGCTGACTGCTCCAGGACGCCTGCAAAACCGCAACAAAGTAGCAAGACGACTACCAGCAACATTGTAGCGCCTAATCCTGCCGGCTTTCTCGACTGTTTCCAGGTGGTACATGCTCTGGGGGTAGCCTGCCTTCACCCTGCACCAGAAGCTCTGAAGAAATCTCCCATGGGTCGACGGAATCTTCCCCCTGCTAACGCAGGTACCAAAAGACTGCAACACTTGTCCTCTGGGTCCCCTCTCATCCTGACGAGCGTGGTCCCTGGAACACAGCAACTCTGTCCAACTGACTCCCACAGTCCAGTGACTCTTCAGTCCAAGTTTGGTGGAGATAAGTCCTTGCCTCCCCACGCTAGACTGCAAAGCTGTGTACCGCGTGATTTGCAGCTGCTCCAGCTCCTGTGCACTCCTCCAGGATTTCCTTTGTGCGCAGCCAAGCCTGGGTCCCCAGCACTCCGACCTGCAGTGCACAACCTTCTGAGTTGTCCTCCGGCGTTGTGGGACTCCTTTTTGTGACTTTGCATGGACTCCGGTTCACTTTTCTTCTAAGTGCCTGTTAGGGTACTTCTGCGAGTGCTGCCTGCTTCTGTGAGGGCTCCCTGAGTTGCTGGGCGCCCCCTCTGTCTCCTCCTCCAAAAGGCGAAATCCTGGTCCCTCCTGGGCCACAGCAGCACCCAAAAACCTCTACCGCGACCCTTGCAGCTAGCAAGGCTTGTTTGCAGTCTTTCTGCGTGGGAACACCTCTGCAAGCTTCATCAAGCTTCATCGCAACGTGGGACATCCGTCTTCCAAAGGAGAAGTCCCTAGTCCTCTTCTTTCTTGCAGATCTCCAAGTTTCTTCCAACCGGTGGCAGCTTCCTTGCATCTTCAGCTGGCATTTCCTGGGCTCCTGCCCACTCTCGACACTGTTGCGACTATTGGACTTGGTCCCCTTGTCTTACAGGTACTCAGGTACGGAAATCCACTGTTGTTGCATTGCTGGTGTTTGTTCTTCCTGCAGAATCCCCCTATCACGACTTCTGTGCTCTCTGGGGGTAGTAGGTGCACTTTACTCCTACTTTTCAGGGTCTTGGGTGGGGTATTTTTCTAACCCTCACTGTTTTCTTACAGTCCCAGCGACCCTCTACAAGCTCACATAGGTCTGGGGTCTATTCGTGGTTCGCATTCCACTTTTAGAGTATATGGTTTGTGTTGCCCCTATACCTATGTGTTCCTATTGCAACCTATTGTGATTCTACCCTGTTTGCATTATTGTTCTTGCTATTACTTACCTAATATTGGTTTGTGTACATATAACTTGTGTATATATGTTACCTTCTTTCTGAGGGTCCTCACTGAGATACTTTTGGCATATAGTCATAAAAATAAAGTACCTTTATTTTTAGTAACTCTGTGTATTGTGTTTTCTTATGATATTGTGCATATGATATAAGTGGTATAGTAGGAACTTTACATGTCTCCTAGTTCAGCCTAAGCTGCTTTCCCATAGCTACCTTCTATCAGTCTCAGCTGCTAGAAACACCTCTTCTACACTAATAAGGGATAACTGGACCTGGCACAAGGTGCAAGTACCTCTGGTACCCACTACAAGCCAGGCCAGCCTCCTTCACTTGGTTTTGGCTCTTCTGACAGGGAACTGCCATCTTCACTTCTACGTCCTGCTCACCCTAGAGGACAAAGACTGTGGCTTGACCAGTTTGGGAAAAATAAACAAAGACACAAACCACCAGTGGAAACCAAGAAGGACCTTTGAGTTCCAGAGTTAGGATCATTGACTACCACCTCCCACTTGTCAGGTTTGGGAACATGAACTTGGAAGCTATGCACCCTCCTGAAGAATCTGTCTTTAAGTACTTAGAGGGGAGGAGCCCCCTGACTGCTGGACAGAAGTGCTAAAATGAGTGGTCCTGATACAGTATGCTCTGCAGTGAGCTAGCTTCTTCCCTAAATTAGCGTGAGCACATGGAGCTTCCCCACTGACTGGTCTATGGAGAGTTGTGGACAGTGGCAGGTGAAGTCTAACTTGACTACAAGCTACTGACCAGATGAAGTAGCGCTTTTGATAACTTGGTGCTAAAATGAATTGAAACCACGGTCACTGGTTTTGCCTCACAACAACATGCATTTGATGGTTTCACTTCAATACCTCACAAGATCACCAGTGCATCCCACATTCCCTCTTTGTTTTATTTAGGTGGTGAGGTTTAGCTTTCTCCAAAAATTGAAAAAATACTATGCACTCAAATTTTTTCAAATTCAGTAAAAAATGTAACCATGAGTATACAGTATATGTGTGCTGCCTCGGTAATGAAGCCTACCTGTAATCATGAACAATATCAATTGAACTAGAACACCAATGGTTGACTAAGACCAAAGTGCACAACATTCATATCTCACTGTTTTAGACACAATTTTTGCACATCTAATATTACAGTATATTATTTTCTGCTTCCATATTGAATGCTTAATTTTTTATCTGAATGGTGATCGAAACACTTGTGACCAGTAAGAAACTGAATGCATTGTGGATTAAATGCCTGTGGGGCATTGTAGTCACTCATAATAGTATTAACATTATTTTGGTTCAGCTTTGTAGTGGTTAACATACCTTTCGCACTGCATAGCATGGTATTGGGACAGTTTTAAGTGGGATGAGTTTGGAGTTTGAGGTCATGATTGTTTAACCAAACATTTTTTGACACATGCTGCATGGTTTTCTCTTAGTAATCACTATGAAACGATTTGATTTTCTACTGGTAACCATTTACACTAATGCAATAACTCAATATATGTTGGGTACTACTAACAGTTTTCATGTAACATTCTCAGCACAAATTGTTTTCTTACCTTTATGTAGGGTTATTCCAGGATGAGCAATTTCATTCTGTGATAATTTGTAGGGTCACTTCCATATTTCTTTATGTGTGAAAATCATGTCCTCTTGTTTAAGGCAAAATCCACAGTTACAAAATGTTTTTTGATTATATATTGCTTTATTGAACCATTATTGCTACCCCTGATGAATAGTGGAATCATCTGAAATACATTGGGATTCAACAACAGAACTGTTTTGATAACACTGGTCCATGTTTAGCTGTTTTTTCTCAGCACATTGAATGTGAAAGAACATCTGTATGATATCTCAATCAACAACTATCAACGCTAATTGTTTATCAAGCTATGAATAAATAATGTATGATAGGACATTATTTTGGGGTGAAAATTTGTTGAAGTTTGAAAAAACAATTTGAGTTGAAATTGGCCCACGGGCCCTTCTGTAGTGCATTTTGGTCCTAGTCATACCGTGTTTTTCTAGTTCTATTGAGATTTAGCTTTCTGTCACTCTAGACATTTCCATAGACTCTGGCAGATGCAAATTGAGTGGTCTCTGCCTACTTGTTTCCACACAGCCCACTCTGTTCCAGAATCAGAGGCACTGGCTTACTCACAGCATCAAGGGCAGAAGACATTGGTGGAGTTGGCGGAACTGGGGCAGTGTCAGTGTGGTATCTCTCCATGGCTCATGCATGGACCCACACAAGTGGAAGGAGCACAACTAGCCCCTGGAGGACATAAGTAGGAAAACCCAAGACTTGACTTGTTAAAGGTACATTTCATAAGGGAAACTTTGCAGGGACTGTGGTTAATAACAGACACTAGAACACTTGCAATTGTGAATTAGAAACAGCAACAGCAACACCATACATTTTATGGTGTTAGTTATAGCATGAAATAAGTTTCAGAAGATCATAGCCTACCAATTCCAGGAGGGCAACTTATTTTATTTTGCACAGACTGTTCCATTCAATACCCTTACCTATGAGTCTAGGATTAGGCTAAAGTCAGTACTACCTAACTCCACATTGATTCCCTCCATTTATAACTCTGTATTATTTTTAATTCTGTAGTTTTATATGTAGTATCATACTGTGCACTGTTAATTAAGTACTTTTTCATTTTAAGGAAAAACACTGGCTGGACATTGATTTATTGAATGTTGTTATATGATGTATAGAATCTTAAGTCTCTACCCAAGACCATCTCCCCTAGTAAACCTTGAACCGTCCTGCATAGCTATCTTGAGGAGCAAGTGCTAAAAGAGAGTACATGGTGTTCATTTTTTAGTCCAACAGTAGGGTAAGCCACTGGATATATGAAGTAAAAGGCTCTTATTGTTACAATTTGAGTCCAGTAACCCCTGACTGCTAAAAAAAGTTCCCACAACTTTTCATCCCTATAATTAATAATCCTAGTTTTTATTATATTTATAATGTTAAATTTGTGTAATTTTTCAGCTACCTTTAGCTGGGCATTTCGAGTTACTATCTGCTACCAATTATGAGACAGTTGTTCCTCATATAAACTTGTTCACTTTGGGGGTCAGATTGGTTGAAGACTGTGGAGATTAGTCACAGCTCCCATCAACATTTACTAATCCAGTTGCCTTCTTCTGGCCTGACCTGGTAAGCCTTGTCAAGCGGCATATCATAAACTGGACTCCACACGGCAGTAGCGGCTACTTGTCAACGGGGGTGGCGGGGTGGGGGGAATAAAAAAAATGTTGTTTTTTAGAACTTACCTTTTATGTTGGGAGAGATGGTTCCTTCCTCCTCATCTATTCGCCAACTCCCGGAAACACACAGGTTTCCAGACTCCCCTCCAGACACAACGCTGCTGTCACCAGCATGAAAGCAGTGTTGTGATTGGTCTAAGCGGTCTGGTTCGGTCCTCAGACAGGAAGTAGGGCCCTGTGCACTTTCTCCTCCTGGCTATTCAATACAGCCAGGTGGAAAAATGCAAAGTGCGCATGACTGTTTGGCTGGCCCAACACAGCAGGTCAAAGCGTCATGCACACTTATGTGCACAAACCACTCCTCTAGCCCTTGCCCTCCAGCCCTGCCCCACTCTAACCCAGCTCCAGAGGAAAAATTAAAATGATAATAACGTTGTGTATTATCATCTTATTTTTCCCTTTCCTTCACTGCATAAAGCAGTGGGCCGCTGCCCCTCCACGTTAGCGGAGTAGCCGCCGCTGCACCACACAACATGCTCAGTTCAATTAATAAAATATAGTATGTAGCACGAGTTCATTTATATGCTGCTTGCAGCCTTCAAATCATCAAGTAAATACACAGAACAAGCAGGTGATGTTTACATGTACAAAACAAAGTACAATGGCAATTTGTGTAGGGATGAAAGATTTTTTAAAATGCCTGAAACAAGAGGTAAACTGCCTATTAAAATGATGTAGTATTACTGTAGCACTGGCAGGCCCCAAAACTGACAAGCAAATGTACACATGCAGGAGATGCCCACACCACATTAAAGGCACCGGTGCACCACATATCTTGCCAAAAAGCATGTCAATTAATATAACACACCCGCCAGACTGATCTCACTCAATAAAATGGAGATTAGTTCTCAGTCGAAGGGTGTAGAGTTGTCATGCTGTGTCTTTCACAGCTGCTTGCAGTGCTTGTCTTTAATAATCAGTAAATAGTACCTGTAGGTGGCCCTGGAATGCACTCTCTGCCAAGAACCTGGAGCTGGAGCCTCGGTTTACAAAATGACTGTTTCTGCTCCTTTGCACATTTTACATGATGCTGCCACCCCACATGGGAAATGCTACTTGGCATAGTTTAAAGGAATTTGGCGCGATCCAAGGAATGCTAATTACAGTAACCAACTGGCAATGAGGCATACACTTTAAATGGACCGTGCCTGAGCAGATGAACAATTTTTACAGCCTTAAATTCCAGGAGAACGACCCTTTGTCACATTACATGATAGCTCCTTTTATCTTCCCTGAAGATGTAGTAATTTCGAAAATGTGTTTATTTTTTAATGAACTACTGTACTAGGGTTGTAAATGATGTGGCCCACTGATAAGTCCTTTATTGTAATAAATATGCAGTCTTGTTACTGTTTAAAAGTACTAGAATGAACAAAATAAATATGCACTTGCTCCATAGTGCATTCCAATTTTCCTGACACTATGTTTGGCTATTCCACTTTGATTTTTGATACCTGTCCGGAAGATCAGACACCAGTCAAATTGTGTTTTACCACATTTTCTAGGACCTAACTTTCACCTACAAAAATGTGGAATCCATAATATCAGCTGCCACTATATTGTTAAGCTAAGTATGTATGAGTAAATAGTACATCTACACATTCTTACCTTGACAATGTTAGTGCTTCGATCCTTAATAAGTAAACTTATAAGGTGACGCATGTAGGTCGATGAACCTTTTGATTCGTTTAGGGTGTTCTTGCCATAGTTTCAGTACAGAATCAATAATCAACACACAATAATCAATAACCATTAGTCAAATCAATAATCAACGGAGTCAGTAAATTTCACACACCATGACTCTTCAGCCATGAATAACCACACCTTTAATTATAAGTTTAGTGAGTTTATTTCCCTTATGTTAACAATACTAAGTCAGGAATCTTAATCATCAACTTCAAATCAAACTATTTTAATAATGCTCGTTAATCAGCAAGTCGCAAGTAACATGATCTAATCAAAGTTTGAATCAAAAGACATTCCCACGCATCAACATTAGTAAAACCCAATTCAGCAAAGCTATGATATCCATGAAGTTCAGCAAAATAGTCTGTCAACCATTAGTATCTGCAATACGTCAGTCGTCATGTAAATAACCTCACCTAACCCAGATTAGCATCAGCATGTGGGGCTTCATGCAAAACAATTTAGAACACAAATTTGGAAAGCATCTACCTAAGGAAAGTATTAAAACAGTGCAGTTGGTACTTAGAAAGGAAAGGCATAAAAATGGAATTCAGTCATTGTCATATCTACCGATCCACGGTATGGGTCAGCAAGCAGAATCAGTCTTGTCATCAATTGATCAGAAACACATCAGGCTCTCAGTCAAAGAGTATGAGCCCAATGACAGAATCTCTTCTTCTCAATATTGCAGTAAATCTGAATAAGGTCTGAAGTCTTCTCCCTCTGTCCCATTGTTATATCAAAGTTCCCCAAACTATCCCCCAATTTCCAATTGGTCAATTAATCATACGTTATTACTCTGCCCAATAGTGTCCATATACCAAATCTATGAATTCTAATATTTCACAGTTCACGTGTCATTGATTGGTCTGCTTTACGATGTTCTCATCATTCGGCTCGTCAGGTATCAATTTTGTTGCATCTTCATCTCCAGTCAGTGTCTTCATTGTCCTGGGAAAGAACCCTTTGCAAAATTTACACACAAATTGTTATTTTGTGAGAGACCTCATTTCCTGTCCGTCGGTTCCCATAGAAAGCATCTGCTAAGCATTTTATTAAAACAATAAGCATTTCACAGTTAGTTCACCCTGTCAGCATTTTGCATTGAACACTAAGAAATACAGCTTCTGCATGAGGTCTAGCAAAACTAGGCCAAGACACTCTCTAAGTTAAGGCCTACAATTAATAAGCAAGAACATAATTCATAACCCTTATTATGACATATTACTACATTAATCTAATACATTTTCAATATTTCATATGTATTAATTGTAATTTAGTACATTTCGTGAACACTGGTGGCCATTCTTCGAGGTCACATTTTCAAACGTGCACATTATTTTTCTACGTTATTCATTTTTCTACATAAGTCATTATTCAAAATACGTAAACATTCATTAAAAATTCCTAATTAAGACATCTGCTTCAGCAACAATATGGTGCTATTTAATATTCTGGATCTGATATTTTTGTTGGTCGAAGTACAAATCTACACATTTTGACGCACAACCATAGGGATAGGACTGAATACCATCCATTAAAATGATGTGAGCCCTGCAACAATGCACAGGTAAAAGGTAACTATGGACACTCATCTCTTTCCTCACACTTCAAACTTTCCAAACACATGGATGCTGAGGAGAAGCATCAATGTACAAGATTTGGGAATCTATCTATATGATACTACCCTCTCTACTGAGGCCACCCTATGTGGAAATAAGGACCCATGCTCTCTCCAACCTTGAGCAAATTGGACAGGGATAAGAATAAGAGGCAGGACACATGGCAGTATTGCACCAAGAATAGGTCAAATGATATTTCAAAGTTCATTATCAGGAGTAGGGCAATGCCACGTTAAACGCAAATGTGAAAAGCCATTGTTAAAAGAGATTGTAGCAAACATTAAGGCTCCAGGAACAATATAGCATTAATTGATGCAGAAGGTATTGGGTACATTCTTACTTCTCAAACCATTGGCACACCCAAGCATAACCTAGGTGTGCAATAAAGATGTTTGTGAAACCAAATTCCTGACTAAGAATTGAGACTGGTGGTTTTACATTGGCTTGTGTACTTCAAAATGCAGACATTACACCGGTAGGGCAAGACTGAAAAAGCATTTGCAAGATTACCTTTAACCATGGGACTGTGGTCACTTGCGAGTGGTACACGGTCTGCGGACAGATGTTGTTCATTTGTGGGCTTCTTTAGGTAGATTCTCAACATGTAAATGCAAACAAATTTGCTCCTGTTTAAGGCAGGAGTAAGTATTGTGCAATACTAAAAATAATGTGCAATGTTTATGGATAACAATTGGCGCTCTTTGAAAATCAATAAAAATTATTTGAAACAAAAAGCAGTGGTAGTTGCGCTGCGGGAGAGGAATGCACAGAAAACACAAACATAAACGGGGTGTATGGGAAGAGGTTTCTTGATGGAGAAAAAATATTTACCATGTGGAGAAGAACAATTTCCACATGTTCAAAAGTTCTAGTATGCAAAACACATTTGCTTTACACAGAATTCTAAAACTGATGGAAAGGCTACATGAGTAAGTTACATACACCATAGTAGCCGGTTCACCATCACGGATGCCGGCTGTACCATTCAGAAAAAGTATCATCCTGATCGGGTGCAATACAGCAAGAGATCCTATTAGTTTATGCTATGTTTGCCAAGGGGTCTACACCAAATGGAAAACGGTCAAGTCAAATTCCAAGAAGAAAAAAATATGGTATCTTACTGGCATTATGTAGTGTGCTTTCCGAATTTGTAAACCCTTGTAGTTCTTTAGCATTCTGGCGACTTCCCAACGTGGTTGCAAGCTTTCCATTGCAGACAGGAGATTGAATTAGCAAAGAATAACATCATACGGGTGATGTTTCATGTTTACTGTGATCTTAGAACTATCCATAGACATCCTGGTTTTTCTTTCAGTATATCAACATTTATTACTGAATGGAAAGAATGAGGTCAGAATCTCAATCTTTCAGGTACCCTCGACCTGTGAGCATTAAGAGTTTCGGGTCAGCCTGGCCACTCCCAAGTCGTTTGACATCAGCTTCAATCCTCACACAAACATGCTGGGCTGCAAGGATTACCAAATATTTCCAACCATTTTGTAGGTGAAGTAGCCAGTGCATGGATGGGGATATCAACACCATGTCAGCACATATCATTTCCATGTAAACATTTAGGCTTTTCTGGTTTCTCAGGGTAAGTCCTATCATACAATCAACAATAACTGATCAGTGATAGCAGGCGAACACACAAAAATAAATGGCAAATAAAATAGGGAACATTTATTTGTTTGTAGGTTCCTAAAAGGTGTTGCATTCACTAATGCACCTGTATTTCACTCTATGGGTTGTTACAGAATTTCTAATTTAGAGCTCATTCAGCTTATGGCTTACATGGCTTTTTGGCCACAAGGAAAAGTAGGGGAAATTCGTAGATCAGTTAATTGGAGTACATATCTCAGATTTAGAAAAGTACTGCAAATTGCTCGCCAATTGTCAATGACAGTTGTAAATGTGGTTTAGATAAGCTTACTAGGACTCTTAAACCTTCCAGAAAAGGCAGGTTTTCCTCAGTAAAGTAATCAAGTAAAGTACCGATTTTATGAGGAACACAGAGGCAAGAATTATCTCAATTATAACTTTTGCTTGATAGTTCCCATCTTTTGTAACTATTTTCAACGTCATGTTTTGTCTGCTTTCCCTAGCTCTAATTTCTTCAATTTGGGGATTTGCTTGTGGAACTACCATTAGACTGTGGGGACAAAATCTAGGTGTTTCTCCTGGGATTCTTTCTAATTGAGCCATTTGAAGACGTGTGACTCACGAGTAAGTTATATGTAAACTTAAAGCAAGACACAACTACTCACAGAAAAGCTTCATGAATCAGGTCTATAACACTGAATTTAGATTGCCTTATTAATGTGAGCTTGTACAATAACGGTCATTTCGCTGTTAATAGGTATTAAGAAATATCAATAGATTTCAAAAGGGATAGTCCAGTGAGATAAAAAGCCACTGCAAAGACCTTTTTGTAACCAGAAGGTAAAAGGCACTCATTACAATTAAAAATAATTCAGCCTTTGTCTGTGCAGAGTGATAAAACGTTGACATTTCATGAGTACAATCTATGATTACCCAATTTTCATTGAACAATTATTTTATTCAAATAAATGCTTCTTAATGTTCGTGCTCCTGCTCCTTTCCCCTCCCAATCCATGTCCCCCTGCGTGTCTTCTCTCCTAACAGTTTTTGCGGAGGACAGCACACTGTTACACAATTTGGTTATTTTCCTTAGAGAGTATGTATTGTGAATGAAACTTTCTTTGTGTTCTAATGTAACTTACTGAAGGACACGCCTGCTGAAAGTTCCAATGCAAGCTTGCTAGCACACTGGTGTATGAGTACTTGTTTGAATATGTTCCAGATTGTGTTGTACAGTTCCAGACTCTGCTGTTGCTGTGGAAGCTAATGGAAGATTTCCTCTACCTTAGAAATGGGTTAGTATTATAATTATTAGTGTGACGATCATATTTCTGATTTGATCAATAGGTGTTAAAACTAGTCATGGCATGCTGATTTGCAGTTTTTGCTTATTGCCTATGCGTAAAATGTATATAAAAACTCTTGGTTTTGAGGGTAAGCCAGAGAGACTTCCATTATATCTTAGAGAGTCAGTGTTCCTTGTGAATCTGACTTAAAGAGACTTTCCCTTTGCTACTTGTAATGCTGTTGGTTCTTTTGTAATTCTGACAGTTATATCAAGAGCCTTTCCTTTTTCATCTAAGGCTGCTGTCCCTTCCACTTATGTTTGTTGCTTACTGCGACTTAGAATAATACTGATTTGTGACTATGGATTCTGTATCTGATCCTTCGTGGCATATATTTTGCATTTCTCTGTAATGTCTACTTTGAGATTTTGTAATGAAACCCTTTCACTTTTCATGGATCTAGTACTCAGTTATTGAGTGGTCCAAGCCCCTATGTTTATATTACTCTACTAAGTTGATCTGTGGGCCTGATGTCGAGAAGGGTGATGATTCTTATCACTAGCTCAAGGGTGCCGGAGCCGAGCTGCCGAAGGGAAATTTGGGGATTTTCATAATATTGTGGTTCAGTAAAATAGTGGGACTCGGCTCCCACAATACCACAAAAAGGTCTAGGTATGTGAGGAACTATTAAGGAACCCACTGGCATAATATGTCTTAAAAACATTTCAGATGCATTTAAAATCTCTCAAGCCATTGTGGCTGGAAAGCAAGAAATAGTTCTCATAAAATCCCCAAGGTTTTTTCTACAAATAAACTCAAAACAGAGGAATAAACACGTTCATTTATACAATAAACACGACAATAACAATGTTTGTGTTCGTTTTCAAATAACACCCAAAGTGTGATATCAGCAGATAACTTACAAGATGCCGAGATCTACGAGACACGTTGTTCACCTCAAGTGGTTTGAATGATTTCTAGCCTTGCACTAAATAACTCAGACATTTTGGGTGACATGGGCCTGTATTACATCTAAGGCCACCCAAGCAGCATCAAGGTGGACCTCCTTGATGTTCTCACACAAATGATGATAAAGATAACCCCCGGCCGAAGTCCAAATGCTATTAACGAACCGAAACAAACCTTTATGTCAATAGTAAGAGGGATCAAAATTGACATTTTGCAAGAGAGGGAGCCAGGGAGGGTGAAAAGGTGTGTGTTTGTGTGATGTTGCTCGGGCGTATGTCTGTGCTGGGCCTGGGTGAAAGGTTAACCAGGCTGACATAATGTGGATAGTTTCCAAATTTCTTTACACTTTGCATTAAACAATGCGTTGTCATTTTTTGCATTCGGAAGGCTCATTGCCACAGAAAATGGCTCAAAGAGAGAATTTTTCTACACTAACCAGTCTCCTGCCAGTGTCAAGTGCGTGAAGACGTGTGTGAACATATTCATGAGAGATACCCTCAAACTACATTTCATTTTGAAAGCGTAATTTCATATAATTTATAGGGAATTTTTCATGATTTAGTACATCCCTAGTGTGCCTGAGGTAGATGGTATATGTGTACTTGTTTATCTTATTGTCCTGCTCCCAGACCTTTAAAGCTTAGCTCAACAGAAAATAAACAAAACTCAAACACAAGCAGAAACAGACATGTTGGTGACCCTTCCAGTAAAGCCATTGCATTATTAAAATGGAAAGTAAAGGGGCGATGCAGGGGAGGGAGCTGTACACTGAAGGTGGCCGTCCTGCAGGCAGCAGCCAAAGTCGAGATACAGACCCTGTTAAGCAAGAGGTACACTGCATCTTGCCCCTCAGCTGGCCAGTGTCTCTCCAATTCAATAGAGCACTCCCAATATCATGCAAAGCATGCAATTCTGCTTGTTCCAGAGCAGCTGTAATAAAATCTTGCGACAACAGCATAGTTTTCAGGGAGGCCTACATCATGCATGCCACCAGGGATGACTTGACTTTAACATTTATAGACCAATGCCTGGCTGCTAGCAGCATTTAAAGCTTTAAGGACATACCCCTGCTGACTGAGGGACGAGTCCCTGCCTGTGATCACATTGCTCTTTATTAGCATCACTAAGTTAAAGTATCACTAAAGCTGTGGGGCACATTAGGCTTTCTGTTCTGTAGCTCCTCCCTACCAGTCACCATGTAAACAAATGCTGCACATAGGCACTTCTTCACAACTTGTGTTCCCTATATTCTAGACTGCGAGCCGGCCAGCCTGCTAACCTATTTGAGGCATTTGTTACTGCATGGATCCCTGGCCATGTCGTAAACAATAGGTTGGTAAAATACAGGGCACTGATTCTATCAAGATAAATGTGGTAAATGCACCTGGCATCAAGGGTGTACAATGCTGCTGAGAAGCACTGAAAACATGGAAAGAATGTTGAAAGAAGAATCTCCTCGTGTAAATGGAACTTAGACAATACTTCAACAACTGAAGTCGGAAGAGTCCTCAGGACCATCTATCCTCAGCCGAATACTGTGAATAGTTTGGTAGAGCAGATGGTTTGCAGCAGAACTGTGTACATGGCTACCGAGAAAGATGTCTTCTAAGAAGGTTCCAGGCACATAAGGCCAATTGTACAAAAGGTTTGTGCATCAGTCCAGCCATGACTAGTTTAAGGTCGCAAGGGGCCGGGGACTGCTTGAGCAGACAGAATGTCTGGATTCACACTTTAAACCTGATGTACTTCTTGTGTGCTTGCAGGACTATTCTATTCTATTATATGAAAGCAAGTGACCAGCAGATCCGCTGAACACAATTCCTCCTTGCTCCTAGCTAACAGAACTGATGAACTGTCATCATTTTGAACTTCTGCTGAATAGGTACTGAATTGATTGTAGAAAACCATAACGAAGTAAAGTCCTCTGCCATTTTCCCTTCTATGAAAGCAAGTGACCAGCAGATCTATTGCCCACAACTCCTCTTTGCTCCTAGCAGTCAGAATTGACCCACTGTTATCATCCTGAACTTCTGTTGAGTTTGTACTGAATAGATTTTAGAATACCATAATGGAGTACAGAGTCCTACACACTTTTCCTTACAAAGATCTAGTGAGAGGATTATTTCTGCCTCCTACCCTTTCAAAGGGTGTTACTGGCTATGTTACTCCTTGTTGGAAATGGCCCTTTTTGCACAGTTAACCCCAAACATTTTGCCTCTTACCTCCTGTGTTTTTTACTATGTGCTGCATTTCGTTTTTGCTGACTTTAGGACTCTGGGCACTTTACCACAGCTGACCAATGATGAAGTGCAAGTCCTCTTTGTCTAAATTGAAATGGTGATTGGTTTATCCATGCTTAGCATATTTGATTTACTAGGAAGTCCCTAGTATAGTACACCATGTGTGCCCAGGGCCTGTAAATCAAATGCTACTAGTGGGCCTGCAGAACTGACTGTGGCATCCACATGAGTAGCCCTGGAAACATGTCTCTGACCTGTCACTGCAGTGTCTGTGTGTGCAGTCTTAAACTGCCATTTCGACCTGGCAAGTGCACCCACTTGCCAGGCCCAAACCTTCCCTTTTACTATATGTAAGTCACTCCTAAGGTAGGCCCAATGCAGCCCCAGGGGCAGGGTGCAATGTATTTAAAAGGTAGGACACGTACTGGTGTGTTTTACATGTGCTGATGTGCAATTCTGCTAAATTCGTTTTTCACTGTTGCAATGACTATCTCTCCCTTAGGGTAACATGGGGATTGCCTTGAAACACCTTTTAAGTGTAATTTCCCACTGGGAAAAGATAGAGATATGGAGCTTGGGGTTCTGAACTCACAATTTAAAAATACATCTTTTAGTGAAGTTGGTGTTCAAATTGTAAGTTTGAAAATGCCACTTTAGAAAGTGGGCATTTCTTGCTCAACCAATCTGTGCCTCTTCCTAGCTGTGGAATACACATCTGGGTGAGGATGACAGTTGGGCTGTTTGTGAATTCACTCTAGACAGTCACACAAATGGAGCTGAGTTGTGCCCTTCATATCCTGATGGGTCTTCCTGAGCCAGAGTGGGTGGAGGGCTGTGCCTGTCCTTACACAAAACAGTCTCCAACCCCCTGGAGTGTGCCTGGGCCAAGAGCAGGAAAGGTGGGGTTTTGTGCACTACAAATACTTTTCTTTGAAGTTTGCCTACTTCAAAGGCAGAAGTGGGTATAAGTACAGGACCGCTGACCCCACAAAGTTATAATCCTTCTGGGATGATGACATTCTGCCAGGAAGAAGAGCTAAATGCTGTAGGAGGGACTGTCACTCTGCCTGTTGCTTTGCTGTGCTGGTCTGCTGCTTGCTGCTTCTGTCCTGGGAGTGAAAGGAATGGACTTTGCGTTCTATATCCTCCTTCCAAAGGTTCTTCAAGGGCTTGGACTGAGCTTGCCTCCTGTTAAGAAGTCTCAGAGACATCAAATACTTCATCTCCCAGCACCTGGGCTCTCTTGTAGATAGTTCTGACTTGCCAAGTGGTGCCAAATCCAGTTCCTGGGCCCTTGGGAGTGAGTTCTGGTGCAACCAAGAAGGAACCAAGTACATCAACTCCAAAACAACTTCAGACCCGGCACCACTGTCCAACTCTGCGCTGCTGCCTGCACCGAAGCTGTGATTCCCTATGATGGTAATGACCGTGACTAGCATCGCAGGTCCGATGCCACTGTAATACCTCCGAAGTCTCGCCACAGTGTGAGTCCAGAGCACCATGCGCCCGACGTCTGTGGGACCTGGCACTGACTCTCTGCCTCACCTGTGGCCCTGTGGTGTGACCACGACACCGCAAAGTCGACGTCCCACATCTTGGCCTGCTGGATTCATCGACCCTGCCAGGTTGTAAGCAACCAACGCCTTGCCATCGACGCCCCATGACCGCTCCTGCAACCATAAGGAACCAACACCTCACCTCCCCTGCCTAGCAGTAAGGAACCAATGCCAGACCACCCTGGAAGCAGTAAGGAACACACGCTGCAACAGATCCAGCGACACCTCACCTCCCCAAATCCGAGCAACGTCTTTGTTTCCTCATTTTCCAAGGTACAGTACCTGGGTCCATGCGAGTCCGTGACTGGCCCACACACACCAGCGAGTGGCATCGGACTGTTGGGAACGACTCCGTCAAGATGTTGTGATAGCCCCAGTTGGACCTGTTGTGTTTCTATACTAAGACTGAATCTTTGAAAATGTGTATCTTTGCTTGTGTATGTTGGATGTTTGTTGTTTTTTGTCTTGTTTTGCTCAGATAAATATTGGCTATTTGTCTAAACTGGTGTGGAGTACGTTTGTGGTGTTTTCATTGTGTTACTGTGTGTGTGTATACAAATACTTTCCACATTGCCTCTGAGATAAGCCTGACTGCTTGTGTTAAGCTACCAACAGGGTGAGCAGGGGTTATCTTAACTGTGTGACTCCCTTACCCTGAGTAGAGTGAGGGTCTATACTTGGATAGGGTGCAAACCACTGCCAACTAGAAACCCCATTTCCAACACTCCTAAAAGGAGATGCTTCTTAGCATCATGTTTCCCACCCTGAATAATCCTACTTTAAAAAAGCACCATAGCCTCAGCTTCTTCATAAAAGACCTCATAAACCTAGGTTGACTGATAGTTTAATTACTGAATCATTTTCTACCAAAGGGTTTAACCTGTGTTTTTCTGTTTTAATAGATGATCGCTCATGCAAATCTTACTTAGCTAAGCCAACTGTCTCTGGTGACCTATAGACTTTTGATCCAAAAACACAAGATTATCTGCATATAACAGGAGGAAATTATTTTATAGATCTTAAAACAATTCCTCTATAAATAATGCAATCAATGTCAGAGAGAGAACACAGCTTTTCTTTAATTCTGTTCTAGTGGGGATTTCAGTTGTTAATTCCCCTTGCTACCCTCTTAATTCTAGTAGTTTAATATATGGCATTAATTAGGAATAACAACAAATTCAGGATTCTCATTTTTGGAAGCTTCTCCCAGAGTGTCTGATAATCTCTGTGATGGAGTGCTGCTTGGAAGTTGACAAAAAAGACACATAAATTGCCAGTTCTCATCAACATCTATGCACCACTCCATTGGGGGAATACATGTTGTTTGTACTAAGCCCTGGACTAAAGCCACCTTGTTCTAATGGCATCAGTTTAGATTCTTCTATCAGCTCTTCGAAGCACTGAAGAATAAACCTGGTAAATATTTTTGCATAAGAATTAACAAGCAATATAAATCTATAAGAGCTTTGATCACCATAGTCTCAATTTTTGTAGCCAGGTTTAATATGAGAACCACACCAAGTAGATATAAGTATCCCTGTTCTTGAAATGAATGTAAAGGCTTGCAGAAATATTGTGGCCCAGATTGGAGGAGTTTGCTGGCAATCCTTTTAGGGCTAGAATCCTTAGCAGATCATATACCTCTATCGTCTGGTTCCCGGATCCATTAACTCAAGCCCTCATAAATATTGGTTATAAATGTAACCAAATGTGTTTCAGGAACTGGAATAGGTTTCTCAATAGACAGATTTGGACAGATTGGAATATACTGATCCCTGAGTCACAAGGAGCCAAAACTTTGCACTTTTCTGGAGCTACTACCTCTTTCCATAAGAAGTCATATTTTCATTACATTCTTTTTTTTTTCTTTCAATACATTCTTTTTAAGTATAGAGATCATATATCATGGTCTCAAGATCATTCATGACCAGACCAAGGATGAATTTTAATATGCTCCTTTCATAGTCTTTCAAAAGAGAATAGCAGCCCCATCTGAATGTTTAACAAATTTGTAGGTCACCAATGTTGGAAAAGTACTAGTATCTATTGTTTACAGAGCTCGTTTCAGAACAAAGTACTAACTCAAAACCTACCTCATTTACTCCCTTTATCTAATTTAGTTAAGCTTTGGGAGTCTCTGAATTGTATTACTTATCTCTTTTGCCTTCAGCAAGAGAAAAGGATCACTACCCACCAAAAGAAGCACACTAAAATCAGCCCAACTATCCATAGCCCAAATATCAATAGCAATATAGACAAAAGGTCTATTAGACCAGTCTCTTGCCTGTTGATCCCACACAAACTTCCCATCAACTATGAATAGCAAAATCTGAGAAAGACATATTTCTACAGCTAACTCCCATTCACAGGGTTTGACTACATTTTACATTTTATGACAAGACGGAGGCTCCTATTATGCGTTTCTTTTCTTACTTTATTAAACAGCAGCAGTCAAGAAACTACAGTTCCCATAAGGCCAGAGGGAAAAGGGCCAATGGGAAACAAACAGTGTACAAATATAACAACCAATTGACATATACAAAGGCATTATGACATCACTTGACTGCGAACAGCCCTCTTTTCTTGCTGCTCGCAGTCAAGTTAAGTACCTTTCCTTCATTCCTCTGCGTATTGTTCATATTTGTTTATATTTATTGTATTTATTTACCGAGTTGGTTTTACCTTATGCTGTAGCTTTGCGCTTGTTTATTCCCAGTCGGCGAGTCGCCGCATTTATTCTTTAAGCGCTGCTGCGCGTGCTCTTATCTCCCGGTGGCATCTCCTCAGATGCGCGCGTTCTATTCAGCGCGTCTGAGGAAATGCTTCAGTTCTGTTAGGACACGCTCGAGCAACGGACGTTCCTGTCACTCGGCGCGCGTTCATATTAATTTATCTCAGCCTCAGCGGACTTGGCAACATATTTTGTTACCTGCCTCCGTTGACAACCGCATTCCTCCACAACGCTCCAGGTTACCTTTTACTGACCCCTTTTTTCTGTGTCCTGACCCCTTTACAGAGAATTTCCTACACGCCCACAGGGGAGGTTTTGGTTTGAGTTATCCTTCACATTTAACCCCTTATTTGCCAGTTCAATATGGAGAGGGATAATTCTCCTTCCGGACAGCACATTTTAGAGGATGTTAGTGATATTAGACAGGAATTAAATTCCTTTATTAAATCCTCTGTACAACAAGCTGTTACCTCTTCCATAAATAAACTCTCCAAGAAACTTGAGTCTTCCTTTACTAATTTAATATCTAAGACTCTATCGGCCCAGGCTGCGGGGGAAGGCAGTCAGCGCCTGTCCCCTTCTAAATCTAAATCCAAAAAATTGCCGCAAAAGGCAAGTGAGGTTTCCTCACATGTGGCAGAGGACGTGGTTCCTCAAAAGGCTCCCCCCAAGGAGAATAAAAATGTGGATAATTCTCAGTCATCATTAAAACATAAAAGAAAAGCCAATAATATTATAACCCCCTTGATAATTTCTGCTGTCCAAGATACAGATGATGACATGCCGGATGCGGACTCTGATTCCGTGGTATCTGATAAAGATGACGATGTCTCCCTCTCTTCCCCACCTACTAAAAAATCTAGATTTTCGGAAAATTCCAAATCCCATCTTTTGCTAGACCCTGAAGGTTTACCCATGTTTGACCCTTCCTTAATTCACCATCCTAATTCCACCGAGTGGGCTCCGGCTGGCTATGTCTCTGAGTATATTTCGGCCAAAATAAATTGTCCCTTAGAAAAACAGACCAGAACAAAACTTAAATCCGAATGCCCCCGCCCTTCCCTTCCCCACAAATCCTCCATAACTCCCACCATTGACGAACCTCTCCTCACCTTTTCTACAAGACTCGGCAAGGACCCTTGGTGTAGACAAAGCGTGGTCAGGTTGCCAAGATAAGCTTTTAGATATTCTTGGTCCCCTTTCCCGGATTTTTGATATTGCTGAGGAGGCCAGACTGGAGGGTTCTATTATAGACCCAGATGAACTTACCCTTTGGGTACAACGTTCCTTGTGTCTCTTGGGAAACGCTAATGCGGCTTTAACTCATGAGCGCAGAAAAGGACTTCTTTTAAAACTCGACCCCAAGTTGGTTAACTTGGCTAAAGTGCAACCAAATCTCCATACCGAGGGTCTGCTATTCGGTGAATCCTTTATCAAGGAGTTGGGAAAATATGTGGCAACTTTTACTTCGCTGGTCAAAGCCCAACAATCGCTAAAGAAAATGTTTACCAGCGTGTTTTTGGCAAGGCCGGCAGAGGGAGGAACCGCTTTGCCGGCCACTCCTATCATAACCAAGGTTCCAGAGGCTACAACGGTCCCTCCTACCAGGATTACAGACCGCAATTCTACCCCCAGAGATCCAGGGGTTTCCGTGCCAGAGGTTACCGTGGTTCCAGAGCCTCTAATCAAACAGGTAAGCCCTGCTTGTGGTCGTGTTCCTATAGGGGGACGTCTTCGTCATTTTCTCCCCTTAAAAATGGTTAGAAATAACTTCAGATCCTTGGGTCCTCAATACCGTTCAGGGTTACATTATCGATCTTTATTCTATCCCGAGTCAATTACACCCTCCTATCATTCCTCATTTCTCTGCAGAAATGTCAGATCTCATTACATCAGATGTCCAATCCCTTATCCACAAAGAGGCCATCTCTATTAGCACTCCAGATCCAACAGGGTTTGTCAGTTCCATCTTTTTGGTTCAAAAGAAAAACAAAAAGATGCGTCCTGTCATAAACCTCAAATATTTCAATCATTTTGTGGTTTACCAACACTTCAAAATGGAAACCATCCTCCATCTAAGAGATATTCTACTTCAAAATGATTGGATGGTGCGTCTAGCTCTTCAAGACGCATACCTGGTTGTCCCAATTCACCCAGATTCCAGGAAGTTTCTCCAGTTTCATTGGTTAGATCATCTCTATCACTTTACCTCTCTACCCTTCGGTTTATCTTCTGCCCCCTGGTGCTTCACCAAACTCATGAGACCTGTTGTGGCTTTCCTCAGAACTCAAGGTGTGAGACTCATCATATATTTAGACGATATACTCCTACTGAACCAGTCTCCTCAGTTGCTGTTGTCCCATCTAGCTCTCACATGTTCCCTGCTATCGGATCTAGGATTTATCGTCAACAACGAGAAGTCTCTCCTCACACCCACTCAGGTTATAGAATTCTTAGGCTTTCAGATAAATTCGGTCTCAGCCGTCCTTATGCTTCCTTCTTCAAAGATCAAATCTATCAAATCAGAAATTTTACAAATTCTACGAAATTCTCTTATTTCTCTAAGATCGCTGGCCCGTATAGTAGGTCTTCTCTCTTCGTCCATTCAAGCGATCTTTCCCGGCCCTCTCCATTACAGAGCTCTTCAAAGATTAAAGATTCGCCACCTAAGAAAAGGACTTTCATACTCAGACACTATTCCCCTAGATCACGATTCTCGCACAGAACTTCAATGGTGGATAGACCATTTAGATGCATGGAACGGAAGAACTATCTTTCCATCAGCCCCAGATCTTGTGTTAGAATCAGATGCAAGTCTCTCCGGCTGGGGGGCCCGTTGTGGACCAATCTCGACTGGAGGTTCATGGTCTTTAGAGGAGTCCAGATTGCATATAAACTGTTTAGAGATGCTTGCCGGCTCCTTTGCAATCAGAAGCCTAGCAAAGAACAGGGTTCGCTGCGCCATTCTTCTCAGAATGGACAACATTTCGGCAGTGAGATATATAAATCACCTCAGGGGCACAAAATCCAAACCTCTTGCGGAACTGGCCAAGAGTTTTGGGGAATTTTGCCTTTCAAACCATCTTTCGGTTCATGCAGAATATCTTCCAGGATCTCTGAACTCGGTTGCAGACTGGCACTCACGTTACCTCCGAGATTCCAGCGACTGGAAACTTCATCCAGACATTTTCCAACGCATCCAGAATATGTGGGGTCCCTTTCAAATCGACCTTTTTGCCTCCCGTCTCAATTCTCAACTACCCTTATTCTACAGCTGGTGTCCGGATCCGTTAGCATTAGCAGCCGACGCTTTCTTTCAGGATTGGTCGAGTTTTGTAAACTACGCCTTCCCTCCTTTTCTCATGATCAGCAGAGTTTTAGCTCACATCAGGCGTCAACGAGCCACAGTGATTCTCATAACCCCATTTTGGCAGTCACAAATTTGGTTCCCAACTCTCTTGGAACTCGCAATAGACATCCCTTACCTCCTTCCTTCCTTCCTGTATCTTTTATTAGACCCCAGTCATCGTCCTCACCCCCTCATCTTGGATGACTGGCTGACCCTTGCTGTTTGGAAGATTTCGGGTATACCCAACCTGTCTCTTTCATTTCGACAGAGGCTTCCCAATACTTATCACAATCCTGGGCCCTAGGCACCAAGAAGGCATATAAGTCTGCATAGTCCTTATGTCATAGCTGGTGTTTGGGAAAACGTATTGATCCCTCTTCGGCGGATGTAATTTTCATTGCAAATTTTCTGGCGGCTGAAGCCAGTAAAGGCAAAGCTTTTTGTACCATCAATTTATACAGATCGGCAATTTCCTAATCATTCCTTCGTCAATGGGAAACCAGTTGGTGAACATCCACTTGTTTGCCGTCTATTGAAGGGAGTAAAATTTTCTAATCCTCCAATGCCAAAATATAGACAATTATGGGATGTTAATATTGTTTTAAAATTTTTATTGTCATGGCCTGATAATTCTATGCTTAACTTAAAATGTTATCTGCCAAGTTAACTATGCTTTTATGTCTTGTTTCTATCAAACGTATTTCTGATGTTAGAGCTTTAGATATTTCTAATCGCCAATTCACACATTCTGGTGTTTTGTTCACAGTGTCTCGTCGTACAAAGACTAATTTATCTTCTGTTTTTTATCCTTACTTCCCAGACCATCCCAAACTATTGCCCTCATTCTGACCCTGGCGGTTTGAAACCGCCAGGGCAGAGGGCCGCGGAAGCACCGCCAACAGGCTGGCGGTGCTTCATGGGCAATTCTGACCGTGGCGGTAAAGCCGCGGTCAGAAAAGGGCAACCAGCGGTTTCCCGCCGGTTTACCCCTGGCCCAGGGAATCCTCCATGACGGCGCTGCTTGCAGCGCCGCCATGGGGATTCCGACCCCCTTCCCGCCAGCCTGTTCCTGGCGGTTTACACCGCCAGGAAGAGGATGGCGGGAACGGGTGTCCTGGGGCCCCTGGGGGCCCCTGCACTGCCCATGCCACTGGCATGGGCAGTGCAGGGGCCCCCTAACAGGGCCCCATAATGATTTTCAGTGTCTGCTTTGCAGACACTGAAAATCGCGATGGGTGCAACTGCACCCGTCGCACCCCTGCAAATCCGCCGGCTCCATTCGGAGCCGGCTTCCTCTTTGCAGGGGCTTTCCCGCTGGGCCGGCGGGCGATCTTCTTGAGATCGCCCGCCAGCCCAGCGGGAAAGTTGGAATCACCGCTGCGGTCATTTGACCACAGTGCGGTGTTTGGGCGGTTTCCGCACGGCAGGCGGCGCCCGCCGCCCACCGGGGTCGGAATGACCCCCTATGTGTCGCACAATGCTTAAAAGTTTATGAACAAAAAACTGCAGATTTAAGGACTTCCTCGGCTTCCCAACTTTTGATCTCTTTCAGGAGACCTTTCAAACCTGTTTTGGAAACTACCTTAGCACGCTGGGTCAAATGGATTATGTCCCTAGCGGGTATTGATACTTCCATGTTTGGGGCTCATTCCTCCAGAGGCACGATGGCTTCCAAAGCATTTTGGGCAGGATCCCGCCTCGAGGATATTCTTAAATCTGCAGACTGGTCTAACGATAACGTTTTTAGAGTGTTTTACTGTAAACCTGTTGAGAATATTTCATTGAATGTAATTAATATGCTTTGAACTCGCATAATAGGAGCCTCCGGTCTTGTCATAAAATGTAGATTTTCCTAATTCTTTGACGGAAAGTCTTAATTTTATTAAAGACACGGAGGCGAGTATTATCCCTCCACTATGGTATTACTTTGTTATTTCCCCCCCCTTTTTTGTCTTCCTAGCCTCAACACAGGCGGTATACCACAATCATCATAAAAATTTCAACTGCAGCAGGAAGTTCCACATTCTTATCTTCACTTTCTCCTGCTACTGTTCTTAGAAGCATGGATCCTTCTCGCAACAAACGTTCTCCTTTTGATGGAGTATTGAACTTTTGTTCCGATCTTTTGGCCACTGTTCTAGCTATATTGATTATTTTCGCTATCTTTCCATTGTTTAATTCTGACTAACTCTCGCAAGAAAAGAGGGCTGTTCGCAGTCAAGTGATGTCATAATGCCTTTGTATATGTCCATTGGTTGTTATATTTGTACACTGTTTGTTTCCCATTGGCCCTTTTCCCTCTGGCCTTATGGGAACTGTAGTTTCTTGACTGCTGCTGTTTAATAAAGTAAGAGAGAAACGCATAATACTCGCCTCCGTGTCTTTAATAAAATTAAGACTTTCCGTCAAAGAATTAGGAAAATCTACATTCCATTGGAAAATACATATTTATTCTCAAGATAATCATTTATTTTTACATTTAGATCCCCTCCTAATATACAAGTCTTAGGTAATTTCCCTGATATGATCCTTTGGCGACTTAGTAGCTGGAGAGAACGTGGAGTTCCAGCATCCAGGGTTCTGGAGGATTAAAATTGTGAAACCCACATTGGTTGCATCAAATAAACTTTCTTTCCTCCATAAAGCAGACGCATAAGCATAAATGTTCCAGGATACCAAAAATGGAGGAGGACCTCCCCTGTCACTCGATTCACATTCTATGACCTCTGCAGGTCCCCTTGCAAATGTGCCTTTTGTTACAAGCATTTGTGATAATCAATAACATGTTTATCTTATGTAGGTGCTACATTGGAAGTCATTGCACCGTGGAGGCCATGCCCTGCGTCCATCCCCATGCTGCACACGGTGAAGATCGGGTGCAGTCGGGAGTTGGATGCCCATGGTGGAAAGGCCTGCAAAGTAAAATTCTGAAACTGAAAACTACCTGCGAGGTAAAGAGTCCGATGTACTTACCTGCCCTGTAAAAACTGTGAAGTACTGGTAGCACACCGTTTGGTCATTTGCACGGGGAAGACAATGTTTTCTAATCTGTTATGAATGTAATTTGGAATTCAAAGCTAACTAGAGCTTGGAGGGGTTTACTCCCGGCATACTCTTTTATTCATTTTTAGCCAGGGTAAACATCACCATCTAAGGTGAGATTCAGTTACCGGCTCAGACACCAACGAAGTCCAAACCTAAAGAGTTAAACACTTGCTTCGTCCATTTGAATTCTTCAACTAACCAACTGTATTCAACTAATGAACTGTATTATCATCAATTGAATTCACCTAGAATTCTGAGTCCCAGACTCAGATTGTTCCTTTTCACCATTATTACTAATTATTTGCTCTGTCCTTCCAGTCACTTCGTTTTCTAACATCTTTACATCACTATTTCCTCTCTTGCAGGGTTTTGTGTCTTCCATCTCACCTGATTCCCTTAATGAAACAACTTTTGGGGTAGCAGTTGTTCCTTAGGAATTACGATTGTGTTCAGTCCTATGGCGGCAGGCCTGCTCCCTAGAGTTCCTTGTCTTTTCTTACCGAACAATTTTACAGAGGATTTCAGGGTTTGGCAGCTGTACCAAATTGTTCGCCTTTGCCTTTTTTCGTGCCTCTACATTTTACTGTCTCTTATCATTAATTTAGTTTTATTTGCTACACTGTATTACTTTATGAGGAACGCTGGAAATAAATTCCAATCTGGCCAGAAATTTCAAAATCACTTGAGGAATTACAGTTTAGTTGACCTCAAACTTCGAGCTACTCTAACAGCCGTGTTTGTCGCAATTGTTCCTTAGTTGAGCAAATTACCGTATCGAGTATAAAATGGAGAGGATCCTCCTCAGGCAACTAAGCAGAGGCATTACTAGTGCTCAAAGTATAGTTAGAGCCATCTCGCCTGCTGAGGGAGAGATGATATGATTAGAAGGTGATGAGACATCTACAGATTCAGTATCCCAAGTATCGAGCTAAAACCTTAAGGTTATCAGAGCCAGCCCATTACTAGCAGCAATCTTGGTGACAAAAACCTTGCATGGCGATTCAGCATTTGTGAACCAAAATGACAATAATCACCCTCGACCTCTTCAGTAACACTCACTGCCATTTGAATTATAGACTTAGGTGATGACCCACTCCATAGTGAATAAGATCCACATGCAGTTAGCTGTAACACAGCCAACAATGAAGATTTAAGGCCTAGATATCCATTTGTATTGTAACGTTTTGTGATTGCATTCATATAGCGATTAATACCCCTGATGAGGCATTGAAGCACTTATACTGGGTAGCACGCTATTCACTCACAGTCAAACAGCAAAGAGATGGCCAGATGTATCAAGTACAAGTCATAAATTGCAAAATCAATTCTTAATTTGTGAGTAGGTATAGAAATAAAGATGACCCTCTTCAGAATTGCCAAGGAATAGAATAAAGCAGCTTGTACACGCACCATGGTTGCAGACTCTGTGTTAAGACTCACAAGCATAAACAGCTCAACAGATAATCTAACTGTAGGGCATTTAGTAGGAAAGGGGACGCCTGCCACTACATTTAACACTTATCGCTTATCTTAGTTGTTCCTTTCCCAAGTGGAACTTTAAAAATCTATGTAACCATCACATTGGAAGTGTAACTAATTCTTAAAGTCCTCGATATATTTTTCCATTTGGTACTCATAGCCCACACTATGCCATAAAGCAAATTGGAGCACAAGTACTCAGGAGTGGATGTGAGATATTTCACAACATAATTTTGTTTCGCCCAAGAGCCAATTCAGGTATACTTAACAATGAATGCATCACATACTGATGTACGTAGTACAAAGTTCAAATAGTGCACTTCACCCGACTCAGCCTTCAATGTACACCGGTGAATACACCTTTGGTTCGTCATTTTTTCTTACATTTTGACTGTAACATCACATATTAATAGCTGAAGGGGGAATCATAAGGAAATGTAAGTATGGATGTGTGAGATTTATAAATTGTGAAACAAGGCCCAAAACAATGGAGCATTTTATAGGAGAAAAGTACATAGGATATTGTGGCTTGAGAGTTCATGACACACTGTGGAACAAAAGAGGAGAAAGGGAGAAGGGTGCCTGATGGAGCAAGGAAGGTGCCATAAAGGACAAGGTTGAGTTGACAGAGAGAGGGACTGGTAGAAGGCAGGGTGAAGAAGCCTGTAACTTAGGGAAGTGGGGTGCTCTTTACAGAATTTAGATACAAAAGGCTCAAGAAGACCCAATAATGACCACCACAATATGAAAATTAGAAAATATCACCAAGAAAAGAATTGTTGACCTACTTATGGTCACCCTATATTTAAACAAGAAATATTGCTAAAAATATTTCTGTAAAAATAGCTAAAATACACAATAGCTAATATAAAAATATTTATTAACAAAATATCGGCAAGCCATGAAAGATATAGTAAATAACAAATATTGGAATCTTTAATCTATTGGAATCAATTAACAGATATCCATTTATTCACATTACTTTAGGATTCTAGACTTTTGAGACGACTTCAAAACGTATTACTTGTGTTGGCGGTTGCAAATTAAGTACTGGTAACAGATACCTTGATTGACAAAGGGATTTGTGACAAAGGCAAGAAAATGCACAATATTAACAACCAGTATGTATGCCTCATACCAACCTTCTGTTGACTCACACATACTGTTAGGTGAAATTGATACTTATGCTTCCTGTATAGGGTCTGCACTGGCCTCCTTTGTGGAAAGGATCATTAGTAATCATAGCCCTTCTTCGGGTATTTTCTAAGTCACCTATACAAATTCATATGATTTTAGCAGACTCACTGTACTACCTGCCAAAAACATTGTCAAATTCACTGAGATGAATAATTCCAGAGAAGAGTAAGACCAAATGGAGGAAACACGGTCTAAATGTAATGCCATTACACTGGTTGCAGCGATCAGATGTGCATACATGCACACCCTATATGGTGTAGCATGCCACACATGTAGACAAGCACTTCAGCGCCGACATAGGGGTAGTAAGTGCTGTATAAAATGCTGCAAAACAATACAGTACAGGTTAGATTACAATTAAAAAGCCAAAAATGATTTACCTAGTGAGACCCTAATTAGGAGTTTAGGTATGTCACCACGAGCAATAATCCAGGTGAAAGTGTGTCTAGGCCTGTAATTATCAAGTACAAAAAATCTACACACATTTTTAACATTCAGGATAATGGGAATTATTTTTTCCCAAATACTTGCGCCGCAGCTGTCCATTAGCGTCATTCACTTATCACCTAATTGAAATAGTTTTACCCAGGTTGAGTTTGAAGGGATAGGTGGCAGTTTGATGTGGTTGTGAAGTCCACTGTAAGTACACACTT
The DNA here is from genome assembly GCF_031143425.1 of Pleurodeles waltl. Taxonomy (NCBI): domain Eukaryota; kingdom Metazoa; phylum Chordata; class Amphibia; order Caudata; family Salamandridae; genus Pleurodeles; species Pleurodeles waltl. The sequence continues at coordinate 978,589,200 of NC_090447.1, forward strand.
CAGCAGCTTGCAAGGCGCTGGATTTGTAGTGTTTTAATTTCATGGAAAAGCATATGCGGTAAAATGGGATTTTTGAATTCGGAGTTTACTACTGTTTTAGTGTTGTATCCTCAGCACATTAAGCATATGGATTTCTCTTCACACCGCTGTGAAAGTTCTTGTCAAAGAGCATTTAGCTCCCAATGTCGTGTAGTAAGTGTTTCTCCAGACTGTTAAGAGTGCATACTGTGAGGAATAAAACCTTTGTACTGCTGAAAAAGCGTAAAGCGCACAATCTAGCTAATATTTTCAGTCCATTTGGAATGTCTTTAAACATGAATTATTCACTTGGGCTATAAACTCAGAATTATTGTAAGTGTATTTTTTTTAAAGTATTTTTAGTGTCTCTGAACATGGACGAGTTTTATAACCAACTTTTGTAGCTACTGTAGCATGAATTGTTAAATGTTCTTAAAATGTGTTTCTAATTACACGGGACATTTAAAGTTACGGATTACTTACACAGGTAATCAGTAACCCTCAATAACAGAATACACTATATAATACTCGAGGGACTAAGTTTACAGGTATGGCTGTAAAACAAAATAAGGATGTCACAGTGACTAAAACTGTAAAATGAATATAAACACGAAGTTATACTGTTCCAAGAGCAGATTATATTTTCACATTTGGGTCCTACTATTGAATTTATAAAGTATTTTCAGCAACAAGATGTTCAGGGTTGTTTTCGGTCCAAACTTCTACAGTTCATACCATTGCACAATCTTTATTTTTAAATGTATTTTATTGATCAGATAGAGAAGTTCATTGTAAACCATTGCCATGGTTGAGCTGCGTAGATATAAACATAGTAAAGTTCTGACATGCATACAAAAAGATTAAGGGCCTCATTATGAGTTTGGCAGTCGGACCACCAGACCGCCATGTTGGCGGTCCTCAAAAGCCTGCAATGATGGTGGTCTTTCAGACAGCCCTATTATGAGTTTTTTTCCACCATGGCACGTTTAAAAAATCCAAGTTTCTCAGAGATTAGTTAAGAGTCATGGTGGATTAAATCAGGAGTAGAGCCACAATTGCTTGGAACCCAAGTCCAGCACACTCCTCTCAGCAGGAAAATGGAAATGTGAGACAGGACAGTCAACAGAGTGAATGCTGTAGGCACCACCCTGCACACAAGGGAGGACATTAGGAAGAGGTGGAATGACCTCAGGGGCGAGGTCTGTTCCCTGGTCTCCAGGCACTGGCTGCAGGCCAAGAAGACTGGCCGTGGCCCTCCCAGTGCCCCATTACATCTATTTCCCTAAGAGGAGAAGGTCTTGGCCATCCTACATCCTGAGGGCTTGACAGGAATACCTGAGGGAGTGTAGTCCGGTAAGTCACAACACTAAAAATGTCACCAAAATGCAATTTCATGCATGCCCACAGCTTACCTTTGGCTACTTTTACCATCACTCTATTCACCAGTGCAGTGTCCACCAGTCCAAAGACCTCTATTTGGCAACTCACATGTGAAGTGTACTCACTTGGGGACATGACATTTGTATAGTGTGTGTAGTACAGACTGACGTGACTACAACTCCCAGCAGACCCTGATTCTGTAACTCCAAACACAACCACAGTGTTCTCTTCTCCAAAGACCCTTGTGTCTTAACTCTCTATTGAAGTGTACTCACCTGGGAGGATGATATTTGTATAGTGTGTATAGAACTGGAAGTTACATGACTGCTAAGGCCAGGGGGCTCTGTTTCACTAATTCAAAACACCAGTCCAGTGTTCAGTTCTCCAACCACCCTTCTTTCGAAAATCACAAATGAAGTGTGCTCACCTGTGGGGATGACATCTAAGAAGGTTATGAATTAGAGGGAGTGACATAACTGCTAATGCCAGAAGGCTCTGTCTCTTCAAATCCAAACACAAGCCCAGTGTTGTTGCGCCCAAATACCCCTGTGTCTCAACTCTCAAATGAAGTTCACTCATCTGGGAGGATAATATTTGTATGGTGGTGGGAAGTAGAGGGCGTGACCGGAATGCTAAGCCCAATAGGCCCTGTGTCTCTAACTCCAACCACAAAAACTATGTTCATGTGCCCAAATCTATCTATTTATGAACTCTTAATTGAAGTTTACTCAACTGGGAGGATGGCATTTGTCAAGTGTATGTAGTATGTAGAGTGACATGCTACAACTCCAAGGAGGCACTGTTTCAGTAACGCCAAACACCAGAACAGTGTTCACTGGTCCAAATACACTTGCCTGCCAACTCTCAATTGAAGTTTACTCAACTGGGAGGGACAAAGATACAGATCATGCTCAACTCTGAGATGTGTCTGGCCACCTTGCTCCATCTTGACCTGCTAAACCAAGATGAGCCTATTGAGGACGGAAAGGACAGCTTACATAGTGTGTAAAACGATGACCCCAAAGGCCTCAAGATGCATAACCAGAATGATATTGGCAGCAGACACATTCACACTGCACAAGACACATGATCACTTTAGTCACATATACAACAAACCCAAGGGACTGCTACATCACAATCAACTAGGCCTCAAAATGGCAAAATCCATGTCTTGCCTTGCCACTGTTTTGCCTGCACTGGAGTCAAGATCAGTCGCTGCTCGCGACACCAGGAAGGGGCGGGGCGGCGCGCGTGGGGGGGTTGTAAATAAAAATTAAAGAACAAGAAAATCACTTACCTCCTCCACCACGTGTCGTGCACCTCTCCTCTGTCCCTCGTCGCTGCTGCAGGCACAGTCTCCCAGCCTGCCCTGCAGCCAATCATGACACTGCTCAAAACAGCGTCATGATTGGCTGGGAGCACCCAGTCAGGGTGTTCCCAAGCAGACTGGGATTCTGTGCAGGCTCTCTCAAGCCCGGCAACTGTGTTGCCAGGCTTGAGAGACCCTACTGCGCATGTGTGTTTGGGTGGCCTGAAACGGCCAGCCAAACATACATGTGCAGTGAGAGGGAGTGCTGAGCACTCCCCCTCGCTGCTCTTTACCTCTGTGGCCCCGCCCCTTTAAAAGAAAAGGATAATAAAAAAAGTTTAGCATCCTTTTCTTTTAAAGGTTTTGCAGGTGCCACTGCTGGAGGCGGGGCGATGCTCCTCCGACCTAATGGAGGAGCTGCCCCTGGGCAAGGACGGCATTCTCAGGCCATGCTCCCAAGGGCTAATGATCTGCACATTTTAGCAGCTGCTTGACTCAGATGGAATCAGCATGCTTTACAAATGTCAGGTCAATACAACCATTACCATGGTAACTTATCACAATAAGAATAACTGCAAAACAACTTTATACAAGGTCTATACATTATGTAGCACTACATTGTTAGAGGTAGATGTTATAATACAGCCAGTAACATTGTATCTTTCACATCAACAGATCGAGCTGCCACTGGGCACACAGAGGTCAAAGAACAGACTGTCACTACCCGCCTGGATGAAGCCATCAGTGAACAAAACACTTCTGAATCTCTGGACGTGGAGGATGGTTCTCGCCCATCGGGACAACCTGGTCAGACACCAACATTGAGTCTCACTGTGGCCACATCAACACCTCCCAGCCCGGTTGCCTCTACATCACATGCAACCATTCGCCACCCAACCAGTGTTCCGAGCACAGTGTCTTCCATCTTGTGCCCCCCAGTTCTGGATCCTGAATCGCAGCGCAACACTTCCAACAATGATGTTCCAGGAACCAGCGCGAGAGGGCACCCTGTGGCAAAGGCACAAGACAATGGGGGTAGTGTGCGTGGAAGGGATGCTGTGGGCCAACGGTGACGCCACTGGAACTGCTCCTGGACAAGACACCATCAGCCAAGTGTTGCAGGTCTATCAAGAGTCCCAAGACGTGATGGGCCAGGTCTTGACTGGACTCCGGGAAATAAAGCAGCTACAGAGTGACATCCATGGAGATATGCATGAACAATGAAAGATCACAATGCCAACATGACCTCCCTAACAGGGATGGTAAGGGATATAAACACCACCCCGATCAGGGCTCTACAACATCACTCTACCCCTTCCTTTGGTGTATTAACACCAGGCCCTTCTTCATCGGTGCCAGCTACTGGAAGGAAGGCCCTGCCAGAGGAACAAGCCCCAGACAACCCTGCCTCTGTAGCAGCAGACCCCCCCCCAACATGCAAGCAGGGATGTCCAGCAAATAATCCATTAGGTGTTGATGGTAAGACACCCACCACTGCCAGCAAGTGGCCTCTTCCTAAAGGACCTTCTTTGTGTGTCACACATTCACTCTGTGTAAAGATCTTGAACTACCCACCAGTTCCAATGGGTGGAGTACTCTGGACTTTTGACTCCCAGTAGTGTGGAATCTACTCTAATGACTTCATTCACCATGACTGACACCTTCACTTTATTATTTTTCTTCTTTTCTGTTAAAATGTTATTTACTGCAACAGCACTGTAATGCATTCACCCATCACAAACTCATTGCCTGCTTTCTTAATTTCAAAATGTTGCTATGTACAGCTGTAAGACCATGTGAACCATATGATGAAGACATAACTTACTTGTGAAAGGAGGCATATGCTACAGGTACACAGTATCCTGCTCAGGATTACAACCATTACACAAAAACACGTCAGTACTAGTGTCTGGTCACACCAAACATTTTATTCAAGTATACAACACATAGGCTGTCCATATGCCTGGACCTTTGTGGCATAAGAATGTGTGCCTCATACTGAGTCAAAGTAGGTATTCCAGGGTGCACCCCCCAGACCACGGAAGGGAAGGATTTGCAGGACATTGTCCTGTAGAATAAGTAAACAATAAAGTGGATGATGTCAGCAGCTTGAAACATTTCGCATACCAACATCACATAATTCAAGCTACAGACAGGTGGCAATACAACAGTCCCTGATCACAGGCCCATCATATTCCAATGACCATGCATCTGGTGGTATGACACAAACCTATGTCAGTGTTGTGGCACAGGCACTGTGGCCTGCAATGATGAGAAACATCTACAGCTATATACAGGTCAGACAAAAATAGTGTTTAGCCAATTTGAAGGATGAATGACTTGCTAGCAATTGATGACTACATATTTTATACCCACATGATGACACACATGATGCAATCAGCCCAGCACAGCACACAAAACAAGTCCAATCGGCTCTTCAGACCTTCCACCTAAACAATGTGCAAGCTGCCTTGGCACAGGTCTCATACACCCCAAATCTGTGACCTAAATTAGCTGGAACAATGAATGCCCACTTTGCATGTCTGAACAGATTAGGTACCTGCCAATGTCACAACTCTGAAATGCCCACATGAGAATGTCATGGTGAAGGTACCTGTACAAAGACAAAACAAGAAGAATAGGCTTCTAAACATACTTATTACACATATCATATAGCAAGCTATTAGAAATGAAATTACATTGCAATGAAACTGACACAAACAAAGCAACATCATCAAGGTGAGGATGTGTCAAAAATGATCTTATCAAGCAGCCTTTGTCTGAATATTGCACAGTAACAGCTCCCTTGTTGTTGCTAAAATACTCAGTTCCACAGATCCTCACAACTATAGTTCATTGTACAGTCACAGTCATGGCACCACATTACATATTTACACTCATGAAAAGTAGCTGTTGATGAGATCTTCCCAAACGTCAGCTCCTTCCTCTTCACCACTGTCATCCTCAATTGGCATTTCTGGATTCTCGCCCAGTGGCACTGCAGGCTCCCCTTCCTCTGGGACGTATGGGGTGTTCCTCCGCAGGGAGATTTTGTGGAGCATGTAGCATATCACAGTGATCTGACACACTTTTCCGGGAGAGTAGAGGAGGGTTTCACCAATCCTGTCAAGACACATAAATCTGGTCTTCAAGAGCCCAAAAGCCAGCATGCTAGGCACTACCTGCCTTGTTCATCTGAAGTGGACTTCCCCTAGTGTAGTTGGATTCCTCACTGGCATCAACAACCAAGGATGGTTCGGATATGTGGATTCTCCTGTTAAGGAGTGGCACAGATGTGCAACATTGAGTCACTCACTTCATAATTGTAGCACCAGACATTGCACACACACAAACGGGACAGAAGTGACTTACCAACCAGTCAGGCCCTCTCTGAGTACAGATGTGACATCAGCTGGTGGTTGTCTCCCAAACAAACAAGTTGCACATTGATGGAATGGAAGTTCTTTCGGTTGCAATATAATTGTACATTGGCCTGCGGTGGCACCAAGCCAACAGGTGTGCCATCAATGGCCCCCACCACATTTGGTATGCGTGCAAAACCTTAAAAGTCAGCCTTCACATGGCCTAAATCCTCACGTCTGGAAAACCGGATATAGCTGTCCAGGTGTTTCAATGTTGCTGACAGGACATTCTTCAACACCAGACTGAATGTAGGTTGGGACATACCTGCTGAAAGGGCCACTGTATGTTGGAAGGACCCTGTGGCTAGGAAGTATAAAACTGACATGACTTGTACAATGGGTGGTATGCTGGTTGGATAACTAAAAGCTGGCATCAGATCTGGCTCCAACTGACGACATAAGTCCACTATTGTGTGCCTATTCCAAAGGTAGAGCAGTATAATGTGGTGTTCTTCCATGGTCTGAAGGTCTGGCAGTGGATGGTAGACAGGAGGTTGTCGTATCCTCCCACTCCCTTGGCACCTATGTATGACAAGACATGGTTTATAAAATTATTCAGTGTGTCCAAAGCAATATACATGATGCTTGTCAATGATATCATGTGATAAGGTGTTTCTGAATGGATAGCCATGACAACCAGTACCCATCACAGCTGCAAATAACACAAGGGTCACATGTGCCCCCCATGGTTGCCTACACATGTGGTCACAAAATGTATATGGACCAAACTCAAAGATGTGCAACACAATTTCTCCCTCAAAATGTCACTGGATATCCCTACCACCAAAATGACCATCAGCGGTGGTGGACTGTGCCTCACTGTTATATGCTATCTGTGCCCTGAAACATACTACAATGGTGTTTGAGTAGTAGGACCTACATGACAACAGAGGGTAAGCATGTTTGTGAGGTCAAAAATCAATTTTCGTAGGTGTGACACAGTTTATATAGCCCAAAGCAGCCTTTCAGGCAACCAAAATGACGGCTGCCTGACCTGCTCCACTGGACATTGGGAACCGCCTGCGGCCCCCAGCGGAATTCATCATGGTGGTAGACAGTCCCAACTGTGGCACACACAGCCATAGGCTAACGTTGTTGCCAGTGGCGGTCACGGGCCAATGGCTGTGTCTGCCGGCGGTGACCTCCATGTTCTGCAGACTCACTCACTTGACTCCTAACACTGCCACCAGCAACATCTCCATGACCTGAGCTGCTGTGTGCCACGTCTTGGAGCAATCATGCCATATCCAGCACGTGATAGGGCCCCTGCCTTCTCTCCAGAGGAGCTGGAGAGGCTAGATAATGAAGTCCTACCCCTGTATGAGGAGCTCTGTGTCTCACCAGAGGAGCAGGTAAGTACCTCATATGTACAATTTTATATGTACTTCACCATCCTTTCCCTCCTCACAGGCTAGAATTTGCCCATGTGTGCCAGTTAGGCTACTGATGTGCCTGTTGTAGCAGTCTGTGCGGCATCAATGGGATGGACAATGTACAGGCATTGGTGGCCAGTGCCCTATGTTTAAGTTCAGTCACATTGTGTTGTGTAAGGTTTTTGGGTCCTAGAACCTCCTTGTGTTGGCTGCACATGACTAGGGAAGGAGACATTACTGCCATCCACTGACAACTCTTTCCTCACGATTGTTGTAAATGTCAGACAACATGTAGGTGCATGACAGCATGAGCTGTGTATGCATGTTGTATGAATCAGTTGAGAGTCACGTGAGCAATGTGTTTAGTGCCACGGATATTTCAACCCACATCTGTCATTGCTAAACTGTTGTGTGGAAGGCAAATCATGAGTCATTCTGCCCATCAGGTTACCACACACACCACATGACAATTTGCTGTTGGCTACATGATGCCGTTTCATGCATGGAAGTGATGGGAATAGAGTATTGAGCAGGTTCTATCAGCTCAGCCTGCAGAGACCAGGGCCTGTCACATGTATCTCCCAGTATGGGACATAGTCTAGACTGTGGGAGAGTCACTGCGTCTATGCAACTGTGGCACTATGCTCACTCCCTGTACCCCAGCAAATACTGTAATTTGGCCAATATGAGGCTCTGGTGGCAAAACCTGCCCTGAATGCCTCAATACTTTGACTAGATTAGGAATAGGTTCAGAGGTAAATCATTCATCTAGTCCATAAGTGCATTTAGCATCATTGGTAATATTTGTCTTAGACTCATGACACATCCTTTACTTCCACAGTTCTGTTGTCACTGTCACACTGGTCATATTTGTCCTGCACAGGCGTATTGCATAACGGACAGTCCCACCTTGCAATGTGTTGATTCTTGGGAGGCCATGGTATGCAACTCAGTAGCTTAGTCACATAGCAGAAATTGTACATTGAATGCCTTTGTTTGCTGGAAGCCATTGCTGTAGGATGGACGCATATGTCCAAAGGAGTGTTCTGTGGTAAAGGTAGATAGCACAGAACGCCACCCCCTCAAGTGGCATGAGTCTGCATTTGTTAGGCCACATGTCCATACATGGACAAGGAACACACTTTCTGTGCCGAGCATGCCATTCTCTTGATTGTTACTCATGTGTAATGTTGGAGTTTGTACACTGGAAGTTGCCTGTAGGGACTGCATGCAGTGAGTCATTCTCACAGAGGGTAAACGTGTTGGTCTATTCGTGCCTAAGGAGTTTACCCTTCTGAATCCACATAGGTGTGTGGTGTTTCCTAGTGGCTCACATAACAGTACAGGTTGCCAGAGCATGGGCTACCCAATGTCAGTAAGCTTGCTCACTTATTGTAGGCCCTGAGCAGGTTAGTGGGTTAGTCTGCAGATGGAAATTTACGTGTCCGCAGTCATGCCCCTGTACTTATCGGTTTGTGTGTTTAATACTTGGGGAGTACTGACAAACAAGATATGTCCTAGCTTGATGTTACTGACATGTTTTGACTCAACCATTTGTGATGAAACTTGTGAGTATAATCTCTTGACTTGTCTTTTGTATCCATGCAGGTCATCGCCCAGCAAAAGAAGGAACTATGGAGAGCCATCGCCAAGAAGGTGCAGACTCTGGAGGTCCACAGCCGGCGGAGCACCCACTGCAGGAAAAGTTTGGAGGACCTGAGACAGAAAAATGCAGAGGTCCAGCTGGGGCTGTCCTCCCAATGTGGGCGGGGTGCCTATCGGACCATGACCCCCCTCCCAATGGCCTGCATTCTGGCAGTGGCCTACCCAGACCTCGATGGGCATCTGAGGACAGCACAGCAGCCACAAGGGGGTGAGTACAAGGCAAATCCCTGCCTGTCACATTGCCAAGTGGATGTGTTAGGTTCTGACAGCTCACCCTGACAATTAGGGGTGAGTCATGTGTAACACAGTAGGTGAGTGACTGTCTTTGTAGACATGTCATTTGTTGTATACTGATGTGCCTTGCCTATTGGCCCAGGGACCTAGAACACACCTGTGTACAATCCACAAACAACTTGCTTTCCAGGGACGACATTTGTCTGTGTACAGTGATCAGTCAAGTACTGTTTGCTTGTTGTAGTGTGGGTACATTCTGTGCAACAGACCACTACTCCACACTGTTACAGGCCAAAGTTAAGGAAGCAATGGATCACTGTCCTTAGCCATGTGTCTGGGTAAATGAGTATAGTGACATCTACCACCCAGGGGGTAGTTGTCTTCAGCTTATGATGGGCGCTGGTGCCGCACTGCAGTCTGTAATGTGAAGACAGCCATCATACATGTGACAAAGCACACATTGTACTTTGGGTATAGCTACAGATCAATACTTTCCCTTGTTAAGTGGGAAATGTCCATTGACATGGTTTATGTGTCATCACTATCTCCAACATTCCTTGTGCCTACATGTTTGCATGGGTCCCTTTCTTATTAGCAAAATATTTTTAAGCTGCTGTTTCATGCAGGGTCTACCTATGTTGATGGGATGATGTCTGTATTCCCTCACATATTTGTGCATGACAACCTGTGTGTGGAATACGCCATTTACAATGGGGGTACATTTCATGTTGTGCCACATACAGGAGTGTGTCACCATTGTTTATTGGCTGACACATTCCCTCATGCATTATAGCATGCCATTTGGCATGCACAACTGTAGTAGAAATGAGGGATGTGACAAGTAGGCCTAGAGTTTTAAACCACAGTGTGCATGTATATGCCAATGATGTGGCAACATGTAGCAAAGTGCACTGCACATGTGTAATGTGTAAGGTTTGTAACCTGACTGTTGGCACTCATCATGGAGTGATGTGCAGCTATGTTGAAATCACAAGTTTGGGTACAAGCATTCATTCACAGACAGACATCTGGGTCTGCATCACCAGAATGGAGACACTGATGTAACTTCCAATTGGGCAACATGTTGAGGGCCTTCAACAAGTACTTGAAAATCTCAGGGCCTCTCCAACACCCAAGGGACTTATGGCATCTACTGATGCACTCAGAGTATGTAATTGTAAGGGGTGCCAGACATTAGTGGTGAATACCACAGGGCTTGCTGATTCATTGTGTTGTGGATTTTGGGGACATCTCTTTCTGACATGTTGCACATGATGTCTACAGTGTGTATTTCCATTCCAAATGTGTGACATATTTTAGCAACATTAGTACTACCTCCATGACTCTACTGGGACAAATATCACTTAGCATTGTGGAACTGCTTCCAGTATGAAATGAGTATTTCCATGTTACTTTCTCCAGACTAGTGTACTTTTGTCAGCAACACGGCAGGATTTTGGAGCATCATTTATTATTGTTAGGTCATTATGTATGTGACAAATAGATGTGTGCATGACCTTGTGTGGAATCTGTGGGAATGCAGTTGGCATTAGCCTACTATTGCATGACAATAGGTAACTGATGTATGCTTCATGGGGCAAAGCTTTGAGGGTGATGAGGTCTCCTACTAGTTAAATGGTTACTGTGATTGCATAACCTCAGCCATGCAATTGTAGTTGTCTGAGATCCTGATTTTCTTGTGGGCAATTGTGGACAGTTCAGATGGCATGCATGCATATGGTATGGCACATGTATGGGCCACTTAGGTGGAGTTTGTTACTGGGACCTACTTGACATCATGGTAATGCTTGCTAATCACAGCTGTTGTTCAAGTGTGATCATTTTGCTTTGTAATTGTAGCATCAGTACCGGGAAGTGAAGAAGACAGGGCATAGCCAAGTGGGGACACGTCTGGTCATGGGACCTCGGGTCAAGACACCACAGACACAGAGGGACCCAGTGGCCTGGACGGTGAGGAGGGTGCCACGGGGAGACAAAAACATCATTTACGTCCTCAGAATCTTCCACCAGTGGACAATCCTAGTGGTGGCGAACCCATCGGGGCATACCCCTGTAACATCATTGTTTGCCACCCCCATTCTATCACCACCCTCCCTGTTGCTCTCCACCCAGTTGGCCGTGCCCACTCACCCAAGAGGGTGGGCATCTCCTTTGCGAAGGAACCTCATTGTTACCCCTGCTGCCCTCAGTGAGAGGGCTATTGACCTCCTGAGAAGTATCTCTGTGGGTCAGACAGCCATTGTGAACGCCATCCAGGGACTGCAGCAGACTGATGCATTACTGAAAGGCATTCATGGTACAATGTCTGGCCTACAAAGATCTTTTCAGGATCTGGCATCCACACTGACAGCAGCAAGTCACTCCCCACCTTCCATCACTCCCTCGACCTCCTTCTTCCCAATTCAAATCCCCATTCTCCTACCCACCCCAAGCAGGCAGACCGATCCGCATGCACCCACCTCATCACACAAGAGCATCACGCACAGACACCAGCACTACAAAACACCCCGGCATGCAGGCAAACAACAGACACCCACAGACACAACATCAGTTACCACTTCCCCAGGCACCCCAGCTGCCCCTCCGTCCCACACAGGACACCAAGCATACCCACAGGCACCACCACAACAGCGATTGACACACCCACCACAACCAGTGTACCTGCAAACACCAAACCAACAGACACACAGACGTCCACCATAACCACCATACCATTAGACACCACCCCAACAGACGCACACACACACATCTACCACTCCGTCTCCCAGCACCTCCACCTCCAAGGCCCCCAAGACACACAAACGCCCACACTCACCCAAGCAACAGACACCACCCAAACACAAGCATACCCCCCCCACACACACAGCCACAACATTCACACAGACACAGCAGACAACCACTCCCTTGACCTCCAAATCCCAACCCCCTTCTGCTGACCATTCTCGTGTACCTAAGATTTTCTTTTTGTTTGACCTTGACCATTCCCCGGTTTGCTCCACCCCTGTTTCAAACCCAAGAGGCCCCAACCAACCTCCCAGCCTCTACCTTCCACCTCCAAGTCCTCCCTGTCACACCTGCCCCCCTGCAAGCACCCATACCTCTCCCCCAAGAAGAAACCCACCCCTCCCAAGAAGCAGTCAACCCCTCCCAAACCCAGGACCAAACCCTCCCCTCCCAAATCCAACCCCCCCCCGAAAGATGATCCCTGAGGTGCCTGCCTGTCCACTTGATGCCCCGTCCTGTGGAGGTTCCCTGGCAATTAGGAGTCAAGTGACAGGAACATATGGACTGGCCAATGGCCTTGGACTTTACAAGATTTACATTTAATGAACCCAAACTGTTGGGTTTTTTTCAGCATACATTTGTCCTGCAATTCCTATTCTACCTTTATGTTGTTCCTGAGTGAGTTGTGTTGTCTGTCTACAGCTGTGTGTGTTTCAGCCTGATTGCTGATCCATTTGTTTTAGTTTGTAGTATCTGGCTTTGTGGTCAATGCTGGTGTCCCCTAAGACAAAGGTATATGCAGTGGCGGCCGGCAGTTTTAGGAGGGAGGTGGGCGGGGGGGTAGCACACTCACACTTTCACACACACACATGCACATCCATTAACAACACTCATCAACATTCAAACATACACGCACCAAACATTCATTTAAAAAGATCACACACACACACTTACCTTCAGCCTCGGAGATCCCAGGAGGGTTGGAGCTGCTGCCTTCCTTCATTGGCTAGCTGCCCTTAGGTCAGCCAATGAAGGAAGGCAGCAATCCCAACTTTATCATAGAGTTGGATGGGGTAAATGAGACTGCTGATCCCACCCCACTTTGTGACGAGGTGTCACTGATTGATACTCGTCCGGGGCGCTTCAGGGACTAAACAAGTCAAAGGGTGATGCTTTCCTCGTCACCCGGGGGGGCCTCAAGGCACCTTTGCTGAGCCGAGGAGGTCACGCCCATAGGAGCAGTGACCTCCTCAGCCCAGCAAAGTTCAGCTCAGACAGCCAGGAGTCTGCGCAAATCTCGCATGTCTGATCCTGGCTGCCTGACCTGAACATGAAGAGTGTCTGTCAGGCTGACCTTTGCTCAGCCTGACAGACACTCTTCATGAGGGGCAAAAGGTGGGGAGGCGTGGCCCCTCCACCATAAAAGGACAGGCCGTGCCTGGGTATGTGTTGACTATATGGATATGTGGGTATAAATGCAATGGTGGTGTATTAGTATTGTGTTCTGTTTGCTATGATAAGTATTTCATGTTGTGTTGTCCAAAGTGAGCATGTATGGTGTTGGACTTGGCTTCCTGATATGGATTATGAATTCATCTAATGTGTGAGAGCTTGAGTTTTGTTTGTGCAGACATCGAGTTTGTTCAACTGGGCAACTTTGGTTTGCATTTGACTGTGCATGTGCACCTTTAGATGTGAGTACCTGGCAGCTACTTCATGTACAGGTATGTCTCATGCAGCTGGAGTTGTGTGTGCTTTGTTGACTTGCACTTCCACGTTGTGAAGATAGGCATGTCATTTGGGTCTAGTCTTGTTTGTCCCTGAGGTACATGTAGGGCCAGTTCCTATGCTAATGTTGTTTTAGGGGCATGTACAAAGTATAATGTGTCCCAGTGCAGCCTCCTTCCCTAAGTGTTCCTGATGCTGCCATCCCTATTGTGCAGGTATTGTTTTCATAGTGAGGTTTGTATATTTATCGCTCTGTCTATTGTGCATCCCGTTGTCCTTCCATTGTGTTGCAATGTGGGCGATGTGTGTGTCCATTGCAGGGCTGTTTCCTAGGAGTGGTGTTTGTGTTCCATGCAAGATCCATACATATGTGTGTTGGATGTGACAACAGTCCAAGGCATGTGAGGAATTTTAGTGTATGAGTTGTGCTTATAGATATGATGCTGGTGTGTTGTTGGTGTTGTGTGAGACAATGTTGTGTACACTTCACCTCCCTGTGCCTGAGATGGACAGACATGTGTTTTTGTGTAGTGTTGCAGTGCAGTGTGAGCGACATGCCCAAAGGGGATGTTTTGTGACTGTGATTGGGTCCTTCTTTGTGTCTGATTCCGACTGTGTACACAATGACAAGTGTATTTGGTGCCCGTAGCCTGTCCCCCATGTGATGTGGCTGACGGCATGACAAACAATTGTTGAGCGTTATGACACAGTTAGGTGTGTGTACTTACAGTTGGTTGAGCCCACAGTGGTGTGGGTTTTGTGGTCCATCGATGATCAACAGCAGCTGGATGTGTGTGATGGGCTCCATGGCAGCACCGGACATGTGAGGCTGCCTGCAGGTGAGTGTCACCCTTTATATTTCTGTTTCCGCCTGCTGAGATGTGGTGGTTGGACCGCCACGGTCACATTAAAAGTGTGCAACCTCATAATGTATCTGGTGAAAAGACAGTTTGTGCTGCATCGTGACCTATGGCGGCCAGACCGCCAATGCCGCTATGGCAGTCCACAGACCACCAAACTCATAGTGAAGCCATAAGAATAGAGAACAAAGAACCATTTCATAAGGAGGGAAGTCTCCCATGTTCATTAAAAAACTGATTTTGCTCTTTTCTGATTGGGACACACACAGTCCAATGCACTGCGTCATAGTGCTGCAATTAGTCTAACACACTATCCCAGATCTCTCCGAACTTTTTAGGGCCCCAATTCTTTGACGGTAGAGCTTTTCATGCTGCTTGACCTGCTTAATTTTGCCTACCCATGAGTCCAAAGTGGGAACCTCAGTTGTCTTCCACATTTGTAAGACCGGTGATATAGGTACTAAAGTAGCTATATAAAAAAAATATTTCTGCCGTGACGGAATTTGGCTGCATAAAGCAGACATACCAAATAGCTCTCCGAATGGTTCTGGGATCATGTCAACCTGTAACTTGTCACTAATTGATAATAATATTTTCGGCCAGAAACTATGAAAAGCAGGACGGGTAAAACATATATGGAGCCAGTTCCCTTTGGTGTGTCGGCATCTAAAGCATGTGGTAAAGTTAGTGGAGTGTAGTACAGCATCCATTGGGAGAAAAAGCCATTCTCTTGTAATTCACACCACCCAAAGGCTTTGTGTACCATTTGGTTGCACCATAGCCAGGTGCGCTAGTCTATCTTACATCCAGTGGAGGTGGCAATTTTGATCAATGCAGCAGGGATAGCCACTACACGCATTTGCTGATGAAGCAGATGATACCAGTTGCCAATCCCAGTTAGAATAGTCACAAAATACACTTTGCTGATGCTTTCCACAAGTGATTTGATTGTCTGTTGGTTGTTCCGCAAATAATGATTGAATTGTATTTAGGAGAAAGCTAGTTCAGGAGGGATAGGGGGATATGTTCCCAAAAATATACTGCCTCAGTCAGCATAAAGCCACTAAGCCTAAGAAACCCCACCTCTTCCTAACCCCTAATAACTCTGTCTTCTGGGTGAATTCCTAGAAACCAGTATTCATTATCCATTTTCAAATATCTATAATCCAAAACGTATGGGACCTTATATCTGGTACGACTGGGCAATTTAGGGATTTTAAGAAAAACAGGAAGCCGAATATCATCTTCCTCCTGTTGGAGATACAAACAATTTGACTGTATATTCGTGGCCAGAATACACCAGTCACAGGTTGCCACTTGATAGTATTTTCTAACGTGCAGGAGTGCCAACCCACCATCCTCTACATTTAACTGAATAGTGATCAAGTTAGTGTGGGCCTTCTTCTTCTGCCACAGGAAATGGCGTAGGGCTTGCTCTATCCCACTAAAGAAAGCCCGATGAACTTTAATCATTACATTGCAGAAAAAAATACCAAATAGCAGGATGATAGCCATCTTACCCTTCTTACCCAGGGCTACTCGTCCTTTTATGGTCTGGGTAAGGACTGCCATTGAAGTAATAGGAACCATGCCTTATTCAAGGTAGCAGTATAATTTATTTTGAATAGATCTGAAAAAATGTGTGAAACTTATATACCCAGATATATTATTGGGTGAGTGGTAGAGTAGACTTGCCTCATTTCCACCTGTAGGACTGGGGGGGCACTACTAAACTATAGGGCTTCAGATTTAGGTCCTGATTATGAGTTGGGCGGTTGAACCACCACAACTCCAAACTGGTGGTGATGAGGCAGGCGTCAAGCCGGCAGCCTCATCAGTTCCGAGTTACAATGTTTCCACCTGGCTGACTGGTGGAAACCACTGTATTACAATGTTTCTGCTGATCATCAGGTAGAAACAGTGCTGTGACATTGGTCTCGGAAACCTTAGGAAGCCTATGCCAATGCTGTTGCACACAGGCACCCTTGGAATGCACATAGCAGACAGTGTGCATTCTTAGGGTGCTGGCACGGGGCCCCCTACACTGCCCACACCACAGTTGTGGGAAGTGCAGGACCCTGCTCTGTGTCCCCCAGCACTGCCTTTCTGGCAGGCTTTTCATAACGGGGACCCTGCCATGAAAAGACTGGCGAAAGGGAAGCTGTGGTCAGATTATGATCCTGGCTGACTACAACTTTGACCACTGCCAACCCGTCGGGCTCCATGATCCTGGCATAGGCAGCGGTCTCATGGCAGTCTGACTGCCAGGATCATAATCTGGCAGTCGGCCTCCAGGAGTGCGGCAGTTCTAACACCACGGCAAGTTTGGCGCTTTCAGGACTGCCACACTCATAATGAGGTCATTAGTGTGATTTATTTTATAGCCGCCAACCTCTGTAAATGACTGGATTTTGGCAAACGCATTAAGGACATTTTCCTCCGCTGCAGCTGGGTACAGGATCATATGGTCTGAAAAGAGCTTGATTTTGGGTGCTCCTTCAAGGGGCACCCTAATCCCTGGATCTTGCCTTATTGCAGATGCCAAGGACTCTATTAAGTGGGCAAAGATAGCCGGAGACATAGGTCACCCTTGCCTTGTACCTCTTCTGATGGAGATGAGCCCTAAATTTAGCGAGTTTATTACAATTGATGCATCTGCCTTTTTATATAGATTTTACAACACTTGAACTAATTTTGAGGGGAATCCAAAGAAGGACATTGTAGCAAACAGCACCTCCTATTACACAAGATCAAAAGCCTTTTCGGCATCAAGCCTAATGATGGCTGCTTTTAATTTATTAGTAGTAGTTGATCGCCTGCAGCAAAAAATTAATGTTAGCTGAAATCAGTCTTCTAGGTAAAAATCCACTTTGATTATGGTTGACCACAGTCTGAGCCAATGGAGCAAGCATAGCGCTATGATCCCTATGAACAACTTGTAGTTGCTCTTTAATAAACTTATAGGACAAAACGAGCCAGGTTTCTCTGCTGGTCTGTCCTTTTTAAGAAAATTAATAATCATGGCCTCCATGAAAGAGCTGGGTACCTCGCATCCCCCCAAAATCCCATTAAATAAGTAAATGTTACTATCTATGCATCAAATAACTTATACATTTTGATTGTCAGACCATTGCTTTAGCATTGGGTGCTGCTTTAATATCATCCTCTACTTCTACCAATGTGATGGGAGATATGGCTGAGGCTTGGAGTGGAGGTGTACAACCCTGTGTAATGCTCGAGAAATACTTTGCTGATTTGCTCTGGTTGAATGAGGGGTTGGTTCTTTGCGTCATCAAAAATAGCTTTAATGGTCTCTTGCTTCTGTTTTTTTTTTCACCAACCAGGTCAGAAACCACTCCACGTGCTGACTTTCCTCAAAAAACTGCTGAAAGCATGTGTTTTGATTATCTATTTTCCTGGATGTATAGTGATATTTTAAAATATGGCTCGCTTGTACAACCTTACCTTTTAAAGCCACGGTGCGATGTGTAGAGTATACACATGTGGCCTGATTCAGTTCATGCTGTAAGGTTGAGGTCTTTTCATTTTTCAATTTATTAACTTGGGCCTTAAAAGAGATTGTCTCCCCCTGGGCAAAAGCTTTAAATGCCCACCATACTGAAAAGGTGGAAGCTGTACCTATATTTCTAATGAACAATTCTTCTGTAGCTAGACATATAATCCTCACCCAGCCTTCCTCTGTCAGCAATGACTTATCGACTTATCGAGCAGCCAGTGAGGCCGTTCGACTCAATGATTGTTCAAGTATATCTCTAAAAAAGAGGACTGAATAGTCAGAAAAGGGATTCAATAATAAGCCTGATCTGTTTCTGTCCCATTTATAAGACACAAGAAAGAAATTGATTATTTAAAAAAAAACTTTTTTATTTATTTATTGATAAATGATCAAGTGAGATACATATTCATGCACAGAGGAACATTGCAACCTCTTCCCCCTCGGATATCACCCTTCATGTTGTTAAATTTGGGGGCCTAGCCCCTTCAACATCCACCACTCCCAGTGGACAGGGAGCTGTGCAGGGACTTACTGATGTGTTCAGTCATATTGCTCTTAACGTGTCTGCAGTAGGATATATGATGCCAAGGACAGAGCCAGACAGGGATCTAATGTGATGCCCCTATAATCAGTCTATCTCTGACATATCTTGCCATGTTTTTGGGGACAACCTCTGCTTTGGCAGATCAGCCTCTCAAGGGCCATGCAATGGTTCATGCTATTGGCCCATTTATTTGTCGGTGGGGCTGTGGATTGTTTCCAGTTGTGAAGAATGTGCCTTTTGGCAATTACAAGACATAGCCATAATAGTCCTTTATGGTATCTGTTACCTTTGGCACCGTCAGAGATATGCAGGAGGATCAGCTTGGGTTCCTTGGGAACTGGCCAACCTATCACCTCCCCTAGCGTATCTAGTATATATATGTCCAGTAAGTTTGGAGAGCAGGGCATTGCCAGAAGGTGTGAAGCAGGTTGCCTTCATCCTGTTCACATCTCAGGCAACGACCCGTTATGATCAGTTTCATTCTGTGGATTTAGGTGCATATGTAGTGCGTTCTGTGTTGTATTTTGAATTGTGTTAGCCTAAATTGTGAGGCGATCGATGTTTCACGCAGGACAGCCAGCGATTAGAACCAGTCTTCATCATCTAGTGGCCCTAAGTCTGTCGCCCATGCCTCTTGTACCCGAGCCATGCAATAATCTGCATTACGAAGCAACATTCGGGAAATAGCCGATAGTAGCTGTTCTTTTATATTAGTCAGAAGTAGCTTGGCCTTTGGAGGGTAATATTCTGGAGTGTTCCGATCGGAGGGTAAGTACTGTTGTAGGGCATGGCGTAATTGAAGAAATCTAAAGAATTGTGATCAATGGAGGTCATATTCGACCTGAAGGTCCGAAAAGGATTTTAGAAGAAATTGATTCTTGACACTGAGTTAAGGTGTTTAGAAAAACAAGTATACTTTCTCTTTTGTGGGAGATCAATCCAACTTTGTTAAAAGCGGACTACCTTTGGCTTAGTTTGCTGCCTATTACTATGGGAACAATCTATACTAACATTTTGTATAATATTGAAGTCACCCCTTTTTACCAATAGACCATTCAATTTGAGTAGAATATTATAAACTTTCTCAAGAGAGGAAGTGTCATCCTCCACGGGCCATAAAAGCTGACCAAGTGAATAAGCTGTTGATGAACCACCAAGCTGACCAAAACCCATCTGGCCTTAGGGTCTCTCAACACTTGTTGCACTTTGCAAAGAAACTCCAGCAAGATCAGGATTGCTATCCCCCCTAAGTTCTGTACTGGCTGATGCAAACAAATTGTGCATAATATAGTTTGGAATTTTTGGTTGCTTGTGCTTTAGAAGTCTTTAAACATGCCAAAATGGACCTAAACGTGGCCTGGCTGTTGTTCTCATTCGTATTAAAGGATACTGCCGACCCACTTTGGTCTCTGACCTACTACTAGACCACTGAACCATACCAATATAAAACATAAAAGCTTGAAAAACACCTTCATATGCTCCCTAGGAACCCCCATCTGCTGATGTCTTGATGAGGTTAGTCAATATCAGCTCTAACTTACTATTAAAAAAACATCCAGACTTCTCTACCTGTTTTTACTTGCTCAAAAGTGAACCTATGTCCCACGTAACTCCCTCCATCCCTGGACCCCTACTGTCCAGAGCTCCCTCTGAGGTGATTGCCCTCCCACCCTTTAGTGCCCCCCTGGCCTTTCCCCCTAAAACTGTGCCTTGACAGGGCATTTATGAGGTTGCAAGCGGGAATGATTAGGGACTTCCCTATCGGCTATAAAGCCGATAAATTGGCTCCTAAATTAGAAATCCAATTGTAGCTGGGCCCGAAAGTACATAGAGCTCAAAACAACCATAACATTGAAGACACGACCCCAGCAATTACCTATTCCCGACGCCCCATCCCATCTTGGGCTCTTGAATTGAACGCAGCAAGTTCTTGGGCTGATCCACTGTGTGAAAAATTTAAAGAAACTTCAACCTGGATTGATGAACAGTCCCTGCCGGGCCCCTTGGATCTTAAAGATATCGATCACACCTTTCAACTCCTCGCATCACCATTCAGCGGGCAGCGACATATCGGAAATAATTGTGAAGGAGTAGTTTTATGATGTACTGTACACTTTGGCGGTCATTCTGACCGCGGCGGTCGGCGGTCGCCGCCCGCCAAGCGGTTCCCGCCGAAAGACCGCACCGCGGTCAAAAGACCGCGGCGTTCATTCCGGCTTTCCCGCTGGGCCGGCGGGCGACTGCCAGAAGACCGCCGGCCGGCCCAGCGGGACAGCCCCTTCAACAATGAAGCCGGCTCGGAATGGAGCCGGCGGAGTTGAAGGGGTGCGACGGGTGCAGTGGCACCCGTCACGATTTTCACTGTCTGCTAAGCAGACAGTGAAAATCATTGTGGGGCCCTGTTAGGCGGCCCCTGCACTGCCCATGCCAGTGGCATGGGCAGTGCAGGGGCCCCCAGGGGCCCCACGGCACCCGTTCCCGCCATCCTGGTTCCGGCGGTGGACACCGCCAGAAACAGGCTGGCGGTAAGGGGGTCGGAATCCCCATGGCGGTGCTGCAAGCAGCGCCGCCATGGCGGGTTCCCTGGGCCAGCGGGAAACCGGCGGGAAACCGCCGGCTCCCCTTTTCCGACCGCGGCTTTACCGCCGCGGTCAGAATCGCCCAGGAAGCACCGCCAGCCTGTTGGGGGTGCTTCCGCCGCACTCCGCCATGGCGGTCATGGACCGCCAAGGTCAGAATGACCCCCTTTGTCTCTGATAGCATTGGATAAAATTTGCTTCTTCATGCAGAAGTCCTCAAAATTCACCAAGGTAGTTCATGGATATTTGGAATTCAGGGACTGGAGTGCAGGGACGTGGTATGCATGTGAAATTGTAAGATCCATGACCTTTGATGCAATCTCTGGGCAAACATGTTTAATAATGAGCTCCATTACTAGCTCAGTTACTGTCGGGCCACCTTCACCACCTTCAGGGATGCAAACAAACTGGAAGTTGAATCGACGAGATCTGTTTTTGGCGTCATCAAGTTGCAATTGTAGCTTAGTCTGTTCTGAATTAATTTTTAGGGTTGCAGGATCTAATTTGTGCTTGAAGTCTTCTAGTTCAGAGACTCTCTGTTCCACTTGAGAAACCTATGAGGTGAGCGATTGGCTGTTGGTCATTCGTCTTCTTGTGAGCTTCCACTTAAGAGATGGTCATCTCCCTAATTTCACCTAATATTTGATGTGGGATCGCCTCAATCGAGGGTACCTTGTCCGAGGCGTTGCAGATGTTGAAGCTGGCTCTGCTAGTGGGACTAGGGAAGAGTCAGCTAAGGGGGTACAAAAGGAGGCCTGGGGCCAGAGATCAACCAGAACAAAACGTACAGTGCTACTAGCACAGCAAAAGGCTTAGAAGAGATTCATCTGGTTGCTGTAGGCATATCAGACTCCATGCAGGCAAGAGCTCCATGAGAAATGCTTGAGAATCCCAAAGGGATGAGCAGAAATCCTCCTGAGGATGCCATTAAACTCTCTGAATGAAGAGAGAATGGGCACTGAAACGGCTCCTTAGCGAGCCTTACTTTCATGTCATTTACTTTACTAGGAAAAACACTGACAATTGGGCCTTCCACTAGAGAGAGTGTTAGCTATTGCCAGGATGTTGTGCTTTTATATCTTTTGTTCGTTCAGCATATTGCTCTTGCATAGTGCATGCTTTCAAATGAGTCGCTTCCAGCTTTTTTTAGCGGCAATGATTAAGAGGTCCAGAGTTGAGGCACAAGGTAGTTCAAGTTTCTCACAGTGGCTGTCAGTGGGTCAAAAAGATGTTCAGAACACATGGCCATTCAATCCTTGGCTTTTCTCCAGAGCACACACAGACAACTATTTGCTAAAGCAAATAGTCCTGGCTGGTTTTAGGTGTGTGTCAGTTGTTGTGTTTTATATCTGGGTGCAATAACGAAAATCTCAGAGTGACACCAAAATACTGGTCGGGTGGCTCAATATGGGAATTACAAAGTTAGTTTAGGTGGTTAAACGACACCTACAACTACATAGGTCAAGCCCTTTTAGAGACCCTCCCACTTTTTTCAACCCACTTAAAGCCCTGGTTCATTGTAAATTCAAACTACAAGCTTTTCACTGTTTTGGGGCAGATGTACTAACGATGGATGTTCAAAAGTATTCACAAACTACATACAGATTTTTTTCCAAATCCAATGAGATTTTGAGAATTGACCCATATTCAATATATATACAATGAACTTTATCCGCAAAATCACCATTTGGTGAGGGTCCCAACCCAACATACTTTATTAATATTATTGTGGTAGGTCACAAATTTCAACTTACTCCTAGTCAGTGAATTTTCAATAGTTTGTGATCGAAATTGTGGTGGCAAACCATTGACATATGGCATTGCGAACTGCAGACTGGAAGGGACGTCTTATACATGCTTCTTCCAAATAACATCTAGTTATGCATTTCTAAACCCACTTTGCAAATTGTAGCCATTTACTGAATCGCAAAATGGGTTAAATGTACAGTATAAAGCACTTTAACATTCTCAAATTCTATGACTTAGCAACAGCTAATTTGCTTCGTAGGCCAGGCCATTAGCTCATGAAAAATAGTTGTAATCCAACAAGAA
The DNA here is from genome assembly GCF_031143425.1 of Pleurodeles waltl. Lineage (NCBI taxonomy): Eukaryota > Metazoa > Chordata > Amphibia > Caudata > Salamandridae > Pleurodeles > Pleurodeles waltl. The sequence continues at coordinate 978,612,626 of NC_090447.1, forward strand.
AAGAATGACCTGCACACCACAAGACTATTATTTTGCACATTATACCTCAGCTCAAATATACCTGAAGAAATATATAACATACACAATGAGTCTATGCTGCTCATGCTGCTTAGCAAAAGCAAATTCTGAACAGCACATAATTGAATGAGAAAACCAATGCTCCATTGTCTTCTGACACAACCGTTTGTACAAAGCAAACAGTATGACTCCTGTTAACAATGGCATAACACAGGTGCCACTGGAACTCATTCAAGCAACGATAATGGGCCATAACTGGTATGTAGTGGGTACCATAATCTCAGTGTCACTGCAGCCACTACACCACTGATAGTTGTATCCCTGCCTGTTCAGTCTGACTGTTTGATACTACCTCAGTTCCTTAACTGCTTTCTGTTCATCTGCCCTGTTGACTCTTCTCCACGTCCTGCTAATTTATACTGATCAGTAAATTGTGACCCTGCTATACTTGGCGTCCTTGGTGTGTTTTTTTCCCCTACGTTTTTCCCCTAACAGACCTCTTGCGTCACTGACTTCATTTTTGTTGGCCTCAGGACTCTGCACACTTTACGATTGCTAACCAATGTTAAAGTGCCTGTGCGCTCTCCTTAAAACATGGTGATATTGGCTTATACGCAATTGTCATGTTTCATTTACAAGTCTCTAGTAAGGTGCCACAACCAGTGCCCAGGGCCTGTAAATAAAATGATAGTGGGCCTGCAGCACTGATTGAGTCACCCACTTATGTAGCACTTTAACCCTTTTGCTGATAGATCTTTTTCCACCCAGTACCAAGCCTTTTTGGCTATTTGGGGTGGTTTGTGCTTAGGCCTCCATATCTTTTTGTCTACATAAGATCAAATTTGTGTCCTTCTTTCCCAACATCCTGAGGAGTCTAAGGGTGCCCAGGGTTTGTGGATTCTGCTGGAGGGGGCAGAGAAACTAGACAAAATTTAGCTAAATTTAGTTTTTGGGGGGAAAATGTGAAAAAGTGCTTCAGAAGGGTCTGTAGTGTTAATAACACCATCTTCCCAGCTTTTGAAACAGACAGGCTTGATGCAGAACACCACATTTTCTAAACCAGTTTTGGCATTTTACTTGGAGATAGCCGATTTTTCCTATTTTTTGTGCTTTCAACCTCCTTCCAGTTTGTGGTGGAAACAGGTGTGAAACACATGGTGGATCCTGGAAAGCTATACGTATCAGAAAACTAGACAGAATTCTGAATTCAGCAAGTGGTCATTTGTGTAGATCCTTCAATGTTTTCCCAAAGAAAGAAACTATGGCAGTCCAACCACCACATTACAAGGTTGGCAGGCAGACCCGCCAACCTACCACCGTCTCCGCCAGGATCAGTGATCCAGATGGGCTGACGGAGTACTGGTTGTAATCAGCCACGGCAGCGCTGAACTCAGCACTGCTCTGCTGATTACAACCTTGTTCTCCGCCAGCCTTTTTATAGCGGTCTGACCGCCATGAAAAGGCTGGTGGGGAACATATGCAGAAGGCCACAGGGGGACCCCAGCACTGCCCATGCAAACGGCATGGGCAGTGCAGTTGTGTGATTAGGCCCAGTGACCGCACACGTAACAACATAAAATGCAACATGGATACAAAATGTTTCTACTCAAAAATGTCCTGTTTTTTCAACGTGGATAGCTGTGGTTTTTGGGCCTTAGCTCAGCTGGCACCTTGGGAAACCTAGGAAACCTGATATTTTTTAAACCTAGATACCCAGGGAAATCCAGGATGGGGTGACTTGCGTGACTCTCACCAGGCTGTGTTACTCAGAATCCCTAGCAAACCAAAAACGTTGGCTAAAAAAGAACATTTTACTCACATTTCTGTTAAGGAAAGTTCTGGAATCTGCACGGAGCCACAAACATTCTTCCACCCAGCTTTCTCCTAAGTCTTGTGATAAAAATGGTACCTCACTTGTGTTGGTAGGCCTAGTGCCCGGACAGGAAGCAGCCCAAAGCACAACATAGAGGCATCAAATCTTTCCACTGACCTGTTTTTTGCAAAGTGGGTAGCTGTGGTCTCTGGGCCCTAGCGTAACCAGCATCTAGGGAAACCTAGCAAACCTGTACATATATGAAAGACCCAACCACATAAGTGGCACAGCATTTTTAGCGGCAGAAAGGGAGCAATGCTGGGTAGAAGGAATTTTGTAGATTCTTGCAGATTCTGGAAGTTTCCATCACAGAAATATGAGGAAAAAAGTGTGTTTTTAGCCAACATTTGAAGTTTGCGGGGCACTGTGGGTATGCAGATGGATGTGAAGCACACCACCCTGGGCTCCCCCAAATGTCTAGTTTGCAGAACTGTCTGGGTCTGGTAGGCTTTTCCTGGTGGCAGCTTATTCAAGTCTAAAAAGTGTACCTGTTCACCATTGCAAGTGGGATGATACTGAGAGATAGCCAAACTCTCTTGGCCCATTTGTAAAAAACAACACCCTAAAGAATCAAATATCTTTTTGCTTGTCATTCGGATGAGATGCTTTAGTCCACAGGAGAATAGAAAAACAGTTTCCCCCATTTCTGAGGTGGTGGGGGTAGGGGCATGACCATGCCTATATTGGGCAGCCCTCACCCATACAAAAAAGGTAATCCTTAGTGTCTAGTGAGCTTTTTGCCCCCCGTGGGGGTGAGGTGGGGGTATTTGCTCCAATCTGCCCCCTAGGGACAGAAAGACTGTTTCCTTTTTTTTGGGGGGGGGCATGGCAATGCCCATTCTGGACAGCCTCCTCCGATAGAAATTAAAAGAAAAGTAATCCCTTGTGTCTAGTCCCTCGGGGCAGATGAGGGTTAATGCCACCATTTGCCTGCCTCAGGATGGCAGAAAGACCTTTTCTCTTCTTTGGGGTAGTGGGGGCATGGCCATGCCCATGCTAATCAGCCCCCACCAATGCAAATTAAAAAAGTCATCCCTGGTGTCTGGTGGGCTTTCTACCTCCGGGCCAAAGTGGGCAGCCCCCACTGATACAAATAAAAAAAAGTAATCTCTGGTGTAAAGCCGGCTCTCTGCCCCATGGGGGAGGCAGATGGGGTAAGTGTCTGCACCTGCTGCCCCAGGGGACAGAAAGGTTCTTTTCCTTTATTAAGGGGTGGAATATGGCCATGCCCATGATGGGCAGCTCCCACTGATTCAAATTTAAAAAACGTAATCCCTGGGGTATAGTGGGCTTTCTGCCCCCCAGAGGGTCAGATGGGGATAATTGCACCCATCTCCCCTCCTGGAAGGGTGGAGCGACAGTTTCCCTTTATTGGGGTGGAGGCATGGCCATGCCCATGCTGGATGGCCCCCACCCAGACAAACAAACAAAAGTAATTCCGCGCATCTACTGGTTTTCTTCCTCCATTAGGTCCTGATCGACCTAAAAATATGACCGATCTGCCCCAAGGGGGGGGGGGCAGAAAATGGCCATTATAGTGCCCCCATAACAGGGAGCGACTCATGCCTAAGGAGCTGCTCCTATTCATGTTATAAAAAAAAAACTGGTGTCTAATATTTTTCTGTCTCCCCTGGGGCATATCTGCCTACAAATAGGGCCAATCAGCTCCCAGGCAGGGCAGAAAATGTCCAAAATAATTCCCCATAATAGGGAGCAACCCTTGCCCAAGGGGCTGCTCCCAAACATATATTTTTTTTAAATCCCTGGTGTCTAGTCTAAAAATAAGGCCAAAATATTTACCCCACAATGGGGAGCGCGACCCTTGCCTAACGGGTCGCTCCCTGCTACAACAATAAATCCCTGGTGTTTAGTGATGTAGGTTGCTGCAGACAGGGATCCACTTGGGAAAGGTACCATTGGAAAGTGAGAGATTCTCCCATTTCCAACGATATCTCTCCTATGTGCTTCAGTGCTTGGGTGGGCTGAGAAAGCCCTGCAAGCACCCAAGCAGTGAAAGTGAATGAAAAGATCTGCTCATTTTACTTTCACTTTCACTGTAATGCTGTCAGCGTGCCATGCGTGTCGATCATCATTACAGTGAAAAAAAAAGCCTAGCTCAGCTGGGGAAGCTCTTTCCCAGCTACTGAGGCTAAAAAACAAAAAAGGAAATCCCTCTGCTGTGAACAGCAGAGGAATTTCGTGGTCATGTGCACAGAAAGGAACAGTTCCATCCTACGCACACACCTACCATGGCTGAGTATGGAACCATTCCGTCCACAGCATGGACGGGGTTAAACATGTCTCAGGCCTGTCATTGAAGCCGGTGTGTGCATTTTTAAACCCCAGTGTTGAGCTGGCAACATAATCCATTTGCTAGGCCAAAACCTTCTTTTTAATACATGTAAGTCACGGCCTTGAAGCAAATATGCTAACCTATAACAAGAATACTACTGGGCTGGAGCACCCTACACCCTTATCATCCTCAGGGCGCCCACCCTCTCAACAGCCCCACTGAATGAGAAAGGGTGCAGGAAGTACTGAGGCGGCCACAGACTCCCCAATTCTGTGCCCTGCCACAGTCTCAGCCCCATGGTGACCAGCTAACCAGTGCAGAGCATGTTCCTGATGACAAATAGTTATGGCACAATGAACGACTTGTGCCTGGGCTGGGATTCTTCTGGATGGTGGCAGCGACTCCCATAAAACCACCTGGACTGGAGCCCTCAGAGTGCTGAAGGGGCCAAAGCTCTGTAACAGAAATTAAGGCAGAACTTCATTCTTAGGTGCTGGAGATCTGAGCAGCTGATCCCTTCAGCTTGGTGAGGTCTCAGTGGCCTCCCAACTCTTTGGGGCCTACTGCACAGCTGGACTGTTTTGGTGGCCCATCGAGAACCTTCCACCTTAAACCGGTGCGGGTGCCCACACATGGAATTTGCTGATCCCCTCCCTGACCTCTGGGTGCCTCCACTGCTGAGTGAGGGCTGTACTCACAGGTTGGTGCTTCTGAGGCAGGGCAGACCGGCCTAGTGACACTGCTGACACTTGGGGGCTCAGAGGTCTTGAGGGCCAGTTCGGCTCAGACTTTACAACTGAGATCTCTGTTATCTGGCTCCCTCTGCTGAGGGTGCCCTAGAAATCTGTGAGGCGTCTGGAGAGTGTATGGATGAAATATCAAAATAGAAAAATATTGTAATACAAAAATGATTTGCCAAGAATATCAGGATGTCAAAAATATCATCAACAACATAGTTAAAAATATTGTTTTGTGTTGTTTTTAATATCATTGTAAAAAGTATTGATTTAGAAAATATTGTATGAAATGCTGTTGTGTTATTTTGTATGTAATTTATTTTATAATGTCTTATAAGTCTAATATTATTTATTTGTCTCTTTTAGCTTATTAATTATGAAATTGATGAAAATAGTATTTTATTTGTTTTAATGTAAAAATAATAGATTTATAATTGTATTTAGTAGCGGTATATTGGAGTTTTAGTAGCGGGGCAGAACTGGCAGAATTTTGGTCACTCTGCATTACTCTTTATGTGTAGTTCCGGCCAACTCTTTCTCCCGCGAGGCTCCAGAAAAGGTGAACTGGCAAGAGCCAGCGTGATCTTCTAATGCAGGCAGTCGCAGTCAGAGGGCTGCTGCTCGAGTAGATTAGCTGCCGTTCAAGTAGATGTTCTACACCAGTAGCATCAAAATCAGTTTGATTAGCAGCGCACTGTTGTGCAAAGCACAGAGTTGTTTGCACTGATTTATCAGCGCAGCTTGCGCTACTAGTAGTGCAGAGCAAACAGCATGAGCTGCATATTTTCTGCCTGTTGACGGAACACCGCAGAATCTCACAGTTTTTATGCTACTTTGTGGAAGTTGCACTCACCAATATATTTTGAGGTATAAAGGTGGACAGATTATTAAAAAGTGGACAATTTATTTTGAATGTATTGTTCATTATTTTAATGATATGCAAATTAGTATAGTACGTTTTTAACTTCCTTAATTACATCAATGATTTTAATAAATAATAGTGTATAACAATTTTGAAGATGTATATATATATATATATATATACATATAATATTAGATTTTTAAAAATATTCATTTGTAAATTTTAAAATAAATATTACAAATATAGTACATTTATTTAAAAAAACAATACCAATATATCAAATATTAATTTAATAATGTGAATCCTTTTTTTTATTTTAAATACCAAATGTTATCGAAATTAAAATATTTAATTTTTTATGCTAAAAATTAAAACATTCTTTTTTGGACACATTTTATTTATATATTTACATTTAGTTGAAACATTCTTGAAATGATGTTTCATTACAATATAAAAATAATATAAATATGTATTAATTATGATTTAAACATTTATATTTTGTTGTATATTTATATGTTATTGGTTCATTTATGAAAATATTGTTAATAAAAATCAATAGACAGATTTTTATTATATTTAATATTTGAATAAGATCTGCTGTCATGAATATATTTTCTAAAATGTATTACATTTATGTTTTTTAAATCTTTGAAAACCATTTTACTTTTTTGAAACATTTTATGAGTATTAATTTTGGAGTACGGTACTTTTTTAACGTTAAGGTTTTTGGAGTGTTTTTTTTACAAACATATTAATTATTACTAGTAATAAAAGTAATCTTTTATATGTAAATGTTTAATTATTGATATATAGGTTGGTTTTTTGGGTTTTTGTACTTTTGAAGTAATATAACGTTTTATATAGTTAAAAAAGTATTTGTGAGTATGGAGTATTGATTGTGTATACAAATTTTTTAGTGTGTAGTGGCTTGCATAAAATGATTTAGATTGTGATAAAAATAGTAAATGTCACCCCTTTAATGTCCAACACTTTACCCAATTGGATTAGATTAGAGTTTTAGTGTCCAGCACCTTCCTCACATTGGTATATATTAGAGTGGGAATAGTAAGTTTCACCAATTTAGTGTCCAACACCTTCCTCTAATTGGCATAGATTGGAGTGGGAATAATAAATGTAACCCATTTAGTGTCTAACACATTCCCCACATTGGTTTAGATTGTAATGGGAATAGTAAATGTCATCCATTTAGTGTCCAATACCTTACCAAAATTGGTTTTGATTGGAGTGGGAATAGTAAGTGTCACCTTTTTCGTGTCCAACATCTTCTCCAACTTGGATTAGATTAGAGTAGGAATAGTGAATGTTGCCACTTTAGTGTTCAAACACTTCTCCAAATTGGTTTAGATTGGAGTAGAAATAGTAAATGTCACCCATTTAGTTATGGTGGAGTGTGATAATCTAATTTTATCATTTTAGTGTGAAATTGTTTGTTTAAAATTTATTTGTATCCATAAAAAAATAGTTTATAGTATTTAACTAGTATTGTTGGTGTATAGAATTATAATAAATAAATAGTTGTAGTTTGCAATAAATAATATTATTAATTACATATTTTGAAAGTATGAAGGCATGAAAACATTTTTTCTAATTTTATGTATGTTTTGAAAGTTTACTAAATGTATATTTTTATTTTATTTAACATCTATTTCAACTTAAAAATAAACATTTATATATAAATGAAACATGTTTAAAACTTTTTTTATACGTAAAAAATGTAAATCATATTTAAATAGTACTGTATTCTGTACATTTTCCACATTTCTTTCCATTGTTTAACATTTTTTGTAACATTTCTTAAATTGTTTTCTATGCATATTTTCAACATCATTTTGACAAAGGTGTTTCATTACACATTAAATAATTGTATATATTTTAAACTATTATTTAATTTATACTTTATATTTTTTAAACTTTTTTTTACAACATTTTGTGACATGTTCTACATGTCTAATATTTGTTTAAATTTTTATTGGATTTATTCAACATTTGTAAATTATTTCCTATTCAATTCTATGGGGGGATAGTCTTTATTTTTTGTTTTATTAAGCAGCCTTTTTGTTATTGCTTCCTTCTATTTTGTAGTATATTTGTGTCAATTTTGGGGCCTTAATATGAGGTTGTTGGTCCTAGGACCACCAGCCTCACAGTGGAAGACAGACTACCGCAACTGTGGCGGTCTGACTGCCACATTACAACCCTGGTGGATGGACCCACCAGGAGACTGCCGTTCTCAGCAGGCACATTTTTCCCGATGGGGTGACGGCCGTTGGAGTTGTAACCAGCCAGGGTGGCACTGAACTCAGCACCACCTGGCTGATTACAACCCCAGTTTCCTACAGCCTTCTCATGGCAGAGACCCCATCATGAAAAGGCTGGCAGAAAGGCAGTGCTCGGGGCAATGGGGGGCATGGCATGGGCAGTGCAGTGGCCCCCCTACCCAGCACCATTCAATTGCGCAATGTCAACTTTGCTAACAGTGCGTATTCCAAGGGTGCTGGAGTGCTAAGATATTGGCCACTGCTCCCTTATAGGTGCCGAGGCCAATATCCTAGCACTGTTTCTGCAGGTCAGCCCAGCAGGAAACACGTATTACAATGTTCCTGCTGGTCAGCCCAGCAGGAACATTGTAATGCGCTTGGGGGATGCCACCGTTATGATGGTTACATCCTCCCCGCGGCTTTGGTGGTCCGCTTTTAGGACCACAAAAGTGGTAATGAGGCACTTGGGGCCTCATTCCAAGTCTGGCGGTCTCAAGACTGCCAGTCTTGCGGTGGCGGTTGAACTGCTGCAGCTGTGGCAGTCTGACTGCCACATTATGACTCTGGTGGGCCGACTGCCAGGGGACTGCCGTCTCCGCTGGGATCTTTGATCCCAATGTGATGACAACAGTATTGGTTGAGATTAGCCAGGGTGGCGATGAAGTCAGTGCCACCCTGCTGTTAACAACTTTGTTCTCTGTCAGCTTTTTCATGGCGGTCTGACCGCCTGAAAAAGCTGCCGGAGAACAAGTGTAGGAGGCCACATGGGGGTCCCTGTACTGCAGGGGGCCCCTGCCCCACACCCTTGAAATGCACACTGTCTGCTATGCCGGTGCTCCCAGCCTGCAACAGCATTGCCGCCAGATCAATTATGAGCCGGGAACAATGCTGCTGCACCTTTCCCACTGGGCTGATGGGTGGGAAAGTTGTAATGCGGCTGGTGGGGAGACCGCCAGCACCTTGGCAGTCTCCGCGTCGGGGTTTGGTGGTCGGATGTTTCCAACCGCCAAACTAGTAATGACCTCCTTAGTCTCTTTCTCATATTGGGGTCACGGGAAGGTGCTTCTGTTCATCGGAACACGTAAGTCCTTTTAAAGGTTTTTTTAAGGGTTTGGAGAGTAGAGGGTGAGGAGGGGAATCTCAAGGTTAGTTATAGTGTTGTTTCTTGTACATATAGTTGTATTGATGGTAGTATTTTTCACTAGTATGCACTTTCGGATTTTCACACACTGCTTTATTAATGTATCATTATGTTATATTATATTGTGGTATGTTACTTATTTTAAAATAATTAAGGGTCTCATTACGAGTTTGGCGGTCCCAATTCGGGACGGCTAAACTCGCAGGGAGGACGCCACCACCATGGCAGTGGCTCCCCCCACTCTATTACAAGGTTTCCGCCGGCCTGACCTGGCTGAAAGGTGGAAACCTTGAAATGGAGCATTAACAGTGCTACAAGATAGCACTCAGCTCCCTTAAAGAACAGCACAGAGGGTGTCGACCAGCACCTTCGGAATGAGCACTGTCTGTAAACAGCGCATTCCGAGGGTGCTGGGTGGAGAAACCACCATGAAAAGGCTCCCGGAGAACAAGATTGTAATCAGCAGGGCGGTGCTGAGTTCAGAGCCACTGTGGCTTATTACAACCAGGACCGCCATCACCCCATCAGGATCTGTGATTCTGTTGGGGACGGCAGCCTTTAGGCGGGTCAGCCTGCCAAACTTGTAATGTGGTGGTCAGACTGCCACAGCAACGGTTGTCCAACTGCCACTGCGAGGCTGGCAGTCTTGTGACTGCCAACCTCATAATGAGGCCGTAAGTGTAATGTATATGTACTTTTGGGAATGAAATGTGCTTTGCGGCTGGGTTTTCTTGCTTATTTTACAAATGTTTATGTAAGAATGTGTCCTACAGGCAATGAGAGTTACCATTCTTTCTTTTTTCTTTTAAGAAAATCATTTTGGTTTACATTGAACCAATATTTTTATCTTTGATTTCCATTTTTTGGGTTTCCACTTTTTTGTTATTTTTATGGATCCTAGATACGTTGGATTGCTTTGCGTGGTCTATATTGAATTTGTTTTATTTTTGGGGGGATTATTAGAAAATATTTTCCACATTTTAAGTGGATTACTATTTTTAACTATATGGATACAGATGAAGATCTGCAGTTACAGAACAGTGGGTTATATTTATTTTATTTATTTTGTGTGAGAAGTGGTATATTTTATTGTTGTGATTGTCATAAGGAAATGTGTAGTTTATGTTTTGTAATTATTTTACGTGATGGATTGGGTGTGTTAATTTAGCTTTTAGATTGGTGAGGTTTGGATTTTTCATATAAAATGATTTATATATGAATTTATTGTCTCAGTCTTATTGAATTTAACATTGAAGTTTTATTTAAAGCCTAGATTGATGTAATAAAATACTATGCGTCCGATCATGAGTTTGGCGGACAGGAACACCCATCCGCCGAACTCCTGATGGGGTGGTTGCCATTGTGCTGACTACCTCCTCACCGGCCCCATTAAGACTTTACCGCTGGGCTGACTGGCGGAAGCCAAGGTTTCCACCGGTCTGCCCAGCGGGAAAGTGATGGCAGCATTGTTGCCGGCTCGTAATCGAGCCAGTTGCAATACTTCTGCCCACAGTTGCTGTGAAGACATTGTGCATTACGAGGGTGATGGGCAGGGGGATCCCTGCACCTCTTCTTCACCAGTCCTTTCATGGCAGTGAAACTGCCTTGAGAAGGCTGGTGGAGAACCAGGTTGTAATCTGCAGGGCAGCGCTGAGTTCCGTGGCGCCCTGATTGATTCCAACCTATACTACCGTCAGCCCGTCGGAATCTCCAATCCCAACGGAGACGGTGGTAGGTTGGTGGGGCTGCCCGCCAACCTCGTAATGTGGCAGTCGGACCACCACAACCCCGGCGGTCCAACAGTCACACCGAGTGTGGCGGTCCGAGGAACACCACACTTGTAGTTAGGCCCTATGTTTATTATGTATATAAAAACTAATTTGTGATGTTGGTCTAGATTTTCGTGACAATTGTTTGGGGGACTTTTGTAGTTTACTATTTATTTTATATTTGGATTTTGGCTATTATTTCCAATGAATCTATTGCTTTGTTGTTTATAAAGACTTTTACTCTACACTGTAGCATGTCATACAATCTTTTGTTTTTTTTGCAATTTGGGTAACATTGCTCCATTCGTAGTTGTTGGCAGCTTTGCTCATTTTGTAATGCTTCTATAAATTTATTGAGTGTAAGTTGGGTTCTGCCTGGCATGGAGTGGAAGGCTCTGTGCCATCTTTCCACTGCCTTATTTGTTTGGCTCCTTGTGCCAAGGTGCTGTCATAGACGTTCCCCAATGGTATTTGGAATTTGGGTTGGTGTCTGTGTCCGGAGTGATTCAGTCTGACAGCCCAAGTATCCTTGAAATAATCCATTAGGGGGCTTAATTTGTTGGTAGAATAGGCTTTCTCTTAGCACATTGTTGTGTTTGGCTACCTCCATGACAGGGACATAGGTTAGTGCTAAGAATTTTTGTATTCAAAAGGCAAATTGGCATATTCTACATTTAGGGCCTCATTATGAGTTTGGTGGTCAGACGGCCAGAGTACGATGTTGGGGGTCCTGAAAAGACCGCTATGATGACAGTCTTTCAGACCTCCCTATTTCAAGTTACACCGGCAGGGCCTCTGACCACCAAGCAAAAATGGCAGTCTGCCAGAGGTGTGGTGGCCTGGAAATAGGTGGTCTGAACACCAGCACCGCCAGCACCTCGACCAACCACCGAGCATATTACAAGCATACAGTCTCTGTGGCTGTCCCTTCATGGCCATCAGCCAATGGCGGTCCAAACCATGGTTGTTCACGATCATCAAAGTAACAGACAAATGCACATTGGATGAAATAAAAAACAACACAGCTGACACACATTGCCACAGTGGACACACTTGCAAAGGACACTATAAAACAAACACTATCACTATAAAAAATAAAACACCTTCACAGACCGCAATGATTTGCATTTCCTCTGCATGACAAAGAAAACTGACCACCATTTTCCCATTTTTCCATATTAAAGACACCCATATTTTTTCAACATCCCATAGAACACCCTGCACACACTTTGGTCCAATTACACCCTTTTGAACTTCCTCTGTTAGTGAGTCACCCATTTTTTTCCACCATGCCATGTTCTAAACATCCATGTTTTTCAGAAGATAAGTTAATAGTCATGGTGGATGAAATCATAAGAGTAGAGCCACAGCAGCAAAATTGAAATGTGGGACAGGATCGTTGACAGAGAGAATGCTGTGGGCACCGCGCTGCGCACAAAGGAGGATATCAGCAAGAGGTGGAACAACCTCAGTGGCAAGGTGAGTCCCCTGGTGTCCAGGAACCAACTGCAGGCAAAAAAGACTGGTGATGGCCCTCCCACTCCTCCCTTACAACTCTATCCCTGGGAGCAGCAGGTACGGGTCATCCTGCATCTTGAGGACTTGACAGGAATACCTGGGGGAGTAGAGTCAAGTAAGTCACAATACAAGAAATGTCACCAAAATTCACTGTCATGCATGTTCATAGCTCCCTTTTGCCACTGCCTTGTTCATGTATCCCATCAACATACAATACCCAGATGCCATTGGTCTAAATGGGGCCTGTAAGTCTTTCAATATACAATAATAATCCCAGTACCCATGGTATGTCTCAACAGGCAAATGTATCCCCAAACTCAAATGTAAATGCAGTCTGCATACAGATATGTAATACCCAACATGGTGTTTGTAGCAGAGAGAGTTACCTGACTGCAACTCCCAGGAAGCACTGTTTCTCTAACTGCAAACACCAGACCAGTGTTCACTTGTTCAAATAATCCTGTGTCTACTCAACTGAAGGGAGGATACCATGTGTATAGTGTGTGTAGTAGAGAGAGTGATGTGAATACAACTCGCACGAGGCACTGTTTCTGTAACTCCAAACACCAGCCGAGTGTTCACTTGTTTAAAGATCCTATTTTTCATCTCTCAATTGAAGTGTTCTCACCTGGGAGGATAATATTTGTATAGTATGTGTAGTACAGGGAGTGACATGACCGCTAAGGCCAGGAAGCTCTGTTTCTGTAACTCCAACCACCAGCCCAGTGTTCAATTGTCCAAATACCCTAGTCCTCAACTCTCAATTGAAGTGTACTCACCTGGGAGGATACCACGTGTATTGTGTTTGTAGTAGAGAGAGGGACATGACTGAAACTCCAACGAAGCACTGTTTCTGTAACTGCAAACACCTAACCAGGGTGCACTTGTCCCAATACACCTGTTTGGCAACTCCCAGTTGAAGTTTATTCACCTGGGAAGATACTATGGCCCTCATTACAACCCTGGCGCTCGGTGTTAAAGCTGCAGTAACACCGCCAACAGGCCGGCGGTAAAAAAAATTGGATTACGACCACGGCGGAAACCGCCAAGATAGACAGCCACTTTAACACTCCAACTGCCACGGCAGGAGCAACAAACACTGCGGCGGTCACCGCCAGCATACAGGTGGAAGACAATGTACCGCCCACCCTATCATGAGAGGCCAATCCGCGAGCTTTTCCGGGGTGGTACCAACGACATCAAAAGCATGGCGGAAACATGGCGGAAACAGTAGACCGCAGGGGAACCACTCACCTTCCAGCACTCCACGAAGAACCAGGACGCCATGGAGCCCGAACTGCAGATCCTCCCCATGTTGGTGTATCTACTAATACACCAGGAAGTAGAAAGAAGGCAGCGGCGATGATGACGGTGAGTACTGCACCTAGCACACAGAGGAGGTGGGGATGTAAAAGACAGTTACATACACGCGCGGCACGCAGGACGCGGCACGCAACACTCCCACCACCCACCCACACCCACAACACCATACACACTAACACATCCAACAACATTACAGATACACCCCGTTACCCCCTGGAAGACCGCAAGGACAAATATTTTGAACAATCAGATATAGCAATCGAATAAAAATAATTCAGTATATACACAAATATTTACACTATGTACAGAAGGCCGTACACTGTCCCTTGTAAATGTCCGTGGACCAGTGGTCCCAAAAAGCATGGGCCAAGCCCACGCATGACACCTGCCTCAAAATGGAGAGAACACTGCTGGGGCATCAGGTCGAAAAAACACAGGCACCTCAGGGAGAAGGGTAGGGGGGGCACCTCAGCCGGAAGATGGTACTACGCCACTGCTCCTCGAAGGGGCTCCAGGCCCACTGCTTGGTCCTGGGAAGTGCAAAGCCACAGTCTCTCAAGTGGGTGGGTTGCCCACAGCTTGGTCCTGGGGAGTTCAAAGCCACAGTCTCTCAAGTGGGTGGGTTGTCCACTGCTTGGTCCTGGGGAGTTCAAAGCCACAGTCTCTCAAGTGGGTGGTTAGCCCACTGCTTGGTCCTGGGGAGTGCAAAGCCACAGTCTCTCAAGTGGGTGGTTTGCCCACTGCTTGGTCCTGGGGAGTGCAAAGCCATAGTCTCTCAAGTGGGTGGTTTGCCCATTGCTTGGTCTTGGGGAGTGCAAGGCCACAGTCTCTCAAGTAGATGGCTTCTTCCACTGGTTCTGGAGGGGGCTTTGTGCCCAGTGTGCTTCATCCTGCCAAGGAGGAGGTGAGTGGATGCATCTCTCTACTGGTCCTGGAGGGGGCTTTGTGCCCAGTGTGCTTTATCCTGCCAAGGATAGGAAGAGTGGATGCTTTTCTCCACTGGTTCTGAAGGGGGCTTTGTGCCCAGTGTGCTTCATCCTGCCAAGGATAGGGTGAGTGGACACCTTTCTCCACTGGTTCTGGAGGGGGCTTTGTGCTCAGTGATGCTGCACCTGGGGTGTGGCAGTACCCATTCCCTCATCTGAGTGTCTGAGCCAGGAGATGTGCAGGGAACAGGTAGCATGATACTCCATGGAGCCAGAGCCACACTCCATCCTGCAACGATTTAGGCTGCAAACTGCTGGTAGTGCCAGTGCTGGTGGTGCCTCATGTGGTGGGTGCAGAATCCAGGACGTCACCTGCAGCCTCGGACGGCTGCCCACTGGGGATGCTGCTGATGTCCGATGTAGTGGCACCAGCTGGGCATGTGGCGGTGCAGATGGCGGTGCAGGTGGCAGTGTCTGCAGCAGTGACTGCAGCGGAGATGCTGCCTGTGCTCCCCGTGGTGCAGGTGTCTGTAGTGGTGGAGGGAGACACCAGACCGTCTCTGGCAGCCTCGGACGGCTGATCACTGGGGAGGATGGTGGTGACTGACGTTGTGGCAGCAGCGGTGCAGGTGCCGGTGCAGTTGGCAATGGTTGCGGCGGTGCTGACCGTGGTACAGGTTGCTGGCCTGTACGGGGAAATGGTGGTCACCAGCCCCTCACCAGGAGGCTTCATGCCCTAAGGTGACATGGCCTTGCTCTTGTGTCCCTTCCCCACCTTGGTAGTCGCTGCTGGGACCTTGCCACTGTCCTCTTTGTGTTTGGATGAGGCCTTGCAGGGTGGGTAGTGCGACTTCCCCCTGCTGCATGCCGGCCTCTTCTTCACCTTGGCAGGTGGTGGAATTGGGTGGTCCTTCTAATCTGTAGGAGGCACACTGGCAGCCCTGATGGGTGCCCCCTTCGATCCTCCCAGACTTGCAGGGACCACAGCGGATGCAGATTTGGTGGATGAGGTGCTGGCCTGGGATCTAGGCATCCTGGCCCTAGGGGAAGGAAGGGGGGGAGGTGTAGGGAAGAGGTCAATGTTAGCTAGGAAAAGGTTGTTGGACACACTGGGATGGGAAGATGGAGGGTGTGTGGGAGTGCAGGATGAGGTAGTGGTTGTAGGAGGTGTACGTCTGCCGAGTTTGGGTGTAGGTGCATGGGCTGAAGGCTGTTGTGAAGTGGATGGCTGTTGAGTGGGTGTGTGCCTGCGTTTCGGTACTTTGGGAGGTGGTCTTACAGACACACTGGGAGAGGACATAGGGGACATGTGAATGATTGTGGGGGTGGTGATTGCTCGTGAGCGGTGTGTTGTGATGGGGGTGCTGGTGATGGAGGTAGTGGCTGGTGATGTAGTGCATGCAGGTGTGAGTGTAGACGATACTGGGAGGGAGGTGGAGAACGAGGAGGAGGGGGACACAGTGGAGGCAGTGGATGTTGGTATGTGTGCATGGGTATGGTGCTTGTGTGAGTGCCTGTGCGATGATGTGTGGTGCTTATGTTTTCCTGAGCCACTTTTGTGTGTTGATGTGTGTGCATGTTGGTCTGAAGGTGTACTTGGGATAGGATGAGGTAGAGGGGATTGGGTCGGGTAGTGGAAGTTGGAGGGGGGGAGGCTGGACTCAGGGACAATGGCTGCCATCAGTGCTGAGACCAGAGCCTGAAATGCTCTCTGTTGGGCCGCCACGCCAGAATGAATGCCCTCCAGGTATGCATTTGTTTGTTGCTGATGCCTCTCGACACCCTGGATGGCATTCAGAATGGTTGACTACCCAACAGTGAGGGATCTCAGGAGGTCAATAGCCTCCTCCCTGAGGGCAGAAGGGTTGACTGAGGCAGGGCCTGAGGTTCCTGGGGCGAAGGAGATGCCCATCCTCCTGGGTGAGTGGGCACAGAAAACACGCTGAAGGGCTGCTATGGAGGACGGTGCTGGTAGGGGGGATGGCGGCTGTACCTGTAGTTGGGGTGGGCACAGAGGTGTCCGCCACCTCCAGGGAGCTTCCATGAGAGGAGGAGTCGCTGTCACTGGTCTCCCCTCCTGTCCCCGTTGAGGAGCTCCCCTCACCCTCTGTCCCACTGGTAGCTTCACCCTCCTTGGATTCACTCTCACGGGCCATGCGGGATGCAGCTCCCTCCATTGCCGGTGCCTCTGCTCCTCCGCCAGATGATGCTAATGCACACAAGGACAGGGTGACAAAACAGGAATGGGGGGGGAAAGACAGAGGACACACATGGTCAATGCCTGCAACACCACTACTGTTAGCGGACACAACACACACTGAGCTGCCCTATGCACTAGGCCTTGACCAACCACTCACTAAGGTAGTCACCAGCCCATGGGGTACAATGCCTAACACCAGCACCTGCATACCTGACACCCACAGGACCCTGCACACTAGTAGTTACCCACTTATACCATTGGTGTATGGGTGCTTCAGAGCCTGCAAACAAGGGACCTACCCTGCCATGATCGCCCTGGCCTAGGGGTACCCACAGCCCACATCCCCCACCCAGCTAGTTCCTAAAGTGTGCAAAGTCAGCTGTCAGAATCTGTACTCACCCCTTTGTAGCTGCTGTGATGCCCTCAAGCGCCCATCCAACTCTGGATAGGCCACCGCCAGGATGGGAACATCAGGGGGATCATGGTGTGACGAGCACCCCTTCCACGTTGGGAGGCCAGTCTCAGCTGGGCCTCCGCCGTTTCCTTGGACCAGGGGCACAGGTCCTCCCATCTCTTGTGGCAGTGGGTGCTCCGTCTGTGATAGACCCCCAGGGTCTGCACCTCCTTGGCGATGGCATGCCAAAAACCCTTCTTCTGGTGGGCGCTGACCTAGAGGGTAAAGACAGCGGAAATTGTAATTACTCACCCGTCCGGATCGTCATACTTATTGCCCACCAGTTCCCACCCATGCCCTGACACACATACACTGACTACCTCTCATGCAGCACTCAGGCCAGGCCGCCTTAGCCCCCCCCCAACATGTGCCTTACATCCACACCACTCCAATCAGGCATTGCCCACACATCATGCTCACAGTGTACTCACCTGTTTGTCTGGAGGACCGCAGAGTAATGTGTACTGGGGTAGGACCCCATCCACCAGTCTCTCCAACTCCTCCGCGGTAAAGGCAGGGGCCCTTTACCCAGACACTCTAGCCATTGTCGCTTCCAGACTCAGGTCACAGCAGCACTTGCAGTGCCTCTCCTGTTGATGGTCAGGTATCAAGTGAGTGAATGGGTAGAAAATGGCGTTGATGTCCATGGCGGTGCATACCGTCACTGCCGGCGTACATCGCCATTGGCTCCTGGAACCCATAGGGCCCAATGATAACCAATGTGGAATTGCGCTGCGATTTTCGACCGCCTACAGCGAGGCTGCACAACACCAGCGCAGTTACCTCATTTCCACTTGTCCCTCCTCACAAGTCAGGAAGCCACCATTTCAGGGTGGCACATGGCATTGCACCTAACTGCGTTACAGCACCTATTGGCACATATACTGACTCACGATTTAATACACGGCTTCTGTAACATGAATTCATATACAGTTGTGCTATCTATGTGGCAAATGACCTTCTGCTCACCGTTCTCCTCCATAGGCTACAACCGCTGAGGCAGATGATGAGTTGGCAGCATCCTCCGGTGTACAGACCCATGGTGGACCTGTCAACAATGGAGGACAGACACATTATTATCACATACAGACTTGATCGTGCCACATCCAAGAACTGTGTGCCCAATTGAAGCCAGACCTGATGTCAGCTATCCACCAGCCCACAGATATCCCCCCTCTAGTGAAGGTCCTGTCAGTGCTCCATTTCCTGGCAAGTGGCTCCTTCCAAACTACAGTGGCCATGGCATTGGGGATGTCTCAGCCAGTGTTCTCAAACGTGTTGAGCAGGGTGTTGTTCTATGCCCTGGGACATATCCCCAACATCATTGGTGCCATTGATGGGACACATGTGGCATTTGTCCCACCCCAGCAGAAATGAACAGGTGTACAGGAATAGAAAAAGCTACCATTCGATGAATGTGCAAATGGTGTGTTTGGCGGACCAGTACATCTCCCATGTGAATGCCAAGTATCCTGGCTCTGTGCATGACGCCTATATCTTGCGCAATAGCAATATCCCTTATGTGATGGGCCAACTCCAGAGGCACCGGTGTGGCTAATAGGTGAGCCCAAGGTCCCCACACAGTATGAGTAGGTGTCTGGGGTTGTCCCTAAGGGTTATTGTGTGTCTCACAATTGTCCCTCGATATTTGCAGGTGACTCTGGTTACCCCAACCTGTCATGGCTACTGACCCCAGTGAGGAATCCCAGGACAAGGGCAGAGGAATGGTACAATGTGGCACATGGGCAAACTAGGAGGATTATTGAGAGGGCATTCGGCCTCCTGAAGGCCAGGTTCCGGTGCCTCCATCTGACAGGTGAATCCCTGTACTACTCACCCAAGAAGGTGTGCCAGATCATCGTGGCATGCTGTATGTTGCACAACCTGGCATTGAGACACAAGGGGCCTGATTCTAACTTTGGAGGACGGTGTTAAACCGTCCCAAAAGTGGCGGATATACCACCTACCGTATTACGAGTTCCATAGGATATAATGGACTTGTAATACGGTAGGTGGTATATCCGCCACTTTTGGGACGGTTTAACACCGTCCTCCAAAGTTAGAATCAGGCCCAAGGTGTGTTTTCTGCTGCAGGATGAGCCTGGTGATGGTCTTGTGGCAGCGGTGGAGCCTGTGGACAGTGAGGAAGAGGAGGCAGAGGAATACGATATTGACAACATAACAAACATTATCCTGCAGTACTTCCAGTGACACACAGGTAAGAGACTATGGGCCTCATACCAACCGAGGCGGGTGGCGGTCGCCGCCCGCCTGTCTGGAACCGCCATATGGCCGCTCCGCGGTTGGAAGACCGCTGGGGCCATTCTGACTTTCTCACTGGGCCGGCGGGCGCTAGCCAAAATAGCGCCCGCCGGCCTAGCGGGATAGCAGCCTGCAACACTGAAGCCGGCTCCGAATGGAGCCGGCGGTGTTGCAGGTGTGCGACGGGTGCAGTTGCACCCATTGCGCTTTTCACTGTCTGCTAGGCAGACAGTGAAAAGCGTACTGGGGCCCTGTTAGGGGGCCCCTGCACTGCCCATGCCAGCGGCATGGGCAGTGCAGGGGCCCCCAGGGGCCCCAGGACACCCATTCCCGCCAGCCTGTTCCTGGCTGTAAAAACCGCCAGGAACAGGCTGGCGGGAAGGGGGTCAGAATCCCCATGGCGGCGCTGCTGGCAGCGCCGCCATGGAGGATTCGGCCAGCCGGGGTTAATCCGGCGGGAAACCGCCGGACCCGGTTTTCCGACCGCAGCTTTACAGCCGCGGTCGGAATGGCCCAGGAAGCACCGCCAGCCTGTTGATGGTGCTTTCCGTCGTTCGCGGCCCTGGCGGTTTTTACCGCCAGGGTCGGAATGACCCCCTATAACTCCTCTTCACATTTCAGTATACTTTAGGACATTGTACATGGCAGCCTCTTACCCTCTGTCTATGGACACTGACTGTTCCCTTTGAGTTTCCTTTTTTCAGATCTGTGTACCCCAATCTGGCTTCTGCTATGTGTACTGCTGCCCAACAACTGTCATACATTGGTATGGGTAAATGAACATATATCTTGCAATGCTTTGCTAATGTCGTAGTACTACATTTGTGAATCATCAGACTGACTCCAGATTGGTATTTGATTCAAGGGTGTTTATTTAGGTGCTAATAAGTATAGGGGTATGTGCAAGGGGCTGGAGTGATGATGGAGGAAGGTCCATGGTAGAGTCCAGTCTCATGGCATCACAGGTGCATTGTCCAAGGGGGCATAGGAAGTGGGGCAATGGCAGTTCAAGGTGGGCAGGTAACAGGGTGGGACAGAAGGGTGACAATCAGGAGAGTTCTATATCCTGGCAGGGGTCTTGGCAATGTTCTCTGTTTTTTGCCTGGATCGCAGGGACCGTTTGCGGGGTGGTTCACCGTCTGCAAGGGGTGGGGTGCTGGTGGCCTGATGTTCATGTGGCGGGGCCTCCTGCCCACTAGCACCGGCGAAAGTGGAAGGCTGCTCCTCGGTTTGGCTAGTGTCAGGAGCCCTTTGTTGAGCCACTGCCTCCCTCATGGTCTTGCCCATATCAGCCAGCACCCCTGCTATGGTGACCAGGATGGTGTAGATCTTTGTGAGGTCATCCCTGATCCCCATGTAATGTCCCTCCTGCAGCCGCTGGGTCTCCTGAAACTTGGCCAGTACCGTGTCCATGGTCTCCTGGGAATGGTGGTACGCTCCCATGATGTTGGTGAGTGCCTCATGGAGGGTCGGTTCACTGGGCCTGTCCTCCCCCTGTCACACAGCAGTCCTCCCAACTTCCCTGTTGTCCTGTACCTCTGTCCCCTGAACCTTGTGCCCACTGCCACTGACCCTAGGTCCCGGATTGTCCTGGGTTAGTGGGGTTGCTAGGGGTCCCTGCTGATTGATGTGTCCTAGGGACAGTGGCATGGGCCCGCTGGGTGGGTGCTGTGGTGGTGTTTCCTGAGTGGGGAGGCTTTGTGGTGGGTTGGGACTGTGGCAGGGTAACCGACTGTCCAGAGGTCCCAGATGGGCCAGGTTGGTCATCGTGATCCAGGCGTGCAGAGCTTCTGTCATCACTGTGGGCCTCTTCTGGGGGGGGAGGGGCTGGATGTAGCTGGCACCTCCTTTCCGGTGACATTGGGTAGGGGATGCACATGCATTATTATTGTATCTGTGTGTGCCATCTTGTGCAATGGGTGTGTTTCCCTTATAGAATTGTGCTTTCCCTGTCGCCTTGAACTTGTGTGATTGCTGATTGTGGGGGCTGGGTGAGTCTCTTTACTGGGCAGGCTTTGATGATGGGTGTCCATGCAGGCCTGTGATGGGTTTCCATGCATTGGTGTAGCATGCACGGTTTGGTATTGGGATGTGTGGGTTGTGATAGTGGGGCATATGTGAGGTGGTGAAATGATGGGGGTGAGGGTAGGGGTAGGAGTTTGTGATGGCATGCAGGTAGGGTGGGGGATATAGTAGTAAAGATTTGCCTTACCAGAGTCCAGTCCTCCTGCTACTCCTGCGAGGCCCTCAGGATGCATGATCGCCAAGACTTGCTCCTCCCATGTTGTTAATTGTGGGGGAGGAGGTGAGGGTCCACCGCCAGTCCTCTGTACTGCTACCTGGTGTCTTGAAACCATGGAATGCACCTTCCCCCGTAGGTCATTCCACCTCTTCCTGATGTCATCCCTGGTTCTTGGATGCTGTCCCATGGTGTTGACCCTGTCAACGATACTCCGCCATAGCTTCATCTTCCTAGCAATGGACGTGTGCTGCACCTGTGATCCGAATAGCTGTGGCTCTACCTGGATGACTTCCTCCACCATGACCCTTAGCTCCTCCTCAGAAAACCTGGGGTGTCTTTGAGGTGCCATGATGTGGTGTGAGTGATATGTGTGAGGTGATGTGTGGGGTGATGTGTTGGGATGTATTATGTGATGCGCGTGGAAGGTGTATGAGTGATGGTGTTCTGTGCCTCTGAGTGATTGTGTGCTCTTTGATTGTCTCTCTGTGCTTGTTCTATTTTTTTTGGGTTGTAAGGGGTTGTGGGTAATGTGGGTGGGTGTTTTATAGTGGTGTGAGTGTGTGGGTGTGGTGTGTGTATGTGTGGCAGGTGTGTGTAGTTTGAATTGTCCAATGTGGTGTTGTTTTGTAAATGTGTGTGTATTTTGAGCGTGGCCGTGTGTACCGCCAATGGTTTACCGTGGTTGAATGACCTCCAAGTTGATTCGTGGGTGGTGATACTGTGGGCGTATTCCTGTTGGCGTGACGGTGTGGGTTTTGCTATTGCCAGTTTATCACTGACCTTTGGTCTGGCGGACTTGTGTGGGTGTCTCTATTGTGGCAGTAGTCTCAGTGTGGGTCATAATACCCGTGGCAGATTACCGCCACGGACGCTGTATGTTGGCGGCCGTCAGCACGGCAGTAGGCGGCATTTACCGCCTAGATTGTAATGAGGGCCTATGTGTCAAGTGTGTGAAGTAGAGGGACTGACCTGACTGCAGCTCCAAGCAGGCCCTGTGTCTGCTACTACAAACACCAGACTAGTGTACTCTTGCCCAAAGACCCTTGTTCCTTAACTCTCAATTGAAATGTATTCACCTGGGAGGATACCATATGCTTAGTGTTGTGAAGTAGAGGGAGCGACCTGACTGCAACTCCCAGGAGGCCCTGTTACTCTTACTCCATCCACCGGCATAGTAGCCACTTGTCAACTCTCAAATGAAGTGTACTCACCTGTGAGTGATCAAGAACAGATTATGGCCAAATCAGAGACATATCTGTCAACATAGCTCCACCTTGACTTGATAACCCAAGATGAAATATTTGAGGACCTTACCCAGTAAGAATAACAAGTATTCATAAGACCTCAAGATGCCTCATCAGATTTGTATTGACAGTAGACACATTCCCACTGCACTGTGCACATGATCACTCCAGTCACATATACAACAAAGTCCTTGGTTTGCCTGCATCACACTCAACTAAGCCTCCAAATAGTCAAAGCCACCTCTTGCCAAGCCACTGTTTTGCCAGCACTGGTGGCAAGATGTCGTTTTCAGGCCATCTTCCAAAGTGCAAATGACCTGCACATTTCAGAAACTGCTTTAATCAAAATGTATTCGCAAGCTTCACACGTCATGTCAATATACCTAATACCATGGTTACTTGGCACAATAGGATTAACTGCAGTATAACTTTGTACAAGGTCTCTGCTTACTGTAACTGCAAACGGTTGAAAGTAGATGTCACAATACAACCAGTAAGATTGTTTGTTTTCATCAACAGGTGGAGCTGCCGCTGGGCACACTGAGGCCACAGAACAGACTGCAGCCCCCCGCCCCTCCCCCCAGTAAAGCTCTCAGTGAAAAAGACACTCCTGGGCATCTGGTCATAAAGGACGGTTCTGGCCCATCTGGACAACCTGGTCAGATGGCAACAGTGAGTCTCACTGTGGCCACAGATTCACCTCCCAGCCTGGTTGCCTCAATATCACAGGCAACCATTAGCCCCCCAACCTGTGTATCTAGCACTGTGTCTACCATCTCATTCCCCTCAGTCCCTGACCCTGACCCTGAGTTGCAGCACAACACTTCCGACAATGATGGACCAGGAATAATTTGGAGAGGGAACACTGTTGCAAGGGCACAGGCCCATAGGGGTAGGGTGTGTGAAAGGTATGCTGTGGGCCAGTGGGGTGAGGCCACTGGGGCTGCTCTTGGCCATGACAGCATCAGACACGTCTTGAGGGTCTAGCAGGAGTCCCAAAGCATGATGGGCCAGGAGTTGATCAAACTCTGGGAAATCAAGCAGCTACAGAAGAACATTCACAGAAACATGCAGGAACAGATGGAGGCCTGTAATGACAACATGGCCTCCCTAACATGCTGAGGGACATGCATACTGCCCTGAGCAGGGCTTTTTAACAATAGGCTACCCCTTCCTTCGACTCATCAGCACCAGACACATCAAAATCGGTACCAGCCACCTGAAGGAAGGCCCTGCCGGAGGAAGAGCCAGCCCCAGACACCCCTGCCTCTGTAGCAGCAGACCCCTCTCCCCACCAGCAACAAAGGACATCCAACAAAGAATCCAGGAGGTGTGATGGCAAAACACCCACCACTGCCAGCAAGTGACCTCTTCCTAAAGGACCACCTTTGTGCGTTACACATTCACTCTGTGGACTGACCCTGGACCACCTACCAGTTCCAGTGGGAGGAGTACTCTGGACTTTGGACTCCCAATGGTGTGGCATCTACTCCAATGATTTCATTCACCATGACTGACCACTTCACTTTACATTTTTGTTTCTTTCAGTCCAAAGTGTATTTTCGGTATTAGCACTGTAATAAATTCTCCTATCACCAACTCATTGTCTGCCTACTTAAAGTTCTCATATAGCTCTGTAGAGATGTAAGCCCATATAAACCATACAATGAAGATACAAGCTACTTGTGCAAGCACAGATATGTTACAGGTGCAGTGTCCAGCTCAGGATTATAACCATTACACACCATCACATTAGTAAAAGTGTCTGGTCAAATCAAAATGTTTATTACAGTGTTCAGCACATAGGCTGTCAATATGTCTGGACTATAGGAAATCAAGAATGAGTGACTCATACAGAGTAAATTAACATATTTACAGGTACAGACGCCCAGACCACGGGAGGAAGGGATTTGACAGACACTGCCCTGTAGAACAGGCAAACATTAAAGTGTCTGATGTCAGCAGCTTGAGCCTTATCATATACCACACCAAAGTAATCCACCATCACATAATCCAAGATACAGACAGATGGCAGTACAAGAGTCCCTGATCACAGGGACACCTTAATCCAGTTCCCATGATGAAACACATCTACAGCTATATACAGGTCATACAAAATGAGTGTTTAGCCAATGTGAAGGAAAAATGACAGGGTCAAAAGTTAGGACTATATATTTTCTGACCACATGATGACACACATGATGCAATAGGCCCACCACAGCACACCAAACAAGTGCAATGGCCACTTCTTTAACTCCACTCAAACACTGTGCAAACTGTCTTGGTACAGGTCTCATACATTGAAACTCTGTGACGTGCATCACCTGGAACAATCCATGTCCAATTTTTATGTCAGAGCAGGATCAGATACCTGCCAATGTCACTCCTCTGAAAAGCCCACATGAAAATGTCACGGTGAAGGTACATGTACAAAGAACAAAACAAGGAGTATAGGCTTGAAACCATACCTATGACACAAGTCACATAGCAAGCAACTGAATAAACAAAGTACATTGCAAGGAAACTGACACAAACAAAGCAAAATCATCAAGGTGGGGATGTGTCAAAAGCTATCTCATCAGGCAGTCTTTGGCTAAATATTGCAGAGTATCAGCTTCCTAGTTGTTTCCAAAATGCTAAACTCCACACATTCTCATAACTTCAGTTCATTGTACAGTCACCGTCAATTCATCACATGACATACTTACACTCATGAAGAGAACCTGTTGGTGGGATCTTCCCGCAGGTCAGCTCCTTCCTCTTCACCCCATTGTCATTCTCACTTGGCATTTCAGAAGTCACACCCAGTGGCACTTCCGGCTCGCCCTCCTCTGGGATGTACGGTATAGTCCATTGCAGGGCAATATTGTGGAGAAAGCACCATGCCACAGCGATCTGACACATTTTCCCAAGTGAGTAGAGAAGGGCTCCACCAGTTCTGTCCAGACAGCGAAATCTGGCTTTCAGGAGCCCAAAAGCCTGCTCCACTGGCCGCTGTGTTCTTCCGTAGGTCTCATTGAAGTGGACATCCCCTGGCACAGTTGGATTCCACACTGGCGTCAACAACAAAGGACGGTTTTGAGTCACTAACTTCATGATTGTAGCATCTGACATTGCACACACACAATCAGGATAGACATGACTTACCAACCAACCAGGCCCTCTCTGGGTGCAGATGTTCCATCAGCTGGGGTATGGTGCTGTTCCGCATTATGAAGGAATCATGGGCTGATCCTGGATAACGGGCACAGACGTGAAGTGTAGTGATCCACCAGATAACTTGCATTTTGATGGAATGGAAGTTCTCTCTGTTGTGACAGACTTTTTCATTGACTTATGGTGGCACTAAGCCAACATGTGTGCCATCCATGGCCACCACCATATGCGGGAAGTGGCCAAACCATAAAAGTCAGCCTTTACAATGGTTAAATCCTCACGTCGGGGCAACTTGATATAGCTGTCAATGTGTTTCAACATTGCTGAGAGGAAATCCTTCAACACCAGACTGAACGTAGGTTGGGACATACTAGAAGATAGGGCCACTGTATGTTGGAAGGTCCCTGGTGCCAGGAAGTGCAAAACTGACATGACTTGCACAATGGGGGGGTATGCAGGCAGGATAACTAATACCTGGCATTAGATATGGCTCCGACTGATGGCATAAGTTCACTATTGTTTACCTATCCAGATAGTATAACATAATTATATGCTGTTGCTCCATGGTCTGAAAATCTGGCAGTGGACAGTAGACACAACAACATACATTATTCTTGCCAATAATATCATGTGACAAAGCATTTCAGACTGGATAGATATGACACCCAGTACATATCACAGCTGGCACCTACACTAGGGTCACATGTGATTCCCAATGGTTGTCAACATATGTGTCCGCAACATGGATTTGAACAAAACTCAAGGATGTGTTACACAACTGGCCCTCAAAATGTGACTGTATATTCCGTCTACCAAAATGACCGTCTGCGGTGGTGGGCCGGGCATCGCCATCAAATGTCATCTGTGCCCTGCAAAACACTACATTGGTGGTTGTGTAGAAGGACCTACAAGACTAGACAGTATAAGGTTGTTTGCAATGCCACAACACATATATTGTAGGTGTGAGGTATTTACAAAACCAAATACAGTATTTCAGGACACCAACATGGCGGATGCCTGAGCTACTCCACTGGACATTACGAACTGCCTGTGACTGCCGGCGGAAGATATCAGGGTGGTAGGCGGTTCCAACCACAGCGGACACAGCCATGGATGAACTTTGCTGCCTGTGGCGGTCGCGGCCCAATGGCTGACTGCTCCCTGTACACCAGCAGATCCTGTCATGTGGACAATATGATGCTCTTGTGCCAAAACCTGCCCTGAATGCCTCAATCCATTGACTAGATTAGGAATGGGTGCTGAGGTACATCCCATAAGTAGTCCATATGTGCATTTTGCCTCGTTGTTAATGTGTGTCTTTGACTCATGACAGGTCTCTTACTCCCACAGCTCTGTTGTGACCTTCACAGAAGACATATTTGTCCTGTAGAGGCTTATTGCACTAATGACAGTCCCACAGTGCAGTGTGTTGATTCCTGGGAGGACATGATATGTGAGTCAGTACCTTGGTCACATAGCAGAAATTGTACAATTTATACCTTTGTATATTTGATGCCATTTCTGTAGGATAGACACATATGTCCAAAGGAGTGTACTGTGGTTCAGGTGCATACCACATAACATGCATTTTGGTAGTCCACATGTCAACACATGCACAAGGAATACACTTTCTGTTCCCACTATGCCAGACCCTTCATTGTCACTCAAGCATAATTGTGAAGTCTGTACTGTGGAAGTGGCTTGTAGGGACTGTATGCAGGGAGTCAATCTCAAAGAGTGTGAAATTGTTGGTCTATTCAGGCCTAAGGAATTTACCCTTCAGAAGCCACATATGTGTGTAGTGTTTCACATGTTGCTGGAGCATGGGCCACCTGATGTCAGTAGGCTTTCTTAGTTATTGTAGGCCCATACCAGGGTAGTGGGTTAGTCTGCAGATAGATATAAATGTCTGTATTCATGTCCCTGTACTTACTGGCTTGTGTGCTTACACTTATGGTGTGTTAACAAAATGAACATTTCTAGCTTGGTGTTTCTGACATGTGTGTGACTCAAACATTTGTGTGAATACTTGAGATTGTAATTTCTTGATTTGTGTCTTGCATCCATGCAGCTCAGCACACATCAGAAGAAGGAGATATGGAGAGCCATCACCCAGAAGGTGCGGACCCTGGGGGTCCACATCCAGCGAAGTGTCCACTGTTGCAAGAGGTGGGAGGATCTGAGGCACTGGGTCTGGAAGGTCACAGAGGTCCAGCTGGGGTTGTCCTCCCAATGTTAGCCGGGACCATGACCCACCTATTGGTCTGCATTCTGGCAGTGGCCTGCTCGGACCTTGATGGGCATTTGAGGGGAGCACAGCAGCCACAAGGGGGTGAGTATAGGGCATATTCCTGCCTGTCACATTGCCAAGTTAATGTGTTCGGCTCTGATTTCTCCCCTTGATGATTAAGGATGAGCCATGTGTGACACAATAGGTGAGTGACTGTTTATGTGGATATGTCATATGGTGCATACTGATGTGCCTCGCCTATTGGCCCGGGGACCTAGGACACAACTTTGTACAATCCACAAACAATTTGCTCTCCAGGGACAACACATAGCTGTGTACATTGATTAATCAAGTAATGTTTGTTGTTGTAGTGGGTGTAAATTCTATGCAACAGACCACTACTCCTCAGTGTTACAGGCCAACAATAAGGAAGTCATGGATCACTGTCCTCAGCCACATGTCTGGTCAAAAGTGTATGATGGCATCTGTCTTATAGGCTACTTTTCTTTAGCATGTGAAGGGTCCTGGTGCCTCAAGACTGTCTGTAATATGAAGGTGGCCATCATACATACACGTGACAGAGCATACATTGCACTTTGGGTGCAGCTACGGATCAATGCATTCCCTTGGTAAGTGGTGAACGTCAATTGAAATGATTGATGTGCCATCACTGTTGCCAACATTCCCCGTGCCTGCATGTTAGCATGAGTCCATTTCTCTTTCTCAAAATGTGTACACTGATGTCATGCATGGTCTACCTGTGTCAAAGGGATGATTTCTGTATTCTCTCACATATATGTGCAGGCCAACCTATGTGTGGAATAGGACATTTGCAACAGGGCTACATTTAATGTGAGCCACAGACAGAAGTGTGTTACCATAGATTGTTGGCTGATACATACTCCCACCTGTCATTGCATGTCATTTGGCATGGAAAACTGCAGTAGCAATAAGAACAAATATTTGTATAGCTAGATTTTTTAGCTACAATGTGCATCTCCAGGCCATTGATGTGGCATCATGTACCAAACTGCACTGCACAAGTTTAATAGGGAATGTTTGTAACATAGCTGTTGGCATACATCATGGAGTGACTTGCAGTTATGTTGGAAACACCAGTGGTTGGGTATAACATTCATCCACAGACATGTGGGTTTTGTGGGCCAAAATGGAGAAAGTGATGTATCTTCCCATTGGACAACATGTTGAGGTCCTTCTACAAGTAATTGCATATCTCTGGGCCTCTCCAACATAAAGAGACTAATGGCGTCTACCAATCTACTGATGCAATCAAAGTATGTCACTGTAAGGGGTGCCAGAGATTAGTGGTGATTTTCCTGAGGCTTGCTGATTCATTGTGTTGTGGATTTTAGGGACATATATCCGTGTCAATTTGCACATTTATGTCTACAGTGTACATTTCCATGCCAAACTTGTGGCATATCTGAGCAACATTAGTACTACCTCCATGACTCCATTCGGACAAATTTCACTTGGTGAAGTGTACATTGTTGATATGTTTCCAGTGTGACATGAGTAATTCCATGTCACATTCTCTAGGGTACTGTACTGTTGTCAGCCACATGGCATGTTCTGGGAGCATCATTTCACATTGTTGTGTTATTGTGTATGTGTCAAAGAAATGTCTCCATGACCTTGCGTGGGATCTTTAGGAATGAAGTTGGCATTGGGCTACTATTGTATGATAACAAACAGGTAACTGAGGTATGCTCCATGAGGCAAAGCATTGAAGGTGATGTGGTCTACTACTTATTCAATAGTTGCTGTGATTGCAGAACTACGGCCATGCAATTGTAGTTGTCTGAGATCCTGATTGTCCGTGGGCAACTGTTGACAGTTCAGATGGCATGCTGTGCATATGGTATGGGACATGTAGGGGGCACTTTAGTGGAGTTTGTTGCTGGGGCCTACTTGATCTCATGGGAATGTTTGCTAATCAGAGCTGTTGTTCAAGTGTGATCAGGATAATGTGGTGACCCCTTTTTTCTTTGCATTTTCAGCATCAGCCAAGGCAAGCAAAGGAGAGAGGGCAAAGCCAGGTGGGGAAGCATGTGGCTGTGGTACCGCCGGTCAAAACACCACCGACATGGTGGCACCCAGTGGCTCAGAGGGTGAGGGGAGTGCCATGGAGGAGACCGGATCAACATCCTCATCATCGCATTCAACCTCCAGTGGATACTCCCTAGTGGTAGCGGACCTATCAGGACATGCACCTATACTATCTTTGTCAGCCATCCACAGTTTTATCGCCACCCTCCCTGTTGCTCCTCACCCAGTTGGCCGTGCCCGCTCACCCAGGAGGGTGGGCTTCTCATTTGCCACCTCTGCCCCAGCCCCTGTTGCCCCTGCTGCCCTGAATGAGGAGGCTATTGACCTCCTGAGCAGCATCTCTGTGGGTCAGACTGTCATTGTGAATGCTATCTAGAGGTTGGCCAGCCAACTTCAGCAGACCAATACTTTCCTGGAAAGCCTTCATAGTGCCTTGTCTGGCATACAGAGATCTTTTCAGGCTCTGGCCTCCTCACTAACAGCAGCCTGTCACCCCCCCACATTGTGCTCCACTCTACCTCCACCTCTGTCTTCCCAATCCAAATCTCACATTCCCCTACCTATCGCAAGCACACAGACACATCTGCAAGCACCCACCTCAACATACACAAGCAGGACACATAAACACAAACAGCACAAGACACACCGGCACAACAGGCACTCACAATACACCCTCACCATACACCCACAAACAAGACTTCAGCCACCACTTCAGTAGACACCCCCACCACCGACACTGACCCACACACCACATCAAGCATACTCACAGGTACCACCGCAACAGCCAGTGACACATCCACCACACCCACCATACCCGCAGACACCACTGCAACAGACACAGAAACATCCACCACATCTACCATGCACACAGACGCCACCCCAACACACATCCACAAATTCATCATCCAACACCTCCACCTCCCAGACTCCAAGACACGCAAACGCCCACACTCACACACATAACAAACACCACCCACACAGAAGCATATCTAGCACATGCACACACCCAAGACATCTACACTGACAAACAAGACAACCACTCCCTCAACCTCCAAACCCCCAACCCCATCTAATGTCAGTCCCTGTGTTCTAAAGGGGAGTTTCCTTTTTGACTTTGCCCTTTCTCCTGTTACCCCCAAACCCCTTCCCAAAACCAAAAGGCCCCCACCCACATCCCAACCATGCCTTCCACATCTAAGTCTTCCTCTGTCACAACTGCCCCCGCAATCACCCATACACTTCTCCCCCAAAAAGTAGCCCACCCCTTCAAAGAGACAGTACACCCCTCCCAAACCCAGCCATCCCAAATCTGAACCCCACTGCCAAGAATGATCCCTGAGCTGCCTGTCGGCCCACTTGATGCCCCTTCCTGTGGAGGTTCCCTGGCAGGAATAGGAGTCAAGTGTGGACACAGTACTGTGCAGAGACTTAAAAATGGACTGGCCAAAGGCCTTGGATTCTCATTATTCTGCCTTTAATAAGCCCAAGTTGTTGCTTTTTTGGGTACACATTTATCCTGTAATTCTTTTTCTACCTTTATGTTGTTCCTGAGTAACTTGTGCTGTATACCTGCAGTTGTGTGTGCTTCAGCCTGATTGCTGATCTATTTGATGTTATGAATATCTGACATGGGCAGTGCTGGTGTGACCCAGGGCAAGGGTAGATGTTGACTATATGGATATGTGTTTGTTAATGTAATTGGGGTGTCATTGCAGTGTGTTCTGTTTGATAGGGTAAATAATTCATCTTGTGTGGTCCAATATCAGCATGTATGGCGTTAGACTTGTCCCCATGACATGGATTGTATTTTGGTCTCGTTTGTGGGAGCTTGAGTTTTCTTTGTGCAGACATGGAGGGTGTTCAATTGCGCTAGCTTCCTTTGCATTTGACTGTGCATATGTTCATTTTCCTGTGTGTATCTTGCAGCTACTTCATTTAGATGAACGTCCCATGCAGTTGCAATTGTATGTGCTTTCTTGACTTGTCCTTCCACATTCTGCAGATAGGCATGTCACTTGGCTCTAGTATTGTTTGCCCATGAGATACACGTAGGGCCAGTTCCTGTGCAAAAGTTGTTGTAGGGGGGTGTGCAAAGTGATATGTGTCCCAGTGCAACATCCTTCCCTGAGTGTTCCTGATGCCCCATCCCTATTGTGCAGGTATTGTTTGCACAGTGAGCTTTGGATATTTGTCTGACTATTGTGCATCCCATTGTCCTTCCATTTGTGTTGCAGTGTATGTGATGTGTGGGTCCATTACAGGGCTGTTTAATGGGAGTGGTGTTTGTGTTCTATGACACATCCATACATATGTGTGTTAAATCTGATGACAGTCCATGGCATGTGTGCAATGTGAGGATGTCAATTGTATTGGTAGATGTGATGTTGTTGCATTGTTGATGTTGTGTGACACAATGTTGCGGTCACTTCACTGTCCCTGTGCCTAAGATGTGCAGATGCGTGTTTTTGTTTAGTGTGGCAGTGCAGTGTGAGTGACCTGCCCAAAGGGGGTGTATAGGAACTGTGAATGTGTCCTTCTGTGTGAATGACTCCCACTGTGGACACAATGCCATGTGTACTTGGTGCTCGTAGCTTGACCCCCATATCACGTGGATGGCGGCGCAACAATCTGTTGTTGAGTGTAATGACACAGGTAGGTGTGTGTTGTTACTGTCAGTTGCATCCATGACAGCGTGGATTTTGGGCTCCACGGTTGAGCAGCATCAGGATGTGTGTGACGGCTCTATGGCAGCACAGGACATGTAACGCTGCCTGTAGGTGAGTTGCTTCCTTTATACTCTGTTTCCATCTGCTATGATCATATTTGTGGGTAGTTGTTATTTGAATTATGTTTAATGTGGTTTTAGAGTTCGTAGTAAGTGCTGCTTTGTTTATTTGATAGTAAGTCATCTATAAAAGGGATGTTAATGTTTTGATATTTACGATGCATGGTGTATATCTGAGTGAATGGTCTGGGACACATTTTGAATATCCCAAACATCATCCACGTTTGACAATGGCTTAGTGTTAGTAAGTTATCTGCTGTAGAAAATAGTAGGATTCGTTGATCATTGTTTAGATTGTCATATAATTGGGAAAGTTCCTCATTATGTGCCATTTTAAGCATTCGGGTATTTCTATGTCTTATTATCTGCTGGGGGCAAGAGGAGTACCACCAGCAGTATTTTAGGACCCGGCTAGACTGAGCTTTTGCTGTCCCCTTGAGATGTTGAATATACTTTGTGGGCTTCAGCCCGCCCACAGACTTCCCATTTGCTGGCTCCATCTCTGCTCTCCCATCCTTTCTCCCCATTTGTCCATGGCATACACGTGGCAGGCCTCTTCATATGTTTAGCCCTCTCCGAGAGCATCACCAATTACTATATCAATCCACTGGTTTCATTTTAGCACCTGTTTTAGGAACTACTTTTTTTTTGTTGAAAAACAATTCACACAATCAGTCCTGTTTTCAGTCGCTCTGAGCTCTGCTCCGTTTCTGAACAGGCCTGTAAATATTCTTCTTATCTCTGGCACTGTGGACTTCTTGTTAGGCCCTGCTGGGATGGGACTACATTATTCTGCCTTTAATAAGCCCAAGTTGTTGCTTTTTTGGGTACACATTTATCCTGTAATTCTTTTTCTACCTTTATGTTGTTCCTTAGTAACTTGTGCTGTATACCTGCAGTTGTGTGTGCTTCAGCCTGATTGCTGATCTATTTGATGTTATGAAAATCTGACGTGGGCAGTGCTGGTGTGACCCAGGGCAAGGGTAGATGTTGACTATATGGATATGTGTTTGTTAATGTAATTGGGGTGTCATTGCAGTGTGTTCTGTTTGATAGGGTAAATACTTCATCTTGTGTGGTCCAATATCAGCATGTATGGCGTTAGACTTGTCCCCATGACATGGATTGTATATTGGTCTCATTTGTGGGAGCTTGAGTTTTCTTTGTGCAGACATGGAGGGTGTTCAATTGCGCTAGCTTCCTTTGCATTTGACTATGCATATGTCCATTTTCCTGTGTGTATCTTGCAGCTACTTCATTTAGATGAACGTCCCATGCAGTTGCAATTGTATGTGCTTTCTTGACTTGCCCTTCCACATTCTGCAGATAGGCATGTCACTTGCCTCTAGTATTGTTTGCCCATGAGATACACGTAGGGCCAGTTCCTGTGCAAAAGTTGTTGTAGGGGGGTGTGCAAAGTGATATGTGTCCCAGTGCAACATGCTTCCCTGAGTGTTCCTGATGCCCCATCCCTATTGTGCAGGTATTGTTTGCACAGTGAGCTTTGGATATTTGTCTGACTATTGTGCATCCCATTGTCCTTCCATTTGTGTTGCAGTGTGGGTGATGTGTGGGTCCATTACAGGGCTGTTTAATGGGAGTGGTGTTTGTGTTCTATGACACATCCATACATATGTGTGTTAAATCTGACGACAGTCCATGGCATGTGTGCAATGTGAGGATGTCAATTGTATTGGTAGATGTGATGTTGCTGCATTGTTGATGTTGTGTGACACAATGTTGCGGTCACTTCACTGTCCCTGTGCCTAAGATGTGTGAGGCCCTGCTAGGGTGGGACTACGTCCCCCAGCAATCCCTGCCAGTGAGGATAGGCCCGAGGACTCCAGCGCTCACTTAAGCACCAGCTACAGCTCGCAGTGTGGGATGTACATGGGACGTGCCTGGGCGCAGCCCGGGCCAAATTGGGCCAGCCTTAGCCCGTCATAGATCGGCAGAGATTGGGCTGGGCCCATCCCTTTGGTTTTGGCGCTAGGGTATCTAGCCCTTCTATAATTAACGGATGGCTGGCCAATCATCAGGGTCTTGTGAGTATTGCTTTCACCATTGTTGATCACATTACATTATCTCAGTAAGTTTTTAGTAGGCTGCTATGGGCAAGAGGAAGCACCCCTCCCCCAATTGCCAGCTTCTTGTCCCCATTCCTTTACTATTGATATGTTCCTCACAAAGGCAGTGGATCTGGTAGCAAATGAGATCACATTAGCTGAACGTCGTCTCTCTCTAACCTCACAGGATGGGATTTGTTCACATTATCAACAACTGGCCAATCTGGACCCCTGGGTATTGATGTACTTCCTGATCTTATGGGGGACACAGCAACTCAGTTGAAACAGTCTGATAAGGGCAGCCATTGTATTGGGATCATGGGGGTTGTTCCTGCTCTTGCTGATAAACCGGGTGGGGGGAACGGGTTAGGTTCGCTGGACATGGCCTCAGTCTCAGCGCAGGAATGTGAAACGGGGCCAAAGATTAAGCCCAGGAGGAGGGTCCTGAATGCAAAGTTGGTGGATTGTGGCACCAAATCAGTGGTATACCGGTCACAGGACAGCACATGGCTTCTGCAGATGTGAGTGACCCATGGGACACGATGAGCACATACATAAACAAATTATTGGACGCTAAGCTGTACCCGCTGTTTGTATGGCTTAACATGATTGAGGCTAAATTGGATAGTCTTGGATCTAGCCCTACGCAAGGATCTTTGTCATCAACCACACAACACTCGGCTAATAATGGGGAGGGGAGTTGTTTCAATGTTAATGCTAATTACATTGTGGAATTTGCATCTACAGAAACAGGAACCCCTACTGTGCCTATTGTTTCTGCAGTTCCTCCATCGAGGGGTGCCATTCAGACCTCGTCATCCTCTCCTGTTTCTGCTCCTGCCACACAGGCTGATTCTCTCAATTTTAGACCAAGTTCTCTTACTGTGATATACTTGCCACCTGCCTCTTGCCCCTATGTTATTGTTTTAGCAAACATTCCCAGTTTTCCTGCTGATCATTCAGAACCCACTAGTGCCCTTATGAACAAAGTCATTCATTGGCTGACCTCTAATGTGTGTGGGTGCTTGGATTTCTGCAATGAGGTACTTTTTGCTCAGAGGGTGAGGGAATCAGCCACATGGGGAAGTGCTTTAATGGTGCCACAATAATTGTGAATGTTCATAATCCCCCCAGGGGCAAGTGAGGTCTTGGCACAAGCTAATGAGGGTATGATTAAATCTAATCTAATTAGGATTTTGACCTTGGGGTTCTTTTATAGGCACCTGGTTCAAGATTTATCTAGGGCTTATAGGCCTCAAATCCTATCACAATGTTTGATTAGGCTGCAACACCATACGCCATTGCCCCTCCACAATTGCTTTGAAAGAGAGAGTATTACTGGCGGGGACAGGGAGACCCTTGGTGACTTAAAAGCTATTAATCCCCAGCTACTGATTGGAAGTCGACATCACCTAGCATATCCCTTGTTGACTATGCTCCTGATATATTGGCTTGTCCTACACAGCCGGAGCTATCTTTAGCAGTGAGTATACAAGGGGAGCCTGTGGCGAATGATCGTTCTGTTGTTAGAGTTATTAGCTGGAACATAGCAGACCTGGCCTCAAAATTATGTGATATGAGCTGGAAATTGTTAATTTATGATTATATAAATGCAGAAAACAAGGGATGTTAATGATTCTGCCTATGATGGACATATGTGCTACAATCTTCCAACCGTGCCCTCCACAGCGGGATGTGCTAATGGGGGCTTGGCAACCTGGTTTAAGGTTACTATTGGTTGTATAATTTCTCCTATTGTGACGAATTTGGCTATAGTGCAGGCCTTTAAACTCTGTTGGGGGAGTAACTTAAGGGTGTATATGGTCAATTTGTATAATGATAATTTTTCCAGTAAGGACAATGAGAATTTTCAGGGCTTGTCTTCCTTAATTTGCTCTTTTTCTAAGGATGCTGTGGAATCTGGCAGCACCTTGAACCTCCTGTTATTAGGAGATTTCAATGCAAAACTTGGTCTTAAATCCCCTTTGACTCAAGCTATTTTTGACCCATTTATCAAGATTGAAGTTTTGGGTGCCACGGGGCGCCTTTTACTTTCCCTAGTGATGGACTATGATCTAGTGGATGTGGTTTTTAAATTCTCTACATATTCTCCAGTTTATTCTAGAAGAGGTACTGGGTCTACAGTCGATTATATTTGTAGCTTGTGGAGTTTCTTGTCTTCAGTTGGGGGGCAAAGGTAATTGTATCAGCCTTTAGTGATTATAACCCATTAGCAGTGTGGTTTGTATTAACTAACAAGCCTCTCAAGACTGTCCTAAGATGCAACTAGGTGATAGGTATTAAAGATGCTGGGCGCAGGCTGGTTTGGCGAACTGCTGAGCTGGGAGGGGTACTGAACCTGGATGTTTGTTCTAGCACTGACCTTGTGGAGTCCTGTAGATCACAAGCACAAGGCCCTTTACATATCTTAGCCTGTTTTGCTGAGCTCCTATTACACATTAAGCAGGTACTAATGAGGCCAGTGGGGAGGGCCCCCAATAAGGAGAAATCTTGGTTTGATAAGGATTGTAGGGCTGTCAATGACAATTTGCGCCATGCTTCAAAGCAACTCCCCAGAAAGAAGGATACCATTGCCGTTTGCAGAAAGGCTTATGCCTTGGCTTTAAAAAAAGAGGAAAGTTGCTGTCATAGATGATAAATGAGAGGCTATTGTTATAGCTTGCTGTGAAAAGTACACACAATCCTTTTGGAAGGCGATGCGGGTGGGATTATATTCCACTCCACCAATGGAGGAAGTTACTGTTCACATTACTGCTGAGGCATGGATAGATCAGTTCTCGGCTGTGTATCCTCCCATTGATGGGGGACCCATTGATGAAGAATAGTGTGTCCACTCCTGTTGTGGTAATCTTATCTTTCAGGTGGAGGAAGTAGCCAAAGCTATTTATAATAGCCTGTGGAAAAAGGCCCTTGGTCCTGATAGAATGCCCTTAGAATTGTTTAAAGAAGACCCTGAGTTTTGTGCTCCTGTGCTTGTTAATGTATTTATTGTAGTCTGCAGGGAAGGTGTACCTTTACCATCTTGGTGTAAGTCAATAGTTGTTCATATTTTAAAAATGGCAATCGGTCTGACCCTAGCTGTTATCATTCAATATCTTTACTTAACTCTTCCACTAAACATATCGGCTGTGTGATTCTGAAAAGCCTTCTCTCTTGGGTCAGGAAGATAAATATCTTATCTCTGATCCAAAACAGCTTTAGAAAGGGTCTGGGGACAACAGAACAGAGCTTGAATTTGTATCTCATAGCGGCTAAATACAGGTTTGTGCAAGGTGCACCTATTTATCTTGCGTTTATCTGTCAAGCACATTTGACTGCATCAACAGGTCCTAATTATGTGTAATTCTATAGTCTATGGGCCTTGAAGATGTGCTGGTCTCCCTCCTCAGACTTCTACATCAGGGTCTCTCAGCCTCTATCAGGTATGGGAAGGCCGGGGAGTGTACTCCGTTTTTTTAAAGTCAAATGTGGAGTCCGGCAAGGCTGTGTACTTGCCCCTATTTTGCTTTTGCTATATACTAATGTCTTGGGTGACATGATGGCCTCTGCTGGGACGGATGTCCCTTGTGTAGGGAACAAGGTTGTGCCCACCCTATTATACGCAGATAATGCAGTACTTCTTGCCAGGATGGCAAATTGGCTTAAGATTTTAATTGCTAGTTTTGTGTCTTTTAATAAGGAGCAGGAGACAAATTTTACCAAAACTTACACAATGGCATGTGGTCAAGAAATACCAAGACTAAACTCTTCATACTGGGAGGAAGGAAACTGGATAGGGTGACCTTGTTTCCTTTCCTTGGCTTGCACTTTGACGATGTTTGCTATTGCTCTCCCTGTCTTAGAAGCAGGACAGTACGATACCCTAACTAGGGAGCTAGGGAGAAAGTAATGCAATCGGCATTACTTTCTCCCCAGTTGCCTGTAATTTGCGAAGAATGGTAGTTCCAATATTGGAAATTTATAAGAGGAAGTGCATCCCTAATGTAACTTATGTGATGGAAATTTGGGGCTGCAGAGATGTTGGAGCGATCCAGGTGGAAAAAAATAGATTATTCTGACGTTTCCTCATAGTAGCCCCATTTTTGTTTACATATGGGGCTGGGATTGGACTACGTCCAATGTAGCCCCTTAGTTCTTTGGTGCTGATTATGGACGAACAGTAGCCCCCTAGCTCTTTGGTGCTAACTATGGATGAACAGTGAATACGAGTTTAATCTGGACATTATTCGAGACTGCTCGTCTTGTGATCAGAGGCTAAAAATCCTGTAGTTAAAGTACATTAGGGACACCTCTTTGGCAATAAGTTGTGAGCATATATGGGACCCCGCAGGCAATAACAAAAAAAAGAAAAAGACTGACACAGGATTGTTTTCTAAGCCAGGCAGGCCTCAAGGGAGGTGGGGGAGGTGCACAAGCCAACTGTGAGAGAATACTGTACAATCCAGGTGACCGATGGTACTGCTCCATATTTGTCCCAAGTACAGAATGTTTATGAACTCATACTGTAGACTAGATTTAGACTGGGTGTGATATGATGGTTGGTTTGCTTTCAGCTTGGGCAATATTTCTCTTCTGACATTTGTATCTGCCCATGCAACGAGAAATTGTCACAGACCTTATTGCACTTTGTACGTTTCTGTAGATTTTATTGCCCCCATATAAGAAAGTTTATTTCGCCCTTACTGTGTAGGCTTCAGTTTTTTAAATGTAAGGCCGCCCTGTTTAATCTTCAACAATTGAATGATCTTGTGACATGTTTTGGGGTTGGAAGTTTCTTGAAAAGTATCTTAGCCCATAGGAAAAAAAATACTGTTTTGATGTGCTGTTAATGCGGCTCTGGGACAGATTAAGATAAATGTTAATCCTGTGTGCGTCCCAAACATATTTAACTTTCGAGTGGTTGTAATTGCTATTTTTTAACTGTTGAAATGCTGCTACAATATATATTTGCACTTGCATATATCCTCTCGTTTAGGCCTGCTAAGGTGCTGTTATTTTTTTATATTTTTAAATTCTTTTTACCTCGCCTTGCACATATTTATGGTTTCAATATATTTAAATGTGTGTTTCTTCTCTTATGATCCATTTTACGGAGATCGAATAAAGATTTTGAACAAAACTGATTGTTCAGATCTCGTCACATTTGCTGAGCGTTCAAACACCAAGATCAAATGTCAGAACACCAAGATCAAATGTCAGACACTGTTTTCAGAGGGCACCTGTTCCCTACCCCCACCACCTCCCTAATTACTGCTTGTTAAATCATGACCTCATTCGTTCTCATACTGCAGTCTTCCTTTATGTACGGCTACCTGGCGGCTGCATGCTAGCCCATTTTCTATGTTGACTGCGGTGTCTGCATTAGACCCCGTTTACTTTTCGAGCAATGTCAGACTCTCTTTGGCATCTCGTCTGGCAAGAGAAATGGAAACAATCTGAACCTCACACTCCAAGACTATAAAAATGTAAAAGGCCATACCCCCACTTCAAAGGTATCCAGATGTCTGTTGAAATCCACACTGACATTTTATTCTTCAGCCTCCTATTAAACATTCACAAGAGAATGCATACAGCACTCTGTTAGCAAATGCCAAAGTCACAAGTTTGCCATGAACCATCTTTACCAGCCCCACTGCATGCATCGGCGGCTGCCGCAAATATCAAGGGGAAGGGCAGGGGGACGAGGCGGGAGGAATACATTTAAAACAAAAAAGACTTCCCATTCAATGCCGCCGCCGTACTCTCTTGCAGCCTCGCTCGTCCTCCTTTCCTTTTCTGGACACCAGAACAGGCTCCACAGCAATCCTGGTGCTGCTTTCATGTTAAGGCTAGCATGAAAGCAGCACATAAGTGTGCATGTGTGTATGGACGGCGGTTTAGGCCGTCCAAACACACATGAGCATTTAGTGCACACAATACCTCATCCCCCCCTTCCACCTCCCAAGACCCAGTCCCGCCTCTCCCTTCACATGTAGGCTGAGTCATCAGCAGAAAAAAAAAATGATATTCCAGTATTGTTTTATTTTTCTGCTGCTGGCACTTAGCCAGTGGGGCAACGCTCCTCCGCCATTGCAGAGGAGCCTCTCCTGACTGCATGATGTAACAGACTAAGCCTAACACTCTTGTCTTTGCTCCTCTAGGTGCAGTGCACACGTTATGAGTTAGTTGCTTAGATTGTGCACACTATGAACTAAATAATCTATACATCCTGAGTAACTAGCCATTAATTTTTTTTATTGTATAACACAGCACACCAGAAAGAACATCTAAGAGGAACAAGTCAGTACATTACACAATGGATACACATGTAATTTTTTGGATTGCATTTTATACCTACGTTTTTAAACAAAGTTTATTCTCCTATACCTTTCACTTTGTTCTTTGTGACTTTTTTTACTATTAAAGCAGTCCATGTGACTGCATGTGTTTTTTTAATGTTTTGCCCATGCTGCTTCTTTCCCATCGACCACTTATCCTTGTCGATACCCTCATCCCTCCACCTCTCTCCTCCGTCCGCACATACACACAGAGCCCCCTTCATTTTATGTAATTATTCTCGTTTATCCTTTTGCCTACTTGCACACAAGCCCTCTATGTTGCTTAAAACATGTCCCTTCAGCCCTCATGTTGTTTCTGCGTTCCTTACCCTCTCCCTTTTTGCTTCACCCTCCTAGTTGCTTCCACTCTCTCCCTCCTACCACATTTTCTTTAGAAAATCAAAACAAAATTTTAGCCATTTTTTTTCTTTTCGTTATTGAGCCAACTCAGATGGTAACTACAGAGTTAAAAAAGTCACCCACGTCGTTTTGCCTTTGTAGGTCGATCGCGCAAGCACTGTGGCCTGTTGTAGTCTATCTGTGGGCTTTTAACCACAC
This sequence comes from Pleurodeles waltl, assembly GCF_031143425.1. Taxonomy (NCBI): domain Eukaryota; kingdom Metazoa; phylum Chordata; class Amphibia; order Caudata; family Salamandridae; genus Pleurodeles; species Pleurodeles waltl. The sequence goes on from NC_090447.1 coordinate 978,654,970, forward strand.
CCACAGCATGGCCATCACTATCACTAGTTCATGGGCTTGCCTTTAAAAAATCCTTTGTTATCATTGGTAAATGCTTTACGTTTGTCCCTCCTTGGGGCAGTTTTGTTACCACCTTGGCAATTGACCTTGTTACATGGATATTTGCACTTTTGCCAATACGTTTGACTGGTTGTGTGTGTGTGCATGTATGGATGTGTGAGTGTGTGTATGTTGTGTTGTTTGTATGTGTGTGTGCCTGAATGTATGTAAGTGTTTGTAGATGTGTGTGTGAATGGACGTATGCGTGCTTGAATGTGAGAATGAGTGTGTGAATGAAGGTGCATGAATGAAGGGGGGTCTGGAGGGTGGGTGGTGGGGGAACCTGGGGATGGGACGGTGAAGACTCCTATCAGTGAAGAAATTCCCTGTCACTGATAGTGCCTATTGACATAGTTTTCGTGGCGGTAAGGAAGCCAAGAAAACCGTGGTGGTAGGCGGGGTCATAATCCCACAGGCAGGCAAGTGACGGGTGCCGGGCTGGAAACTGTAGTCTCCAGCCCGGCGGCCGTTACCACCGTGGCAGATGGTGTGGTACATTGGCGGTTTGGCTGGTGCCAAACCGCCAATGTCTTGATATGGGGAAAAGTACTGCCAGCCTGTTGGCAGAACTTTTCTCCATTTTACCATCGTCCGCCGGGGTCATAATGAGGGCCTATATATTTAGCTCTCTCTATCATTGTATCTGAAAGTAGTGTAATAGTCTAAAAACATTTTTTTATAGTGTATATGTTTGTTATTTACCTATAACATTAAACAACTGCGTCTATTATTCGTATTCACATGTATGTTCCTTTTAAATGTTTCACACTGCTTTGCAGTGTTTCCTTTGGTGTGTTATAATGTGGAACAGGTATTTCTTTTCTGTTGGAAGAAAAAAAAAAGGTCAGTTTCATGTTAAATGTTTAATTGTGTTAGTTTGTATAGGATCAGGTTGTTAAGTTTATTTTTGCTAGCTTTTGGGGTGAGTTTATTTTTTTTATAATTTAAGTGTACTTGCTTTGTTATATCTTTTGCTGGTATGAGATAGGTGCTTCTTTCCACCAGGTTATCACTTTTTGACATTGTAGTGTTTTCTTTTAGGAAGTATGTGTAAAGAGATATTAATTGGAGAGTGATATGTTAACTTTTTGCTATTTTACATTTTTTATTTTAGTTTTTAGTTTAAATATAAGTTTTGCTTACTTGGTTAGGTAGTTGCCGAGATGTATGTATTTTTTCTTTAAGGGTCTGGTCACAAAATTCAGCACAGTTTACTCATCTTGCTGCATTTATCATTTTTTGAAATATTTACTTGATAGTATTAGTGTGCCTTTTACATTGTAGATTTAAATGTTGGTTTGATTTTATTAGTTAAGGTTGTTTATAGTTTGATTTTATTGGTTAGTTTAGTTTTAGCTTGATTTGTTTAATCAGTTATGCCCTTCTATGATTAATGCTAATTTAGGTTTTATATGTAATGTTTGATATGGGCCTGATTTAGATGTTGGCGGTAATGGTCCCACTATTGACTTTTCATCTGTAAACCCGCCTGCTGCCGCTGCTGTCCGCACACTGTATGTAGATGTTGGTGGTCCCGTAGACAAAAGATCACATTCCAACTGCCAAGAAACATCGACCGCGTCAACGGCAGGAAAGAGAAAGGGGGAAATCAGCGGGCCCGCTGCCAACTTTTCTGCCCTGCAGATTTAGATGTGCTTTACTGCCAAGGAAAAAATTGTGGTCCGTCCTCCACTCCTTAGTTGGCATACTGGTGCAAAGGGGGTGAAACCTCACCTTTTTACCACTTCCCCCTCTCGTCTTCGACTGGCCACAACTGGACAACACCTGCCCTTGCTGCTGCCACTGACCCACAGAGAAACCATGGCACCCCCTGTCGATGAACAACAAGGTGGGAATGTCACATTGCCAGGGTGGGCACTGCACAGGAGGTGGGGACCACTGGAGATGTATACATGTCACAGTAATTTTTTTAATCACTGTGACATGCATATGGGTCAGATACGGGTTGGGACACACGGGCACACAACGCATATCGCACACATACACAATTGTCATTATGGTGCCAGTATTCATTGGCAAATGAATGCTGGCAGCACAATGATAGTACATTCACACCTATCAACTGTGATCATGTGTGCACATTGCTTGGGGACCTGTGCCTGTCATGTTGTACTGTGAGTTGAGCTTGTGAGTCAGTACGTGTCTGTGTGTATGCAATGCAATTGGCAGGGTGAGATGCGGGTGTGTGTGAGTGTGTTTGTGTAGCTGAGTATGTAGTTGTGTTGTTTGTTGTGGTTGTGTGGTGTGTGGGTGCAGTGTCAAATGTTTGTGTATGTTGTGGCATGGATGTGTGTCAAGGTGTGTTTTCAGCATGTACGGATTGTGTTGTGTTGGACTGGCAATGGGTAAATTTGTGTATGTGTTGTGTGTAGTGCAGAGGTGCACCTATTACTAAGGGACAGAATGTGTATGTCACTTACCTCCCTTCCATAGCTGCTGCCATTCTATGAAGTCCATTGAGTCCCAACGTCGTCTTCTGCTGTCAGCAAACTGCCACCAGTACAATGCCTGCAGGACTGTAACATCTAAATACAGCGGACAGAACACCGCTGCCTTGATGGTCTTCTCAGGTCTGCCACCGACGCATATAAATATACACACGCACACATATATACAAATATATATATTAATATTTAGATTGTTGTATAAATGTAGATAATGCAAACACTTTTTGGTTATATTATTAGGAACGCAGTCATGTATTTTATTGGGATGAATCATAAATATGTTGGTGAAGCAATATATTTATTTTTAATTCACAAAGTGAAAAGTGTTTTTTATAAATAATAATGATAATGTATTATTTTGGTGATATGTTTGCTGCCCATATTGTGTGACTCATTATTTATAAAGGTGAGAGTATTTTTGTGTCCGATATTTGTGTGCTCGATATTGGGGTATTTATTAAGTTAGGTATAGGATGGTGATATTTTATGTCAGTGATCCACCTTGGGTGCTGCCGAAAGCTGGGTGCCAGGCCCAGTAAAGCGATCAAGACCAGACAGCGATGACATAACATTAAAGGCCCACCTGACTGGTGTCAGTGTTAGAGCCCCCTGCAATGCACATATGTGCCACCTGACATTACTGTTAGACCCATGTCCTTCCTGCTGGGGGTGTCTAAAATCCTGAGTCTTTACCCAAAGGAGATGCCAGTAGACAGATTGTGCTAGTGGTACTGCTAGGCCTTCAGTGGCTCCAACCCTTGACTAACCTTGGTGAGATAACCAGGGAAGCTCCCTTTTCCGCCTGAGGACAGACTAGGAAAACGTGACGGGACGTCGGGCCTGGACAAGAGATTTATCCAGGCATGAGTACTTGACCAGCAGCTGTGGCTTCAAGAGGGCCCCAAGGGGTCCTCTTCAGCCCTTTCAGCATTCTCATCGAGGAAGGTTTCCCCTAGTCTACAGGGGCAGACTTGTTGCAAGGTTAATGTCAAAGCAACATGGCACAGGCCAACAAGCACCACACCAACACCATAGGGGCTCCCCACTCTAGACTCAATTCTGTGTCACACACAGGAATCCTATAGATTGCAGTGCCCCATTGGCTGATTCTCAGAGGGGTGAGCCTGCTCCCCCAAAGGGTTGTCCCACCCCCAACCTTGACCACTTGAAATGCTCACCCCAAAACCCTCTCTTCCCTAGTCTCCAATCCTTGTCATCCCAAGGGGAACTGTGACTGCATATCTAATGCTGTTCTTCCTAGTCGCCATCCTTAGGAGAGGATGTTGGTATGTGGGCCCGTTGTGGGACTCCCTGTGGTGGATAGGGAAACGTCTGGGAGATGCACTCTGAACCTATGTCCATGGCAGGACGTCTTGTACTGCCCCTGCCTTTACAATACCAGCCATCTCTGGACACCAACAAGATGGCCGCCCCTTAGCTCTGTCACTTAGAGAGTCCGGTAAACTGGGCATAATCTTGTAAGCAATAAAAACCAAAGATCTTCATTAGAAAAAAAGCAGATGTGGTTGTTGCAGGCGTCACCATCCTCTGAGATGACTACCCGAAGAAGCTCTCCAAGACCTGAAGCCACAGACCTCTGATATGCAACAGCAAATATGGGATCTCATGAAGCATATTCGATTTCCTGAGGACAGGGCTGAGGACACAGACAAGAAAGCAAGATGCTGCAAATCAATATCATTGCAATTTCAGAATGTTCAGTGGGCCAATCTATGATAGACTACCTTTAACCAGGATCAAAGGGTTTATGGCCCCTTCTGCTCTGTCCTCCTTTCATTAGAGAGTGCCCAGCCTCCTGTCTCCCACTGCAGAACATCCATCGTGACTATAGTGGCAAAGCTCCTGCATTACAAAGACCTTTATGCAATCCTGCAAACTGCACAACAAGCTGGCCGCGTCAGGTCGACAACCACAGTGTGCTGATTTTTCCACACTACAATCTGGCAGTGCTGAGCACCATTCTTAGAAGTGACATGGAAGTGGGAGGAAGCTCAGAGAAAACATGCTTGATTTTCATTGGTAAACATAAAGTCATTCAACATTAGAACTCTTATTTCTTCATAAAACTGGAGGAGGACTGGTGCTGGCTTGAAAACCAAGGCACGTCCTCCCAGGCAGACACCCCTCATTGCTGTTAAGGACAACCCTCTAGAGGTCACTGACATTGACCTAGGACATGCCCAGGGTAGTCAGCGCTCTGCCCTGATAAAAGTGTCAGCCTGCCAGGCCTCCCCCAGTGTGGTTTCAACTACCTCCTCTTGGATCTAAGATGATGGCACCCCTTTACTGTTTGACAGAGGTGAGTGAGACCCGCTCACTAAAATCACACCTGGCAGATGGTTTCTTTTGACCTTGGCCTTGGATAGAAGAGGTGGCGGGTTTCATACAGGCTTGGTGACTGTACTCATGTCGCACTGAGGCACTGCTTTGACACCACCCTGATATTTTAGGGGATCTCTCTTCTACACTTTTTCATTGTTCAGTTCACCCCCCACTCTTCCCTCAAGCCTACCCTCACATGCCTCCATCAGTCTGCCTTGATGGCTGAACATTACCCATTTACAATGGTTTGGACAGCCGGTACACTGTCATATGCCCTTGCAATTACTGTTTCATTTAGGCCTCATGGCCCCAAACATGGTTTCAACATGTTTTGTAGGCTGGATATTACTCCTTGTACAGGCTGCAGGTTGTTTCACTGCCACAATCCCCTTCCATGTGACCAAAAGGGGACTACCCAGTTCACTTTTACTACACTACTCTTCCTATGCAGACACACAACCCACAGTACTATTTCATCATGTCATGGAATATTAAAAGAATGCATACCCCACCTAAGCAATACAAGATCTATTCTTATGTTAAAAGCCAGGGAGTACAGATATCTCTACTGCAGGAGTAACACATCCCTCAGGGAGAGGTAGTCAATGACGAGGACACCATCAAAACCATGAGCACCATCCACTCCGGATCTCCCCCTGATCCCTGCTCCCACCATGTCTTCAACAAAGGGAGCTCCATCATCGCCCCCCAACTCCTTATGATCATCAATAGCTCCTTCGAGACCGCCACCTCCCTGAGAGCTGGAAGCATGCCTAAGTCAACGCCCTGCTAAAGAAACCCAAAGTGGACCCCGAAGATCTCAAGAATTACCGACCCATCTCCCTCCTTCCCTTCCCGGCGAAGGTTATCGAGAAGATCGTCAAGGGCCAACTGACTCACTTACTGGAGGACAACAACACGCTGGATATCTCCCAATCCGGATCCCGTAGGAACCACAGCACCGAGACCTCCCTCATCGCCGCAACCGACGACATCAGGACCATGCTCAACAAAGGCGAAACTGTGGCCCTCATCCTCCTGGACCTCTCAGCTGCTTTTGACACTGCACTCGCCTCTACGATGCCTAGATCTGCCAAAAGGCCCTGGACTGGATCACATACTTCCTCTTCGGCAGTACTCAGAGAGACCGCCTCCCTTCCTTCCTGTCGGAAGCCACCAAGACCATCTGTGGCGTCCCCCAAGGGTCTTCTCTCAGCCCAACTCTTTTTAACATCTACATGGCACCACTCCCCAACATCGTCCGATCCCACAACCTCAACATTGTCTCCTACGCCGATGACACCCATCTGATCCTTTCACTCACCAAGGACCCCGCCACTGCCAAAACCAACCTCCACGACAGACTGCATGCCATCGCCAAGTGGGTGGAGAAGAGCCGCCTCAAACTTAACTCGGACAAGACAGAGATCCTCAACCTCAGCTCCAACCGTTCTGCATGGGATGACTCCTGGTGGACAGCCACCCTAGGCACCACACCAACACCCACCACCCACGCATGCAATTTAGGTTTCATCCTAGACTCATCGCTCACCATGACCCAGCAAGTCAACACCGTCTCTACTCCCTGCTTCAACACCCTCTGCATGCTTCGCAAGATCTTCAGACGATCCCCACCAAAACAAGAAGGATGGTCACCCACGCCCTCATCAGCAGCAGACTGGACTACGGAAATGCGCTTTATGCAGGAACCACAGCCAAGCTCCAGAAGCAACTACAACGTATACAGAACGCCCCTGCACTCCTTATCCTCAACATCCCACGCCGCGACCAAATCTTAGCCCATCTCAGAGACCTACACTGGCTTCCCGTTACCAAGAGGATCACCTTCAAACTCCTCATCCACACCCACAAATTTCTTCACAACACGGACCCTGCCTACCTCAACGAGCGACTCACCTTCCACACTCTCACCCGCCAACTCCGTTCCGCCAACCTTGCCTCGCCGCCGTCCCTCGCATCCATCGAACTCTACAGCCGGCGGCAGATCCTTTTCCCACCTCGCCGCCAAGACCTGGAATACCCTCCCTGCCCACCTACGACAGACCCAGGACCTCCTTACCTTGAGGAAATGCCTCAAGACCTGGTTATTCTAGCAGTAGCAGTCCTTCCCAACCCCCTTTCAGCACCTTGAAACCCTAGCGGGTGAGTAGCACGCTTTACAAATGATTGATTGATTGATTGATTGAGTTCACCTCCATGAAAGGTAAAGAGGTCCCCTTCTAATCCACAAACTTCTTGGTTTCAGTCAGGGAAGTGTTCCTTTAGCTTAAAGCTGGAGTTCCATTCAAAGTTCATAATCAAATCCTTGATAAAGATGTCAGGTACATTCTCATTCGGGCTTCCTCAATGTTCTAGGCAGCATCAATGCTCCTAAAACCAACCAACCCCTGACTCCTTTTTCCAACAACTTTCCAGGCTACTCGCCCACTGGGCTCACATCTCCTGGTTACTCATGGGCACTTTTAATGGTGTCCTCCACATGGACTCAGACAGGCCCCACCCTCAATTTCCCTCTGCACCGACTGTTTTTCAATGCTCTGGATTTTTCAGACTGGCTCATACACTGGTCTTCATGGAAGTCTGTGGCCCCTAGAATTTTCAGCTTCGACATTATTCATTTTATTTTGCTGTGTACAGTTTATATGTGTGCCTCAATAGGCTTGTATGCTCTGAAGGGTTTGTCCCATGCAGTCCTCTCCTGACAACTTACATATGGGTTTCACTGACCACAACCCTCTCATCCTGTGTCTAAACAGGGGTAAAACCCTCTCATCCATACCCACCTGGCACCTCTGCCCACCCTTGAAAATTCTTCTTTCTGGGCATACACTGAAGACAATATCTGCAGTTTCTTTATGGAAAACGAAGGTATGCCTCCTCCCCATTAGTGGAGTGCAACATTTTTTAACGTGGAGAGTTGCAGGCTCAGTATTCTTGTTATGGTGGGGACTCTCAAGGTGCTAGAAGGGAACTAAAGGCATATGAGTAGTCCTATATTGGCATAGAGAGGCAGTTAGCCAATGATCCAATTCTGAGGGATTTCTTTAGCGTGATCCAAAAACAGGTAATTAAGGTAGTTGAACAACTGCATGCTTAAATATTAGGTTGCATGTACTCCCACCGAAGGAGACAAAGTCGGCCGATTACTAGCCTAGATTATCAACAGGACTGTTCCCTTTCCCACCTCCTCCTTGCTTTGGCCATAGACCAACGACGATGTGGACGAGGATTGAAGGGGTCACCTGGAAGAATCCCCTCCACAAAACAACAATGTCATATCCCTCTATGCAGATGATATCTTAATACATTTGAGTGACTTGTGTAGTGAAATCTCCAGTATAAGTAGGCTCTTTTCTGACATTGGTTAACTATCAGGTCTTCATATCAGTTAGTGGAAAACCTGCCTCTTCTCAATGACACCTTCAACCCTTCTCTGCTGTGAGAACACCTCCTTCCGTTACTTAGGGACTTAAATATACCACTTTGATTGTGACTTCCTCTAAGGCAATCTAGCTAGGTCCCTTATAGCAAAGGTGGACTTCTTGAAAGGTCTGCCCTTGTCAGTTGTAGGCTTAGTAAGAGGTCCTCTCGAAGATGGCCATGCTTCATACTTTATATATTATTTTTTTAACTTACCTCTGTGTCTCACATACCTGCACTACTAAGATTCTACATGAGAGCAATAGTTTTGTTATCCCTAATCTACCCATCTCATCCCTGGAAGGAAGCCCAATTTCCATGCCTGTACTATAGGTAGAGAAGAGGTCTGTTGGTCTGCTGAGAATCCTCCCATATGTATGGGGAGAAGATGCAGGGTTTCAGCAGAAACTGTGACGATGACTTGCAGCATAAAATGGCTGGCTGGCTGTAATGTCCCCTCTGATATGGTGATGGCAGTATGGTGTTTTATAATAAAACATCTGTTGTTCTAAAAACTGCCATGACGTGAAAATGCATATTTTTCTGTGTAGGGTAGACATTGTACTCTTTGGACAAGCAATACCCGGTAAACTACCATGTGCAGCCTTGGGTTAAGCACAGGATGAAAATGTCAAGCTAAGAAATGAATAACAAATTCTGCATGGAAGTGCAATTGCTAAAAATAATAAACCATGTCCACTGAAATGAAGCTTTGATTAAATAATGAGAGGAATAAAAATGACATGTAACTAGGTGAAAGGGCACAGGCCTCAGGCTCAGAGCTAAAATAAATGTGCCTGTGTAAATGCTAAAAAAAAACTCACAACAGGCCCACACTGAAATCATTACGGGATGCCTGTGAACTTTAGCTCCCTCAAGCGTTGCACGAAAAAGAATAAACAAAGGTTCCAAACTGACATCCTTCTGGTTGGGAGGGCTTTTTCAGATAGCAGAGCTAATGGTTCTTCGAAAACTGGAGACTTAGCTACACTTTAGGAATTACCAAGCCACCAAACAACTGGATAACAGCATTGCGCTTTCTAGACTTGGTGCTTTTATTGGTGAAACAAGCCATCACTAGCAAATGGATGTCGGCCCAGCCTCCCTCCTTAGATAAGTGGGGTCGAAACGTTTTACTTTGGGTGCAGGTTGCAGGGTTGGCCCTTCACAGAGATGAAGGCGAGGCCTCTGCAGACGCCTCATCACTGGAGAGGGAAGCGCATTGTGATTGTCCTTTATGGCACCGCTCAGTAATAGTCTGCCTACCTTGAGGGATTATCTTCCACTCCTATATCTAAGGCGTCTGTATGGTCCTCCTTTCCCACTGCTTACTTTCTACTTCAAAATTGACAGTGCCCCGCCCACTAGCTTTCATTCTGCCAATTTCGCTAAGTCATTCCTTCTCCCACCTGCTCTCAAGGTTGCAAAATTTCAATGTTCAGCATATCCTAGGTCAGCTGCCATTTTTTGCTCCTGAAGGTCATCCCACCCTACCAGTTCTTAAACAGTTGCATAATTGCCTAACACACGCCATAAAATACTACAATACCATACTTGGCAGCCCAACCCATTCTCACCATACTGTCTTTTTCACATTCCTCTTTCTGATTAGGTTATAATCCTGTTCTCGTTTTACAATACCATTTCACATGTGATATGTTTGATTACGGTGCTCAACTAAGACAGAAAGCACCCTAACCTTTATCATATGCTTCTGAATTGTTTTGGATTGTGCAAACTTCATTTAAAAATGATTTTAAAAAACATAACAACATTGCAACTGTGGCCTGGCTCAGAACTTTAAATATTTAAAGAACCTATTAAGAACTGTATTAAGAGAGCAGGTAATAAATACATTAACTTTTTGACAATTTATTTTGTGCAACTTGGCTATAGCCTTAACTATGGGTAACAGTTTACCTCAATTAGGCTTACACTAATAAAACTGTCAACACTGCGAGATTCTTGTTATGCCCATATGAATGGTAGACTTCTTAAAAGTAAAGTTATAAAACAAATTTTGTAGGTGACAAAATTCTAAATCCAGAGTCAAAACTGCTTCAACCAAAAACATTTCAGCAGTTCCAAGGTACCCTATGATAAAGAAACCAATCGTGTTATCAAATTGAAGACCATCAGCTTGATCATTTTAAAAATGATAAGATCATTAAAAATTGGTTATGTCTAGTCAATACAATTATATAAACAGTAGCCTTATTTATACATTTAATTGTGTATTCAATTAGCCTTTTTAACAGATTAGTCTACACCATACTCCATTTCACTGCTTCCTATTGCCAGTAAAAAATGTAGGGCATTCAGAAGTGACAAGTGGGCACAGGGCAGATTTCACTGTATAAGGACATTGGTTGCGCCCATCTACTATTGGAATTGATAATTGACTAAGCACTGCATCCTTTCCTCCAGAGCCCACTGGATGTGTTCATTGGAAATGCTTAGCAGACTGTAGGAACAGGGCATGATCTTTGAACAAACCTTTGCTCGCCCCTGGGCAAACTGGGCATGTTTGCTATCAAACATATCAGAATCATACCCAAATACTGTTGCCAGTATTGGTTGCATGATTTCATCATGACCCCTAGCATTGCTCCTACCAGCTTTCTGTGGTTTTCCGGGCAGCCCACACTACTGCCACCCCTCAGATGGGTTTCTGCCCTCCTGCTGCTTGGCCAGGTCAAGCAGAGGAAGGCAGAACAAACACTCCTTTGGAAACAGGTGTTACATGGCTTGGGAGGGGTAGCCTCCCCAAGCCACTGGTATGCATTGAAGGGAACATTTGGAGCCCTCCTCGCATAAACCAGTCTGCACCAGTCCAGGGACCTCCAGTCCCTGCTCTGGTGTGAAACTGGACAATGGAAAGGGGAGTAACCCAGAGCTCCTCCAGGTGGTCACTTGAGTTTGCTATCTTGAATCCAAGGTGGGCAGAGGCCTCTGGGAGCATCTGAGTGGCAAGGTCAGGCAGCTGACGTCACAGCCCCCTCCTGAAAGGTGATCACCTTGCTAGTTGACTAATCTCCCTTCCAGAGGTATTTAGGGTCTCCCTCTTGGGTGGGTCCTCAGATTCGACGTGCAAGATTCCAGCAGGACTCCTCTGCAGCGTTTACTTCACCTTCTGACCACTGGAACTGCAACTGGACCCTCCAGGAACTGACAATCTGCAACTACAGCAACGACTCTGCTCTGCAGCATTGTTTCTCCGGTTCCTTCCAGCAACTGCAACATTTCTCCGGCTGGGCATCCTCTGAGGATGATGAGTCTTCAGCCTGCACAAGAAGCAAGAAGGAATCTCCCTTGGAGTAAAGGAGTCACTCCCCTGCATCCACAGGAAAAACTGCAACGACGACTGACTGCATGACTCTCCTCTCTTCCAGAGCTGAATGGATCCTGCTTCACGGGTGGTCTGGAGTGGTCCCCTTGGTCCTCTCTACCAGGTGTCCAACTAACTCCTTGCCTCTCCAGGCAGGACAGTACCCCCATGCACTGCGTCTCTTGCAGCTACCAAGGCTTGTTGGCATCTCCTCCAAGGGATTTTCAGGCTCCTTGTAGCCCAAGCCCCCAGCACTCTTCCCTGCGACAAACAGCCCTCTGTGTGCTTCTCCTGGAACGTGGGACTTCTTTCTAGGTGTGCTGCGTGGGCCTCACCCTGACTCCTGTGCTTGCTGCCTGTGTGTCGCCTGTGGGGCTGCCTCCTTTTCCTGTGACTCTCCTCACTGCTGAGGGTTACCCGGGACTCCCCTCTGTGGATTGAGTCCCCCTGGATCTTGCTGGTCCCCGGCAGCCCTGCATTTCTTCTCCAACATTTGCCTTTGCCAAGGCTTGTTGGTGGTTTTTCCACACACTGGTTTTTCCACACACTGACTGACTTGAATCCTTCTTCCGGCATGGGACGTCAACTGCATCACTCCAGGACCTCTTCAGCTGCTCCAGTGCTGCACTGCTGGCTGTCGACCAGGTCCTGCATCCACAGACGGGTGGGTAGTGGCTCCTGCCACCACTGGACACTCCAACATGAACTGGACTTGGTCCCCTTGCTTTCCCGGTCTTCCTCTTCCAGGATTCATCTTTGTTTTTTGCAGTCTTGTCTGGGTCCTGCTTTATCCTCTTCTGAAGTCATTTTGGTGGGTTTGGGGAAAGCAGATACTTACCCCTTTTCTCCTGGTCACTGGGTGGTACTCTAGTACTTACCTTGTGGGTTTCCTAGTTCCCCCAGCTCCCCTCTACCGATTCTACTTTTGGGTGGGGGCCCGACTTTCGCATTCCATTTTGTTAGTGTATGGTTTGGTCCCCCCCTGGACTTCAGTATTGTCTATTGCTTTCACTCTTTTCTATTGCATTCTATGCTAATTCCTAACTTCTAATGTACATATAATAGTGTGTTTAGTTAACTCCAGTTGGGGTATTGCCTAAATAATATTTTGGTATTTGTGTTACCATGATAAAGTACCTTTATTTTTGTAACACTGTGAGGTTCTTTCATGTGTGTAAGTGCTGTATGACTACATAGGTATTGCATACGCTTTGCATGTCTCCTAGATAAGTCTTGGCTGCTCATCCACAGCTACCTCTAGAGAGCCAGGCTTCCTAGAAACTGTCTACACCTCACTAATAAGGGGATATCTGTACCTAGTATAAGGTGATAACACTATAGGTGCTCACCACACACCAGGCCAGCTTCCTACACTTATTTAATCATGAATTGTGTATTCTACTAGGAACACAGAAGCAAGGACTATGCTTCTGTTCAATGAACTTTTTCAGCAGACAACCAAAACAAATCTCAACAATAAACTTAATTTCCCATGAGTCCATAAACAGTGTTACATCACACCTTCCACCAACCACATACTGACCCCCCTTCAAATACCGTCAGCATCATTTTCTCTCTCTTTTCCTTTGTCACTGCTCGTGATATAACTATGATATATTTTCCTTAAATATAACATATTGGTAATTTTGTATTTTCAGATTGCTTTGTTAATTGAAAGTGGTATTTAGTAAGGCACGCTACAACCAAGTGCCTTCGAGGTTAGGTGTGGGTTTTAAAAATGCATCTTGTAGCTTTCTTTCAGGGTCTTTCAGTTTTCTTTGCAGGTAATATGGAGGTTATGGGCCTTCTTAGTTTTCCCCACATATGCTCCTTCCCCCTGGTTTAATCTGACCCCTATCTGATATTTACCATTCATATGGACTCATACTTTCATCTTTCTCTCACTTACTCATGATTTACACCTTGCACTCACCAACATGTATGCCTCCCGCAAGAAGACAAGTGTCTACTGACGTTAAATCCTTCTAGCCGCATAACCTCACCCATAGCTTTCTCTTTCGTACATGGTACAAATTTAAATTCTCTGCTCATCGGATGCAGGAACAGATAATACAGGAGCAGGAAGGTCAAATAATTTAGACATTTATATAAATCCTTCATAATTAAACAGAGGCTTCAGGAAGGTGAATACAATTAAAAAATGCCTGTTACCCATGTCAATCCATTCATCAACCCTACTAAATGTTTTTTCTATCTCACCACCACAGGCATTCACTGTTTCTCACAGGCCATACTCCTCTAATGCTTGGACTTCATTGGAAATGTTAGTTATGTTTACTATATATGGAATAACAACCCTACTGTTAACTGGTATGAAGTAACAACATTCTCTTAGCTTCAAAACGCAAAAATCCTTGCTTTACGTCACAAGAAGGATATCTAGTGCTTGTAACAGAGCAATTAACTCTGAATTAATCTACATTAGTGTGCAAGCTGTGTTAAAAGTGAGCCAACCCACAAGGTTAGATAATTTTCTACTTTTCACATCATTCACAGCCACACCAATAAATGGAATCAGAGCTACCAATAGAGCTAGTGCAACCGTACCAAAGCCACGTTTCACTCTCTCCACACCAATTTCAACACTTGTTTCATTCACAGGGTAGACTTTAGGAAATACTAAATTCAAATAGCAGGAACCTACCCAATTACATAGTAAGTCGAAATAAGCAGTCTTACCACTCATAGAATAAATTCCTCTAATTATTGGTTCTTCACCAATTCAAAAATCATCACTAACAGCATAATTCCTTTCACGCTCACTCTTTGCCACAAATTCTATTGATCCACCTCCTGTAGTTTCACAAAACAATATACAGTAGAAAATTCACCCTTTCTCTCTTATTACAATCCTAAGCTTGGATGCAAATTTGAAAAAAACAAAATTACTATTCAGCCTTTATCTTTTCTCTAACTTCCCTCTCATCTTTTCAATCTCTTAAAATCTTCACTCTTCTCTTGCTTCTCTCGTCATATTTTTTAACAAATTCAGTGGTCTTCTTCATCTCAACTACACACACACTCCCTTTAAGTTGGTTTAGTGTTAAGGTTAGCTTGTGGAACTGTATTCAGATATTTACTATAGGTTACCCTGATCCCAGTATCTTCAGATATAAGAAAGTCTTCCAGTGAAATGCTGAAATCTGACAAATATGGCAACAAAAACCTGTGTCAATTAAATATATAAACAACAACATTGCAAGACAAGCTGTAGGAACACAGTATCTGAAGATCTGTTGATTCTTGACATAATGTTACATATTCACAAAAGCATTTTGCAAATATAGGGCCTCATTACGAGTCCGACTGCCAAACAGGCTGGTGGAGAAGACCGCCAAATTATGACACTGGCGGTGATGCATACAGAATCCTGCTAAACCACCGCTCGTACCACCAGAGTGGTCAGATTGCCGCAGTCAACTGGAGCCATCATCAGTCCAGCGGAGACCATGTGCCCGCCGGACTCATTATGAGGCTGCACACTGCCACCATAACCGCTGCGGTCGGACCACCATGGAACACCAGGTGGAAACTAAAAGAATAAAATGAGACACACTCAACTCCACGAAGCCGTAGTCGTCCGGTGCAACCATGGAACCACAACTAGACATCATCCCGCTGCTCCTGCTCACCGAAAGACAATGGAATCATCAACGACAAGGACGACAACAACCGTAAGTACACACACTCACCGGTTACATTTGTAAAATGTATAAATGTGAACTGTTACATAACATACCTTAGGGAGGGGGTGTGAGGGATATACCCACACGTAACTATACAGTGACAGAAACACTCACATACAACAAAAAATACACCCACACATACATAGCACGCACGCTGCAGCCAGTGCACACACATACACCACACGTCAATAACACACACTTATGCACTGCAACACAGCACAGGGCCAGCTTCACCAATTCACATACAACAAATTAACTTGTAACAACAACACCACAAGAGCACAAATATGAACACATGTCAAACACTCACAACCGTCACTGGCCAGGAACTCCACACACATACACAACAATATACAATTATTATTCGCAGTTCGCAGTTCGCACCACCACTGGTTTACCACCATGGTATAACTGTTATCGTGTTTTGTGGGTCGTAATTGGTTCAGAGGATTTTTGACAGGCTGGCGATGCTCGTGGTGGAACCACCTCTTTCCCACCCTCCAGAATTGTGGCAGTGTCGGAATTTTGGCTGGATTTCGGCATTCTTGTCTGTCTAGCTCATAATACGGCAGTCTGTATGACCACCAACATGGCGGTCTTTTGGCTGCCACCACCCCGGCGGTCTTACTGTAAGGCCACTAGACTCAAAATGAAGCCCATATTGTCTTTGAATCAATTACCTACAATTTCCCTATGTGTCAGTGTATCAGGTTCAATCTCATTTATATTGTAGTTAGTTTGACCGGTGTGGAAGCATATTCAACCTGCGAAATAAGGAATAACAAAAGGCAAATTAGAACTATTAGTATCACCATTAGATAAGTTATGGCAACATTTTTACAGCATCTGCTGTATGCTATCTCTATTTAGATCAAAAACAAAAACTAAAATTAAAATTCAGGACTCAAAAATCAGTTACTGAGCATTTGTTTTTCAAAGCAAAGCAATAATAAATCTTCTTTTCTTCTTTGTTTGAACAATAATGAATATTAAACTTCTGAGTGACTTTTTCAGTTTATTTGTTCAGTTAATAAACTCAAAACTCATATTTCTTCATCTGGATTATTTCTTGTGAAGATCAAAACATTAGATTCAAAATTTCATAACCGGAAAAAAGGAATCTGTGACAGCAGGGGGTGCCCTGGGAAATGGAAGAAAATTTGGGATGGGTGGGGGCTTACAGGGGCAGGGATTGATCCTTCTGCTAGCTATGACCTGGCAGGAGGCATGTCGCTGGGTTGGGCGCATTGCTGTATACTTTATGGGGAATGTTTAATTGTGATGTTTATTCAATACTGGATTCGTTCTGTACTCCTACTCAGAGTTGTTGATAAACGATGGGTCCTCAATGGTCGTATGATACATGATGTAAAATCATAACCATTGGATTTGCAGAAAACAAATCAAGGTTGTTCTCCTTTGAAGAGAAATCGTCAACATTTTATTGAGTTGTATCTTACACAACTGACTCTTCTCCTTCAGACACCAATGAAAGATATTCCCATATAGTTGAAGCATACTTTCTGTTTAAGACTCTCTTTCTTGTTGGTCTTTTGGCAAAAGGTGATTCACTCTCACTGCTCTCATAATTGATTTCAATTACTTGCAAGTTCTCTTCAGTGCCGTAGGCCATTTATTTTCTTGATGTAATCTTGCATCTTCACTAGTGATTACTACAGTCTAATTCAATCACAGTGGAACATGTGATTTTGCAAGCATAAGCAACTCGAGTCACTTTGACCTGCTTTCTTTCCCTGGTGGTCTAGGGACTTGCATTTTCAGTTGGAGCTTTTCATGAGTTGGACCAGAGACTATTTCATCTTGCTACCGATTGTGACTTTGCAACAATTTTTCACTCTGATCCTCAAACTGAAATCAACTACTTGTATTTTCACCAGGATCTTCACCATTACTTTCACCAGCAACTTCACTAGTTTCACCAACTTCAATAACTTTTCTCCCACCTCTCCACCTCTGGATCCATGCTGAAATCCTGAGCATGACATCTGTTATTGTTGTCACCACTTCTTCATCTGTCTCCTTCACTTTTCTTGTGTGAGATGTTTGGATCCACTCTGGGATTCTGGCACACTTCAAAGCAGTATTCAGTCACAAGCAAAACTTGATGTGGTCATTTCCAACAAGTTTCCAAACAGCTTTTACTGACAGGCTTTGTCATCAGGATCCAGTGAACTTGCTACAACGGACGGCACTGAGTTTCCTTTGTTGGTGCTGTTGCCAAATTCATCTGATGAGGGACAGATTTTACCACATCTGGCAGACCTTTACAGTGGTCTAATATGATATCATCAGTTATTGACACAAGTGTTGCTGAAGGTATGTTTGTGATCAGCATGGCTCTGCTCATTAGTACTTTATGGGGTAAGAGTCCAGTCTTTTTGCCTGGGGTATTTTTATACTGATGTGAATAAGAGGGAGAGCATCTGGTCATTTCAAATCAGTAGAGGCACACACTTTAGTCAGCTTGTTTTGGATGGTCCGATTCAACTTCTCTGCAATACCAGAAGACAATAGTTACAATTTAACGTTTATTCAGTTTGGAGAGATGAGCAAATTAATTGCAGAATTTATTTTTTAAAATGAGTTATACAATATGTCAGAACACAAGTTGGTGGGCCAAAATGAATGTGGAATTAATTCTCTTATTAAGTTTAACAAGTTTAACAACTGTCATATTTTCGGGCTGGATTGGCCTCAACCCATTCAGATTATGAGCAATCACAAGAACATATTTAGGCCCACTGTTAACAAGCATCTCAATGAAGTCAGCTGGAAATCTAGTAAATGGGCCCTCTTATTTGCCAATAGGGATCATAGGGACAATGGTTTTTTTTCCTTGACTATTCCTCTGGAAAATACATATCTATGAAACAAGTATTCTGCAACATTTCTGAATTTGCTATTAAACCAGTACTTCTTACAATTCTTGGTAATTGAGTCCCTCCCTCGGTATGTCTGGCCATGCAAATAGAGGGCCATGGAATGTAACATGGAAAATTTAAGTACATATTTATTTTTAGGTGTAATCCAGATATCATTGAAATTCTCTTTGCAACCTGCTAACTCCCATTTCTGTTTTTCACCTTCTAATACCTAGTCCTGGAGATCCCTCAGTTCATTTACTGTAGTCTGTCTTGGATTTAATAGAAAACTATTTACATATTTGCATTTTCATCAGTGCTTTCATTATATTAATTTTGTTCCTATTCATGCACTGTTCAGGGGAGCGGAGTTTAATAAAATATCTACTTGTCCATGGGACATGTTGGTTCATAAATCTACTTGTCCTGTAAATAAATCTACTTGTCCGTTCAGTGCCATGTAGTGCTACAACACATTATGGCAGAAATGTCATTATATAAGAGCGATGATAATAGACTCTCTGATTATGCCAGGTCTAAAACTATAGTAGGGCTTAAATACTAGCAATTTATTTATTTTGCCACCTTTCTGCATGTCTACATACTGGGACTGAAGGTAGTGGTAAGCAATAATTCTACGGTTAGAATGCCCTTTTGAGTCTGTACAAATCTACTAAGTTGCATGTTTTAAGGGTTTTCACCATCTCTTCTCTATTTTTTTCCTATACTAAGAAAGGTTGAAAATGTACTCCTGACAAGAGCAGAAGTAAAACTTCTTCCAGGTTTGGGAAAAAAGTGGTTGAAGGGAAAGTGAACTTGTAAATGCTCAAGAGATTTTCGTATGAGCAAATCTATACATGCGCATTTGCTCATGCTAAAATACAGTTCACAAACATTTTCTAGGAGCACAATTTTCTGGTCTACATCTGTATATTCTTGTGAATTAATGAAATATGTAAATCTGCACTATTCCAAAGACATATCATGGATGCACTTTTGTGATCTTGTTTTTAACAACTGGGCCCCTAATTAGATATGGTGTTAACCAAGACCTTTTGTTTTTATTAAAATCCTATCTCTCGCTAGCTCCATCCATCTATCGAATGGCTTCTATGTGAGTTATAGCATTCCTCTCTTTCACAAGAAGCATATCGGCACACAAAGTTGTCTTGTTCAGTGCTGGGAACTATTGTGGCAATGTATGCTTTTTGAGACCACAAAATATTTTTGCTGTGTGCCAATGTTTGTTACAGTGGCGAGGGCCTGGCACCTCCCACAACAATAAAAAAGCCATGTCAAAACAAGACATGCATAGCCAAAACCAAACAACTGACCACCAATACCAGACCTATTACCTTTGCCAATGCTTCTTTATTTAAATGTTTCCCGTAATCTTGTTGACAGTGGTTACACTAATTTTCCATTAAATTGTACTAAATGATGTTTCAAAGAAATAGTACCTAAACTTTCACAGTAGCTTAGCAAAACCTTTTATTTTCCTAGTTGCATTTTTTTGTGAACTTTATATATTGAAAGCAAATAATCATCAATCTTCCTTTCAAGCTTCTGCAAATATTTGCATCCAATCAGAGAGCATTCTGGGAACATTGTACATAGCCTCATATTATTAAACCTTTCAAACGTACACATTTGTTTTACTGGAACCATTATCAGTAGTGTAGTCCGAGCTTCCAACATTTATTTAGAGCGCTCCTCCTAATACTAAAGGCTTTCCATTAGTGAACAATGAATACAAATTTGAACAATATTAACATACAGAGCAAAACATTACCTCAACTGCAGACAATTACCTTCCCGACTCCATCATGTCATATTGTAAACTAGCAGCCAAAGGCTGTGTGGGGCAGGCATACTTTGCCCAAGGACAAAATAAACATGAAAATTTGTTTTCCTTGAACCCAAAGTATATGTCCTGGGTATCGGGCTATAGGAATTCCACACCCCCGCTGTTATTTATTTTTCACATCTGATCTTAATGTTGCATTATTATGGACGCAATATTTCGCCTCTTGGTTAGCATAATTATCTTCCTTTATGACTAAATCATCTCCAACCTTATGGGCCACACATTTGACCACCACAATTTTATGTTGTTGTTGTATTGCTTCCAACTGTTCCAACAGATCAAAAATATAGGACCTATTCCTCATGGAAGTACTAGAGGATGTCATAGAACCACTTTGTGACCTCAACTGCCCAAAATCATATATCACTCCACATCCATATTGGCTATTTGTGTAAGCTGGCACATTTAATTAGTCAGTAAGGCAACAAGCTCTTGTCACTGCAATCAAATCTGAAGTTATATTAGGCAGTTATTTCAATGATTTCAGGAAAATTCAGACTGCATAAGTAGCTTTTAGAGCCATCTAGAAATAAAATCAGATCTGCCATTTTAAGTGGAACATCTTTTATTAGTAGTCTTGGTTTTGTACATAAATCTGTGATAATAACACAATCATGTTCTGGTTCATTATCATCATTGTCTTCATTGCTATCTGAGATTGGTAGCAATCTTGCAGGATTCTGAGAATTACACCTTCTGATTCATAGTTTTTCAGTTGCCAGTACGATTTGCTCATAGTGCATGAGGAAGCTGTTTGCCATGTGCAGAGTTCTGGTATGGGTCAGCATGATTTCAACTAAATTAAAAATAAACCGCATGAGCATATGTCCCATTAAAAGCAAAACAAACAGATGCAACTGACTTCCGGCAATGAGGAAGAGGTGTAGCTACAGGCAGGATCCAACACAGAAGACAAATAGGCAGCATATCTTATCACCCCTCCATGTTTTCGGCCAGAATTGATAATGAGCACTCATTTTTCTTGTGATGATAAAGAAAGAATTCCTTATCACAATCAGGCATTCAGAGGGCACATGCTGTACATACATTCTCGCTTAATTTTCAGCAGGCCTTCATACATTTGTCATCAAATGGTACCAGCTCCTTGCTATCACTGTGTGTTAGCCTTATTAAAGGATTTGAAGTCAGGGAAATATTTGGAATTCACTGAAGACAGTAGCTAACTATTGGAAGAAACATCCTCATCTCCCTCTGCGAAGCTGGAGGATTCCTTTTCAGGATTGCAGAAATACATTCTTTGAGACTTTCCTTGATTCCTTTTCTATGCGATGACCAAGGTAAATCACCTCTTTTTTCACAGTACTGCATCTTTGTAGGTGGGACTTTGTGACCACTGACAGCAAGATGATTCAAACATGCAATTGCATCAAAGCACCAAGGACATCTTTGGTCCTTGATGCCACGAGTAAGTCATCAATGTGTTGGACTAAGACTTAGTTACAGGGCAACTGCAAATTCCATCATCATTCTTTACGATCTAACTCAAAAATGAGGGACTTTCAGTACACTCCGTGGGATTCGACACCAAACAAGGACTTTATTTTGGAACTGAAATGCAGATATTGACTAGTCTTAAGCAGAGCAATGCAGAAGAACGCTTGTCATTGACTGTAGACCATTCGGCATCTATAGGAATCTGAAACAATATTAGAGTAGGATTTGGTACCACCAGACAACATTGAATCACTATTTGATTTATCTTTCAGAGATCTTACATTATCCTTCACTTACCACTCAGTTTTTAAATGCCTATCACATGGGAGTTGCAAGGACTACCAAGCATCTCAATTAGAATACTATGTTCTATAATTTTTTCTTTGACATGTTTCATTCCTTCCTCTGTTTCTTTCAAAAGCTTGTTTTGACTAATTCTAGGATAAACCCCATTTGGCTTGACCAGAATTTTAACAGATTTGGCACCTTTTATCAATCCTATCTCATTACCTGTGAAATCCTAAACCTCTTACTGGGTAGTATGTCTTAAATCCAGAAGCAGGTCACCTTTTGTAAAAACTGGAGACAGCTTAACTCTTGAGTCTTGTAATTTAATTTTAAACACCGAGGGCTGGGTTCATAAATATAAATGTATACTTTTGTGTACGTTTACTTTTTTTCCGTATACAAAAAGAAACAATTTAATCATAACTTTATGACTGTGAAGACTCCACAGTCGGGGAAGAGAAATCGACACATAGAAAGACAGGCCTTTCCTATCTTTTTATGAGTGGAGTTCTTCATCCTAACTATGGAGTCTTTGCGGTCGTAAAGTTATTATTAAATGATTTGTCTGTGAATATAAAAAAAGAGTAAGCTTAAACAAAAGTGTAATTTTTCCTTTGTGAATCAGCCCTGCATTTTCATCTTAAGTTTCAATTGCAACATTTTCTGATGTGAAATAAAATATGCAATTCTTCTTGGAAAGCAAGTTCCTGCCATGTAAGTTAACAGGACTCGAACTGAATAATGTGAACCGATGATTGATCTCCACTGACCCTATTTTAACAGGGGCATCTGCTGTAACCTCATTAATATTATTCTTATTGCTAATGCCTAAACTGGACTTCTTTTCCCTGAGAGAGGCAGGCTTGAGAGATCCACAGCATGAACTGTAGAGTGGGTAGCACCAGTTATCAATCACAAATGATACAGGTTGACAATTCACCTAACCATCTAAATGTGGGCCACTCTGGTCTGCATCTAGGACTGCATTTATTCCAGCATTCTCAGGCGGTACAGAATTTGAATCAGAACCCATCGTCTGATTTCTATTACTTCTCTGAATCTGCTAAATCTGTGCAATTACCAACTTTTCTTTAATCTTTTTCTGTGTGCATTAAACCAGTCAGTGGAATATTTCACATATTTCAAGATCTCCTCTATGTCATTGGTTTGACAGCAATTCATACTCTACTAAATATTGGAACTAAGCTCCAGACGCAACCGCAAAACAAAAGCCAATATGAATCTAACAATAACCTCTTTCTCTGGTTCTTCAACTTTGCTAGACTTTTTATAAATCTGCATAAGCCTTTGATAATAAGTAAGCACTGACTCTTTCAGCTCTTGTGTAGCTCTCATAATCTTTGCCCAGTTCACTTATTTTTCTGGTACCTTCTTTTTCAAATGATCTATCACCACCCTATATTTATCAGCAACTACCTCAGCTGGGGTATTGTTTGTTACAACACTAGCAGGTTTTTCAGTTGGCCAGCAATAACAGCTTTACACTTTGTCCATGGGACACTAGGAACAACAATCTCAAATAATGCATCAAAATCAGTCAAAATAATTTTCAAAGCTATTACCAATCTTGAAATCATCTTGTACCACTTGTCAGGTTACTCCTTCAGTTTTGGAACATTTGTCACACAGGCATAAGGATCGCACCTAGTCCAGGGCACATGTACCTAGTTCCCTCCATACACTTCTGTCAAAGGAAATTCTGACCATATCCATGGTTTTGGATCACTAAGGACCACCTTTGTCTTCTTACCCATCTCTGTACCTGTCTGGTACAGCAAGTAGGCTTGGAGGTTTAAGCGTTTTCAACACAGCATCCTTTATTGCCACTCAAAATTATCCAAAGGTCGCATAAAACAAGCAAAAGAACAACAACCAATCCCAGCGCAGCAACGCCAAAGGTCAACTAATCAGAGTGCGACTTTGACAGCAACCCACTGATGACAGCACAACTCTGTGGTGACATCTCATCAATTCCAGCATAACATCACGTTCGGGCAGTCAATTGTAGCACTGCTTTTCCCATGATTGGAAAAATAATACACAACCTTTTCTCACCCAACAGACACAAATAAACAAATTAAATCTTGGCTGTTCAACGTAAAAAGAAGAAAATCAACAAGCTAAACTAAAAGAAATTTCACAAGGCCAGTACCTCTGCAGCACTTGTCAAACAAAATTCACTTACTCCTGTGCAAAGCAACTACCATCAACCTGAACTAGACATGTAAAGTCCTGGAAATATATTTTTTTTATTAGAAATAAATCCCTATCTGTGTGAATGCGGTGCCTAGCAAAACACTCTACCTTTTTGCAAAAAATCTAACAATACTATTCTGAAATCTTGGATTATAATGGATCCAGCTACCTAATCAACCGATAACAAAACCAAAAGCTTCATTGGTGAAAATCACAAATAGGACAAGTACATCAAAATCACAATAATTAAACCACCAACTGAATCAAGATTCAACATCACACAACCAAAAACTTCACATGCAGTGTAACAATCCATCACTGAACGCAAACCGCACTCTCAAATACACAACTCCCAACATTTAATTAACATACTAAAAAACTTGTTGTTTCGAGCCTCATGAATCATTCTGCCCTATCAATACTTGCAATGCTTTTGATTAGGAACAGTGCAGCAGTGTCAGGAATCCTGAAAATAATCCACAAGAAAAGCACACAGTGGAAAATCCACTGCGATCATAATCAAAATTGGGAAAGTGCAAAATGAAATCTCTAAAGCAGATACGTGACTCTATTTTGCAACCAAAACATTGTGTGCAAGGGGAACCCTTAAATTCTTACACCACAAAAAGACTCTTTCGCCATATAGTCACACATAGAAAGGTCAGGTACTGTGTTTAACTGCAATTTCATGAGGCAATGTGTCCCAAGAGAAGGCATCACACAACATTTCAAAAATACAATTTATTAAGGACAAACTCAATAAGTGAGTTCGAGTACAGCATTATATAGAGAGATTTATTACAAAATTCAAAAGGTACAATACAGGAATTCTTAGATGAAAAGGCAAAAATTCATTGCCATGAAGGCTCTCAATAGGATTATAAAAAGTAGTAAGCAACATCAAAATATTCTAAATCCCAAATGAGATGCAAAGTCATTAAGAAATAGGACAGCATCACTTGCAGCATAGAAATTGTTTCTCGCTCATCCCCAAATCTGAAGGTTAATATAGGAAATGGTCCTATAGGAATACATTAAATATGCATCTTAATCATGAAGTCAACAAAAAGACAAATCAGAGATGTTAGAAATTGGGTATCAAGTTGCCAGAGGTATACACTCTTGTTCAAGTAGGGACCTCAATCCTAGTCAGGGTAAGTCACAACACAACACAAATTATCCTGTGCTCACCCTCCAGTAGCTTGGCACAGAGCAGGCAGGCTTAACTTAGAAGGCAACGTGTAAAGTATTTGTGCGATAACTCATACAGTAACAAATTGAAAACAAAAATACACCACACAGATGTAGAAAAATAGATAATATTTTTCTAAATAAAATAAGCTCAAAACAACAAAAATACATCATCATCATTTAACTTTATTTCGGTGAGTAAAAACAACCATTAAAGTACAATACACAACAAAGAAAGAGAGGACTTCTAAAAGCACGGAGGTAATAAAAAAATAAGGTAAAAGTACAGTTAAAAGGGACAAGACAATATGCACAGGTTGAGATATCACTTTTTAAAGGTTTAAAAGAGTCTTAGGCCCTCATTACAACCCTGGTGGTAAATCCCGCTTACAGCCGTGCAGAAGACCGCCAACATACCGATGTGGCCGTGGAATTCCGCTACAGGTATTACGACCCACAGCCCAGAATCCACCACAATACAGACACCCACACAAGTCCACCACACCAAAGGTCAGTGATAAACTGGCGATAACAAAACCCACACCGTCACGCCAACAAGAATACGCCCACACTATCACGACCCACGAATCACCGCTGCGGTCTTTCAACCGCAGTAAACCATTGGCGGTACACACCGCTGCACTCAAAATGCATACACATATACAAAACACACCCACATTGGACAATTCGAAACACACACACCAGATACACATACGCACACCACACCCAATCCAATATAAAACACACACCTACATAACCCACAAACCCTTACTACCACAAATTTGAAAGCAGGCCAGAGAGAGACACTACCTAAAACAACACCAGCATCCACAGACACACAACACTATCACTTACACAATATCCATGCACCTCAAAAAACACACACCAACACATCCCCTCACACATCACAACAGACACCACCTCACACATCACCCACACCACATCATGGCACCTCAACGACACCCCAGGATCTCTGAGGAGGAGCTCAGGGTCATGTTGGAGGAAATCGTCCAGGTAGAGCCACAGCTATTCGGATCACAGGTGCAGCAGACATCCATTGCAAGGAAGATGGAGCTATGGCGCTGAAGCGTCGACAGGGTCAACGCAGTGGGACAGCACCCAAGAACTAAGGATGACATTGGGAAGAGGTGGAACGATCTACGGGGGAAGGTGCATTCTGTGGGCTCCAGACACCAGATTTCTGTACAGAGGACTGGCGGTGGACCCCCACCTCCTCCCCCACAACTAACAACATGGGAGGAGAAAGTCTTGGCAATAATGCATCCTGAGGGCCTCGCAGGAGTAGCAGGAGGATTGGAGTCTGGTAAGGCAAATCTTTACTACCTTATTCCCCCACCCCACCTGCATGCCATCACATACCCCCACCCTTACCCTCACACCCATCACCCCAACAACCCACAGATACCCCACCAACACAACCCACACATCCCAAAACTAAGCCCTGCATGTAACACCAATCCATGGACACCCATCACCCAAGCATGGCCAGTACAGAGACTCACTCATGTCCCAAAATCACCAATCACACAAGGACCAAGCCAATAATGCAAGCACTGGAGTAGAGGGTCACTCACCCATTGCACACAATGGCACAGACAGATACATTAATTATGCATTTACACCCCAACAGGACCCCTATCCAACGTCACCGGACAGGAGGTGCCAGACATATCCAGTCCACCCACAGAAAAGGCCCACAGTGATGACACCAGCTCTGCACGCCTGGATCAAGATGACCAGCCCAGCCCATCAGGGACCTTGGGACAGTCGGTTCCCCTGCCACTGGCACAAGCCACCACAGAGCCTCCCCCCTCAGGAAACACCGCCACAGCACCCACACAGCGGGCCCATCCCTCTGTCCCCAGGACACGTCAATCAGCAGTGTGTCCACCACTACAGTGAACCCAGGCAACCCCACTAACACAGGACGATCAGGGACCTGGGGGCAGTGGCAGTGGGCACACAGTTCAGGGGACAGAGGCACAGGATAACAGGGAAGCTGGGAGGACTGCTGTGTGACAGGGGGAGGACAGGCCCAGGGAACCCACTCTCCATGAGGCACTCTCCAACATCATGGGAGCTTACCATAATTCCCAGGAGACGATGGAAATGGTACTGGCCAAGTTTCAGGAGACCCAGCGGCTGCAGGAGGAACACTACCTTGGGATCAGGGAGGACTTGAAGTCCAATAAACACCACCCTGGTCACCATTGCAGGGGTGCTGGTAGACCTTCTCAACACCAGGAGAGACACAGTGCCACAATAAGGGGCCCCTGACACTAGCCTAGACGATGAACACCCCTCAACCTCCGCCGGCGCTAGTGGACAGGAGGCACCACCACAGGAACAACAGGACACCAGCACCCCACCCCCTGCAGATGGAGAACCACCCCGCAAACTGTCCCTGAGATCCAGGAACAAGACAGAGAACATTGCCAAGACCCCCGCCCAGGAAATAAGACCCCCCCCCCCTGAATGTCACCCCTCTTTCCCACTATGCCACCCTGTCCATCCTTAAACTGCCATTGCTCCACTTCCTATGCCCCTTTGGACAATGCACCTGTGAAACAAATAGACTGGACTCTGCCATGCACATTTCTCTACCATCACACCAGCCCATTTTACAACCCCCTCCACTTATTAGCACAGGAATAAACACACTTCAATCACAAAACAATCTGTAGTCAGTCTGTGCTTTCACAAATGTGTAATTGCAATAACTATGGAATATAGCAATGTCAATGTACTTGTTCACATACCAATGTAACACAGCTGTAGGCCAGCAGTAACCATAGCAGAGGGCACAAAGTGGGACCCAGATCTGTGAAATGGAAAGTCAAAGTGACAAGTCAGGGTCCATACACTAAATGAAAATGACAGACTTATGCTAGCTCAAACAATAGTATGAGATGTGGGAAGCAGTGACAGCTTCTTACCTGTGTCTCACTGGAAGTATTGCATGATGATGTTGTTTCGGTTGTCCATATCCTCTTTTTCTGCCTCCTCTTCTTCACTGTCCATAGGCTTCACAGCTGCCACAAGACCACCATCTGGCCCATCCTCCTGCAGAAAAGGCACCTGCCATCGCAAAGCCAGGTTGTACAGCATACAGCGGGCCACGATTATCTGGCACACCTTCTTCGGTGAGTAGTATAGGGAGCCACCTGTCAGATGGAGGCACCAGAATCTGGCCTTGAGGAGGCCAAAGGTGCGTTCGATCACCCTCCTAGTTCGCCCATGTGCCTCATTGTAGCGTTCCTCTGCCCTTGTCCTGGGATTCCTCACTGGGGTCAGTAGCCATGACAGGTTGGGGTAACCAGAGTCACCTGCAAATGTCGAGGGACAACTGTTAGACACACAATAACCCTTAGCCCCATACCCAGACACCTATGTCAACTGTATTGGGACCTTGGCCTCACCTATTAGCCACACACGGTGCCTCTGGAGTTGCCCCATCACATAAGGGATGCTGCTATTCCTCAAAATGTAAGTGGCATGCAGAGAGCCAGGATACTTGGCATTGACATAGGAGATGTACTGGTCTGCCAAACACACCATCTGCACATTCATCGAATGGTAGCTCTTCCGGTTTCTATACACCTGTTCATTCCTGCAGGGGGGTACAAATGCCACAGGTGTACCATCAATGGCACCAATGATGTTGGGGATATGTCCCAGGGCATAGAAGTCACCTTTCACTGTGGGCAAATCCTCCACCTGAGGAAACACGATGTAGCTGCGCATGTGTATCAGCAGGGCAGACAACACTCTGGACAGCACGTTAGAGAACATTGGCTGGGACATCCCTGATGCCATGGCCACTGTTGTTTGAAAAGACCCACTGGTCAGGAAATAGAGTACAGATAGGACCTGCACTAGAGGGGGGATTCCTGTAGGATGGCGGATAGATGAAATCAGGTCTGGCTCCAACTGGGTACACAGTTCCTGGACTGTTGCACGATCAAGTCTGTACGTGACTAGGATGTGTCTCTCTTCCATTGTCGACAGGTCCACCAGGGGTCTGTACACCGGAGGATGCCACCATCTCATCACCTTCCCCAGCGGACATGCCCTATGGGGGAGAAAAGCGAGCAGCGAGTCATCCAACACTGAGGTATCACAATGTTTTATTTGCAGAAACATTATTAATCCACAATGTGCTGGTATCTGTCTATATTTCCGGCCTAGATAGGTGTGAAGCAGTTAACATCCATCCCATGTGGCCTCATGAAATGGTGTCTGCCTGACCTGTAAGGTGGGACAAGGGGATATGAGGTAACTGCGCCTGCGTTCTACACCGTCGCTGTGGGCGGTCGAAGACTGCGCTGCAATTCTGCATTGGTTAACATTGGGCCCTATGGGTCCCAGGAGCCAATGACGATGTACGCCGGCGGTGAAGGTACACACTGTCACGGACGTTACCGCCATTTTCTGTCTGTTCACTCACTTGATACCTGACCTTCAAGAGGAGAGGACCTACACTGCAAGTGCTGCTGTGACCTGTGTCTGGAAGCAACGATGGCTCATGTGCCTGGGGAAAGGGCCCCTACCTTCACTTCAGAAGAGTTGGAAAAACTAGTGGATGGGGTCCTCCCCCAGTACACGCAACTGTACGGTCCTCCAGGCAAACAGGTGAGTACACTGTGAGCATGCTGCATGGGCAATGCCTGTTTTGAGTGGTGTGGATGGAAGATACATGGGGGGGAACTGATGCCTGCATGTGCGGATGGGGAGTGTATGTCCGTCAGGGCATGGGTGGGAACTGGGGGGCAATGAGTATGACGGTCCGGACGGGTAATGAATTTCCTTTCCCCCTGTACCATTCCTCTAGGTCAGCGCCCACCAGAAGAAGGGTATTTGGCATGCCATCGCCAAGGACGTCCGGATCCTGGGGGTCTACCACAGACGGAGCACCCACTGCCGTAAAAGATGGGAGGACCTGCGCCGCTGGAGCAAGAAGATGGCGGAGGCCCAGCTGGGGATGGCCTCCCAACGTGGGAGGGGTGCCCGTCGCACCATGACCCCCCTGATGTTCCGGATCTTGGCGTTGGCCTATCGGGAGTTGGGTGGGCACTTGAGGGCATCACAGCAGCCACAAGGGGGTGAGTACACTCTCATTCAGCTGACTCTGCACACATTACGAGGTGTCTGGGTGGGGGAGGTGGGCAGTTGGTTCCCCTAGGCCAGGGCGAACTTGGTAGGCAATGTCCCTTGTGAGGCAGGCCATGAGGCACCCCAAACCCACCAGTGGTAAGAGCCATCTACACCTAATCAGGCTCCTGTGACTTCTAGGTGTGCAGAGGTCGTAGGCCTCGTACCCCATGGTCAGCTGAAATTTCTAGGAACTGTCAGTGCATGGCGTAGTGCAGAGGGCTGCTCCCTGTGTGTTGTGTCCGCCAACGGTAGTGGTGTTGCATGTACTGAACATGTCATTCTTCTGTCTTTCCCCCCCTTTTTTGTGGTCTCCCTGTTCTTGTGTGCAATAGCATCATCAGGCGGAGGAACATTGGCACCGGAGCAGGAGGGAGCTGCAACCCACTTGGCCCTGAAGGGCGAAGCAACGGAGTCTAAAGCCACCAGTGGGACGGAGGGCAAGGGGAGCTCCACGGCGGGGGCCAGGAGCAGACAGCAGTGACAGCGACTCCTACTCTGATGGGAGCTCCCTTGCGGTGGCGGGCACCTCTGTGCCCACCGCATCAACAGGTACAGCCGCCCCCCCCTACCAGCACCGCCCTCCCAGCAGCCCCTCAGCGTGTGTCCTGTGCCCACTCACCCAGGAGGGTGGGCATCTCCTTCGCCCCAGGCACCGCAGGCCCTGCCCCAGTCAGCCCTGCTGCCCTCAGTGAGGAGGCTATTGACCTCCTGAGATCCCCCACTGTTGGGCAATCTACCACTGTGAATGCCATCTAGGGTGGCGAGAGGCATTTGCAACAAACAAATGCATACCTGAAGGGCATTCATTCTGGGCAGGCAGCCCAAAAGAGAGCATTTCAGGCTCTGGCCTCAGCACTGATGGCATCCATTGTCCCTGTGTCCAGCCTCCCCCCTCCAACTTCCTCCACCCAGACCCAATCCCCTGTACCTCAGCCTATCCTAAGCACACCATCAGACCAGCATGCACACTCATCAACACACAAGAGTGGACAAGGCAAACATAAGCTCCACACACCGGCACTCACACAAGCACCATACCCATGCAGACACAGCAACATCCACTGCCTCCACTGTGTCCCCCTCCTCCACTACCTCCTCCTCCCTCCCTGTCTCATCTCCACTCACACCTGCATGCACTACATCCTCAGCCACTACCTCCATCACCAGCACGCCCATCACCACACGCCGCTCACGTGCACTCACCACCCCCACTACCATTCACACATCCCCTGTGTCCTCTCCCAGTGTGTCAGTGAACCCTCCTCCCAAAGAACACAAACGCAGGCACACACCCACCCAACAGCCATCCATCTCACAACAGACTCCGGCCCATGCACCTTCACCCAAATTCAGCAGACATACACCTCCTACAACCATTACCTCTACCTCCACTCCCAAACCCCCTCCATCTTCCCATCCCAGTGTGTCTAAAAAACTCTTCCTGGCTAACATTGACCTCTTCCCTACACCTCCCCCCTCAGCCCTTCCCCTAGGGCCAGGCTTTCCAGGTCCCAGCCCAGCACCTCAGCCATCACATCCCCAGGCACAGTGGTGCCAGCAACTGCGGGTCATCGAGTGCGCTACCCATCAGGGCTGCCAGTGTGCCACGTATCGAGGGCAAGGACATTCCGCCGCCTGCCAAGGTGAAAAAGGTGCCCCCATCCCAGAGGGAGAAGCCGAAACTACCAGCCACCAAGGGCTCAGCAAAAACCAAAGGGGATAGTGGCAAGACAACTGCGGCACCATCAAACCTGGGGAAGGCCCAAAAGCAGAAGAGAAGGTCAGGAGAGGGCATGTTGGCACCGACTGAGGGACAGTGTCACACTTTCTGTCCACGACCACACCAACCTGTATGGCGGTGAGCACCGCTAGCTGCCCCGCCACCTCAACCGCCACCTGCACCGCCACCTGCATCGTCCCTGGCACGTCTACAGCCTCAGCGACAGTCCCCAGCCTCTTCCCCAGTGGGCAGCCATCCGAGGCTGCAGGAGATGTCCTGCTGTGTCCCTCAGCAGGTGCTGACCCATGCATCGCCACCAGCACCGCCGCCAGCACTGCCACCACAGACACCGCCGCTAGCACTGCCACCGGCCCCGCGGCGTCCTCGGACACAGGCACCACCACTGACATGGCTACCATCCCCAGTGGTCAGTCGTCTGAGGCTGGAGGAGAGTGCCTGGACCCTGGGCAGCTTCCATGAGGCATGACATCCATCACTGTTTGCACCTGCAGGTGGAAGGTGCAGGCGCAGCAGTATGGGGTATGTTGCTGCCTCCATGACGTATCATACTACCTGAACCTCGCAAATCTCATGGCACGCACACCCAGGTGAGGGAATTGTACCGGCCACACTGCACGTGGAGCACTCAGGGCACCATGCCACCTCCAGAACCAGTGGAGAGATGCATCCACTACCTCAGTCCTTGGCAGGATGAAGCACTCTGGGCATCAGGCCCACTCCAGAACCAGTGGAGAGATACATCCACTACCTCAGTCCTTGGCAGGATGAAGCACTCTGGGCACCAGGCCCCCTGCAGAACCAGTGGAGAATGACATCCACTACCTCAGTCCTTGGCAGGATGAAGCACTTTGGGCACCAGGCCCCATCCAGAACCAGTGGAGAATGACATCCACTACCTCAGTCCTTGGCAGGATGAAGCACTCTGGGCACCAGGCCCCCTTCAGAACCAGTGGAGACTGTTATCCACTTGAGAGACTGTGGCTTTGCACTCCCCAGGATAAAGCAGTGGGCAAACCACCCACTGGAGAGACTTGAGAGACTGTGGCTTTGCACTCCCCAGGATAAAGCAGTGGGCAAACCACCCACTGGAGGGACTTGAGAGACTGTGGCTTTGCACTCCCCAGGATAAAGCAGTGGGCAAACCACCCACTGGAGAGACTTGAGAGACTGTGGCTTTGCACTCCCCAGGATACAGCAATGGGCATGGAGCCCCCTCATGCAGCAGTGGCATTGTGCGTTCATAAGGCTGAGGTGCCCCCCTCCCCCTGTGGTACCTGTGTATTTTCGATCTGATGCCCCAGCAGTGTTCTCTCCGTTTCAAGTCAGGTATCATGTGTGGGCTTCGCCCTTGCATTTTGGGCCCAGTGGTCCACGGACAATGATTAGTACACTATCCGGACTTGTGTAGTTGGTGTACATATTTGTATCTACTGAATTTGGAGTATTGACTAATGGATTTTTCATGATTACAATCGTTACAATCATTTCCTTTTGTCGCTGCGTTCTTCCAGGTGGTAAGGGGGCGTATATGTAATGTTGCTGCATGTATTTGTGTGTATGTTGTCGCGGGTGAGGGTGGGGGTGTTTTGTGTTCCGTGGGTGTGCGTCACTCTCTTTACTCCCCCCTTCCCTGTGTTGTAGGTGCAGTACTCACCGTGGTCGCTGCCACCGCCTTTCGTACTCCTGGTAGAAGAGGAGGTAAACCAACATGGGTAACACCTGAAGTTCGGGCTCCATGGTGTCCTGGTTCCTCGTTGGGTGTCGAGAGGTGAGTGTTTGCCCTTCTGTGTACTGTTTCCACCCTGCTTTTGATAGCGTTGGTTCCGCCCCGGAAAAGGTGGCGGATAGGCCTCTTGTATTACAGTGGGCGGTACTTTGTCTTCCGCCTGTCTGTTGGCAGTGTCCACCGCGCTGTTTGTTTCTACGGCCGTGGCCGTCGGAGTGTTAAAGTGGCTGTCTATGGTGGCGGTTTCCGCCACAGTCGTAATCCCATTTATTTTTCCGCCGGCCTGTTTGCGGTATTACCGCTGCTTTAACACCGACTGATAGGGTTGTAATGAGGGCCTTAATCTTTAAGGACCAGTGGTTGTATCCCTGTAACACACAATACCTAGGATGCGTCAAAAATAACAACGCAAGGGGGCCGCAGAGGAGGAGATGCATTGAAAAATAAGCTGCTGCGTCGGTTTTCCGGAGTGGTACAGACAATGCTTTGTTTCTTTCCATGCTGCAAGGGGATGCATTGATTTTCAGGAGCGCACTGTTGGTTCCTCGCTGCAGTGCGGTGATATTTTGACGATGCCTTGAAAATCCTTGACACGCTGGTAGAAAGGAGCAGCTGCTACATCAATCCGGTAGACGTTGTAGTGATTTTTCAGCCACGAGGCAGGCGCTGCATTGATTTCGGCAGGCGTTGCATTGATTTTCCGAAGCACGAGAATTTCATGAAGGGGTGAAGTCTTTGTTGGCCCTGAGACTTCAGAAACAGGAGGCAAACTCAATCCAAGCCCTTGGAAAGCACTTTAGGGGGAAGGCAGAGCCCCTCCTGCAGAGTCAGGAGCTCCAGGCAGCAGGGCAACAAGCAGGAAAGCAGTGCTTCAGCAAAGCAGCCCAGATGAGTTCTTTGGGGAGCCAGGCAGTCTCTCTAACAGAGTCTAGGTGTAGGTCCAGAATTATCTAATTTGGTGGGGTCAGACTCAGTTTATATACCCCAAAATTACTTTGAAGTGGGGGAAACTTCAAAGAGTGGTTTTGAAGTGCACAAGTTCCCCTTTCAGCCCAGTCCTGTCTGCCAGGATTCCTGTGGGGGGTTATCAGTCCTTTGTGTGAGGGCAGGCCACTGGCCTTTGAAGTGTAAGAGATAGCCCCTTCACCCTTCCTGCCAAGGGAGACCAACTCAGTATGCAGATGAATGCAGATGTGACCGAGTGTCCTGTGTTTATGGTTGTCTGGGTGGAATGCACAAGGGTAACTGTCAACCAGCACAGACCAACTGTGGATTGGAGACAGGGCTGTAAGGCACAGATGGCAGTAAGTTCAAAGAAATGCCCACTTTCTAAAAGTGGCATTTCTAAAATAGTAATATTAAATCCAACTTCACCAGTAAGGAGGATTTTCTATTACCATTATGGCAATTCTAAACATCACAGTGCTACTCCTTCCAGATCAGAATCTACGACTTAAAAGTATATGAGGTCAGTTTTAATGTTAGTCTATGAGAGGAACAGGCCTCACAGTAGTGGAAAAGGAATTTGTGAGTTTTTCACTATGAGATCATGTAAAACACATAAGCACATGTACTGCCTTTTACCTACATAGCACCCTGCCCTATGGGTTACCTAGGGCCTACCTTAGGGGTGACATATGTAGAAAAAGGGGAGCTTATGGCTTGGCAAGTAGTTTTAAATGCCAAGTCGAAGTGGCAGTGAAACTGCACACACAGGCCTTGCAATTGCAGGCCTGAGACACGGTTAATGGGCTATTTATGTGGCCCACTAGTAGCATTTAACTTACAGGCTCTGGGCACATGTTGCATGATTTACTAGGGACTTACATGTAAATTAAATATGCCAATTTGGTAGGAACCAACAATACCATGTTTAGGAGAGAGAGCATTTGCACTTTAGCATGGGTCAGCAGTGGTAAAGTGCGCAGAGTCCTTAAACCAGCAAAAACTGGGTCAGAAAAGTGGAGGGAGGCAGGTATAAAGTTGGGGGTTGACCACCCTAAGGCTGTCAGATCTAACAAAAGCACATTATTATTAAACATCATACTTCCTAACCATTTAAGCACTAACCTACTACATTAATTCTGATTCAGCTAGAGGGGCTGAAATAGTTTGTAGATGGCAGAACAAAACTTGTTAGAAAACAACAGTAAACTATTGTGAATTAATGCAATACAGTGAGCATGCGAAAACAAACTAGAGCAGTTAAGTTACTGAGCCCATGTTAGAAACACTTCTCCAAGGTAATCAATCAGAAATTAAAAACATGACTTTGCTTGACTATGTTCAGCACAAATATTAAACATTGAACATGCAGGATGAGATATTCATTTTAAACAAGATGGTATTGAGGTCTTAACTGTGGCCTACTTAATGTAAGCTAAAAAAGGCACCTTAACCGTCACAGCAAAATCTTTTCAAAAGCAGTAACTTCAGATAAGTATACATATGTAAATTCAAGTGTATATCCATATTCTGCATGAGTTAGTAATGAACAAATTAATAAACGCACAAAACTCTCAAACACAATTTCAGAATGATAGCGGAGAGAGGATATACTTTCAGCAATGCACAACTTTACAAGTGCCGAAACGAGGATACATATTCAATGTTCTTGGGCGCATGTAAACTCTAGTAGTTTAGCAGAGAGAGCACCACTTCAAAGTTGAATGGGAGAGAACACAGCTTTAAGGGTACATGAGTGAGTGCATCAAGTCACCCATGTAGCAGAGATGGCACACATTCTTTACTACAAGAGAAAGCTCAAAGGTATAGGAGTATATAAGAAGCTTCACAGATTCAAATGTGCAGGAGAAAGGGCAACGCTTAGAGTGCACGCCTACGTGTTCCATGCACACGGTTGCAGGAAAGAGGGTATGCTTTCACGTCTCATGAATGGAGTACTGGGCGCAGCTTTTTGGATTGCACAGATTGGCATAAAGTGAAGGAACGTGGGAAACGGGGAGAAAGAAAAGTAGAAGATATAGAGGATAGCACTGAATAAGACAAGCAATATCGTAGTGATGTCGAGGAGGACAAAAAGGAATAGGTAGAAGTAGAGAGAGTTACCAAGATAGCGAAGACTCATCAAAGGATGCGAAATCGGGGGACACCCATGAACGAGTTTCAGTATATACATTGCAGAATGTCAGAGAATTGCCTTTTAAACCGACATGGCGAAGACAATTTCTTAAGGGCAATATGCTGTAAATTGTACAATATTTTCCTCCTTTCCCAAAAAAAAGTATGGAAGGGGTGAGTGCCTACTCGAAAGATCATTTTGACAAATTGAGCACTGCTCCTATTTGTTCATTGTAAACTTTCATGGCTGGGTTCTTCATTCATAAAAGGGAGCATACCAGGTATTAAAGACATGCAGCCTTTCACAGTGAAACGTTACTAAAATATATTTAGCACTGTGTAGGACCACCTACATTTTCCATAAACAGAACCAATTGTGAATAAAAATCAGTTTCACAGCTTGATTTGGGAACACTGTAGATAATAGAATCAATGCTATTTTTTCATTTTTTTCACAAAAATCCAATTGAATGGGGATCTCTGGAACCAAACCCATCTTTCCCACAGCTTTTCAGATATCCATCTTCTACCCACAGCAGGAGAGAAAAATGGGTTGAGTGCAGGATAATGGGGGGGGGGTTCCTAAATTTCAATAGTGGTCTCAAAGGGAATATGAGCATAAAGCTCTGCTAAAGACGGTCCTTGAAATCCTGCCCATTGAGGGAGCACCCTCACTAGCTTAATATCAGCATATTGTATCAGTTCTCAAGAGGTCGAAAGTGTAACTACTAAGTTTCCAAAGTTTTTTCATGTCAGGTCTGACCTCCACTAAAGCCCTCAGGTTCTCAGTATGGCTTCTTTTTTTGTTTTGCAATTCTTTATTGAGGATTAAACATAAAGAGGTAACATCTTACATGGCAGGTACAGTGCAAAGGAGCAGCATGGACTTTCATAAACAGTAGTGTACACCCAGAATTGTGATATTCATGATCGTCAAAACCAAAAGGAAAAGATTCCGTGCAGTACATGTACATAGCATTGAATACATACTGTTGGGTACTGAGAACTACCGTACATATATCCTTGGGTCCTGTCCCCTTGCATTACCACCTCCTGAGACAAGGGACAGGGCTCTATGGAGTAGCAGGTCTGGTTAAAGCCGGAATAGAAGTTGGGACACATTACTGAGGCAAACTATTATAACAATCGTGATAGTATGGGCCCGGTGTATTATTGCCTAGTAAGGGCTGAGCCTGGTACAACAGGGACCTCTGATAAGTAAGGGATGTGGGGATCTACGACCGTATTGAGAAGGGGGCGAGGACGTTGAAGGGACATTTGTTACCATTGAGAGCTCTCATCTGATGGTGGCGGAAGATAGAACAGCCATGAAAGGATGTAGAGTGGATAATGGTGGGGACTATAGTCCGTTGTAAAGGGGGGAGACAGAAAGGGCAGGTAAAGGAAGGTAGAGGAGAGAAGGCTTGGAGAAGAAAGAAAGACATGAGAAAGATGAAGGTAGAAGAGGGTGTGTGTATTGAGAGTGTGGGGGAGGGTGGATGGGGAGAACAAAGGGATGGAAATCAGAAAGCATGGAGGCAGAGAGAGGAAAGAGAATATTGTGCAAGAGAGAGAGAGGGAAGAGTAAGCGATGAGTAAGGTAACCGGGGGTAGGTTAGAGGGAAGAAAAGGAAAGGGGGAGAGAAAATGGGAGACAGAAAAAGAGAGAAAGATATAAGGGAAAATGAGGGTGACTGCAGTAGGGGGTTAATAGGGGAGAGGGAAGGGGGGAGAGTGGGAGGGAGAGGGGGTAAGGGGAAGAGTTGTGGTGAGTGGAAGTGATGTTCAGTGGTCTGCAAACCGGAGGCATAAATAGTGTGTTCATGTGCAGCAGTTTGGAACATTGAGGATAGCACTCATCATGGGAGGGGGGATTTGCTGCTCTCCAATGTCGTAGGATACTGAGTGTAGCCGTGGCCAATACTGTATATAGCAGATGGAGTTGGTTGCAGGATATATCCCAAACATCACTAGTATCATGCAGTAAAAGCAAGGATGCTGGGAGAGTGGGTTGTAATGGCAGTACCTCCCTTAGCATGTCCAACTGCCTCCCAGAACAGCTGTATAGTTGGACAATCACTTAGTATATGCATTAGTTCACAGCCTGGGTATGGGCAGCGCCAGCATTGCGCGTGGGGCAGGAGCCCAGCTGATCTGAGCTTTAAGGGTGTCCTATACCAGTCGTGTAGGGTTTTAAAGAGACTAAATTGTATTCTTGCTTCATAGACACCTTTTTCCCAAACCTCTATAAAGGTGTTGGTTCAGTAGTTTATGCACCCCTGACGTCACAAAGCGAAAAGAACCCCAAATTCACAAACAATCAAGCACCGGCGAATGGTGCAGAGTCAGTGGGCGAGCACTCAGACAGCTATAAATACAATGTGAAAGCTGTTGATACTGCCAGGAATAATGGGTAGGGAGGCCAAACTCGGCCTGTACAGCCAGAAAAAAATTTAGTAGCCCGTTCTCAAGGAGTTAGTCAATAGTTATGATGCCCTTAGTTCGCCAGCCTTCCCAGTCAACCATTTCTCCGCCTATCAATAAGCCGCCATTGCCCCAGAGATGTGCATGCGTGTGTATCTGAGGGTCTACTCCTAGAAGGCAGTGGGCTCGACTCCATGAATGTTGCATGGCCTGCACCACTGGGTGGACGGACTGTGACATGGAGGCTTTGACGCCATAAAGTACATCCGGGCCTCCTGCTTTATTCAGGAGAAAACGTTCCGCCTGCACCCACAGGGGTGGATCCGGTTTGCCCGGGAGCAGGAAGGTCAGCTGAGAGAGGTGGAGCGCCAATGCATAATGTTCCACAGAGGGCAAGCCCAGGCCTCTGCATTCTCGACGTGCAAGGAGTGTGGCTTTGGACAGCCTCGGCCGCATAGAATCCCATACAAATTTTCGTATACAGGCATATACCTTCCGTAGCATTGACAAAGGTAGCTGCATTGGTAACATCCCTGGGACGTTTGTGTAGCGGGGCAAAGTCACCATCTGGACAACTTGTACCCTCCCCCAAAGGGAGAGTCCCAGTTGGAGCCACAGCTGTGCATGTAGTCACCAGGGTCAAAGGAAGGGCCTCACTTGTACCCCAGCTAATTTTGTACCCCGAAAGTGCTTCAAATTCTGCCAGTACCACTCGCAGAGCTGGAAGGGAGTGAGCAAGATCTGTGAGCGTACATAATATGTTGTCTGCATATAAATAAATCATGGTGCGATCACCTGGGATAGCAACAGTTATGGCAGGGTTTCTGCGTATAAGTCCTGGCAAAAGTTCGACAGCTAGGAGAAATAGCAGCAGTAATAGCGGACATCCCTGTCGTGTCGCCCGTTTAGATGGCAACACAACAGAGAGGAAGCCCCCGCAGTTGACCTGCGCTGTAGGTGAGTGATACAACCATCAAACTTTTCTGATAAAGCCATCTCAAAGGCCAAAAGTTTTAAAGTTTCAAAGAGGTACCACCATTCTATTCTTTCAAAGGCTTTCTTGGCATCAAGGGAGATAGACACCGCCTTCCTCCCTGGGATCTCTAGCAGCCCAGAGTGCATGTGCTAGCATGCAAAGGTCATTCCTCGATGATCTCCTGGGTATGAACCCTACTTGGGTATTATGAATGAGAGGTGGAATGACTTTCTTGAGGCAGGCCGCCAAGACACCAGCCAATATTTTGACATCTCCATTGAGGAGGGAAATAGGACGGTAACTGCCGCATAATAAGGGGTCTTTCCCGGGCTTTGGGAGAACCGCTATGGATGCTCTATTAGAAAGAGGGTGCAAAGAGCCCGTCCTTTCTGTGCCCTGGAATGCTTCGTACAGAAAGTCCACCGTTTCATAATCCATCCATTTATAGAACTCTGCTGGAAACCCATCCTCCCCGGGAGCCTTGTGATAAGATAAGTTGGAGATGGCCTGCTGGATTTCCTCTTTGCTGATCTCACCTTCCAAGAGCCCCCTGCCCTCCTCCGTGAGGCTGGGTATGCAGGCCTCCTCAAAGAACATAGTTAAACGGTCATGATTCTCCGCAGTTTCTGGGGTGTGAAGGGTCTGGTAGAAGTGCCCAAAAGCACCGGCTATGTCCTGTTGGTGTGTGAGGAGCGTGCCGTCAGGAGCTCGTATAGCAGGGATGGCTAACGCTGCCTCTTGTTGGCATAGTTGGGCTGCTAGTGGGTGCCCTGCCTTTCCCCATGCTCATAATGTCTGCCCTTCAGCCTTTGTACCGCATATCCCCCTGGGAGGTATAGATGGCATTAAGCTCCATCTTCGCCTTTTCATGGCAGCAGCGTGTGGCCGGTGAAGGGGTTGCTGTGTATGCGTGAGCGCAAGATATTATCATGTTCTCTAGGTCCTGTCGCCGGGAGCGGTTCCAGGCATCAGCAAGGGCAGCATCCCTCATAAGTTGTCCTCTGATTGTTGCTTTCGCTGCTGCCCAAAAAACTTGACAGGAAGAAACAAGCACCTATTATCAGTGACATAAGTAGTGACATGATCGCAAAGTTGATCCTTGCCCTGCGGTGTACGATAGCAAGATGTGTTCAGACGCCATGGCTTGCGACCTGGAGAGATATGGCCCAGTTCTAGGGCTACGAGCACTGGGGAATGATCAGAAAACGCTGCCTCTAGGATCCGGGAGTCTCTAGCCCTAGGAACCAGTTTGTGAGAGACAAGGAAATAATCCAGTCGGGCTGCATACCATGGACCGGAGACATGAAGGTGTACCCCGATCGAGCGGGTGGGACAGGCGCCAGTGGTCCACCAGCCCCTGATTTGTCAGTACACCTACCCATAGGGCTCTGTCTGCATTGTTGCCGATATCTAGTCTGCCTGTGTGGTCTAGGACCATGTCGCGAGCAAGGTTCCAATCTCCTCCCAAAAGGTACTGTGTGGCTCCAATCTCCATGAGGAGGTGGTAAAAGGCAGAAAAAACAAACGTTTGGAACCCGTGGGGGCATACATGGACCCTACACATAGCGTGTGAACACTGAGTCTGAGCTTGGTGAGGATGGAGCAGCCATTCAGATCAGACTATGATTGAGTACCTTGCACTGTAGAGAGCGGCGGATTAGGAATGAAACTCCACATTTACGAGCGGTGCCAAAGCCCCCCAATGTGGACAAGGGGATTCCGATATAAAACACCCGACCCAGCCATTCACGTTGTAGTTTCTCAGACCCTGAGGGAGACAAGTGTGTTTCCTGCAATAGGGCAATATCTGCACCCTTGGATTGTAGGTAGCAGAGGACCTTCTTTCTTTTGATATAATGCGTGGGACCATGAATATTTCACGACACTACCATCAACTGGAGGGTAGTTCCCATGCCTTGGATTGACACCTGGGTTCGGCGGGACAGGGCAGTCACTTTTAGGTCTTTAAAGTGCGCTGTGGGTGTACAAGCTATCTATGTTGGGGTGGAATATACGGTGGAGATATCGGGAAGAGAGATGAGGCAGGGGTGTAAGGGAAACAGCGATCACACTCCAGAGGATAAAGCCAAGTAAAGATAGGGGTAGAAATAGGAGGTAAATGGGAAGGTATGTTATGGGTAATGGGCAATGGGCAAGAGGGGAAGCATGGGGCAAAAGAGTGGTGTGGGAGAAGGGGAAAAGCAGAAGAGAGATACAAGTCTCAAAAAGAGATGAGAGAATGGTCCAGGTTCGTCACAGGGTCTAGGGAATTATCTCACAGGAGCTCGGTGCCGTTAAACCACAGGTCTAATCCTTCAAACCCACAGCCAGCCGCGTCCCTGGGAAGGGGTAGAGGGCTTAAAGAGCTGGCCGGAAGAAGCTATGGTATATCATAGCTAGGTTGGTGATTGGAGGGGGAGGAGAGAAGAGGCGGAGTGGAAGAAGGAGTCCGAATCCTGCACAGGTATAGCTATCGGCCATGATGAGAATATTGTGTGATATGGAAGGTCTAGCCAGAAGGGAATGGGGATGGGTACCTTGAGGCGTCGTGAAGCACCCCCTAGACAATGATGATGTGCTTGGAGAATCGTGGTAATGAGGATGGACAAGGAGAGCAACAATAGAGGCCTCTACAGAGGTTATCGGGGTGGTGGGGGAGATGTGATGAAAGGGGAGGGTGCTCGCCCTCCAGTCACCATATCGATCCTTAACGGGATATTTGCAGATTTCTGTATATATATATATATATATATACACATAGCCCGTCAGGGTCGGTGGGGCGAGGGCCACCGCCCCAAGTGTCCTAAATGTGCCC
The DNA here is from genome assembly GCF_031143425.1 of Pleurodeles waltl. Lineage (NCBI taxonomy): Eukaryota > Metazoa > Chordata > Amphibia > Caudata > Salamandridae > Pleurodeles > Pleurodeles waltl. The sequence continues at coordinate 978,698,173 of NC_090447.1, forward strand.
AGTGCCTGGTGTTAGTTCTCATTGGTTGAAGAGGGACTCCAATCTCAGTAAAATTGTGACAACATCATCAAGAACAACAGCAATAAAAAGAACAAAGATAACAATGATACATTATAACAATATAGCAATAACAGCATATGAAAACATGCATGGTACTTAGTGCTCAACTAGTGATCGTCCTAGAGTCTCACTGGAGGAAAGTAGGAGGACCATCAGGAATCCCCAGGGGGCATGCCAGTGAAGCAGTCACCAAGGAGCTAGGGCTTCAGAGGGGGCTTTGATTTGTTTCCGTCTCTGAGTGGCCCCTGGGTCATGTCAGCCACGGCTTGGAGGGCCATGTCCCTCCCATCCTGTGACCTCGGGGGACGGTCCAAGAATCTGCCCCTTTTTTGCGTTGAAGAATTAATGCGGAGGTAATTTTTATCAAACGCTCCAAATGAGGTGGAATCACATGGAGGAGGAGGGTTCGTCGTGAAATCCCCTGCTTCCTGATCCATAGTTTGTGCAGAAATGTTGTCTAAAAAAGAACGCAGATCCGCTGGGTCGAAGTAGTCCTTGGATTTTCCATCCACCGTTATCCACATCTTGGCCCATTCAAAGAGTCAAAATTTGATATTCAGATTACGCAATTGAGGCCTAAGAGCAAGGAATGTCTTACGCTTCTCATTCGTCTCTCGTGATAAGTCCGTAGCGATCCGTATCTCATGGCCATCTTGTCAGTATGGACCATGTGCCTCACAGCTGCCAGTAGCTGGTGGACCTGTTTGTGGTGCAGGAAACAGGCAATTATAGGGCGGGGACTCTCTTCCCTTTGTTTGTGAAGGGGGCCAATTCTGTGGAATTCCAGAATTGGGGAAAAAGTGAGGCCTGTAATGGTGGGGATAAAGTCACGGAGGAAGGCCCTCATGTCGGTGCCCTCTGTTTTTTCTGGCAAGCCAATGAAGCGGACATTGTCCCTACGGCTACAATCCTCTAGATCAATGAGTTTGTGCCAGAGGTATTGCAGTTCAGGTTTGTTATCCGGAAGGCTTGCTATTTGACTTTCGGCAGTGTATAGACGGTGGTCCAGATCTGTGACTTTGGCCTGGAAGTTTGCAATGTCCACTTGGATTGATTTGGAGTCAGCTGAGTAGTCTGTAATCTTAGAGTCCATGGCTTCCAGGTGGCGACCTACTTCAGAGATTTCCTGCAGTATACGTTCCATGGCACTGTCTGGGTGTGGCAATGTTATCCGGATGTACAGTGGAAGATGACATCTGTCGCAGCTGTGAGACAACTTCCAAAAAGAATAGTTGACGTGTGGCTTTACCAGATGATTTGCCAGATGATTTGCCAGGGGACATCTCTCCCGGGCGGGGAGAATGAAGAACAAAAGTAATGTCGAAGGGGCCAAAACAGTAGGCCCGAGGTTGGTGGGGCGACTATAAGGTATCACGGCAGGGCCTGAGTTTTGCCGGCCGCCACCCTGGACATACGCAGTATTAAAAAATTCACGGTTGGTGTAGGGGCTGGCAATGATGTGGGAGGGAAATGGAGGAAACCCTCAGGAGGCCTTTACGCACCCAAGAAGATCTGCACTGTCTAGAAGCGGGTACACGTTAGTTGCCCCTGTTGTAGTCCGTGGGTTCTTACTACCACCCGGAGGGCATGATAACCACACAAAGAGTCCCACTTTTGAATCACCTCTACTGCTAGACAAACCCGTCAGCTCTCTGTGAAAGAAAGATATTTCTTTAGAGCCCGAAGTCTCTAGTTGGTGCTGTCTGGAAGTCCCCCCGGCATGAGATGAAAAGAAGGTGGCGCCTTGAAGCCCTTCCAGGAGCACTGTGGAGCCCAGGGATGCTGGAGGGTGCAGTCGCAGTACCCGTCAGCAACGGGTAGCAGGCGTCAGGTTCCTGGGGCGTTTCTGATGTCTCCTTGGGGTGTTTCCAGTGGCGCCTTGAGGTGCTCCCGTTAGCCGGATGATGCTCGTCAGCTTCGAAAAATGGGATGGTAGCGTCTTGAGGTCCTTCTGAGAGTGCTTTGGAGCAAAAGGACCAGCAGGTATAGTCGTGGGGCCCCACAGCGCCGGATATGGAGACAATGACGCCTTAGAAATCCTCTAAAAGCAACTTGGAGCCCGATGGCGCTAGATGACAGGGATCAGGCCCTGCGGGGAGCACAAGTCCTCTGGGGACCTCAGCTGAGGTTGACTTATAGTGGGTCCTTTGTTTTAGAATGGGGTCCCAGTGATGGGAGTGCTCCTCTTTAGTAGGTGAATGGCTCCTATGGCACCTGGCTGACCTCGCCGTGGGGGGTAGATGTCGCAATAGGATGTGGGCGCTCCTTCCAGGCACAAGTGAAGAGAGGCCTCCAGCAATGCTAAGCCCCCCCCGCAGTGAAGGTTATTTTTTCCCTTTTGTACTTCTTGAGTAACCTGCTTTTAAAGTTTTTTGTTTGCTCCTCTTGTCATGGTGCCTGTACGTAGAGCCTCCTTTCCTGTGCACTCACCATTGCCCGCAGCTCCTGCTCCAGTCCGGATGTGGGCCGTAGGCACTGTTCGTCTCTCATGAGGGCTGACAGAAGCACGTGGGGCCCCTCTCCCAGGTCACCGCAGCATGTCGTCAGGAATCCTCAGGGCCTCCTGTGAGGGTCACAAAATAGTGGCGGTCTCCCTCGCTGCAGGTCCGCGTCGCTAGCTCCACCTTCTGGTCGGGTGCCGCGACACAGCTGGTGCAACCAGGTCCTCTCTGACAGGGACCCGCCGCACTACGTTGCGTCCCCGGTCGGGGCACAGCTCAGGGCAATCGAGCCCGCGTCTGCCTCCTGGACTGCAAGCCACGGGCTCTGATGGCACCTCTGCACCCCCGAGGGGGTCCACCAGGCTGTTGGGTCTGCCTCCCGATGCCTTGGGAGGGGAGGGGGCGGTAGGGGTTCTCCCAGTATCCGACGCCTCCCCCTAAGACACACCGGGCCGCGGAGCTCGGTCTCAGGCAGCCACCATCTTCATGGTTAGATCACAGCCCCCCTCCTCAGTATGGCTTCTACTCTACAGGTCTGCAGTCAGGTTTGACTCTAGGCCAAAACTGGTCAGCTGGATCTTCAGAGCAGAGCATTCTTCTGCCATTTGTGTCCCTATAGCTATAATATACCAACTAGTTGATATTTCCAAAGCATTGCCAGTCTCTGGATGCTATTTGGTATTCTGCCTGAAGGTGGTTCACAACAAGGTTAACAAAGATGACCATATATTTCAAAACTGCTCTGGAGCTCCATACTGCCAACAAAACATCTTTTAACCCCTTAGCTGCTGGGCCGTTTCCCCCCCCAGTGCTGAGCCCTTTTTTGGCTATTTGGGGTAGTTCGCGCTTAGGCCTTCATAACTTTTTGTGCACATAAGCTATCCACGCCAAATTTGCGTCCTTTTTTTCCAACATCCTAGGGATTCTAATGGTACCCAGAGTTTGTGGTTTGCCCTGGAGGAGACCAAGAAATGAGCCAAAATACAGTGAAAAATTTGTTTTTTCCAAAAAAATGGGAAGAAACGGCTGCGGAAGAAGGCTTGTGGTTTTTTCCCTGAAAATGCCATCAACAAAGGGTTTCTGGTGCTGAAATTACCATCTTCCCACCTTTCAGGAACGGGCAGACTTGAATCAGAAAACCACATTTTTCAACACAAATTTGGCATTTTACTGGGACATACCCCATTTTTACTATTTTTGGTGATTTCAGCCTCCTTCCAGTTAGTGACAGGAATGGGTGTGAAACCAATGCTGGATCCCGGAAAGCTAAACATTTCTGAAAACTAGACAAAAATCTGAATTCAGCAAGGGGTCATTTGTGTGGATCCTACAAGGTTTTCCTACAGAAAATAACAGCTGAAATAAAATAATATTGAAATTGAGCTGAAAACAACAGCCATTTTTCTTTATGTTTTACTCTGTAATTTTGCCCTGCGATGTCAGATTTTTGAAAGCAATATACCGTTATGTCTGCTGGACTCTTCTGGTTGCGGGGATATAAAGGGCTTGTAGGTTTGTCAAGAACCCTAGGTACCCAGAGCCAATAAATGAGCTGCACCCTGCAGTTGGTTTTCATTCTATACTGGGTATACAGCAATTCATTTGCTGAAATATGAAGAGTGAAAAATAGGTATCAAGAAAACCTTTGCATTTCCAAAATGGGCTCAAGAAAAGGTTTTGAGGAGCAGTGTTTATTTGCACATCTCTGAAATGTGCCCATACTAGCATGTGAATTGCAGGGCATTTCTCAAATAGACCTTTTTTTACACACTCTCTTATATTTGGAAGGAAAAAATGCAGAGAAAGATAAGGGGCAATAACAATTGTTTTGCTATTCTATGTTCCCCCAGGTCTCCCAATAAAAATGATACCTCACTTGTGTGGGTAGGCCTAGCGCCCGCGACAGGAAATGCCCCAAAACACAATGTGGACACATCCCATTTTTTGACAGAAAACACAGCTGTTTTTTCCAAAGTGCCTGCCTGTACATTTTGGCCTCTAGCTCAGCCGGCACCTAGGGAAACCTACCAAACCTGTGCATTTTTGAAAACTAGAGACCTAGGGGAATCCAAGATGGGGTGACTTGTGGGGCTCTGACCAGGGTCTGTTACCCAGAATCCTTTGGAAACCTCAAAAAGTGGCTAAAAAAACAAGTTTTCCTCACATTTCGGTGACAGAAAGTTCTCGAATCTGAGAGGAGCCACAAATTTCCTTCCACCCAGCGTTCCCCCAAGTCTCCCGATAAAAATGATACCTCACTTGTGTGGGTAGGCCTAGCGCCCGCGACAGGAAATGCCCCAAAACACAACGTGGACACATCCCATTTTTTGACTGGAAACACAGCTGTTTTTTCCAAAGTGCCTGCCTGTACATTTTGGCCTCTAGCTCAGCCAGCACCTAGGGAAACCTACCAAACCTGTGCATTTACGAAAACTAGAGACCTAGGGGAATCCAAGATGGGGTGACTTGTGCGGCTCTGACCAGGTTCTGTTACCCAGAATCCTTTGCAAACCTCAAAAAGTGGCTAAAAAAACAAGTTTTCCTCACATTTCGGTGACAGAAAGTTCTGGAATCTGAGAGGAGCCACAAATTTCCTTCCACCCAGCGTTCCCCCAAGTCTCCCAATAAAAATGATACCTCACTTGTGTGGGTAGGCCTAGCGCCCGCGACAGGAAATGCCCCAAAACACAACGTGGACACATCCCATTTTTTGACAGAAAACACAGCTGTTTTTTCCAAAGTGCCTGCCTGTACATTTTGGCCTCTAGGTCAGCCGGCACCTAGGGAAACCTACCACACCTGTGCATTTTCGAAAACTAGAGACCTAGGGGAATCCAAGATGGGGTGACTTGTGGGGCTCTGACCAGGTTCTGTTACCCAGAATCCTTTGCAAACCTCAAAAAGTGGCTAACAAAACAAGTTTTCCTCACATTTCGGTGACAGAAAGTTCTGGAATCTGAGAGGAGGCACAAATTTCCTTCCACCCAGCGTTCCCCCAAGTCTCCTGATAAAAATGATACCTCACTTGTTTGGGTAGGCCTAGCGCCCGCAACAGGAGTGGATCACACAAGGGTCAATGGTAGTCCTTGCTTGAGGTCTACTGTTAACCCTGGAGTGATTCATTCCTGAAGCAGGCACTAGGCGCAGGCACACAAGTGGGGTTGTGTTTTTATCAGGACAAGTGGGGAAACACTGGGTGGTAGGAATTTTGAGGATCCCTGCAGATCCCTGGACTTCTGCTCATTGGAATGCAAGGAAAATGTGTTTTTTAAGCACATTTTGTGATTTCAAGGGGATTCTGGGTGAAGGAAAACTGGTGAGAGCCACGCAAGTCCTGCACCCTTGGACTCCCCTGGTACTAGTTTGTTAAAATTAACCCACCACTCACACTGGTTGGTTTTAGCACCTCCAGAAATTATGGTTTCAAAGCATGATTATTTATCAAAGTATCTGAATATTGAAACCAAGCCTTCTGAAGGTGGGCCATAAAGCCGCGTCCAGGCACCAACCTCTTTATGGTCCATTCACACTCCATTCACGCACAACAAACAACCCTTTCATATCGCCAGCCACGGGCCCAATCCAACCAATCACTGCACTCACATTAACTTACCGCTGCCAGACAAGGGCCCATCACATTCACACGCCACAGAACGGAATACGTTTGACTACATTTTACCACCTGTCAAGTAACTGCCTCCTTCTTCCTTAACATTACCAAATGCATGCGTAACGAACCTTTTCTAATGACTCCTGTGACAGCCACCTGAGGCTCAGGAAGACATGTTTTTCATGCGCCTTTAACACACTCACTGTGCTAAATCCAACTCCTTCCAGTTTGTGGATGTCTGTGGGTGTCCGAGTATGCCGTACAAAACGATTCCTCGAACTGAGTGAGCATATCTAGCTTTGAAACTAAGGGAGACATGCTGGGGATTTCTCATGATGTTACCTAAAGAGAAGGTCATAGGCTAACTGCCTCCTTCTTCCTTAACATTACCAAATGCATGCGTAACAAACCTTTACTAATGACTCCTGTGACAGCCACCTGAGGCTCAGGAAGACATGTTTTTCATGCGCCTTTAACGCACTCTCTGTGCTAAAACCAACTCCTTCCAGTTTGTGGATGCAAATTGGGGGTGTCCGAGTATGCCGTACAAAGCGATTCCTCGAACTGAGTGAGCATATCTACCTTTGAAACTAAGGGAGACATGCTGGGGATTTCTCATGATGTTCCCTAAAGAGAAGGTCATAGGCTATGAAAAAGGGTAGTGTTTGGTACATAGGGGAGTCCATGAGAACGTAGCATATGTCCCAGCCAACGTTATGTGCAGTGATGTGACTATAGTGCACTTATACAGCAAACTGAACATCTACTAAGTTCTGATGGAGGATGAACATGAAAAGCAGGTCAAACACTGACCTATACAAGTCATTCTCCTTCAGTGCTGGGATGGCACCAATGGGTTTGAATCCATAGGTGTAGATGATGTACATCTGTACTACCTTTACTATCTGCCTTCTACCTGTGCAATAACCCTGTGAAGGCACTCCTACCATAAGCTTTCCTTACCCATCCATGTCTCTGTTCTCATCAGAGTCCTGGCTAATCCTGTATAATAGCCAAGTGAACCTATACTAGTTTGTGGAAGCAAGTTGGGGGTTTCCAAGTATGCCCTACAAAGTGATTCCTCGAACTGAGAGAGCATATCTACCGTTGGTAGTAGGGTAGACATGCAGGCGAAGAAAGGGTACTCCGTGGCAATGTGGCATATGTTCTGTCCACTAGTATATGCAGTAGGGGGAATATAATGCATGTTAATTGAACAGAACACCGACCACGCCAAAAGGAAGTCCATGATGAAGTAAAATTCTGTGGCTCCTTGCCTAACGAAGCAGTGGCCCATGGACGTTCGGTATCCATGCACTGCCACTGAAAGGATTACCCAACGGCAGCTCAACCTCAGTCGATTTCCCAGAACGTTGCTTTAGTATGATACAACGTAAAGCAAGTAGGGATACAGAGGCCTGGTTGTGATGGACACTGGGGACAGTAATACCGACTCTCCTGCCGCTTTCCATGCTTCGAGCACACTTTACAGCGACGACATGGACGATCCTTTTTGGGTGCTTTAGGAATGCGATCAGCAAAGTGTCGCTCCTGCAGCCTTGCCTCATCCTCCAGGACATATGAGGTGGAGGCTGCTGCTTCTTCTGTAACAGCAGTGAGGTTTTCAATTACAGACAACTGGAAGTCAAGGAAAGTCATGAGTCTTCCTGTGGTTGTCTGACGGTAAACAACATATGCATTATATGTTGCCATCTTAATCAGGTGGGTAAACAGTTTCGTGTACCAAGTGCGAGTTTTACGACACGCATTGTATGGTTGAAGAACCTGGTCGTTCTTGTCCACTCCGCCCATGTACTTATTGTAAACAAGTATACAGATGGGCTTGTGGACTTCGGCCATCTGACCCCAAACCGTGATGGGAGAAGTGCTCTCATCATGAATTGTAGTGAGCACGTATACATCACGCCAATCTAGGAACTTGACTGCGAGCAGTTCGTTAGAATGCAATGCAGTACTCTGGGATTTCTGGAGCTTCTTGCAAACAAGCTCCCGCGGGAATCCTTTGCGGTTACAACGAACTGTACCGCAGGCCACAGTGCCAGCTTTGTAGAGCTCACTGAACAGCTCTACTCCTGTATAGAAATTGTCCACATAAAGGTTATAACCTTTGTGAAGAAGTGGCTGGACAAGTTCCCATACAATCTTACCTGTGACCCCAAACGCGGGAGGGCAACCTACAGGGTTTAGGGTAGAATCCTTCCCTGTATACACTCTCAAGCTGTACACATAGCCAGTAGAGCTCTCACACAGAATGTACAGCTTTATGCCATAGCGAGCTCTTTTGCTCGCAATGTACTGTCTGAAAAGCAGCCGTCCTTTGTACAGGATCAAAGACTCATCGACTGCTATATTCATTCCAGGATTATAGATCTCTGGAAACCTGACAGAGAAATGTTCCACGACAGGCCGAATTTTGAACAACATGTCATGATCTGGATGGTCCCAGGGCAATGCAGAAGAATTGTCATTGAAATGCAGCATGCGCTGCAGTAGCAAAAAACTATCTCTGCTCATGTATGGTGCGAAGATGGGAGTTACCCAAACCGTGCGAGTCGTCCAGTAGGACTGCAAGGTGGGTTTCTGCACTAACCCCATTTTGAGCGTAAGGCCCAAAAATATCTTCAACTCCGCCAGCGAAGTGGGAGTCCACTGGCGTGCCCTAGAACGTGGCCCTAGAGTGCCTCCGCGCTCCCTCAGAAATTGGTCTGCACGCAAATTTGTTTGCTGCACAACTTTCTGAAGGAAGTCAACATCCAAAAATAGATAGATGTAGTCGACTGGCAAAAAGTTAGCTGTATCGACTTTACATCCAGCGTCACCAGTAAAAGGTGGAATTTGGGGCTGAACCAAACAGGGGGCTGCCAAGAGAGCACTCTCTCTGTGCTTGCGGCAGCAAGCACGTGCTCTCTGGGTTCAGCTAACCCAATGTGGTCCCGCTGCCCAGAATGTGCTTGCGAAGGGACAGCACGGATGTCGTCATTGTCTCCTTCAGACTCACTGGAAGAGGTGTCGTCGGATGGGACTCCGCCGACTGAAAAATCACTCCCAGAATCTGCCCCATTGTCCTCTCCCTCAGATGCTGTCTCAGTGTCTGCTGTCTCAGTCTCTGAGCCTACATCAGAACTGTCCTCCAGAACCCGAGTTAGGGCTTGATCAGCAGTCATCCAACGAGACGCCATCTCTGCAACTGGCTAAACTGTCCCTCTAAATTACTAGCCTACGTAGAAGGCAGATAGTCACAAAATTGATTGTGGGTATGTTTGTTGTGTACAATAGGAAATGTCGTCACCTTACCTTTGCTTCTTCTCCAATTCTGCAGATTCTCTGAAAACACTGAAAAAAACAAAAAAAGAATGTATTACTTCACCTTACCACACACCCTGTGCAACAGTAATTTTTGGTGCTCTGCCTCCCATTACCTCCTCTTCTAATTCCCTCAGTACTACCCAGCAAAAGTGCCACTCATATCTCCATAGTCCCCCTGGCATTACATTTGTTTTAAAGCGCAGGTAACGCTTGCCTTTACTAATCCACTCAGCTAAATACATATAAATGTATCTCCTTTGCAGCAGGACAATAAACCATCTGCGCTACTTTATGGCAACTGCCACTACAGAAAAGACATGCATGCATGCATATATATATATATATAAATATATATATATATATATATATATATATATATATATTGTGTGAACAAGAATCTCACCGCACTCCACGAGGTTCAAATAGGCATCTTAAATTGCAAGCAACAGCCACGTACGCGTTTCGACTCTCAAGGAGTCTTGATCACAGTAAATGAGTCCCTCTTTTCTTTCATTGTTTATACTTGCAATAAAACATGTCAATTTGAAGCTCGTGGAGTGCGGTGAGATTCTTGTTCACAAAATATTTTCGAGGTTGCTCTCCTCTATCACTGAGTACCGGCAGTGGAGTGCACTGCGCAACAATCTTTTAACCAATTTGTGTTGCATAAATATATATATATATATATAATAATACATATATTTATATATGTTTAGAAACAAAGTGGTTGAAGGGTTGCTGGGCGGCACACTCCACTGCCGGTGCCCAGTGACAGAGAAGAACAATCTAGAAATTATGTAATGCCGAAAAATTTCACTGCACTCCACGAGGTACAAATAAACGTGTATTTTATTGCAGTCAATAAACACCAACGTGTTTCAACTCACCAAGGAGTCTTGATCACGGTCCTCGTGGAGTGCGGTGAAATTGTTCACCATTATAAAACAACACACAAAAGAAAAACAAGCATTTACAATGCAATGGGTCCCACATCTGCTTGAGTTAGAGCTATTAGCGTTATAAACTCCTAACCCAACTTTTCTTGCCACATAAATTGATAATTCAAAGTTAAACTCTTTCACATAAGAGAGCCGATTCACAGCGCCACGGCCACCATGAGCATCAGGTGTAGAGATACACAAAAGGAAATGAAGTTCGATCACAGTTAAACGTAACAGCAAAGGTGCAATTAGCCATGTACCAGGGGCGATGGCCAAGGCGGTAACAAAACCTCCCCAAGGAGGGACAAAGGTAAACCATTTTCCAATGTAATCAAAGGATTTTTGAAGGGCAAGCCCACGAATGAGTGGTAGTGATGGGCGTGAGGTGGGCGTTGTTAGAAGCCCAGATACACACCAACAAGTCAGAAAAGCAGCGCATGGGCGCTGCAATGCTTGACCTGAAAAAAAATCTATATATATATATATATATCTATATATGTGTATATATAGATATATATATATACATATATATGAGAGAGAGAGAGAGAGAAAACAAGACACTCATGTCACAAACTTTTTTTTTTTTCATACACGTGTGCTTGCCCTTGGCAAAGCACACATGTATAAAAAAAAGAAATTGCCCCATTGATGGTCACCCTAAGGGCTGACCACCAACAATTTGTTTTTTTTTCCTGTCTTTACCCTGGGGGGGCGATCGCCCCCCCCCCCCCCCCAGGTAAAACAACACGTTTTTTTTTTTTTGCCCCTGGGGTCGGCCCGTGTTCTTAGGGCCGACCCCGCCATTTTGTTTTCATTTTTTTTTACTTTTTTTTTAAATTGTGGGGGGCGCGATCGCCCCCCAAAACAGTGGGAATAAATAAATAATGTCCCGGGGGGGGTGGCCCTTTTACAAGGGGGCCGACCCCCCCCAAAGAAGATCCCTGGTGCCTAGGGGCGTTTGCTGGCCATGGATCGCAGCCGCGCTGCGATCCATGGCCAGGAAACGGTGCCAGGGAGGCATCGATGGAAAGGGAAGAGCCTCCCCTTTCCATCGATGCCTCCCTGGCATCTGGGGAGGCCGTTTTGGCCTTTTTTTCCCCACCAGAGAAAAAGAGAACGCTTACCTGCTTCTCTTCTTCTCCGGTGGGGAAAAACTGTGACATCAACGCGCCTCGTGGTGCGCTGATGTCACAAGGGGGCGGGAGGGGGGCGGGATGGAGACGCGGAAGTTCTTCTGCGTCTCCGATGGGGGTAAAAAAAAAAAAAAAATCCTCCAGTGCATTGCACCGGAGGATTTTTAACCCCCTCCCTGGTGTCGGCCACTGGTCGTGACCCGCACCAGGGAGGGAGTGTGGGCGTCGGCCAGTGGCCGACACCCGCAGTGAAAAGGTTAATGGTGATTCTTGTTCCTGTTATGCTGGTGTGTTGATCCGGTGCTATTTCTAGTGTGTGGTTATGATCCCCTATAAGAAATTAGGTCACTGGTTGAGGGGTGGTGGAAGAAGCTCCATTCGGGCAGCAACCACAATCTTTGGTATCTTGGCACAAAACAATTCAGGCTTAACTTACAGGCAAAGTGTAAAACATACATGCAGTACACAAACAGCAATAAAGTGAAAACACAACCCAAGAAAAATCCCAAACCAATGTAGAAAAATAGAATACATTTGAATAAATGAAATGATACCAGAACAAAAAAATCTAATAAATAGAACCAGAGATATGCAATTCTAAAAGCACAAAGCACTACTTGCGGTCATCCGGTCGCACTAGACAAGGGGAAAGTCACAAGTTCAGACTGACAGCAATGGAGCATGGTAAGGATAAAGGGACCAGGCTAGTCATGCTGAAAAGTTACTTTTTAAGGCCAGTGCACAGAGTTCAGTTTGTGGTGGAGGTTGCTAGGAGGAGGCTTAGCCTCACGGATAGTTTTCTCTATATAGCGAAGAACAGACTGGGCATTGCATACAGTCGTCATTGTAGCACGAAGAGCAGGTCAAGCGTTGCTGATGGTCATTGTGTTAGCCTGAAAAGCCAGTCATAAAACATGCCTTGTAGCTTCACATTGGTGGGTGCCACGGACTGTTTGCTGTAGTGCTAAGTGCAGGTCTTATGTTGCTGGTTGTTGCTGGCGGTTGCTGTCTGTATGAAGAGCAGGTGTCACTGGAGCTTCATGCTGACGGTCGAGTCTTGGCATGAACGGACCCGTTTGCACCCATAATGAGTCCAAACTTCAGGATTTTCACCTTTTCTTTAAGAGTACACTCCAGGACCAGGGGAGGAATCTCCTGGGGATCAGGACTCACTCCACAAGAGGCAAGCAGGGATCGAGCATGTCCAGTAGCAGCAGTTCAACTGAGCAGTTGTAGGGAGGCCTCTGATAATTGTTGCATTCTTGTAGCTCACACAGGAGGTCAGTCAACTGACCCTTGAAGTCACTCTGGTTAACTTGGGATGAAGGCTAGTAGGTTCAGTCTTTTTTCGCAGGTAGCAAAGCAATCCTTCAAGCAGCAGGGTAGTCCTCTGGCAGCAAGGCAGTCCTTCTTCTGTAACTCCTACAGGTGCAGAAGTACTCTGAAGAGTGGCTCTGGAGGTTCAATATTTAGAATTGGTACCAGTATTTGTGTGGGGGACTCTCTGTCCTACTCCTCCATCTAGTTCTGGAAAGTTCTTCATTTTCCCCATTCAAGGCTCCAAGCTGTCCAGGGTGACAAAAGGCAGGGCATGCCTGGTGTCAAGTTCCTCTGTCTTTACAGGAGGCAAAGCCCTTTGAAATGTGAGGGGGGCAGGCTACAGCCTACCAGTATACCCAATCATTTCTACAGCTAAGCCCCCTTTGTATTACTGTCTATAAGCAATTCACAAACCCCAACAGTAGAGCCATTCAGTCATGTGACCCAGAATACTGTCAGAAGGTACAAATGGTTGGGACAAGAAAATAATAACTTTCTAAAAGTGGTATTTTCAGAGTTGTGACTTAAAATCCGACTTTACAATTAAAGAGGGTTTTATATTATACTTCATTTGAATGTAAACTGTATATTTCGATCTACTCCCACTCTAAATGTAGCACCTATTAAATGTGATAAGATAACACAGTGTCAGTCAATAGGAGGGATATGCCTACTTTTTACATACAATGCACTCTGCCCTATGAGCCTTCAGGGCATACATTTAGGATGGCTTATAAGTATTAAAAAGGAAGGTTTAGGCCTGGCAAAAGGTTTATTTTGCCAGGTCGAAATGGCAGTTTAAAGCGGTACTACAGGCTGTAGTGGAAAACCTGAGTCAGGTTTTAGAAGTGCTACTTTTGTGGTGGTACAATGTGTGCTGCAGACCAACTAGTAGCATTTAATTGCAGTGCCATTTACTAGGAACTTACAAGTAAATTGAATGGGTCAATTAGGTATAGGCCACTTTTACCATGTTTAAAGGAGAGAGCACAAAAACTTTAGCACTGGTTAATAGTGGTAAAGTGCTCAGTCTTAAGTCAACAAAAACTATTTTAGCCAACAGGAGGAGTGAAAGAAAAATGTTTGGGGGAATATCACACCAAGGATGTCAGGTTTAGCACCCTCTCACTGTGGCTTCCTGAGGAATGCATATTTATCCACACTGCTGGAACTGATCGTGAGGGGAGATTTTATTCCCAGCCATGATCGTAGCCACCCGTTAGAAGCTGGTACTGAGGGCCACGGAGAATATGGAAGCTAAAGGCCCATTCATTAGGGTTTAGGTCGTTTACTCCTGATGTCCCAAAGCCTGACCTACTTTGGATCCTCAGCAAAGTACCCCTTTAGTGCTTGACACTCAGTGGAGGCATACATCGAGTGCTCTAAAGCTTTACAGGGGGCAGTACATACAAAGGGGTAAACACAGGCTCACAATTCAAAGTACATTCAATAGCAGCAATAAATGATTGTCCACTCAAATACTGTCTTTTCTGACGAAAGTAGTGTTAGAAATGGGGTATCGAGTTGGCAGTGGTGTGCACCCTGTCCAAGTAGGGACCCTCACTCTAGTCAGGGTAAGGAAGCCATATAGTTAGGATAACCCCTGCTCCCCGCCTTGGCAGCTTGGCACAAGCAGTCCGGCTTATTCAAAGGCAATGTGTAAAGTATTTGTGTACACACACTCACACACACACACACACACACACACACAGTAACACAGTGAAAACACTACAAAATGACTCCACACCAGTTTAACAAATAGCCAACATACACAAGCAAAGATACATATTTTCAAAGATGGAATCTTAGTATAGCGCTTAGAAACACAAAAGCTCCAGTTGGGGCTATCACAACGTCTTGACAGTCTCCAACAGTTCAACGCATCTCGCCCGGAAGTGCGTTCTGGTTGTGGAGTTGCACGGACCCCAGTTACAGTACATTGGAAAACGATGGGGATACAAAGATGAGGCGTAGCTAATGCCGGTGCAGCATTAGTTCCTTACTTCCACCGGGGAGGTGAGGCATCAGTTCCTTACTGCTATACAGAGGAGGTGAGGTGTCGGTTCCTTACGGTTGCAGGGGAGGTGCTGTTGCGTTGGAAGCGAGGCAGCGGTTCCTTACAAGGCGGGGTCAATGAATCCAGCAGATCAAGATGCGAGGCGTCGACTTGACAATCACACCAGAGGGCCACAGGTGCTACGGCGGAGTCAGGGCCAGGTGTCACGGATGTCAGTGACACAGCGCTCTTCGCTCATGCTGTAACACGACTTTGGAGGCACTGCGGTGACATCGGGCATGCGGCACTGGTCGCAGTCGTTGCACTCAGCGGGGACCACAGCTTCAGGGCAGGCAGTGGCGTTGGGTCAGAGAGCGGCACCGGTTCCGAAGTCGCTATAGATGTCGATGCACTTGTTTATTCCTTGTTACACCAGAACTCACTCCCTAAGTCCCATGGACTGGATTTAGCAAAACCTGTCAAGTCAGGGCTCTCAGGATGAGAGCCCAGGCGCTGGCAGGTGAAGTCTTTGATGTCCTTGATACTTCTTAACAGGAGGCAAGCTTAGTCCAAGCCTTTGGAGAACCTTTGGAAGCAGTATATAGAAAGCAAAGTCTAGTCCTTTCACTTCCAAGACAGAAGCAGTAAGCAGCAGGCCAGCACATCAAAGCTACAGGCAGAGTGGCAGTCTCTCCTGCAGCATCCAGCTCTTCTTCCTGGCAGAATGTCCTCAGTCCAGAAGGATTTTAACTCTGTGGTGTCAGAGGTCCAGTACTTATACCAATTTTTGTCTTTGAAGTAGGCACACTTCAAAGAGAAGTCTTTGTAGTGCACAAAACCCTGCCTTTCCCTGCCCTGGCCCCAGACACACTATAGGGGGTTAGAGACTGCTTTGTGTGAGGACAGGCACAGCCCTATCCAGGTGCAAGTGACAGCTCCTCCCACCACTCTAGCTCATGAAGACCCATCAGGAAATGCAGGGTACACCTCAGTTCTCTTTGTGTGACTGTTTAGAGTGAATTCACAAACAGCCCAACTGTCATACTGACCCAGGCGTGCATTCCACAGACAGGCAGTGACACAGAATGGTTGAGCAAGAAAATGCCTATTTTCTAAAAGTGGTGTTTTCAGACTTACAGTTCAAAAACCAACTTTGCCAAACTCCATATCTCTATCTGCTCTATCTGCTCCAAATGGGACATTACACTTAAAATATATTTCAAGGCAATCTCCATGTTATTCTATAGGAGAGATAGTCCTTGCACTAGTGAAAACATTTTATACCAGTATTTCACTATCAAGACATGTAAACCACAACGGTACATGTCCTACCTTTTAAATATACTGCACTCTGCCCATGGGGCTGTTTTGGGCCTACCTTAAGGGTGACTTACATGAAGTAAAAGGGAAGGTTTGGGCCTGGCAAGTGGGTGCACTTGCCAAGTCAAAATGGCAGTTTAAAACTGCTCACACAGACAATGCAGTGCCAGGTCGAAACGGCAGTTTAAAACTGCCCACACAGACACCGCAGTGGCAGGTCTGAGACAGGTTTACAGGGCTACTCAGGTGGGTGGCACAATCGGTGCTGCAGACTCACTTGTAGCATTTGATTTACAGGCCCTGGGCACACATGGTGCACTATACTAGGGACTTACTAGTAAATCATACATGCCATCATAGAGAAACCAATCCCCAATACAATTTAGATAGAGAACATTTGCACTTTAGCACTGGTTAGCAGAGGTAAAGTACCTAGAACCCTAAAGCCAATACAAACAGGTCAGAATAAATAGAAGGAAGAAGACAAAAAGTATGGGCAAAACCCTGCATAAAGGGCCAGGTCCAACACGTAGTATTTATAATGAAATACAAATTGAATTATGACATACACAAACAACAATGCACACAGCCCCTTGAGGTCAGTGCTCTAGTGTTCGATAGGCAGGATCCTGAGTCCCTCTTCCCTCTCACTAGCAGAAGTGGTTATACTCCTTCACAATAGGCAACATTCAGTGGTCCAGCACTGAACTGCTGTCAGGGAGATACGGCATATGGGAATCAGCCTAATCAGGACAATTAACTTCATGGTGGTCTTCTCTGGCATAAGGGGTTGCTAACTTACACACCTCACATGGTGATGTCCTGATCGTCAGGTTTAACTTCATCACGGCCCCTCTGGCATATGGGGTTGCCGACTTTCCCACTACATATGGGCGATGGCCTGACTGGCACAGCAGTTCTCCTCTCACACTTCACTACAGGGATCAATTTGCCAGGATCCACCACTGGACCACACTCCATCCAGCAATCTCCTCTTCCTCAAAAGGCACACTGGTCTTGGTGAGCGGGCAGGCACTTGTGCTCAAGGCTCCAGGGGCAGATGGTCTTGGATTTTCCCTGAGTGGTCTCCTCACCCAGTTGAGGGGCTGAATGCCCTTAACCCCTATTCCTGGTTACAGACAGAAGCCTTGCAGAGTGTTTTCTCTAGGACAGCCCGACTGCCCACTTGACAGTTGACAATTTTAAGGGCCTCAAGCTCCCCTTATTGTAGTCCATTTTCAGGCACCAAATGAGATTTAGGGTCTGAGTTTGTTTTGGGGGTCTGATTCCTTATGAACTGCCCTCTCCTTTTCCCTGCCCTTCCTCCTGAAAGCACTCTGACACAGCAGGAACAACTCCAAATCTGACAGATTTCCACAGGAATGACCAGATGTTGACTTCTGGGTGTCAGCCACAGTGACATGTGGATGAAATGGTTACCCTTGGGCCCAAGCCCTAATGTTTATGATTGTTTTAAGAGACCCATCTCCTTACTAAGATGTGCTCAGGTCACTTTCCTGTGAGCTTTCCCTGAATCAAAGAGCAGCCTTTGCAGTGAACTGAAGAGCCTGAATGCCCTTCCTCCAGTTGTTTGTGTGTCCCACCCAGCTCACATGAATGAAACAATACCCGAATCTGTCTGAGGGGATTTTTCTACCTCCTCATGCTCCTCCAGTCATCACTGGGTCTCACAGAATCTTTCCTGTATTGTACAGTTCAACCCCAGCACATGCATACAACATATATCCACTACAGAGCACTACATTCTAATTTGGTGTAGGCCAATGGTAAGTTAAGCACAGGGCACATATACTTTACCAGTGAGCCTGTGGAGCTCACTCAAGTGCCACAGGTAAAAAGGGCCTGTTCACTGCTACACACTATGTTGCGACCACTGCGCTTGGGCCACTTAACTCATGGTAAAGAAAATAGCCTTTCACACTTAGAGGGGAGCGCTTGAGACTTCCCTCCCAGGCTAACAAGAATGCAACCCATAAGACAGGCCTATGTCATGACGCACATGCACGATCCATGTTTGTCCATTACAACAAGAATCAGCACCAGCGATCCAAACATCATTGCAGCTGGGGCACTCAAGGTAGGGGGACATGCCCATCATCATGCGAGGGGCTTTCATGTCCCAACACACCTTCTCTAAGAGGATGAGTTTTTGATGTAGTTTCAATTATATCAGAAAACCCCAAGAGAAGGCACTATATGTACCACTTTGATCATACGTTTAGCAGAGGAGATAGACTGTTAGCCTTTCCAGCATCAAAAGGCTTCATGAGACTGATATCACAGCGAATACAGACTTTCAGAATGTCAGCCGCCAGCCAGTAGGCCAAAATGTCTCACTCATTCCTCCTTCCCCATCACCACACATCAGATGGGGAAGTACCTCAGTAACTCTGTATGATAGTTTGCATCCCCACTGCAGCTGGAGTCATGGCAGCTGATGTGTGGATGCACTTTGCTAGCACCCTTTCTACAGTTCACAATTGTAAATATCTAGTGAAGCTCCATGCAAGAAGTAGTAGGGAAAGAGAGTGAGTTGAGTCCGTTTTCAGCCACAGACATATTTGGTCATCCACAGTGCTGCGCAGTTTGGACCACTTTGTTTCGCTCCAGCCAGACAAGTACCATGCTGTACAAGGATGGAAATTCCTCAAACGCCAACAGACCCAAACAGTAGCCCCGCCCTAGCAAATCACACCTCTGCAAGGCAGATGCATTGACCATTGGATAGTATCAGGCACCTTTCAACTCAGAGCCTGAATTGATACCACCATGACAGGCGCCACCTCCACTCCTCCACTAGCTCAAAGGGAAGAAGTACCCCCTCTTCTGAAACATAGTCAGTCCTCGCAAAGGACTCCCACTGTCCCTGGTTTGTTCTGTGCCTGTTACAGGCACTAGTCCCAGCCACTCTCTATGGGAGTAGGAAAACATTGTGGAATCCAGTTAAAGCACATCACCTAGTTTTCTCCTGGATGTCTAATTTTAAATAAAGTGTGGGTTTGGAAGAGGCTTTCCTGGATGATGGCTGACCCTGGGACCAAATATCACAGCTACCCCTACTGCCGATGTCTTCTTGTTGCTTTTTCGGGCCTTTTGTGTTGTGGGTGCTAGGCAGAACCACACAAGTGGGATAGCTTTTTTATTGAGAGAAGAGGGGAAACTATGGATGGTAGGTATTTTCAGGAGCCCTATGGATTATGGAAGAAATGTGAGGGAAATGAGTGATATTAGGCAAAGTTTGAGGTTTTTAGGGCATATTGGGTTAGACAATGTCATTGGATCCAAACAAGCCACACCAGCCTGAACTCCCTTGGGTGTCTAGTATTCAGAAATGTCTAGATTTGGCAGGGGTCCCTGGTTGGCGGCTGACTCCGAGCCAAAAAATAGCAGCCGTTCAGTGTGGCAAGTAGGATAATATTGGGAGTTAGTCACAATGTAAGTTTCTTACCAGAATGAGGAAGCTTTAATCCTCAGTAGAGCACAAAGACGTAAGAGGCTTTAGGGGTGGGTCTGCGGCCTCATGTCACGATGGGCTAGAGCCAACCCCATGGGGCTTTCTGCCCACCTGTGAGGACATTTAGGACCTAGGGAGGGCTGCAAGACTGGTATGTCCCTTTTGGGAAGTGAGTACCACTAATTGCCTAAGTGGACCACCCTCATCCTTATTTGTTTTGGTTCCATTATAAAATCTCTGGGGTATAATGTACTTCCCTCCTTCTGGCAAATTAAGGGAAAACTCTCCATCCAGAAAGTCTGGGTTCCGTAAGCATATGGCCCAATGCCATTTAAGGCATTGGTACTTCTTTGTTTTGCACAAATGTAAAATCCTTCACATCTAGTAGGGCTCCCCTCCACCCCCAGGAGGCAGATTATGGGCTACTTCCCCATTCACAACAAACCTTCTATCTGTCCCTGGGATATCTGGTAGGGCTCTCAAGTGGGGCAAACTGAGGAGTAAGCAGAATGACTGGTTTGACTCTTTTGGGGTGAGGCTATGGCTCAATGCTAGGGTGTGACGCCTGCACCCCTTTGTTTTACTCATTTGGAAAATCCCTGGTATCTAGTGGACTTCTTGGCCTCCTGGGGGTGGGGGAATCTCCAATAAGCCTCCCAGGTGCCAGTCCATGGTGTGTACTGCGCTTAATGCCCCCCCCCAGGTGCAAACTGGGGGCAAAACCCCCTGTCTGCCCACGTGAGGGGGGAAAAAGACTGGTTTGTCCCTTCTGGGGTAGGGATATGACCAATGCCAGAGTGCAATGACTGCATCACTTTCTTTTGTCCCAGATGCAAAATCTATGGTGTCTAGTGGACTTTCTACTCCCCATGGTGTGGGTTTGGGGCAACCTCCCTACTTGGGACAAGCCGCCTATCTGGCCCCAGGGTTGCTGAAAGACACTATTGCTCTTTTTAGGGTGGGGTTTTGGCCCCATACTAGGGTAGGCCATCTCTTTCTTTTTTGTTTGTTTTGCTAAAGAAATCCCTGGCATCTAATGGGCTTTGTATCCCCCCTACCCCCAGGGGACACATTAGACCAAACCCCCCAATCTAGCCCTCAAAGGGGGCAGAATGACTTCTGGGTTGGGGGCATGGCACTATAGCAGGGTGGCCTGTCCCCACTTTAGTTTATTTTTCAATAAGTACAATACCTGGCATCTGGTGGGAGTTCTACCTCCCTACCGCTCACCGGTGGTAGCAAGACTGTAATACCCTCTTTTAGTTTTAGGGTGGAGCAATGGTCCTATGCCTTGGTGGCCCATCATTACTTTCTTTCTTTTAGAAGTTTCTGTACCTCCAGGGCTGCTTGGAGGCAAACACCCTCACCTGTCCCCGGAGCAGAGCAGAAGACTGTATTGCCTGATTTTTTAGTGGGAACTGGCCCTATGCATGGTTGGCCACCCCATCTTGTTGGTTTTCAGACCATCCCTGGAATCTAGTGGGCTTTCTGCCCATAGAGAGGCTTACCGGGAGCACGTCTACTCAATCAGCCCCCCATTGAGGATGGAAAGACTGTAATACCTCCTTTGGGTTTGGGAACATGACCCTATGCATAATGGCCTGTCCCCACCCCTTTGTGTTTTCTAAATAATTTTCTTGGGGACTTAAAGTCTGTAATGGTCCCTTTTGGGGTAAGGTGGAGGTGTGGCCCTATGCATGGTATGCCACTTCTACCTCTTTGTGTTTTTTTGCATATTTTCTTTGGTGTCTAGTAGGCTTTCTGCTCCCCTAGGGACAGACTGGAGACAAATCTCATAATCTCTGCTTCAAGAGGGCAGAAAGACAGTAATACCTCCTTTTGGGTTAAGGGTATGGCCCAATGCATTGTGGAACACCTCACCCCTATGTTTTTTTCTTTGGATTTTCCATGGTGACTAGTGGGCTTTTTGCCCCTCTGGGGAGCAGACTGGGGGTAAACACCTGCATCCGCCATCTGGAGAACAGAAGGACTAAGCATATTGGGGGGCACAAGCCCTTGCCCAAGGGGCCGCTCCCACTGCAAACAAATTCCCTGGTGTGTAGTGGAAGCGCCAGGTGATCACTTCCCATTGTGATCGCCTGGTCCTCTGAAGAGTAGGAAAGGTATCACTATCTCCCTTTAAGAATATTTACCCAGGAGTTTGGAAAACTGGTCTATTTTCAGCACCCTCCACACTCCCAGGGAAACCAGGAGCCCATTACCTAGGTGCTGGTCCTTCAAACGACTTAATCGCATCACTTGCACGACAGTCACACCCGCCCCCCCCCCAAGTCAGAGAATCTCCTGCTAAGACCTAGTGGGGTGTAAGGAGGCACTGAGGCAGCTCCACTGCTAAGATCCTCAACATGACGTACAGGCCCATATAGTCATCTTTCCCGTAACTGTTGCCTATGGTTGCCAACTTTCCCACACAAAAATACTGTCAACTTACCATGTCAGTGTAGAAATCTATATAAATTCTGCGTCATGGGGTGCGCCAACATCTAGGACCGGGAGCAGTGAAGTCCTGATATGGACTTTGCTGCTCCCTGACTGGAACCATCTGTTTTCAGACAAAGATTCTTGTTCCAATGCTTTAAGTATGAATTATTTGTCAGGACCGGCAGCGAGGATTATGCATTTTTTTCTTCACTTTATTGAACAGCAGGTTCAAAGTAAAGGAAAAAAAAACATTCACTACACTTCCCATGTGTACTCTGTCCTAGGCGACCACAACAACCATTAACCAATCATAATGCAGTCTGAAGCATATATAAGTCCAAGACGTTGTTTCCTCTTCCTTCTTCTTCAGTGCTCTGTCAGGTGAGTTCCCTATGCTCCTTTTCTCTCTCTGGGGGTTGTGGTGCTAGTGGGATTATACTGCTTTGATTGCTTGTATTTTTGGTGGCACGCACTGCACTGTGTTTGCCACTGTTTTAATTGACAGCTCCCGCAGCGAGGTAGGCTTCAGCCTGAGCACGTTCTAGACCTGAAATCCGAGCGGGTCTACTAGAGGGTGCTCTTTCGCGCCTTTAGCGCACTCAGAAGCATCGAGGTCTGACAGAGCAGCTTTGTTTATGCTCCTCAGCTCAGCAGTACATGCTAGAGCTACATCTAGAGAGTCTACTCCAGTAGATCTCTTCTAGTTGTCTAAGCCCTACCAATCCTCGCTTGACGTCGCAAACACACCCTGTATATTACACTTGCCTGCCTAACCGCACTTATACCATGAGTAGGGTACATTTGGTTGTACGGCCGTTGCAGAGCTTTATGTCAGTGTTTACGGCCGCTACAGCCGTTTTTCACATATTTGCACGTCTACCAATCTTCTCAGTCCAAAGCACCTGGGAGGGGACTTCCCACAGCTTGGGCGACTTCAGTGGTTTTCTACCTGGGTGCTCATGCCCTCACATTAGCATCCTCACATCAATGAAACCCTTCAGGGACCACAAATATGTATCTGGGTTTATGTCCAAACAGGAGTGGCCGCCCCAGAGTCGCCTACCTGCGAAGGTGGACACTGCTCTAAGTGGCGATATCCAGAGCGCCTGCACTCCTGCAGGAAAGAGTAGATAGACTAATGTCCCAAGTCTCTGAGGAGTCTGGGTCTCAGCTTGGCCCAGATCAGGGGTACAGCAAACAACCTGTGAAAAGCACACATAAGGCCCAGAAACTTGACACAGGGCACCTGGGGGGCTTTGACTGACTTCAGGAAACCTTCCATAAGAGTGCACACACTTTAAAACACTCACCGTTCAGCGGGGAGGACATGCCTGAAAAAAACGTGACTTGGTAGTTCCAAACTTTGATTGTGGCAAAGAGTCACCCTCAAAAGGGGAGGATGAGACTGACGAATGTGGTTCCTCAAACGAGTACCTAGACTCCAGATGCCCCTGGCACCCTAGCTTTCCCACCTCATATTTGATGGAAGGGGGGGTCATGCTCTATGGACATGTTTGACCCAGAAGGGATATTCCAACCTAGATCCTCAGAGTGGCACGCTGAGCCGAAAGCAGCAGAATACGTGGCTGGCAAAATCAGGCAACCCTTGGACGAAGAGATGCGCACTCATCTGCAAGGAGAATGCCCACGACCCTCTCTTGATAGGTGGGTAGCGTCAAACCCGGACATCGATCCAAAAATGTCCACTTTCTTTCCAAGGTATGTAAAGGACCCCAAGAAAGGGAGAGCTCAATAGTGGGGAGCGTGCCAAGATAAATTGCTTGATGTCTTGGGGCCTCTTACCAAGATCATCGAATTGGCTGAAGCTTCCAAACAAACGGGCGAGCCACTCCCTATGGACATCGTAGCGGGCTGGTAGTGTGCCTCCTGGGGATTGCCAACTGAGCCCTTTCAGCCAAAAGGAGGCAGCCGTTATTGATCAAGATCGACCTCAGACTTGGGGAACACACCACATTGGAGCCAGGTGGGGTGGCATAGGGTTATCTATTCAGAGATCCATTTGTTAAGGAGCTTGGAAAATTTGTGGCCACATTGTCAGTGCTGGATAAGGCCCAATCCTCCATCACAAAGCTTTTCCCAGGCAAGATTTTCACCGGGCTGGAAAAGGCAAGGGCCGCTCCTCCGGCCGCCCAGACCGCCAACGCTTCTTCAGAGGCCAACCCAATAGGAACAAAGGATGACACGACAGCTGTCAAGGTGTCATCTTCCCCTACTGAGGAGGAGGTAAAGGCAGAGCCAGATGAGAAACAGAGGGGGAGGAGGGGCAATGCACCAGGAGGTTTCAATTGTAAGGCATATCATTTTTTTCCCCAAAAACCTTGGGGAGGACTGAAACATTTTGTTCACAAATGGGCCAAAAATACTGCAGACCTGTGGGTACTGGAAATGGTACAAGTGTACCACATACAGTAGAGTTCTACAGAACTCCAGTGCAGTTTGTAAGACCTCAACCCATATATTTCTCAGACAAAGAAATTAATCTCACTGACTCAGAGGTACAAGAACTGTTGCCCAAGGCTGCAATTTGCAGGTCGGTACCTCAGCCGATGGACTTCTCAGCAACCTCTTCCTTGTAGAGAAGAAAGACAAGGCTTATCGACTGGTAATAAATCTGAAACAGTTCACCGAGTGGCTCTCATACTGCCACTTCAAAATTGAGGGCATACACCTATGAAGTTACTTTCTCCTACAGGACGACTGGATGGTCCATCTGGACCTCAAAGATGCGTACCTTACGGTCACCATTTTTCCACCCCACTGGCGTTTCCTCGAATTTGCATGGAAGAACCAGAGATACGAATTCCAGATGCTACCGTTCAGACTTTCTTCGCCACCATGGTGTTCCACCAAACTCCTCTGACCAGTGGTGGAAGTTCTGCGATCAAAAGGGGCCAGATTGATCAACTACCTGGACGACATCCTTATCATGGATCAGTCCCGGTTTCAGTTGCTCACACACTTGACCATGACTATTAAGCTTCTTCAAAGCCTAGGATTTGAGATCAATGCCCAGACGTCAGAGCTGACTTCCGAGCAACACATGATTTTCTTGAGGTTTCTCATCAATCCAGTTTGGCAACCCTGAGCTTGTAGGAAGAGAAGACTTGCAAAATCAGGAAGGAGCTGACCAAGCTTCTGAGGAGAGACAAGATTTTGCTACATCAGCTAGCAAGGATTATTGGGTTATTGTCCTCTGTAATGCAAGCGGTTTTTCCTGGCCCCCTGCTTTACAGGGCACTACAGAGACTGGAGGTGTTCCATCTACGGAAGGGCCTTAAATACTCAGAATTGATTTCCCTGATGACAGAGGCCAAGACGGAACTAGTGGTGGATCGGCCACGTGGAAGCCTGGAATAGCAGAGCAATTTTAGCCTCAGACCCAGGTGTGATCATAGAATTGGATGCCAGTTATCAGGGCTGGGGAGCCATATGTGGAGGGATCTCCATGGGGGGGGGGGCAAATGGACAGATCAACTGTCTGGAACTCCTGGAGGGTTCCATTGCCATTCACTCCCTCACACAGGACAGAGTTTTGTGCTGTATTCTACTCATGACTGACAACGTGTCGGCGGTCCAGTACATCAGTCGACTGGGGGGGCACAAGATTAAAAGCACTGATGGAACTTGCAAAGGACTTCTGTCACTACTACCTTCAACACCAGATATTGGTTATGGTGAAGTATCAACCAGGGGTTCAGAACTCGGTGGGGGACTGTAACTCCTGTTACATCAAGGATCCCAGCAATTGACACCTACTTCCTTCAGTGTCTGGGGCTCTGAGGGACTGATGAGGTCCGTGCAACGTAGGTCTGTTCGCCTCCAGGCTGAAAGCCCAACTTCCCCTCTTTGTCAACTAGCGGCTGGATCCCAGGGCCATGACAGTAGATGCGTTCCTCCAAGATTGGAAGAAAGAGCAACCATACGCCTTCCCTCCTTTTCTTCTGATTCTCAGACTGGCAGCTCAAGTACGGCGTCATAAGGCATCGATAATTTTGATAACCCCAATATGGAAGTCACAGGCGTGGTTCCCATCGCTACTGTAACTGTCCTGGGTGAATCTGATAGAACTACCATCCTGCCCAGACATCCTTCTGGAACCCCATGGCTGTCAACATCCTCATGTTCTCCAAGGACATCTCAAACTCATGGCCTGGAAAATTTCAGATGATGGCAAAACAGACAATTTGCAAACAACGCAGATCGCTTCATTCAACAAGCTTGGGCCTCCAGTGCCATCAAGCGCTATCGATCAACTTGGACACAATGGACGTGTTGGTGTGTGAAGGGGCATCTCGATCCCGTGGGCGCGGATATTATGGACATCTTGAACTTCCTAGTGGAACTGGCGCAATCAGGTTTGGATTACTGCACAGTCAGTTTGTTCATGTCGGCGATTTTGGAAGGACAAAAGCCCATCAACAATCCACCAGTTGGGAAACACCCTTCGGTATGCACATTTATGATGGGTATCAAACTATCCAAGCCTCTTGAACCTAGGTACGCTGTCTTATGGGAAGTCAACCAGGTTTTGAGACTTGTGTTGACCTGGCAGGACAATCAGTTTCTTTCTCATAAGGAGACATCAGCAAAGTTAGCCATGCCCTTTTACTTGATAGCTTGCAAAAGAGTGTCTGATGACAAAGTGTTAGACATATCAGCAAGAGTTCTCCCCCCAGGGTAACCTTTATGGTTTCTAGGAGAATCAAAACAAATACCAGATCAGTATCTTACCCGGCGTTTCAAAATTCTCCTAAACTTTGTGTGGTATGGTGCATTTAGGCATACAAGGATATGACGGCGGATATAAGACCACCAGATGAGAGACCACTTTTGATTTCTCTCAAGAAACCTTCTAAGGCGGTTTCCTCTCCTTCTATTGCCAGGTGGGTAAGTTGGAAAATGTCAAAGGCAGGTATTGACGTTCATCAGTTTGAGACTCACTCTGCCAGCAGAGCCATGGCCTTGAAAGCCATTCAGTTAGGTGGCAGACTCGAGGATATCATGAGTGCGGCTGACAGGTCTTCTGAGTCTACTACACTTAAAAGGTTTTACTTTAAACCTATTTCTGAGGCTGCATTGCTGGTGACAAGTAAGCTTTGCACCTTCATCATCCTCGCCTCTGGTCCTGACACAGACTGAAATTTTTTCTAAATAACGAGAAGGAAAGTTTCAATTCTGTTAAGGACACGGACAAGAGGATTATTTCACCCAAGGTACATATCAGGATATATAACTCTGCCCACCCAAGACTAGACTGACAGGTAGTATGTTATGTTTGATGCTTCTCGAACTGAATTGATATGTTATTTGAACCACTTTCGCAAACTGAATTAATAAGAATTTAAATGTATCATTGTTCCGAATTTACCAACTGTAAACATCGGCATATAGTTTTACAGATGGTATCTGTTATGTCATAGCATGTTACTGATCAACATCATTAGATGGAATTTGCTTTCTTCTGGTTTTTGCCCCTCTGGTTGTATGCGGATAAATACAATATGATTTTCACTACACCTCAGAATTGGTTTAATAACACCCACTTCTTCCATAGGCACGGATACAAAGAAAGATTAACGGAGCATGAACCTTAACTTCCTACAGCGAAGAAGGAAAAGGAAACTACGTCATAGACTGATATATGTTTCGGACTGCATTATGATTGGTTAATGGTTGTTATGGTCACCTAGGACTGAGTGGTCATGGGAAATGTAGTGAATGTTTTTTTTTCTGTTTCTTTGAACCGGCTGTTTAATAAAGTGAAGAAGAAAATGCTTAATCCTCGCCTCTGTGTCCTTAATAGAATTGAAACTTTCCTTCTTGTTAGCTAGGAACTTTTCATTAATTGTCAAAATACAGGAAAGCCGACATGAGCAAATTTAGCAGCAAAACATATGGGGGGTCATTACAACATTGGCGGTAAAAGCCGCTTACCGCCGTGCAGAAGACCGCCAATACACCGCTGCGGCCGCGGAATTCCGCCACAGCTATTATGACCCACATCTCGGAATCCGCCGAAATTCAGACACCCACACAAGTCCGCCACACCAAAGGTCAGTGATAAACTAGCGAAAACAAATCCTCCACCGTCACGCCAACAGAAACACGCCCATGCTATCACGACCCACGAATCCACGCAGTGGTCTTTCAACCGTGGTATTCCATTGGCGGTACACATCGCCGCGCTCAAAATACACACACATCTCCAAAACACCGCCACATTGGACAATTCCAAATACACACACCTGAGACACATACAAACACCACTCCCACACACCCATTACAATATAAAACACACACCCACATCACCCACAAACCCCTACGACCATAAATTATAGACGAAGGCGAGAGAGAGAGCACAGCATAGACAACCCCACCAGACAGAGGCACACAACACCATCACCCATACAACATCCATGCACAAAACACCACACACCACTACACATCACCACACTCATCACCACATACACCACCCCACACATCACCTACACCACCCCATGGCACGGCAAAGACACCCCAGGTTTTCTTCGGAGGAGCTCAGGGTCATGGTGGAGGAAATCGTACGGGTAGAGCCACAGCTATTTGGATCACAGGTGCAGCACACCTCCATAGCTAGGAAGATGGAGCTATGGCGAAGAATAGTCGACAGGGTCCACGCAGTGGGACAGCACCCAAGAAATCGGGAGGACATCAGGATGAGGTTGAACGACCTACGGGGGAAGGTGCGTTCCGTCGTCTCCAGGCACAACATCGCGGTTCAGCGGACTGGCGGCGGACCCCCACCTCCTCCCCCACAACTAACAACATGGGAGGAGCAGGTCTTGACCATTATGCATCCAGAGGGCCTCGGAGGAGTCGGTGGAGGAATGGACACTGGTAAGTCAAATCTTAACTATCATATCCCCCACCCTACCTGCAAGCTATCACACACCCCCACCCTCACCCCCTCCCCTATCACTCCAACTCCTCACTAATGTACTAATAACACAAACCACCCATTCCAACACCAAGCCCTGCATGACACAACAAAGCATGGTCACCCCTCACTAAAGCATGCCCACTGCACATACCCATAACACCCCCCCAACCATCATCACACAAGCCCCACACAGGAATGCTAGCACTGGGGTACACGCTCACCCACCCATTGCACACCATGACACACACAGATGCAATAATCATGCTTTTACACCCCTGCAGGACCACTACCCAACGTCACCAGACAGGAGGGTCCAGACATCTCTACCCCACCCACAGAAGAGGCCCACAATGATGACAGCAGCTCTGGCCAACTGGATCCAGATGACCAGCCCGGACCATAGTGGGCCTCGGGACAGTCGGTTCCCCTCGCACAGGCACAGCCCAACACTGACCTTCCACCCTCTGGAAACACCAGTACAGCACCCACCCAGCGGGCCCATACCTCCGTCCCCAGGACACGTCAATCAGCTGTGTGTCCACCACTACAGGGAACCCAGGATAACCCACCACCCCAACAACAACAGGGACCTGGGGGCAGTGGTAGTGGGCACACGGTCCAGGGGACGGAGGCACAGGATCACAGGGGAACTGGGAGGGCTGCTGTGTGACAGGGGGCGGACAGGCCAAGGGAACCCACTCTCCACGAGGCCCTCTCCTCCATCATGGGAGCATACCACCACTCCCAGGAGACGATAGCTACGGTCCTGGCCAAGTTTTAGGAGACCCAGCGCCTGCAAGAAGAACAGTATTTGGGGTTCAGGGAGGAACTCAGAACCATCAGCTCCGTCCTGGGCACCATCGTAGGGGGGCTGAAGGACATACAGAACACCATGAGGGACACCGTGGCACTCCAAGGGGCCCCTGACATTAGCCTGGACGATGAACTGCCCACCACCTCCGCCGGTGCTAGTGGACAGGACGCCCCACCACAGGACCACCACACCAGCACCCCACCCCCTGCAGACGGAGAACCACCCCGCAAGCGGTCCGAGATCCAGGAACAGGACAGAGCAGGATGGCAAGACCCCCGCCAAGAAATGAGACCACCCTGATTGTCATCCCCCTGTCCCACTTTGTAACCCTGTCCATATTGGAACTGCCCCAGCTCCACTTCCTATGCCCATATGGGCAGTGCACCTGTGAGACTAATAGACTGGACTTTGCCATGGACATTCCTTCACCATCACCCATCACCATTTGACCACCCCCTCCAATAATTAGCACCTCAATAAACACCCTTGAAGCACAAAAATATCTGGAGTCAGTCTGTGATTTTGAAAATGTGTATTAGCTATGACAATGACAAAATCCGTTCGAAAATGTAATGTCAATATACCTATGTCACACATCACAAGTCCATGAAGGATGCAAGCAGATGACACACGATAACCACACCTGTGAAACCGTAATGGAAATGTACAACTCAGTTACCAAATACTGCTTGAAATTGACAGACAGGATAAAGGTAGAAGTGTGAAAGTAAATGTAGTAGTCAAGAAAGTGTTCTCACCTGTGTGTCACTGGAAATATTGCTGTATGACTGAGTCCCTGTTGGCAATGTCTTCTTCCTCTGCTTCCTCCTCATCACTGTCCACAGGCTCCACAGCTGCCATAACACCGTCATCTGGACCATCCTCCTGCAGAAAAGGCACCTGGCGTCGCAAAGCAAGATTGTGAAGCATAGAGCAGGCGATGATGATCTGGCACACCTTCCTTGGTGAGTAGAATAGGGAACCACCTGTCATATGGAGGCACCTGAACCTGGCCTTCAGGAGGCCAAAGGTGCGTTCGATCACCCTCCTAGTCCGCCCATGGGCCTCATTGTAGCGTTCCTCTGCCCTGGTCCTGGGATTCCTCACTGGGGTCAATAGCCATGACAGGTTGGGATAACCAGAGTCCCCTAATAGCCACACCCGGTGCCTCTGGAGTTGACCCATCACATAAGGGATGCTGCTATTCCGCAGGATGTAGGCGTCATGCACTGAGCCAGGGAACATAGCATTTACCTGCGAGATGTACTGGTCTGCCAAACATACCGTCTGTACATTCATCGAATGATAACTCTTCTGGTTCCTGTACACCTGTTCACTCCTGTGGGGGGGGACCAGAGCTACATGGGTCCCATCAATGGCACCTATGATGTTAGGGATATGTCCAAGGGCATAGAAGTTATACATATTACATTATAACAGTAGCCAAATCCTCCACCTGAGGGAAAACGATTTAGCTCCTCATGTGTTTCAGCAGGGCAGACAACACTCTGGACAACACGTTGGAAAACATAGGCTGGGACATCCCTGATGCCATGACCACTGTTGTTTGAAATGACCCACTTGCAAGGAAATGGAGCACTGATAGCACCTGCACTTGAGGGGGCATTCCTGTGGGATGGTGGATTGGTGACATAAGGTCTGGCTCCAACTGGGTACACAGTTCCTGGATTGTGGCACGGTCAAACCTGTAGGTGATGATTAAATGTCGCTCCTCCATTGTCAACAGGTCCACCAGCGGTCGGTACACCGGAGGATTCCGCCACCTCCTCACATGTCCAGGCTGACGGTGCCTAAGAAGGACAACAGCGACCACAGAGTCAAGCAACTCAGAGGTATGTACCCACAGCTACACAGAACACGAAACAAAATCCAAAAAGTTGTCTGTATGTGTGTTCAGTCCAGGCCTAGGTATGTGTGACGCAGTTGAAAATGAAGCCATGTGGGCCCCTGAAATGGCGGCTGCCTGACCTCTAAAGTGGGACAATGGGATGTGAGGTAACTGCGCTGGCGTTGTACACCGTCGGGGTAGGCGGTCGAAGACCGCTGCGCAATGCTGCATTGGTTTACATTCGACCCTATGGGTCCCAGGAGCCAATGACGAAGTGCGCCGGCGGTGATGATACGCACCGCCGCGGACGTGACCGCCATTTTCTATCTGTTCAATCACTCGATACCTGATCTTCGACAGGAGAGGACCTATACTGCAAGTGCTGCTGTGACCTCGGTCTGGAAGAGACAATGGCACGTGCGTCTGGGGAAAGGGCCTCTGCCTTCACTGCACAGGAGTTGGAGAAGCTCGTGGACGGGGTCCTCCCCCAGTACACGCTATTCTACGGTCCTCCAGACCAACAGGTGAGTACATATGGTGCAAGTTGTATGGGCTATGCCTGGGTGGTGAGGGCTGGATGTAAGAAGGAAGGGGCCACAGTTCTGCGAGCATGAAGGACTGTGAATGCATGTGCCACATGGCAAGGGTAGGGATGTGGGCAACTCACTTCGACGGTGCAGTTGGTAATGACTTCTCTTCTTCCCCTGTACATGTCATGTAGGTCAGTGCCCACCAGAAGAAGGATATTTGGCGTGCCATCGGCAAGGACGTCCGGACCCTGGGGGTCCACCAGAGATGGAGCACCCACTGCCGTAAAAGATGGGAGGACATTCGCCGCTGGAGCAAGAAGACAGCGGAGGCTCAGCTGGGGATGGCCTCCCAACGTGGGAGGGGTGCCCGTCGCACCATGACCCCCCTGATGTTCCAGATCCTGGCGGTGGCCTACCCTGAGTTGGATGGGCGCTTGAGGGCATCACAGCAGACACAAGGGGGTGAGTACACTCTCATTCTGGTGACTTTGCGCGCAGTGGAGGTGTCTGGGTGGGGGAGGAGAGCTGTGGGTTTCCCTAGGCCAGGGCGAGTTCCGTAGGCTAGGCCCCTCCGTAATGCAGGCCATGTGCCACTCAACCCCACCTCTGTAGAGTGCCAAGTACAGGTATACATGCCCCTGTGTCATCTATGTGTGCAGATGTCCACCATAGCCATGTAGGCCATATCCCAGGAACTGCATCTGTAGAGCCCAACAGCGCGGCGTAGTGCAGGGGGCTGCTGTGTCTGTATTGTCCGCCAACGGTAAGCCATGCACTCAACCTGTCTTTCTTCTGTCGTCCCCCCCCCTTTTTGTGCTCGCCCTGTTCAGTTGTGCATCAGCATCATCAGGCGGAGGTACAGTGGCACCGGAGCACGAGGGGGCTGCATCCCACATGGCCATGGAGGGCAACACCAACGACTCAGAATACACCAGTGGGACGGAGGGGAGCTTTACGCTGGTCACCGGATCAGCAACCAGCGACACAGACTCATCCTCCGATGGGAGCTCCCTTGTGGTGGCGGCAAAATCTGTGCCCCCCACTTCTACAGGTACAGCCGCCACCCCCCCTACCAGCACTGCCCTCCCAGCAGCCCCTCAGCCTTCGCCCGTGCCCGCTCACCCAGGAGGGTGGGCATCACCTTCGCCCCAGGCACCTCAGCCCCAGGCACCTCTGCTGCCCTCAGTGAGGAGGCCATTGACCTCCTCAGGTCACTCACTGTTGGGCAGTCTACCATTGTGAATGCCATTCAGGGTGTAGAAAGGGAGTTGCAACATACTAATGCATTCCTGGAGGGCATTCATTCTGGTCAGGCTGCCCATCATCGAACCCTGCAATCTCTGGCCTCAGCACTGATGGCAGCCATTGTCCCTGTGTCTAGCCTCCCCCCTCCAACTTCCTCCACCCAGACCCAATCCCCTGTACCTCTGCCTATCCCAAGCACACCATCAGACCAGCCTGCACACACGTCAACACACAAGGGCAGCTCAGGCAAACATAGGCACCACACATCCCACAGGCACTCACGCAAGCATCACCCACATACAGACACAGCAACATCCACTGCCTCCACTGTGTCCCCCTCCTCGTCGTCTCCCTCCTCCCTCCCAGTGTCGTCTACACTCTCACCTGCATGCACTACCATTACAGCCACTAGGACTCGCACCAGCACACCCACCACCACACCCCGCTCACCTGCACTCACCACCCCCACTACCATTTACACGTCCCCTGTGTCCTCTCCCAGTGTGTCTGTGACGCCCCCTCCCAAAGTACACAAACGCAGGCACACACACCCAACATCCATCCACCTCACGACAGCCTCCAGAACATGCACCTGCACCCAAATCATCAAAAGTTACACCTCCTACAAACACCTCCTCTTCCTCCACTCCCAGACCCCCTCCAGCTACCCGTCCCAGTGTTTGTCAGAAACTTTTCCTGAGCAACGTTGACCTCTTTCCCACCACCCCCCCACTCCAATTCACAGGTCCCGTACTAGCACCTCAGCCAAAAAATCTCCGGTACCAGTGGTGCCTGTTAGAGGTATGTGGAGTGCACCGGGCACCAGGGCAGCCAGTGTGATACGGAGCCAAAGCACAGCCAGTCCCCCCCCCTGTGAAGCACCAGAAGTTGTACAGTGCCCAACGGGAGAGGGGGAAGACTCCTGCCGGCAAAGCCGCTCACAAGGGTCCCGGGGGGAGTGTTGAGTCAGCTGTGTCTCCTCCCAAGGTGGGGAAGGGGCAGAAGAAAGCGCCAAAGTCTGGAAAGAGCAGCACGGTGGAGAAAGCCGCCATCATCCCCGCTGCCCAGGAGGCCACCGCCAGCCCGATCGTCACTGGTCAGGAGACCACCGCCTGAGTCAGTGCCCAGGAGGGCAGTCCAATCGTCACTGGTCAGGAGACCACCGCCAGAGTCAGTGCCCAGGAGGGCCTCGGCAGCCACAGCCCCGCTGGGCAATGAGGGACCGCCATGGCAAACACCGCTGCACAGGTCAGAGACAGCAAAGTCAAGCACCGTTGAACAGGGCAAAGACCGCCATGGCAAGCACCGCTGAACAGGGCCGAAACTGCAAAGGCAAGCACCGCTGAACAGGGCAAAGACTGCCATGGCAAGCACCGCTGAACAGGTCAGAAACTGCAAAGGCAATCACCGCTGAACAGGGCAAAGACCGCCATGGCAAGCACCGTTGAACAGGTCAGAAACTGCAAAGGCAAGCACCGCTGAACAGGGCAAAGACCGTGCCAGGGCAGAAACTGCAAAGGCAAGCACCGCTGAACAGGTTAAAGACCGCCATGGCAAGCACCGCTGAACAGGTCAGAAACTGCAAAGGCAAGCACCGCTGAACAGGGCAAAGATCTCCATGGCAAGCACTGCTGAACAGGTCAGAAACTGCAAAGTCAAGCACCGCTGAACAGGGCAAGGACCGCCAACTCAAGCACCGTTAGCCCATGTGCGGCAGTGACGGAACTGGGACCGTCACGGGGAGAGTGATGCACTCTGGGCATCAGTCCCCCTCCAGAACCAGTGGAGAACAGCATCCACTACCTCAGTCCTTAACAGGATGAAGCACTCTGGGCACCAGTCCCCCTTCAGAACCAGTGGAGAACAGCATCCACTACCTCAGTCCTTAACAGGATGAAGCACTCTGGGCACCAGTACCCCTCCAGAACCAGTGGAGAACAGCATCCACTACCTCAGTCCGTAACAGGATGAAGCACTCTGGGCACCAGTCCCCCTCCAGAACCAGTGGAGACTGTTATCCACTTGTGAGACTGTGGCTTTGCACTCCCCAGGATGGTACAGTGGGCAATACAGTGTGCAAACCACCCACTGAAAAGACTTGTGAGACTGTGGCTTTGCACTCCCCAGGAAGGTACAGTGGGCAAACCACCCACTGAAAAGACTTGTGAGACTGTGGCTTTCCACTCCCCAGGATGCAGCAGTGGGCAAACCACCCACTGAAAAGACTTGTGAGACTGTGGCTTTGCACTCCCCAGGATGGTACAATGGGCAAACCACCCACTGAAAAGACTTGTGAGACTGTGGCTTTGCACTCCCCAGGATGCAGCAGTGGGCAAACCACCCACTGGAGAGACTTGAGAGACTGTGGCTTTGCACTCCCCAGGATACATCAATGGGTATGGAGCCCCGTTGTGGATCTGGCGTGGTGCTGTCATCCGGCTGAGGTGCCCACCCCTTCCCTTCCCCCTGAGGTGCCTGTTGTATTTCGATCTGATGCCCCAGCAGTGTTCTCTCCGTTTCTGGTCAGGTATCTGATGTGGGCCTCACCCATGCATTTAGGGCCCAGTGGTCCACGGACATTGAATGGTGCATACCTGCACTACTAATCGTGATGTATAAATTTTTGAATGTGTATATATATCTGTATATATTAGCTTACTGTATTTTGATACATTACAATGGTTGAACTCATTTATTTTTGTCTTTGCATTCTTCTGGGGGGGTTGTTACTGTGATGTTTGGAAATGCATTGGTGTGTGTGTTGTAGTGTGCGAGGGTCGGGGTGGGGGTGTTGCGTGTGTGTGTCCCTGACGTTTGCCTCCCCCCTCCCCTATGTCGTAGGTGCAGTACTCACCGTTGTCTCATTCGGCGCCGGCGTTGCTGATGATCGTAGAAGAGCAGGAAGACTATTGCAGGGAGTATTTGGAGTTCCGGCTCCATGGTGCCCTCCTTCCTCGTGGAGTGTGTTAAGGTGAGCGTTTTCCCATTAAAATGGCTGTTTCCGTTGTGTTTTTATCCACGGTGAATCCGCCCCGGAAAAGGTGGCGGATTGGCCTGTTGTAATACTGTGGGCGGTACTTTGTCTCCCGCCTGTCTGTTGGCGGTAACCGCCGCGCTGCTTGTCTGTACCGCCGTAGCGGTCGGAGTGTTAAAGTGGCTGTCTTTGTTGGCGGTTTCCGCCACGGTCATAATTCCCTTTTTTTTTTATGCCGGCCTGTTTGCGGTCTTACCGCCGCTTTAACACCGTCCGCCAGGGTTGTAATAACCCCCCCTAATTCCTTAGCACAAAGAACTCAGTAAAGCTCTGAATTAAATCAGGCGCAGATTTGCCTTTTAAGGTGGGGGATAAGGGTTTTTTCTTCCTAGCAAAATCCACACTCTCATATAGGGTTTTTAAAAAAGTTGTTCTTACATTCTGTTGGAATACATGATTTGCAGGGTTTAGACCAATAGCAAACAACCTAGAAGAAACATTTTACTACAAAATATATTCAAGGATTTTCGCAACATAGTGATTGATATGTTGAGGGTCAACCATTCTCACAGTCTTAACTACAGAGTTAAGCTGATGCATTGTTTAGCATAGGCCTGGGACAGTAAGAACCATCCTTGATTCTGTAAGACAAGGACATTTGTCTGAGACCACTTTCTGCCCACTCACATGAAGCTAGACAAGTTGTATTTAGAACAGGAACCAACAACAGTTATCAGGTGATATATTGGGACGTCAAGGCACAATGGAGGACAGTGTAAACACAGGCTGTAAGCAAAAGCTCAAATTATAATGCTTTTTTTATTGGCAGAAAATCGACGCTCACAATCATTTGTTTCTATTTTGCTATTCTAATACACCCAGCTATGGTAAGTGAAAAAATAACGAGTGTAATAGCCGCAGTATTATTTTTTTTAACATATTAAGTATTCCTTAGTTTGCTTTGACACCAATTTAGAAACAATTAAGACAGCTCTCAAATATTTTAAGTGATTTTTCATGATCTGAGTGATTTTGTTGTTTCAGGTTTATATATAAAACGGGAAACATGTATTTTTCCTTTTTATTTTTTTTAGTTGGACGGACATAAAAACACAGGTCAGGAAAATACCGGCCACGTGTCATCTCTACGCTTCTCACAACACGTCTCGCTGTCATATTCGAAATGAGTAACGAGGATATTCACGCTCATCTGAGTTAATACAGAAAACGATGGGTCGATCTTTTCAGTTCTAAATTCTACCATTAACTAGGAGTACTTCATGCTCTTTACAACAGTAACGAGTTTAATATACACAGAAAATAAAATGGCGTTTCCAGAAGCTGTAGTTTGGTTTGACCTCGTCGACGCACCGTACTTCTCTTCCGCCCCCCAATACGGTTTACATTGAAAGCGTTTCAGATACAATACGCGACAGGCGTGGGCTGGAGCCACGTTAGGGTCAGGCAGATATACTGTTACAACTCGTTCTCACTGTGCAGGAAGTCTTGTATAGTGTTTTCAGCTCTTCAGCCTCGTCATAAAATGTATTTTGCCTGATCTTAATATGGCCATCGTCACGACATAACTCCGCCCACACGGGTGCTCCAGTTTAAGATGTTCCCTTAGTTTAGACTGGAGGCGTGTGGATTCTATTGCACATTCTTCCGGGAAGGAGGGGGCAACGGCTTGGTAGCGGGAGTTTTGATCGTGCAGGAGGTTTGCCCGAGCTGGCCCCTTCGATCCTGCCATGGCTCAGAATGTCCAGAATGTCACGTTGTCTCTGACTTTGCCGATCACGTGCCACATCTGTTTGGGCAAGGTATGGTGCGGGAAATATACACTTTGACACCGGGGGTAGAGGTTCTAGCTGCGGATAGGAGGATGCAGAACAGAGATGGCGTTTAATTGCTGTTTGGATACTCCAGGTGTGCGAAATTGCCTACCCCTGATGCAGTGATGACTGTTACAAAGCTGCATTTTTTGCACTTGAAATAACAGTCCTCTTACCGTTGTGCATGTAACACCTATAAACTAAAATTTGGGATATAGATACGAGATCTTCCAAACGCAGCTTGGTTTAACCGGATTGGTTTGTGGTACATGTAGTCTGCTTTTATTGCCTACCTTCATAAGCCTTTCTGTCTCCAGGTGCAGTATGGTTTGTAGGTAGAATGTTAGGAAAGACATGACTGGGTCGTATTTGATACCCGGGTTCTTATGGTTAGAAATGTAAACCGAAGTGAGTAACAGGTAATGAGCATGGTACAAATTGTCTTAGAAATGTGCCATCCTTGGGTAAAGAGAGGCAGGTAGGTGGTAGAGTTGTGAAGGGTATAGTCAGTGTTACCCCCAGTGAATGGGCAGCCAGTACTTAAGCTTTAGTTTAAAAACTCCCAAAGAAATTGACCATATGGAAAAATTTGACAGTAGAAGAGATATGAATTATTGTATTTGCTACAAATGGGCAAGAATGCAAGGAATGTGCTTCAGAGCCCTGCTTTAGTGTTTTCAACGTTAATAAGTGTTAATACGTTTTTGCAGTGTTACATTAATGTGTTGGCAGGAGTATAATTTAGTATCTCAAGCTCTCGTCTGTCATAATGTTTGTGTATGGTAAACTGTGCCATTTTGTTATTGGTAATGTTATGCTAAAGTAGATAATGTTTTGAGAATCCTTTTTTAAGTGGCACCCCTCTGTGTTGTGATAGTACCAACAATAGCGTGTTATCAGACCATACGCAGGGGACAAAAACACGGGACGCTCAGTTTGTTAAATATAAAAACTGATTACCACTTTCAAGACCCAATGGAGTTTTTAATTTCAAAGAGACATCTGCTATAAAACACCAATCAAAACTAGCTTTCAGTTCCAAGAGCCATTGTTTTTTCAAATAAACGTTTGCTATTAAGAGGATCCAGTAGATGCCTTTTGTATCTGCCATCCTGATATCTCACCGGGAGAGACATTTTTTTAATGCAATTTTTAAAGCACTTTAATCCAGTTTAGAGCACTTTAAGCACATATTCAGTTCATATCCCTATATCAGACTATTTCATTTTGAAGTGCATTGCATAGGGCTGTGCTTGTGACCAGATAATAGTGGGAAAAGAAAGGTAATGATCATTGAACGGTTTCATGCTGTCTGTACAGTCTGGAAGTTTTAAAAACATGTATATTTTATTTACAGGAAAAATTTTAATACTCCTAGACATCATGCCACTTGTTTGCAAAATAAAATACTAGATTTCCATTTAAGGT
Organism: Pleurodeles waltl; assembly: GCF_031143425.1. Taxonomy (NCBI): domain Eukaryota; kingdom Metazoa; phylum Chordata; class Amphibia; order Caudata; family Salamandridae; genus Pleurodeles; species Pleurodeles waltl. The sequence continues at coordinate 978,737,850 of NC_090447.1, forward strand.
TATTACACTTTGGGTATTATAGTGTTGCAGCAGCTGGATGATACTGCAATTGGTTTTAAGACTTGAATTATAATATGTAAGATGTTAGTAATTTAAAATTTCAAAGGAGTTCTGAGTTTGGCAACATTTGTTGTATATGTTTACTTTACTTTACATTTGGTTAAAAACTCAATTGTAGAGCCCTCTCAATTTTAACAGACATTCAGCATGATCTTAATCTATCTCGATCTCTGGGGAAATAGGTGCTGAGGTTTCATCCCTGACCACTTGCCTCCCTAGTATGTCACTGTATTTGTTTACTATCTCTACTCTTAGAAATTGTGAAAGAAGAATATTTCATCTATCCATTTTGCCTCTTGGCAAACTTATCTTCCACTTATTAAAGTGCATATTCTCTGTGGCAGTGTAACTCTTGCCTTATTCTTTTTCAAGCATACCTCTAATGCAGATTTTTGTAGCTATTTAATGAAGGAAATTATTGGTATCATTTAATGCACAGAAGCAAGTATTATGATTTTGTTCCTTGATTTTATTCAGAATTCAACTGGGATAAAATAACAAAACTCACAGTTCCCATGAGGTTTGGCAAGTGTAAGCCAATGAGAAACCACTTGTAGCCAATATATAGTGTGGTCAATAATAACACTGATGTAAGGAAATGCCTCCTTGGCATGGTTACCCCCGGACTTTTTGCCTTTGCTGATTATAAGTTTTGATTGAAAGTGTGCTGGGACCCTGCTAACCAGGCCCCAGCACCAGTGTTCTTTCCCTAAACTGTACCTTTGCTTCCACAATTGGCACAGCTCTGGCACGCAGATAAGTCCCTTGTAACTGGTACCCCTGGTACCAAGGGCCCTGATGCCAGCGAAGTTCTCTAAGGGGTGCAGCATTTCTTATGCCACCCTGGGGACCCCTCACTCAGGACATGCACACTGCCTCACAGCTTTTGTGTGTTGGTGGGGAGAAAATGACTATGTCGACATGGCACTCCCCTCAGAGTGCCATGCCAAAATAAGTCACCCCTCTAGCAGGCCTTACAGCCCTAAGGCATGGTGCACTATACTACAGGTGTGGGCATATGTGCATGACCAGTTTCTGCCAGCCTGCCACAACCAGACGAGTTGCTGGCCACATAGGGAGAGTGCTTTTGTCACTCTATGGCCAGGAACAAAGCCTGTATTGGGTGGAGGTGCTTCTCACCTCTCCCTGCAGGAACTGCAACACCTGGCGGTGAGCCTCAAAGGCTCACCCCCTTTGTTGCAGCGCCACAGGGCATCCCAGCTAGTGGAGATGCCCGCCCCTCCAGCCGCTGCCCCCACTTTTGGTGGCAAGGCTGGAGGAGAAAATTAGGAAAACAAGGAGTCGTCACCCACCAGTCAAGACAACCCATAAGGTGTCCTGAGCTGAGGTGGTCCCTTCCTTTAGAAATCCTCCATCATAGTTTTGGAGGATTCCCCCAATAGGATTAGGGATGTGCCCCCTCCCCTCAGGGAGGAGGCACAAAGAAGGTGTAGCCACCCTCCAGGACAGTAGCCATTGGCTACTGCCCTCCCAGACCTAAACACACCCCTAAATTTAGTATTTAGGGGCACACCAGAACCCAGGAAAGCAGATTCCTGCAACCTGAACTAAAGAAGAAGGACTGCTGACCTACAAGCCTGCAGAGACGACGGAAGGCGACTGCTTTGGCCCCAGCCCTACCGGCCTGTGTCCTGACTCAAAAACCTGCAACCAGCGACTCATCCAGCAGGGACCAGCGACCTCTGAAGCCTCAGAGGACTGCCCTGAATCCCAGGACCAAGAAACTCCAGTGAGCAGCGGCTCTGCTCAACAACCAGTAACATTCTTGTAACTTTTCTGCAACTTTCAAAGGCCTCATTCTTCCCGCCGGAAGCGTGAGACTTCACCCTCTGCACCCCACGCCCCCACCTCGAGATCCAGAGAACCAACACCACATGGAGGACACCCCGGCGACTGCGACCCTGTGAGTAGCTCGAGACGACCCCCTTGGACGCCTACAGCGACGCCTGCAGAGAGAATCCAGAGGCTCCTCCTGACCGCGACTGCCTGTAACAAGGGCCCCGACGCCTGGACCAAGCACTGCACCCACAGCCCCCAGGACCAGAAGGAACCGAACTTCAGTGAAGGAGTGACCCCCAGGTGACCCTCTGCCTAGCCTAGGTGGTGGCTGGCCCGAGAAGCCCCCCTGTGCCCTGCCTGCACCGCTAGAGTGACCCCCGGGTCCCTCCATTGAAACCAATACAAAACCCGACGCCTGCTTTGCACACTGCACCTTGCTGCCCCTGTGCCGCTGAGGGTGTGTTTTGTGTGCCTACTTGTGTCCCCCCGTGCTCTACAAACCCCCCCCTGGTCTGTCCCCCAAGGACGTGGATACTTACCTGCTGGCAGACTGGAACTGGAGCACCCCTGTTCTCCATAGATGCCTATGTGTTTTGGGCACCTCTTTACATGACCAGCCCTGGGCTGCTGGTGTGTTAACTTTGGGGTTGCGTTGAATCCCCAACGGTGGGCTGCCTATGCCCAGGAACTGAGACTTGTAAGTGTCTTTCTTACCTCACAATCTAACCAATACTTACCTCCCCAGGAACTGTTGATTTTTGCACTGTCTAATTTTAAAATAGCGTATTGCCATTTTAACTAAACTGTATATGTTATTGCTCTAATTCAAAGTTCCTAACTTACCTGTCTGGAGTACCTTGCGTTTTATGTATTTACTTCAAATCTTGAACTGGTGGTTCTAAAAATAAATTAAGAAAATATATTTTTCTATATAAAAACTATTGGCCTGGAGTAAAGTTTTTGAGTGTGTGTTCCTCATTTATTGCCTGTGTGTGTACAACAAATGCTTAACACTACCCTCTGATAAGCCTACTGCTCGACCACAAAATAGAGCATTCAAATTATCTCTTTTTGCCACTATCTTACCTCTAAGGGGAACCCTTGGACTCTGTGCCTACTATCTCTTATTTTGAGATAGTATATACAGAGCCAACTTCCTCCACTTGACACAAGTAACATTGATGCTGGAACTGGCAAGTTGGGTATGATGAAAAAGGTGTACAATACTAAAATCCACGCAGCTTGTGGAAACATAAACAACTCTTGAGACAGTTCTATGCATTGATACAATGGGAGTAAAGAATAGTTGGGCACACTTTAGTTGAGTGTTTTGGCAACACTGATGTTTTCAGAAGAAGTCTAATCCAGTGGTGGATGAATGGATGTAGAATTCAATTGCTGCATGCCTTGATGACCATTGCAGCGAGAAACTTTTTTATAATTTAGTGGTAGCAGAAGTTTCTAGAAATTTAAATTATTTACAAGAGGAGGTAGGGAGGGTCCAGGACCAGATAGATTGGTGGAGTGAAGATAGGAGAAAATAGTGAACCTTCAAAGCATAAATGTTAATCTGCTGTCTCTGAGCACTGAACAAGGAGAAGCTGCTACAAATAGAAATGCAAATAGAAAAATACACTTCAGTTCAGAATATCTGCATTTTTAGAACATCTGTATAGTTCAATATAAAACTTTTCTTTTAATTTACACTCCTTTTTTTGTTTAATTTCGTGACACCTGCTAGGACCACTCAGTGTGTGAGGTGTCTTCTAATGAAATATTTGTGACACATGTTATCATATCTTTGATATAAAGTGATGTTCCATCAAATTGAGCAATCTAAACATCTATTATGTACAGGACGTTAAAGATACAAAAGAGTAGGCAACTAGCACAATAGATACAAAAATGTATATTTTGAAAAGTTTCATACTGGTCTAATATAGCATTCCAAAAAGGCAGATATTCTGAACTAACTTGAATCTGCATGTTCTCTGAATCCCAGATCCATCTTTGTAGGCTGAATCTCTTAAGTCTGAGAGTATTATTCATACTTAAGAACTGTTGATGACTTAAACTTCCCAGTTGTCTAGTACTGCCAAAATTTGTCAGAAATAAAACCTTATTAAATTAATTTTAAATGAGATACATCTGAATAGTGTGGTGTAGGAATGTAGGTATATAGCTTAATGAAATTCACCAATCAAAACAAAGCAAGGAGTAAGGAAGCTATAAGTGTGTTTTGGACTACTTCCAATTTAGCAAAAGATGAGTTAAACTTGCCTTCAACTGTGATGTTTTTGATGGATACTTCTAAATGCATGTACCTCACCTTGTGGATCTTTCTAAGGCACTCAACTGGATCCAGAAATTCTTGCAACACTTCCATCATGACCTCTTCCTACCTCTAGACATGACAACATATTTGTGTGTGTGTGTGTGTGTATATATAGGCACCACCCATGCATTTCTGCAGTTTTGTCCACATTTCAACACTGAGCAGAAGCCCTGCTACCAGTAATTTGTCTTTCTAGAGCACTTTTGGTTACAATTATTTGACAGTGCAAAGGAATGTATCACCCAAATATGATAGGCTTGAAACAATGTGCTTGTGCCAGAAGCAGACATTGGTTATGTGTTTGCAGAACATCTCAAAATCCATCAGGGAGCGAGAAGCCAAGTTCTACATAACTGAATTGGATTCAGCCAGGGTTGGGGGCAGGGCCTGGCCAAGTTGAAGGACCGTACGTGAACTAGCTATCAAGATATCTCTAACCGTTAATTCTTTCAAGCCAGCCGTGTCATTGTTGTACTGCTAATGTCGCTAACTACTGAACAAATTTACATCAGTCAGAGCAAATGGACTTCCCTGAGTAAAGGTTTAGTTTCATGCCAAGCTTGGTGTAATTCCGTTCAGGGTGTTTTCTAGCAGAGAACAAAGATTGACATGGGATTTAAAACTTGGAACACTCCTTTATTTAAAATCTCACAGTGCCCCTGCCTCAACCCACCTCGACAGAATTGCATGAAATACAAAATATCACGAGAAATATAAACATGGTGTTTGCATAGTATTGTGTAGATCGGTAACCCATGCCAAACCTATTAACAAATCACTTTTCTTTTTACCCCCTCCCACAACTTTGTCAGATCAGCATGTGATCAGACTGTACCATACTGCACCTCCTAAGTTTTGTGCAAATTCATTGAACCTCATTCAAGTTATAGACACATCAAAAATACACCTTTACAGCTGTCAATATCTTTACATTTAAGCATTCCAAGCCCACCAAGCATTCTAAATTCTAGTTTGTCAAAACCTATGTAACTGATTTGCACCAAACCAAGCAAAGGCACTGCCTTGAGTTGATCTACTTTCATGCCAAGTTGGGTGCCATTCATTCTGCTGTTCTTAATTAAGGAGCAAAGAATCACAAGGGATTAAAATGACACATCACTTTTTTGACACTCTTTTGACGTATCTGCATGAAACACGCATTCCAATCTCCAATTGGGTGAATCTTTTTTTTTTTTTTGTGCAAATTCACCAAAGAAATTAAAATAATGCTTTTCCAATGGACACGCCTAGTTATGCATAAAGCTGTATGGCCCTCATTATTTTGGGGTATAGGCCTTGGGTATGACCAACTGTTCTCCAAGCCAAGTTTTATCTTTTCTAAATACCATATTCTTTGATGGTGGTTTCCCACTTCTGTTATGACATTTTGTTTTAAATTGTATGAATGGAAGTCTAGACAGATTTCTTTCATTTGACATACTTGCCGACCATTTCTGTGTTTCATTAGTTGACTATGACTTAGGGCCTGATTACGAGTGTGGCGATCCGAGGGCACACTTCTGGTGACCGTCGGACCACTGCATTCCAGACGGTCCGACTGGCACAATACGACCCTGGAGGTTGGACCGCCATCCTTGTTCGGGACTTGGTTCCCGACGGGCAGATGGCAGTCTGAATTGTACTTAGCCATGGTGGTGCTCAACTCCGCACCGTCTGGCTGATTACAACTGAGCTTTCTGACCGCGTTTCCATGGCAGGGACCCCGCCATGGAAAGGCTGGAGGAAATCTAGTGCTGTGGGCCACAGGGGGGGCTCTGCTCTGGCTATGGAATGGGCAGTGCAGGAACCCCCTGCCTAGCACCATCGTAATGCAACAGTGCACATTCTGATAGTGCTGGTGTGCTACGATATTGGCCTCGGGTCACTTAAAGGAGCTGAGGCCAATATCGTAGCACTGACCGGTGGTAATGTGTAATACAGTGTACCTGCCAGTCAGCCTGGCGGGAACATTATAATATGCTTAGAGGGGACGCCACCGGTATGACGGTATTGTCCTCGCCGTGAGGTTGGCGGTTGGCTCGTCCGAGCGCCAAACTCTTAATCATTTAATGATGCCTAAGTGTGTTGTTTACATGCCTTACATAAGCTTTCTTTAATTATTATCCAGCGGTTAATATCGTGAATTATTTTGATTGGTGAATGCAAAACAGTTTAGTTTGCTACTCTAAAATTCGGCCTTCAGATTCACTTTTTATTAATGAAATACTGACTGGTTTCTGAAAGCGTTTCTCTGAAAGTATTGTTAGGAAGCGGTGACACTCATGTGTAGGCAATCCTTAATTTATAAAATAATGAATGCCGGGTTCCAAAGTCTCATTCAGAAGCGCTCGACTGGTTCTATGAATATCTGGTCACAGAACACCAAAGCTGCATTGTCTGATTCCACATCTTGCCTCTTTCATCTACCACCAAGCAGCTCTTACGCCCTTATCTCACTCTTGCAGGTTTTTATTTTTTATCCCTGCTTTCTTGCTTTGTCACTATGTTTCTGTATTTCTTCTCTCCCTTCCCCCTCCTCCTTGTTGTCTGTTTATTTTTCCTCTCTCTTGCTGTGGGTGAAATTGCGATGAGGAAAAATGAATGCAAGTGGAGGCCCCCAGCAATCACTGGCTTAAATTAAGCACCTCGTTTAGGTGAACCGTTTTTATGTTTTCTTTCATATTAAATAAACCACAGCACGGAAATGGTGCTTTTTAACCTTTTCTTTTTTGCTTTGGTGATGATGACTGCTAAACTGTGTATGACCTGTGGTAATTGGTACAGACTCGCACCAAAGACTTAACTTCATACCTAGTGCTCGACTTGTCTGGGTTTCTATGTGCATTTCATTCGGCCAGTGCAGAGAAGCTAGTCAATAGCCTATTATTATTAAATAAAGACAAAAACATAATACACTGTTCTCTGGTAATAGGTATTCCAAATCAGTTGTGTGTAATCTATCCTTATGCCTTTTCACTACTTGCCTCGGAGTGCTGTTCTGCTCCCCTTGCTGGTAAAAGTTATTTAGAGGCTCCCAGAGTGGCATATGTTTGGACCTTTGGCTGGTGCCTATGGAAATGATGTAAAGTTCCTCTGTACTTTCTTTCGAATGTGAGGTTTAAGCATTACTGGTATTGAGTCTACCTTGAAAAGTAGGGGCTAGGTGAGTACTTTCTTCTGCAATTCATATTCAGCCCATCTTGCAAACTTTAAGTGCTCGTGTCCAAATGCCTTTAATAGTGCTGCATTCATGGAAACCATTGTTCGTGCATTGGATTAGTCATTTTTGAAAAAAATATACAATTATTGTCCATCTGACATACTCATATATTACAGACCTAGCTGAAAGGCAGAGTTTCACGGTATTTCTATATTCATTTTGTATGGGCCTAATAAAGCGTGACCCTAACATTGTGTCTGCACCCACCCAGGTTTAGCATTTGCATGTGATCCTCTGATGTTCACAAAAAGTCAGTCCATCTCTGACTACTGTGATTGCCATCTTAGAGGAAAATTGTAATATTTTCAAGACTGGTTGCTTCCCTAAGCGCACCTCTGAGAGGGCATACTTACTAAAACACTTCCAAAGTTGATGTGAACTGTGAGCATCAATTTACATTTCAGAAAGAATAAAGGCCTGAATTTCCCCCAAATCATTATCCAAGTTTCTCTCCAATTTCAGTTTTGCAGGTTTGTATGGACATTGTGCAACACTAGCCCTCGTATAATCGTATGCATGATGTACCCACATGCTGTAGCACAAAGTCTGAAGTGTGGTCTCCGGGCTTCACACACAGCACAAAAAGACATTGCTAATACATGACACTGCAACAAACACCTTTCTCCATCTACATGTTACAAGGTTGGGTAACAGCCTTCTCAACCAGTTGAAGAGATAATTGAGGTCTTGGTTAAAGGGCAAAAGCACTATTGAAATACAACAGTACATTGCATCAAGGACATACTTACTTCTTACAGACCACTTCCTGACATAGGGCCTGATTACGACCTTGGCGGATGGGATACTCCATCATAAACGTGACAGATGTCCCACCCGCTGGTATTACAAGTTCCATTATATCCTATGGAACTTGTAAAACTGCGGGTGGGATATCCGTCAAGTTTGTGACTGAGTATCCCATCCGCCAAGGTCGAAATCAGGCCATAATCTATTGAAAATAATTTCAGAGGAGAAAACTTTAAAATGCATTCTGGTAATGCATAGTGAAACATTTTTTTGACTTATGTTTAAGATTCTAAACTCAGACTAGCCATAACTAATTCTGCCGCATTGAGTATTGCGGTTGATGGCTATAAACTTAAAATGTTGACCAATAGCTCATCCAGGCCTTATTCCAAAAATGATTCCTTATTCTCGGGAGACCGTTTCTACAGAAAAATCCCTTTAAATCGGCATCAGTAGGAATACAACCAAACATCCTGTTTTATTGCTCCTCTCGAAAACCCAGATGTAAACTTGCTTCCATAGAGGTCTTGTTAAAAGTGAGAAGACGACTATAATGATGTCCACAGTCCGTGTCTAGGTGGGTCTATATTTTTCCAATGTAGAGCTTTCGATTTGCCCCACAAAAGCATCAGAAAGGCAAAACTTAAATAAAATGGCGTCCTTAAAATATGTAAGCATTAGCCCACCAATTTTCTCTAGTAGATTTTGCTTGACTTGCTCTCTCAAGGGTGGGCATGACATCTCCCACTATGGTAAAAATAGGCAGGGGACGAGAAAGGTAAACTATTGCGTAGTGCTTCTCCTGGACCACTGTCTGTTGTAATCAATGGTGTTCCTTAACCATAAACATTGCAAGAAACTGTCTAAAGACCGAATAAAAACTCTAGCATTTACCAAATCCTACTCTGCCTAAAGGAGGAAGATGCCTAAGGAGGAAGATTGGACATGTGTTTACACTGCAAAGATTCTAGCAAGTTGCAGTTAATTTCATATTGGCAAAAATAACTGACCGTGTTTTGGTTTCCTTAATTCTCTACTTGGAGCCATTGATGTTTGCCATTGCTAAAAGTTTACTGTGCATGTACTTGTATCTTGATAACTGGTTACATTTCAATTCAGAGGCAGAATTCGTCAGAGCCCATTTTCAGGGTTCATAATCCTAGAGTATTCAGTGACTTATTCTGTTAGATATCCTAGCCATTTGAGTCATTACAGGCACTGCTCTCACAAGATCTTTTTTCAACCTAAGTGGAAGTAATTGGTCCTAGTTTCAGTTGTGCTATGGAAATGTAATCTTCGAAGAAAACCCTGAAGTTGAACACATAAGGCAATGACCAAGGCTTCATTTAAAGATTGGGCCTTTACAGTATACATGTGAATGAATTTTCAGTAATATGAATCCTTCCCCAAACATCTAGATGACTCTTCAAACTGATAATTGCTTTTCAATATGGTAGGAACCCTCTTTAAATTACACACCACCTAATGAAGCTCTGTTAACCCTACAAAGGTTAGGAGCAAGTTCCCTATCTGTGCCACTTTACATGTGCCATGTACAAACAGCGGTTTCCTGTCAACTAGAGGGCTATATCTAGAGGCAACAGGTTAAATTGAGGCTCCCACAAGGAGGCCATGTCATTGTTGAACTGGATCCAGAGATTCAAGTCCAGTCCTCATCCATTCATATTGCGCAGTTGGATATTTTTTTTAGCCATACTTCTGTTAGCGCTCCCGGTCCTTAGTAAGTAAACTTACAAGGGGACACGTATAGGCCGATGAACCTTTTGAATCGCATGGAGTATCCTAGTCATGCAGCGATCACTGAACCAATAATCAACATCAATAGATCAATACCAACCCCTTAAGAAACCAAAAAGAAAACCATATTAATCAGACATAACCATCACTCATGGAAAAGGTTAACAATTTTTAATCCCTATTGATTACAATTCTAATACATTTTTAAATATATATTAAGCAATTTCTATTAGTTCATCCATTGAAAACACTTTTCTTGAAGGAAAACATGAGCAGTAATGCAATTCATAAATCAGTGAAGATCAGGATTAACAATGCAATTCAGCAAATCCAATTCGTCAGTCATTTGTCACTCTCAGCGTCTCCCCTGTGAGCCTACCTAACCAAGATTAGCATTAGCATGTGGGTTTTCATGCGAAAACAATTTAGTGAAAACATTAATTTGGAAAAATCGACCTAAGAGAGAATTTCTATAAAACAGCGCAGTTGGTACCTAGAAGAAAAGGCACAAAATTTGTCAGTCACATTTTCATAGCTACCTATCCAGGCTGGATCAGCAACAAGTCAGTCTTCGTCCCCAGGTCATCAATGGTCAGCTACGGATCAGGCCCACAGAGTATAAGCCCAATTATCACCACCTCGGACAGCGTCTCCTGACGTGATCAACTTTCTCCTTGCAGTTCTGATTTCTCACCCCTTGTCATGACTTTTTGTTAGGGTCTCCCAGTCCATCCCACCAATTGCTAATTGGTCAGTCCATCGGAAGTTATGACTCCAATCTATAGTTTTTGTTTACCAAATCTCTAATTTTGCATATGTCTTATGTCCCATAAAACTGATTGGTTCTTCTTGCGATGAGAACATCATCCGGCCCTTCAGGTAATGAAACTGTTGCATGCGAGTCTCTAGACAGTGTCTCTATTGTTCAAGTCCTGGGAAAGGACATTTAGCCTACACTACACATAATTGTATCAAATTGTCTTCAAAATCTCCTGTTCATTGGCACATTTGCAGAATGATCTAGCTGAGCAGCTTGAACTCTGAGCGGTTCAAGGTTGCCATCCCCAGTTACCAGTCCTGTGCAAGGCACTCAAATTCTTCATGTTCAGCGCAAGCAAGGCCCAGTGAAACCAGTCCCTAAGGCCGACTAATTTAAGAATATGAATTAATACAAAACCTAGGTTATACACTTCGTTATGACAGATTAGTGCATTTTCTTATAAATGTTTCTATTATTTTGCATCTGTTAATACACATGGTGACCATTCTCCAAGGGGACATTTTCAAATGCACACGTTATTTTCTAAAATTAATTTCTCTATGCATTTTTCTAATTAATAAAACACACATTAATCATTAACTATTTCTTTAATTAACATATCTGCTCCATCACTTCTGATTTGCCTATCCTTTGACTAGAAGATCCAGGGTTGTGCTACTGTAATATTTTCTAATTCTAAGGTGAATATTGTTACTTTCAAGGTATAGGTTATCTGTGCCCTTAACTTCTAAAAGATAAAGTGGAGGGTGTGTCAAAGATCCAAAGACGTAAGTTAACTGGAATACATGGTTTCTTTTGTACTATATTCTGCTGTCCTAGTAAATAGTGTAGTTAAGAGAAAGTAGCAATAAGGCTGCTAAAAATTGTTAGTCCCTGTTTGGGACAGTTAATTTGGATTTAAGGCTATTCCAGGCGTGATATGCTTTCGACAGTTATTATTCTGCAAATGTGCATAGAGACCAAGACCTTGTAGAGTACACATAATTACCAGTAAATTTAAGAAGTTTGCAAAGTCTGTGTTTGTGGTGTTCTGGCAAGAGTTGTATGCTTCAATGTAGGTTGTTTGCCAAGTGTGTACACATTTTCTGTGGGTTTTATTGCTGATGAGCATCTTGCCTTGATTGAACCATACATCTGCTTATGTGTATGTGCTGTTTCTAATCTAGTGTTAGGAAATTTAATGTAGTCTGACCCAAGAGTTTGAACTGAAGGAGGCATAATATCGAAGGACCTCTTAACTATGTTAACCCAACTTGCAATAATTCTCCTTTTAATGTCCAAACACAAGTGAGAGCATTCCTGGAGGGAACTCTAGAAGGGCTCAAAGCATGGAGAAAAACTGCCCATTTATCTGCAAATGTATGTTTAAAAATGTAAGTATGGGACCATAATGTAACGAGTCAAAACAGTTGAACGGTATTAGAGTGAACTAAAGCTCTTCTTTTAAACCCTCAAGATTGCTAATGAGGATTTATTTATGCTTCTGCACCATACCGGGCATAGCTTGATGTCTTAAAATGAAATTATAGCATCTGGTGCTTATCAGTTTATTTAAAAGTATTTTGTTAGGTCTGAGCCTTTTATATTTAGGGGCTTACAACCAGCTATCCTCACCCATTGGTCTGTTATTGCCATTCACATGTTTCCTTTGCTCACAACACCATACTGCAGCATGCGCTGGGTCAGCCCACTTAGACCGTTAGATAATTTCACTGTGATTAACAACATTCTGATCTTTTACAAGGAGCACATCCACTTACAAAGTAGTTCTCTTCAGTGTCAGGCTTACTATGGCAATGTGTGCTTTTTGAGACCAAAAATATATTTACTTTTGGGATAGTTTTTTTAAAAATGTTGGCAAGGACACTGCAGCTCCCCAAAAAATATAGTATTACAAAAGCCATGATAAAACCAGCATTAGGCAAAGACTGACAGCTGACGCCAGACCACCTGGATTTGCTAATGCTTCTTTTTAGTATTGTCAATGGGTATGGGATGTCTATCGGGCTCAATTATTGTTAAAAAGGTATTTTAAGTTGTAAATGTTTAATACATTTAATGGATAAAGTATTTTCCAATTAACTAAATGTTATTGGACCGGTCCTTATTGGTGACAAAATTGGCATCAGCATATCGAGGTAAAGAGCCTTACTTTGATTCTCAATTAGCCGTGGAGGATGATAATGTTGCGAATGCAAGTTACCCAAACAAAACACTGAATTCCTTTTGTTTTCCCGAATTCTTAATTTGTATTACTATTGATGTGGAAAAATGATTTATAGAAGTGCCGGCTAACTGAAATAATTTGCTGGACATAATTCACAAGAATGCTTGCCTTCTCTGTACATTTTAAATGAATGTCCTGTTCAGCAGATCTAATCTTTTTCAATAAAATTGCACAACAGATCAGCTTACTGCCCTCTTCAACAGCGTAAATCCAGAACTATTCTGTACAGACGGATTCAGGACCGCCAGAATGTAAGCAGGTTTATTTCTCAAGTTTATCCTTTACAGCTGATAACCTGGTTTGGAAGTTGCAAAATACACCTTTAGCACTGATGAACTGAAATTGGCACAACACTTCTGCTTCCTTCAGTAAGGCAAGCTTTGACTACATAACTGGAAACAAACGTATAAATGAAAGTTGTAAAATGGATCTGTTGTGCACATTGCATTTAAGATGGAAAGTGTGTTTCCTGAGTGAATGTGGTTGCTACTTGCAATAGGTAATTAAGTTACTATCACTTAACCAAGCTAATAGAAGGAAATGTTTTTTTCTCTCAATTCTGAGAGTATGTGTGTAATGTCTGGAATGTTACCCTTACTGCTGTTGCTATCACAAGTCCGTAAACTATGCATTGCTTTCACCTGACTCTAGGACCACCAAACACCTATACATCAGAAACCACCCTATGAGTCGCACATTTAAGAACTCCGAACACAGATTATGTTTAGGACTCCATGTACCAAACTTTCTAATTGGATTTTAAGGGTACCATGCATGCGGAATTGGAACCCTGATAGATGATAAATCTGAATTGGGAAATCTAGTGAACTGGTGATAGGAGTGGAACCTAACCATACAAGAGCAATACCTGACTCCCAGAACCTCACCTAATTGCTATTTTTATGACGTAAGGTAAATAACACTGGTTAACACGATTAGATGTTAATCCTTTACCTGAATTCTTGCTCCCAGACTATAACAGTCAGTAGTGCAACCACAATTGAGCAGCCCACTCTGGCTACAACTAGCCCTTATAAGGGTACAATGCCTGCTAGCCACAGGAGCATATGAACCAGACCTATAATTGATAGACATCAACTTGTCTTGGTTTAACCTCCAAACTGCACACCCACAAAAATATGGTCCTGCAATAATTTTCCCCAAATAGAGCATCTCCACTACATACATACCATAGTCTGTGACAAAAGTAATTGTTAAACTGTTGCAAATACCCAGCAACAGAACCTTCTTGCGCAGCCATAATTTCTGGTTATTAACTCTTCTCTTATCATCACTTTTTCTTTTCCAGGACCAGTATTTTACACTGATGTGGAGAGAAATATGATTATCAAAAACACTTAATCCTCGGACATTATAGAAAAAACAGCTAACGGATTTTTCTGTTACTGTCAGGACCTGGGTGAGAAGCCAGGTTATATTGTTTGTTGCCTAGAACTAGTGTTTTTTTTTTTTGTTTATCCTTTTCTTCAGTTAGACAGATAAGTTCTTACCATCTTAAAGTACAAACTAGTTTATAGAATGACCATGTGAAGGAAGATTGTGGCTAAGGCAAGACAGGCATCCGTATGTTCAGGATATCCAAAATGTTGTGTATTTCATTAATACAAAGCCTTTACTATTAGGGCGGACCCTCTGAGGAAACGCAAGAAGGTGCAAGCTTAGCTTTAATTTCTAACTGAAAATCTAAAATACAAATGCATACAGATTTGCTGTTTGTGCTTCCTTCACATGCTTTTAGAGTATTCCTTGATTATTTACAAATCAAGTCAATGCTTGTGGAAATACAGACTAGCCACTGCCTCCCACTTCTAGCACTAAAAAGAAATTGGTCTATTTCTTTCTCCTACCTGGGGATTGAAAGAGACACATATCCTTCCTATGTTTAGCATCTGCACATATGACCTCTTTGATACATGATTCATAATGTCAATGTAACATTTGCAGTAAAATTATTGAGGGCAAAACTGTGCATGGTGGGGGTGCGAGCTATAGTTCCTTAGGGCATGAATTATAGTTATTTCAGTTAACCATAACTATAACTGCTGAATTTCTATGCTTATATGCAAGTGAATTCAGAACCTAACTATAACGTCCCTGTAGCCTTTTGTTTTTTTTAAGTAAAAAAAATATTTATATTGTTAGAAATGGGGTCTCTGGTTGGCAGTCTGTTTGCACTGTGTCCAAGTAGGGGCCCTCAATCTAGTCAGGGTTATGGAGATACACAGCTCAGATAATCCCTGCTCACCCCCTTGGTAGTTTGGCACAAACAATCAGGCTTATCTCTAAGGGAATGTGTAAAGTATTGGTACCCACGCACAGTAATACAGTGAATACACTACAAAAGGGACACACCAGTTTAGAAAAATAGCCAATATTTATCTTAATCAAATAAGGCCAAAACGACAAAAATCCAACACACACAGGCCAAGATATGATGTTTTTTAAATTAAAGAGTCTTAATCCATAGAAATCAATGGATTCTTTGTTTTTGGTATGTGTAAAAAAAAAATAAAAAAATAAAAAAAGCTGCATTGGTGAGCGTGTGTCGGAAAAGTAAGCGATGCGTCGATTCCTGACTCGCAAGTTCTTCTCCGGTCGTGTAGGCAAAGCGTCTTTTTTTCTCTCCTGCAGAAGAGTGATGCATCAATTTCTGGACGGGCAACCTTGGGTCCGCGCAGGTTCACTGTGGTTTTGACGCACCGCGAGGATGTGTGTGAAATCCTGGTGCATGTTGGTTAAGACCCGCGCTGCGTGGGTTATGTGTTGATTTCGGCAGCCGCAGGCTGGTGTTCCATCAATTTTTCTCCTGCTCGGCTCCAGTGGGTGGATTTCAGCCTTCGTTCCACCAGCTTCTCCTTTCAAGGGCCCAGGGACTGGATGGAGCATCATGGGGGGAGTCTCAGCAAGAGAGTACATGTAGAGGAAGTCTTTGATGGCCCTGAGACTTCAGAACAGGGAGCAAGCTCAGTCAAAGCCCTTGGAGACACTTCACAAGCAGGAAAACACCACAAAGTCCAGTCTTTGTCCTCTCTGAGGTAGAAGCAGCAACTGCAGGCCAACCAAACAAAGCACACTCACAAGCAAAGGGACAGTACTCCTCCTCCAGCTCTTCTCCTTGGCAGAGGTGCCTCTTGATCCAGAACTAATCTAAAAGTCTGGGGTTTTGGGTCCACTGCTTATACCCAGTTCTGCCTTTTGAAGTAGGCAAACTTCAAAGGAAAGTCTCTGTTGTTTTCAAGATCCTGCCTGGCCCCAGACACACACACGGGGTTGGAGACTGCATTGTGTGAGGACAGGCACAACCTTTTCAGGCATAAGTATCAGCTCCTTTCTCCCCACCCTAGCCCAGGAGACTTATCAAGGTATGCAGGACACTCCTCCGCTCCCTTTGTGTTACTGTCTGGAGGGAATTCACAAACAGCTCAACTGTCAGTCTGACTCAGACGTGGATTCCATAGGCAGGCAGAGGCACAGAATGGTTAAACAAGAAAATGGCCACTTTCTAAAAGTGGCATTTTTAAACTGACAATCTAAAATACAACTTTACCAAAAGGTGTATTTTTAAATTGTGAGTTCAGAGACAGAGACCCCAGACTCCATATCTCTATCTGCTCCCAATAGGAAACAGCACTTAAAAGATATTTAAAGGCAGTCCCCGTGTTAACCTATGGAAGAGATAGGCCATGCAATAGTGAAAATCTAATTTGGCAGTATTTCACTATCAGGACATGTAAAACACACCAGTGCATGTCCTACCTTTTAAATACACTACACCCTGCCCATAGGGCTTACGTGTAGTAGAAGGGAAGGTTTGGGCCTGTGAAGTCGAATTGACAGTGCAGGACTGCACACACACTGCCGTGACAGGTCTGAGACCTGTTTACAAGGCTACTCGTGGGTGGCACAATCAGTGCGGCTGGTCCACTAGTAGCATTTGATTACAGGCCCTGGGCACCTCTAGTGAACTCTACTAGGGATTTGCCAGTAAATCAAATATGCCAATCATGGAAAAGACAATTAGTGTTACAATTTACACAGAGAGCAATTGCACTTTAGCACTGGTCAGCAGTGGTAAAGTGCCCAGAGTACCAAAACCAGCCAAAATCAAGTCTAGCACAGTCAAAAACACAGGAAGCAGAGGCAAAAAGACAGGGGAAACCACACCAAGGATGTCAGGTCTAATATATATGTGAGTATATGTATGTGTGTGTGTATGTGTGTGTATATATATATATATATATAATTGATTAACGGAGAATGAACGTAAAACCATCATGGCCAACATGCAAAAAGTAAAGTAAATTATTGGCCTCATTAAAAAAAAAAAAAATTGCAAAAGTGCACTTTCATCTATATCTTGCATTTTAGCAAATTCCAAAAAAAGCTACAGAAATGTGCCTGCAGGAGTATGTAATTGGATAAAATATCTACCTGTCCTAGGGATGGAATGTTTTAGAAATGTACTTGTCCTGTGGGGGGAAAAAATCCAAGTGTCCCTTTTGGTGCCTGAAGTAAAATGACAAATTGTGGCAGCATTCCTATTATTTCAGTGCCCTAATAGCCTCT
Source organism: Pleurodeles waltl (assembly GCF_031143425.1). NCBI lineage: Eukaryota > Metazoa > Chordata > Amphibia > Caudata > Salamandridae > Pleurodeles > Pleurodeles waltl. The sequence goes on from NC_090447.1 coordinate 978,755,365, forward strand.
CCGACTGTGTTAGAGCTCTTATTAGTCCTGTACTAGCAAGGCTCTGATTTTACCATTGTTTTTGCAAATTTGCATGCAGGAGTTGGAATTAGACAGGAATCAGTAGTTCCGGGGTGAAATCTGTGCACAGCCACAACCTAATATGTTTTCAGGGTATTCACCAACTCTTCTTTACTCTTTTCCTACACTTGGGAAGGTCTGAATGTACTTTTAACAGTGAGAGGAGTAAAACCCTTGAGGGTTGGAAAGATAGGGTGTAAGACAAGTGTATTTGCAATCACTGCAGATTTGCTCTTTCAGAAATGAAATTTACAAACGTTTGTTAGGAGTATAGTTTCCAGGCCTACTTCTGTGAATTCCTGAAAGTCATAAGTCTGTTCCATAGTAATAACGTTATCCGTGCACTTTTGTGAATTCTTTTTCAAGAATCCGAACCCTTATTAATTTGTGTATTGCCTATAAAAGCTTTACACTGATTCTTTTATTCTCCTTCTTTTTCTATTACATCGTCATGCTTCTAACATGTTTTACTAATCAATACCTTAGGAAACTTTAAAGAAGCACAATAGTTTAGCAAGAAGATTTTTAAACTATCATTTTTAAAGCATTGACCAGATTTGCTGATATGTGGATTTGTATTTTAGGAGAAAAGGTTTTTGGGAGCATTATAAATAACATCAAACTGTTACATTTTGCGAACATGTGTATAGATGTTGATAGTGGAACCGCTGTTAGTAATACAAGGTGAGCTCACATTATTTCCTTGCAGCTCTAGTGCTAACAGTAAATTAGTAATAACAAACAATGCACACACTGAACAACTTAATAATGTGGATTGAAATCTTGCCTTTAATCGCAGACTGTTCTCTTCACAGATCTGCAGCCTGCATTTTAAACTGGTAGCTAAAGGATTATGCTGTAGGGGATTGGACGTGGTGGTCCAGTGGACAAAATACATTTGAACACTTGTTCTTTTTGACCCCAAGCAATATGTTCTGGAGATCTGGCTTTAGTACCCCCACTCCGGGGAGCCTGGCACAATATGAACGTCACATATTTCTATGTGCAGTTGTTGCAAAAGTTTATGAATGCAGTTTTTGCTTGAGCAAAACTGTGGAGCAGTGCAAATGCACCTGTAATCTTAATTCCCCCCCCCCTCCCCCAACACGTGGAATATATTTTTACCTGTTGAGTTGCCTCTTCATCTGTGTAAACACATTTAATGAGAGTGCCCTTTCCTCCTTCTGCTGTAAAAAACGTTTTTTACTCTTGTCCTCAAAAGGAGTAGGTTGCCAGGGTGGTAAACGTTTGCAGGCGAGCATGTTAATACCTCTTAACATGTAAGCAAATGCTTAAACCCCACGGCATTCCTGCCCTGGGACAACTATGTTCTACTCACTCCTACGCCTTGTGAATAGATTTACGCACATGGAAATTCTTATAAGTATATATTTGATGGAGCAAAACTGCATTTTACTTGTGTAAGCCAACACAAGTCTAACATTTGTCAAACAAGGTAGCTGAGGCACGTGGGATGATTTGCCAAATAATGCCATACTGTTGTGGAGAGGAAATTTTTTTTTGTTAATATAAAGTTAAGCACCGCTGATAGTAGCTTAGTGCTTTTGACTGGTCAATCGCCAGGGATGGCTTGGGTAAGCATTGCTTCAAGAGTTTCACTTGTTTTACTTTCTAGAGCAGTTTTCCTTAACCTTTGATTTCTGTGGACCCCAATGTAATCATTACCGGAACACTTTGATCCCCACTGAGTCATTCCTGGAACCGAGGACCCCAGCCTGAGCTTTTTCGGTGATTTAACCTTCAAAAATACATCACAAAAAATACAGCATCTGGCATTTATCAAACAAATTCACAAATTAAGAACTATTTTAATTCACTTACTAATACTTAAACAAAACTCTAACCAGTCGTGGTGAATATGCTTTGCGGACCCCTGAGGATCCCTCAACTACAGGTAAAGAACCACTGTCCTAGAGAACCATATAACTATATTTCCTGGAAGTATTTCTCGTTTCTTGCTTTCTTCTTGTGTGGTAATGACAAAGGGAATCCCCCTCTCCCTCCCCACCACCCATCTTTGGGTTCTTAAGTCTCTAAAAATAAAAAATAATAAAAGCTTGAAATTCTAAAAGTTAAAGACATCAAGAGGTTGTCCCCATTTTCCTGTTAACTGATGTTTTACTGAGGCAGTTGACCCGTTCTTGATTTTCTAACCATTCCCAGCTCATTTAATACCCTAAATGTCACATGACAATGACATCTGAAGGCACTCTAAACTATATTGTTTGCGTATTTCATGTGTAAAATCCTCAACACATTTTATTTTTCCCAGTAAACCTTAATTCTAGTATTTTTCGAAGCTTCACAGTGTATAGTTTATTTCCCATTGAAATCGTCCGTAAAATAACTGTATTTAATCTGACAAATATACCCATATGGAGTCATGCATAACTGTTATACACCACCCTAGACTGCCCAGTCTCTTGGCAATATAACCATAAGATTTGACAAATAGTTAATACATAATTAAAATAAATGTTTTAAAAATAATGTTTATTTTTTTCAAAACCGAGAAATAGGGAGAATACGACTTGTCTAAATACATAAGCAATCGTTCTGTATAATACTGTAGGACTGCGTGTACATTTTTATGTAACACAATTTTCCCTTTCTAGTTACAGTATTACAACCCTAGCAATAAATATAAAGAGGAGGAGAGATATTGTAAGGAGAAAAGGATAGGCTACTATTCACATCCGTAATCGGAAAGCTAGGACCGTTAGAAAGAAAAAGGAAAAAAGACAGGTTTGGAGAAAGCTGAGATTAGGGTGTCAGTCAGTAGGGCTAGGGGAGTGTTGTTTTACTTAGAGAAGGTCTAAGATGTACTATGTCTACTAGTCCCCATCATTTCTCCTTTTGACGTGGGATACTGGACATGGGAGCTCCATAAAAGGGACTCTAATAGGGCAGTCCCAATTGAGTAGGGATGCTACCATTTAAAACATGCTTTGTGCTAAAGAGTGATACATCACAGCAACCGATTCAGAGAACTGGCATTATTCCTCCCACATGCAGATCTTTCAGAATTGCAAAACCTGTTCAAGAGTTCTCTGTACTGAGAATGGGTGAAGAAAGATCGAGCTGCACACAATTCACTGATAATAAAGTATCTCTTAAGAGATTCAAAAATGTACTCAAAGCTGAAACCACTTAACTATGCATTGACCCTTTGGTTACTACTAGTATAAAAAAACGAGTCAATACTTGCAGACCTTCCATTATGTTTAATCGGCCACCTGTGTTCCCCATTCTTGATTTTTCCCATCAGGTCATTTTGTCCGTAGATCAGCCTTTTGTGGTTACAACCATCATCTGTGACCTCAACTCTGCAAACATTGTCTTTACACTCACTCAGAGAACAAACTAACAGACTATAGCGAGAGCTAGCAAAGTGCCTAGCCATGTCTTTCTGTAATTATTTGGCTTTTATTTGCAGGCATTTCATGAGAAATCGTGTCCGTTTTCAACTCTTAAGCCCTTCAGGTAATTCCAAATAATTTTTCAATACGAATTTGTGTGATGCTTGACCTCAGCATATAAACCGAATCACAGCCTTCCTTTTGTAAAGACTCAAACGCCCTGCTCTGTCTATCTTCTAACAGCTGACCCAATGAAGTAGTCCTATTTCGTTTCCACAAGGCCAGTCAAACAAGTGACCCCAAAAAGGAGACCTTAATTATACTCTAGTGGTGCATTCAGCTGTTTCAAGGCATGAACTTGGTGATTTAAGCACTAACTTCTACCTTGTGTGCATTGCATTCATCACCATGTTATCAGCCTCATGGAGGTCTGCTTCTACTGTAAGGAGCCTCTGCTCCTCTAGGACTAAATATCAAATTATTTTCTGTTCTTCATTTCAGGGCTTTAGTAGCGGGGTACAAAAAGTATGTTCTTTACAACAATTTATGGGTTTCTCGGTGTTCCCAAGCAAACTATTTTATTAAATTATCGTATAGAGGGATTTATAGTGGCAGCATACCAAACAGATAATTGAATCTGGGAGTCCCTACCACTTTGACTGCACAGTATCCCACAAGGAGAGTCATGGGTGCTACAGTATGGTTAGGTTTGCCATGGTGTCCTCAACCTTGTGAGATAGCATGGTGTGAAGGAGAATCTCAAAGTATTTCATACTTTTCGTGACCCACAGAATAGGTAGTTCACTACCCATCATTTGTTTTGTGTCGTATTTTTTAGCACCTGGCTCTTTCACCAAATAACTTTGTCCAAGTAACTAACTGGAAATCAGGAAAGGTCCGACATCAAGATCATCAGAGAGGCTTAGGAGTCATCTGGCTTTGAGAATGTTAATAGTATGGCATCAGCATATAAAACGAGCTTGATTTCACCTGTCTGTGTTTTGATTCTCCGGACCTGTCTAGAAGCTTTAATTCCCATTTCCAGAAGCTCAAAAGCTAATGAGAACAACAGGGATGATGGAGGAACCCCTGGCTCGTGCCTCTACAAATGCGAAGTGTATCTTGCAAGAAGCCATTACAGTTCACTGGCTAAAGTTTCCTAGTACAATCATTTCAGTTTTGTGTTGAAATCCTGGACAGTGCTAACGCTGGATGGAGCACTAAAAATCTATTCCCTCCCATTCAACTCTTGTCATATGGCTTTTTGCTTTACATAGAAAGCACCACTTTTACAATTGGTTCTTTATGAGTTGACTATGAGAGGTTTTGCAGTCTTTGTGAGGGATTTATAGGTGATCAGGTTAGTTCAAATCTCACTTGAGATTTGTGAACAAAACCAGGAAGCACACTCTTTAGGTAATGGCCCAACACATCTCCTAAAAAAAAGAAAAATCAGAATCTATCAATGATGTGTGCCTATAACTTGCCCAACGGGGTCATAACCAGGTTTTGTTAAGAGAGTAAAGGTAGTCATTATTATTATTTTTTTATTTATCAAAGCAAGTCAGTGTCTTTAGCTTACTCAGGCCTCAAAAAATCATAAAAAAACCTGCAGATTGAGTAACTTGAATAATCTACTCAACCATAACTGTAATGTTCTTGACCTGTAAATGGGTCTTAAATTGTTTGATCCTAGTCAAATATTTTAGTTTAGAGTCACCATTTTCTTCAGTGTCACATGAGTTTACCTTCAAATATGTGAGCTCAACATTTCTGCTGTACAAAAAAAATAAATAGACTAAATGTTTGCTCCTTGTATATGTAGAATCTAGCCCACATATGGGGACCACATTACTTGCCTCTTAGTTTACTAATAGCATTGACATTAAGGCAGGAGCGCTTCTCAGTTTTTTTCAACACTCTCTTTTAAAAACATATTACTAAAGCATATTGTGGTTGCACACTGTCATTTACAGACAGAACATTTCCAATAAATGTCCAAAAATCTTCCCACTAACTTGCAGTTTTACTGATAAAACTATATAATGTATTAACAATCTGTGAAACTCGGATTTCAGAAAACATATTTATTCTTTACTCATAACCAAATGAAGTGTTCTGATTTGTTTTCACCTTATTAAAATCTTTACTTTTTCATTACACAGAAGTACAAACATTGGTCTTTCACACCTACTGAAATGTATTTTGGAAATGCTTGTGCAGTTGACTTAGCTATTTATGTGTTGTGTGTTAGGAAAAACCGGACAAAATCTTGGAACTCTACAGTGAGAAGGAAAATGATTTGGAAGGCAAGCCGATTTTTAACCTCTGTCTCTGAACACAGAGCAAATGTGACAAGAATAGGATTTAAAGGCATCTTTATTGCTCCTCCACTTTCTAACTTAACAGAACACCTGTTCTTTGTCAACTCGGGGACAAGTTGGTCAGAACAGTTGCTTGACCTGATAAAATATGATTCACCATAGTGAGTGGGCGAGTAGATTTTTTGAGGCATGTTCCTTGAACACCGCATTCAGAAGGGGTGCACATTTATATGTGTACATTGTGTGTAGTTCAATAGGAACCCAGTATCGTCTAGGGCTTTCCCAGTGTAGCTTTTTTGATTTCAGCTGACATAATTTCTCCATTAAGGCAGTCTTGTGTGTCACCCTATCTGTTGCTAATGTACATATGCTGCAGAAGATGTGTGCAAATTCACTTTCATTTTCAGTTGTGGTTTTTGCGCTTGCTGTTTTTTGTTTCAGTGATAGTACCTGCAACCTTCCAGTTTTTTCACAATGTTCATATTGTCTTTATTTTGACTTGGATAAAACATATTCTTCCTTTTAATTTGAAAAACTATTTCAGGTACTATAGTTTGCTTTCCCAAGTTGTTGAAGGGTCTCCAAAGGTTTAGCATTGATATTGAGATGCAGGTGATGTGTTTGACTGATCTAAGGTTTTTGTTGCTTTTAAGTTGCTGTTTTTCGTGCTATTGCTGAATCTCTTGTCCCTCACTTTGTAGCTGTGTGTGCGTAGCCAAACCCTCCGGGTTGGGGGTAAAAGGACACATTGCTGTCTTTCAAATTTAAACATTCATTTAGATAATGTTGTAGGAGTTTCTTCTCTTCTAGCTGCATGTATTTGTTCTCCAGGTTTTAGTTGAAGTTATTATAAGGCTCATGTCCAGCTGTAGGAGCACAGGTGAGTTATCTGAAAAACTTTGATTATAGAATTGATTGATTGATTATTCTGCTTATTACATGAGCACTGAACAAAATGTGTACTTCCAATCCCTTTCATATGTTAGTCTCCACATATCCGTTAAGCCAAGATCATACCTCCGAATTTGCATGTCTTGACATCCTATGCAGACAGGTTTTCCGAATATACCCAATTTGGGTTTGAAAGCTAGGTTCCCGCCTCCTGCTATGACAATCTTACAGTTGTCCGGTTCAACCAGTAGTATTTCCAGTGAGGCAAAGAGGCCGAACTTAAAACCATTGGAATGCACATCTATCTTGCTACTACCAGAGTGGTATTCTGGGGCTTGAATTTGCCATAGTTGAAAATGCCTCCAGGGTTGGACCATTTTTTGCAGTCGGACAAGAGTGAATGTTTGTAGAAGAAGATAGCAACACCCTCTCTTCTGGGACTGTGCTACATAGGGGATCCTTTATCCCAAGAAAGTGACCGGAGGATTACTTGTTCCTGCCTACCCAATCTCTTGTGAGCTTTTCAGATTCTTTGGCAGTTTGTGTTTCCCTTAGTGGCACCCTGCTTGCCAAATTGATAAGATATGTAAGCATTTATCTTGTTTTAGACATATTAAGAGAGACATTTTATGTTCAGTGACAGGATGTTTAAGGATCTCATTGGTTGCTGCATATTCAATGTGAAAAGCTATGTGGAAAGAAACAAAATAGGGAATTGGTTAGGACAATGAAGGAGGGATACTCATCCTCTTCAACAAAAGTCTCCAATGTATCAGAAAAGAGGTTACATATTGTGGAGATGTCAATGAATTGCCAATGCAAAGATCACTTGCAGTTAAGGGGTTTTGTTGACTAATACTCAGTATATGGGAAATTGGGTACAGGGCCTGTGACCTGATCTTACCACCCTTAGGTGAAGGATGTATTTCCCCTAAGGCTGGTAGGAGCAACGGAGAGCCTGGGCCAAGGGCCTTCTCGTTACATGTTGATAATCGAGCACTTAGGTAATATGAAAACCGAAAATCTGTAGTTGCAGCTGGGCTAGAACTCCTGTTTTTATATTTAGTAGGTTTCAAATACATATTCAGATATACATGTTGTGTCTAGTGCTATCTTTAAGTGGGAAAAAGTTAACCATACTATACACACACTGGAGAACAGTGGTCTGTCTTCAAGGTAGACATTCCCAAGGGCAAAAGAGACATTCCTACGGTCAGTCAGAGTGACATTATACATTTCTCTTCCTATGCCCCAAGGGAAGGGGTATGTGAGGGGCCTAAAAATACCAATATCAAATGGCATCAAGATATCATGAATCCAAGGCATGAGGGGGTCATTGGTAGTAGGTAGTTGCAGTATTACCCTGTTAGAAGTCTGTTACTGTTTGGAGGAACTGACATTTAAAGTGCAGAACATGATTACTACTTAATGGGAACATTATTTCTGTTTCCTGAGGGTTTTAGGATTGATCTGAATTAATCGGTCTGTTTTTCAGAGTATTTCCTTCCTGAATTGAGTCTTGATCTGCTTGTCGTCTCAGGGTGACTGTATCATGCACTTTACTGTTGGTAGGGTAGTCTCTGCGGCGTTAATCCGAGGATGATGTGGATGGACTTGTATCCATTGAGAGGTTTGCCAATACAGTTGAAAGTGTCTTGATTGTTTGTGTTTTTTGTTTTCAACTATTTTTATTGGAGCATACAATATAATAATAATAATGGCACATATGGTGATTTGACTAGATCAAGTCACAGATACACTTGGAAAAATAGGTATATGGGAGTATAAGTAAATGTTAAGTCCCTTATAGCATAGGAAAGGTTAGAAGAGGAGGCATGAAAGCTAGAGCTAGAGAGGTAGGGAGAAGTAAAAGAAGGAGAGGAGGATGAAGTATCGATACAAAGAACTGCAAACAAGATTGGTAAGTAGTCTAAACAAAATAAGTCATATCTCAATGGGGATTGGCCTTTTGTAAGTATAGTTCTAGTTTTTACGTGAGGATTTGTTGTTGAAGTCACCATTATGTAGGCTATTACCTACACTTTTAATAAAACATACTCCTGCACACCATGTATTTTATTTATTTATTTATTTATATAATTAGCATTTGGTGTCAATACAAACAGTTGTGTGATAGGCCAGGCCATTCTTCGTGGTGGCAGGTCAATAAATCAGTGAGGCAAGTTGAAGATTAACAGCGGTCAGGAGAATACAATTTAACAATCAGTCCTTAAATAGTTCTGGCTATATTCCCAACTAAGTCAGGAGTCTTGCTTCTGCTTTGAATCCTACTGTAGTGTACATATGCAATCCCATAAATCTGGAAAAATTCAGGGCCTCATTATGAGTTTGATGGGCGGCAGAGGCGGCCCGCCAAACTCTTTGGGCTGGAAGACCGCCACTCTGGTTTTCCACCCACTGGCTCTATTATGAATTGCCCTCTGGCCCAGCGGGAAACTCACCAGAACATTGATGCCAGCTCATAATCGAGCCGGCGGCAATGTTGCGATGCGTCGGGTGCGACGGCACCTTCCATGGGGGCCCCTGCACTGCCCATGCCAAGTGTATGGGCAGTGCAGGGGGCCCCATGAGGCCCCCGGCACCCCGTCTTCGCCAGCCTTTCCATCGCAGTGGTACCACCATGCAAAAGCTGGCAGATATGGGGGTCGTAATCCCCAGGGCAGTGCTGCTAGTATTGCTGCCCTGGCGGATTAAGACTGCCAGCACCGCCAGGCCATCGGCTGGCCTAAAAGTGGCGGTTCCGGCAATCCGACCGTGGTGCTTTCTCACGGTCGTAATGTGGAGGTCCGACCGACACAGTGAGTGTGCGGTTTTAAGAACGCCACACTCGTAATGAGGTCCTAAATTCTTCCACGCCTGGAGCCGGGGCCCACCTCATAAATTTTGTATCGCATGTTTCCCAAATGAGTCGGAGTCAGGAGTATGGGAAAGGGGAAGAACTGGGGAAATAACTAAATCTAATATTCTCTACTGGGTTGCGGGTGGCTGGGGATAAGCTGTGGGGGATGTCTCATTATATGTCTTGTGGATGCCATAGAATAAATAGCCTATACATCCAGAGGTGGGGTGAGCAGTCCACCCCATACAACAGTTCACGGGGTTCAATCTGTGTGGCTCCCAATATATGCAGCAACTCTCCTATTCTTCAGTGGTCTAATCACTTACATGAAGATCAGCACCCTCCTCTCCGTACCGCTATTGTGGCCCCCTCTTCTTGATATGCTTGTATGTCGTAATCTGAGTGTACATCATATCCAGGATGCTCTCAGTTCCCTAGTACCTCTAGCCAGAAGTCTGCTATAGAGCATCTCCTAATCCCTTTTGCGTCTTCCCTTAGAAGGGCTCTTTCTTCTGCTGTGGCCCAGGTGGTAATGTCTCTGACCCATCCATCCGAAACGTGTCCCCTTCCCTGATTTCCACGCCATTGCTATACTACGTTTGGCCAAAATGAGGGCCAGGTTGATAAACCTAGTGCCCACTTTCCATGTTTTGGGTTTTGAGAGCCCTCCCAAGAGGCAGGCCTCTATCGTGTGAGGGAGAGAGCGGCTCAAGGCAGTATGTAATTTGAGAAAGATTGCAGCCCAAAAGAACTGAAGGGTAGTTCACCCCCAAGTCATATGAATAAATTCTACATCAGGTAACCGAATCCTGGGACATTCATGGGGTTTCCCACCATATACGATCTCTAGTGTAGTCTGTAGGGTGTGAGATAGGTCATATGTACAAAGTTGAATTGTGTATATTTCAGTCTTATATTGTGAGATACATTCTTAGGGAATGCCATTATTCTATTCCATTCCCCATCTGTAACTTCTCAGCCAAAAACTCATCCACCTGGCTCTGATTGTCGCCTAAGGTCTCAGCCCCAAATCGTTCAGAGACCTATAAAACCATGTCAGCAGGTGCCTCGCTGACCCCATAGAAAGCAGAAGTTGGAGCGCTGCATGGGTCATTGGTTTTTCCCGTTCTCCATCCCATAGATCATTGAAAGTCCGTAGCAGTGCTTCATAATTTGAAATTGCCTCTGGAGCAATGCATATAGTTCCACTAACGCTTCTAGAGATACAAGGGCTTCTAATTTGCAGCAGTCACCCACAGTTGTCTTTCGAGCCTCTGTCCATTCTGAGAGTTGGGCAGCAGTGAACCAAGTTAATAGGGTCACCATGAGGCAGGCCCACCAGTGGCAGGGCTGGGCAATGAGCGGAGCCCTCAGAGTCTGTACTGCGCAACAACACCAGCAATGCAGAGCTACCCATAGTAGGGTGCTTGGTTGTAGAATAGATACTTCTGGGCAGAGTAGTCGGATCATTAAGATTCATTGGTAGGGTCTCTAAGACCCATTGAGCCATCTGGCTATCCACTGCAGCTATGCTGCCAGGTAGTACAGCTCAAACGTAGGTGCCCACAGCTCTTCCCTGAGCAGTACATCTAACTGTCTGAACCAGACAGGTATCCTGACCGGGAGGTTTGTGAAAAAGTACACCAGGCGAGGGAGCATCACCATTTTGGAGACCTATAGTTGGGCCATAATTGGTAATCTCGAGGATCTCCAAAAGGTGATGCAGATACTAAGGGAGCGAATTGCTCCACCTAGGTTACTCTACCATAAGTCATCTAGGGTGTGGTATATCTGAACACCAAATATTTAAAGGTTGTGGGTGCCCATGCATTTCCTGAAGAAAGGGCAAGCGGTTGGTGAGTTCCTAACCTGCAGGGAAATAGGCAGTTTTTTGTTCAATTGACTAGTAGGTCCGAGAGCACCCCCAAATTCTTCCAGGCATCAGATTGCATCTGGAGATCCAGTAGGGCCATCAGACAAATACAGAAGGAGGTCATCTGCATAAAGTGAGATGATATGTTCATGTCTGTCTATCATTATGCCACTGCTGCCACCTTCCTGGTGAAATAACTCCGCTAAGGGTTCAATGGCTAAGGCAAACAGCAGGGGAGACAGGGGGTCAACCCTGTCTTCTACCCTGGAATATGTCATATGTGGTAGAGATCGCATTTCCAATTTTAACTCATGCCTTCGGCCCAGTCTAGGGGAGTGTGACCTATTTCATCCAGGTCTCTCCATTCTCATCTTACACATGGTCTTCAGCAAGACGTCCCACCATATAGAGTCGAAGGCCTTCTTGGGATCTACTGACATAAGCATTGCCCCTGGAAGCGTTTGTACTGCTGGGTGAAAAGAACATATGATATGATCCCCTGAGATTGAGGGCGGTGCTGTGGCTCGGTATGAAACCGGTTTGATCCCTACGGATCAGGGCCTGCTTATATGGGAGCAGTCTACATTCCAGTACTTTACTCAGGATCTTGAAGTCCATGTTGAGCATGGACAGTGGGTGGAATGCGGATGAGGTGCACCCGGGACCTTAGTTTTGGGGAGGGGTATCACAGTAACATTCCTTGTAGAGTCAGGCAGTTGATCCACTCTCAAGGACTCTGCATAGTGATTCCACTTTCGGGGCTAGTTGACCTATAAATGTAGAGTAAAACTCTGCTGGGAGTCCGTCGGGTCCCGGGCTCTTGCCGGTGGCCTTTTTCTTAATGGCATGTCTTAACTCCTGTACAGTGACTAGGCCTTTGAGGTCCTCCCTCGCCTCGTGCAGCAACATCTGGGGCAGGAGGCAGTCCAGGAAGTCATCTTGTGAACCTTCCAGAAGCTTTTCTGGATTGCGGTAGAGCACCTCATAGTATGTTCTAAACTCCTCATTAATGCCCCCTGGGAATTGATATGTGTCCCTGCAGCAAATTGGAGCTGTGTAAAGGGTGTACCTCATAGTTTCAGGTGACTGAGTCATGCCAGGAGCCTCCCTAACTTACCCTCTTCGTGTACCCTGGCTACATAGTTTTGTTTAATCGTGACATCGTAGGCATTCCAGGATGGCATTGTATCGTTCTTTTGCCCCCAGAAGCCTTTGATGTGTGGTAGGATCTGTCCCCAAATCATTGCCTAGAGTATGAAGTGTGGCACCTTATGTTTGTAGCTCACTGTTTAGCTCCCAAACCCCTTATAATTGCCCCACAGCAGTGACCACAGATCACCACCTTGAAAGCCTCCCACTTTATAAGGCCAGAGGATGCTGAGTTCTGGTTATTATTGAAATATTCTGTAATAGCAGTGTGCAGGGATTCTGTGTAACGACTGCTTGCGAGCATACCAATCTGTCTAGCCTAGTGTGTAGGGTATATGTGTTTATGTATGTAAGTGTGTGTGTGTGTGTGTGTATATATATCTATCTATCTTAGTCAAATGCCATGTTGGGTGTGCTACACATCGGTCCTTTTCCCAGTGCTGTAACCATTCCTGGAAACCTGCTGTTCTGTGTGCTTGGGTTCTGGTTGGGGTGGATGGGTTAGGTTAGTGGAGCGGTCCAGGAGCACATCTTTGATGCAGTTAAATCCGCTCCACATGAGTAAGTCACCTCCTATCAGACGTTCCAGGGGTGCCAGTAGTAAATGGAGGAAGGCTAGTTGGTCTTCGTTGGGTCCATAGATGCTCTCAAATGTCACTTCTTTCCCTAACAGTCTACCCTGACCAGTATGTGACACACCTCAGTATCTATAGTGGATTGTCCCAAGTTCGAAGGTGGTCCCAGCCCTGATGCAGGCCACATACGTTGTAGGCATATGTCATACGTTGTGAGGTGTATCTCCTGTAGCATGCCGATGTGCACCCCTGTGTCCAAGATATCTGTGAATGTGAAGTTGCTTAGACTCCCCCAGATGTTCCATGTCATAGACGCGAACCCCGGCTCTCTAGTAGACATTGTCATTCCAGTCTTCAGCTCCAGATGTCCAATTATTGACCGACCCAGCCAGACCTCTCCCACCCCAACAAGTACCATGTCCCCCGAGGCAAATGATAACAAGCGCCCCAACTTAAAACTCTCCATCCCAAGGGAAGGACAGCAATGGCTGTCTGCCCAAAGGCACAAATACTAATCAAGAGTCATAGACCACACTCTGCTTGAATCCTAGAAGTGGTTGAGTGATGTGGGGTAGGCAGAATTAGTCCAGCATCAGCCTGCCTGCTCCAGCCGGCACACAATATGCTCACCAGGAGCAGGTCCTGGTGTCTCCTGAGGTCTGTGGGAAGCTCTCATTCCATGAGCCCAATTCGGGCATTTACCTGACTTCCTACATGCAGTAGTGTGCATGACTGTCTGCCTTTTTCGAGGGAACTGATGGTGCTTGCAGGTGTCTTCCTCACATCACCAGATGCAGTAAAGTGCATCCAAGTTAGATCAGCTCCTCAACTGATTGTGGGGTCACGTCAGGAAGCCCTCCCTCCTTCTTCAGAACTGAACCCCTTCAACTCTGATTCCGCCGACTGTCTTTCGATGTTGACCCTATCTCTGACTGCAACACTGATTGTACTGTGATTTCCGCTGTCACCTGGAGGGCCGCCACCCACTCTTGTCCCGTTTGGGTTCTTCAGTGCACCTCTGCTTCTGGCCTTACAGGGTCTTTTCCTGGGTTTCTGGCCTGTTGCCTTCTGCCCTGCGAGGGCCCGGCGGAGTCCTTCCCGCTTTGTAGGCATCCAGCCAGTCCCATGCCGTTTAGAGATCCTCACAGAAATGAGATGCCTTCCAGTAGAATCTTCAGTTTGGCTGAGAAAAGCGGGGAGTACTGTATGTCTTCTTCCCCCAGTGCTCTCTTCACCTCCTGGAAGAAGGCCCTCTTAGTCTGTACCTCAGCAGTACAGTCCGGGAATAGTGTGACCTTCCCATTGCTGATGTTGTATGTGCCTACTGTTCTTGCCTTTTGCAGGAGGACTTCTTTGTCCCTGGAATAGAGCAGTTTGACCACCACTGAGCAAGTAGGCCTGCCAGGAACTGTCGGTCGGACGGGCGTTCTAACCACTGCCCACCAAGTATGATAAGAAATGTCATAATGCCTATAGAGAGCAGAATATCCAGCAGGAATCATTCCTAGCTAGATCAAAACTCTACCAAAGGTCTGTCAGAGCAGGCTTGTATTCCCAGTGTGACTAGTAAATGATTCAGGGACAACTTGATATTAAAAATGCTATACTGTGTGGTCTCAGTTTCCTTCCATAGAGGCCGTACATGTTTACAGTAGACTAGTGAGTATCCACTGTCACCTGTGGGGTGGTCACAGTGCCAGCAAGCAGCTGATGATGAAAGCCCTTGTTTATGTAATCTCTCAGGGGTCCAATAAGACCATTAGGCTGTCCAAAACTTACATTGCAGTAGCACAGGGGTGTTTTGCGGTGCAAAAGGGAATCACAAATATTATCCGAGATGTTGAGTGAATGGGGTCAATATTATATCTGGAACAGGGCTCCTTAACCGTTGAGTATTGGCAGTGTCTAGTTTGGAAATTGTTTGTAAGTTTCTGTAGGTTAGTAAGGCAGTATGGGTTTTAAATACGTTTCTGAAGAAAATGTAAGCAATCTGCTAAATAGGGGGGTGGGGGTAGATATTCTGTAAAGCAACTTTTAATTATAAAAACAAATATAGAAATTATATGGTTGTAGGTTGAATCTTTCATTTAACATGGCAAAGGAGATAGGGTTATCGGGTTGAAAAATCTCTCGAACATAGAGAATGCCAAGAGATGCCCACTTTGTCCAGAAAAGATAAGATAGGATCTAGGCTTATGGCACTGTTAAACCGCAAGGAGGC